>NC_083708.1:6250000-6875000 GCF_033118175.1 Dama dama | reverse complement strand
CTAATAGCAAACCATCAGACAGAGAAGTTAATAGAACAGTCCCATATATAATTGATCAAAATAATAAAATATCTATTAATTAAATTAACCAAGGAGGTGAAATGCATATACAATGTATATTAAAAAACAATGATAACACCCTCTCCAGCATTTATTGCTTGTAGACTTTTGGATAGCAGCCATCCTGACTGGCGTGTAATGGTACCTCATTGTGGTTTTGATTTGCATTTCTCTAATAATGAGTGATGTTGAGCATCTTTTCATGTGTTTGTTAGCCATCTGTATGTCTTCTTTGGAGAAATGTCTGTTTAGTTCTTTGGCCCATTTTTTGACTGGGTCATTTATTTTTCTGGAATTGAGCTGCAGGAGTTGCTTGTATATTTTTGAGATTAATCCTTTGTCTGTTTCTTCATTTGCTATTATTTTCTCTCAATCTGAGCGCTGTCTTTTCACCTTACTTATAGTTTCCTTTGTAGAGCAAAAGCTTTTAAGTTTCATTAGGTCCCATTTGTTTATTTTTGCTTTTATTTCCAATATTCTGGGAGGTGGGTCATAGAGGATCTTGCTGTGATTTATGTCGGAGAGGGTTTTGCCTATGTTCTCCTCTAGGAGTTTTATAGTTTCTGGTCTTACATTTAGATCTTTAATCCATATTGAGTTTATTTTTGTGTATGGTGTTAGAAAGTGTTCTAGTTTCATTCTTTTACAAGTGGTTGACCAGTTTTCCCAGCACCACTTGTTAAAGAGGTTGTCTTTTTTCCATTGTATATCCTTGCCTCCTTTGTCAAAGATAAGGTGTCCATAGGTTCGTGGATTTATCTCTGGGCTTTCTATTCTGTTCCATTGATCTATATTTCTGTCTTTGTGCCAGTACCATACTGTCTTGATGACTGTGGCTTTGTAGTAGAACCTGAAGTCAGGCAGGTTGATTCCTCCAGTTTCATTCTTCTTTCTCAAGATTACTTTGGCTATTCAAGGTTTTTTGTATTTCCATACAAATTGTGAAATTCTTTGGTCTAGCTCTGTGAAAAATACCGTTGGTAGCTTGATAGGGATTGCATTGAATCTATAGATTGCTTTGGGTAGAATAGCCATTTTGACAATATTGACTCTTCCAATCCATGAACACGGTATGTTTCTCCATCTGTTTGTGTCCTCTTTGATTTCTTTCATCAGTGTTTTATAGTTTTCTATGTATAGGTCTTTCATTTCTTTAGGTAGATATACTCCTAAGTATTTTATTCTTTTTGTTGCAATGGTGAATGGTATTGTTTCCTTAATTTCTCTTTCTGTTTTTTCATTGTTAGTATATAGGAATGCAAGGGATTTCTGTGTGTTAATTTTATATCCTGCAACTTTACTATATTCATTGATTAGCTCTAGTAATTTTCTGGTAGAGTCTTTAGGGTTTTCTACATAGAGGATCATGTCATCTGCAAACAGCGAGAGTTTCACTTCTTCTTTTCCTATCTGGATTAGGGAACCCTCTTACACTGTTGGTGGGAATGCAAACTAGTACAGCCACTATGGAAAACAGTGTGGAGATTCCTTAAAAAACTGGAAATAGAACTGCCATATGACCCAGCAATCCCACTTCTGGGCATACACACTGAGGAAACCAGCTCTGAAAGAGACACATGCACCCCAATGTTCATTGCAGCACTGTTTATAATAGCCAGGACATGGAAACAACCTAGATGCCCATCAGCAGATGAATGGACAAGGAAGCTGTGGTACATATACACCATGGAATATTACTCAGCCATTAAAAAGAATTCATTTGAATCAGTCCTAATGAGATGGATGAAACTGGAGCCCATTATACAGAGTGAAGTAAGCCAGAAAGATAAAGAACATTACAGCATACTAACACATATATATGGAATTTAGAAAGATGGTAACGATAACCCTATATGCAGAACAGAAAAAGAGACACAGAAATACAGAACAGACTTTTGAACTCTGTGGGAGAAGGTGAGGGTGGGATGTTTCAAAAGAACAGCATGTATGCTATCTATGGTGAAACACATTGCCAGCCCAGGTGCGATGCATGAGACAAGTGCTCGGGCCTGGTGCATTGGGAAGACCCAGAGGAATCGGGTGGAGAGGGAGGTGGGAGGGGGGATCGGGGTGGGGAATACGTGTAAATCTATGGCTGATTCATATCAATGTATGACAAAACCCACTGAAATGTTGTGAAGTAATTAGCCTCCAACTAATAAAAAAAAAATTAAGAAAAAAACAAAAAACAATGATAAAAGACATTGAAGAATATGTCAAAAAGGAATGATATTTCATGCCTGTGGATTGGAATAATTCACATTGTTAAAATGTTCATACTACTGAAAGAAGTCTACTGATACAGTAAATTCCCTAACAAAATGTCAATGACGTATTCCACAGAACCAGAATTTAAAATTTGTATGAAAACAAGAAAGATCCTAAAAATTCAAAGCAGAATTAAAAAAAGGTAAAGCTGGAGGTATCAAGTTCCCTGATTTCAAACTGTACTACAAAGTTATAGTAATTAAAACAGTGTTCAGTTCAGTCGCTCAGCTGTGTCTGACTCTTTGCGACCTCATGGATGGCAGCATGCCAGGCCTCCCTGTCCATCAGTACTTCCGGAGTTTACTCATACTCATGTCCGTTGAATCGGTGATGCTATCCAACCATCTCATCTGCTGGCCTTCTCCTTCCACATTCAATCTTTCCCAGCATCAGGGTCCTTTCAAATGAGTCAGTTCTTTCCATCAGGTGGTCAAAGTATTGAAGTCTCACGTTCAACATCAGTCCTTCCAATGGGTATTCAGGACTGATTTCCTTTAGGATGGACAGGTTGGATCTCCTTGCAGTCCAAGGGGCTCTCACGAGTCTTCTCCAACACCATGGTGCAAAAGCATCAATTCTTCAGCACTCAGCTTTCTTTATAGTCCAACTCTCACATCCATACATCACTACTGGAAAAAACATAGCTTTGACTAGATGGAGTTCTGCTAGCAAAGCAATGTCTCTGCTTTTTAATATTCTGTCTATGTTGGTCATAGTTTTTCTTTCAAGGAGTAAGTGTCTTTTAATTTCATGGCTTCAGTCACCATCTGCAGTGATTTTGAAGGCCTCCCCAAAAATGTTTGTCACTGTTTCCATTAGTTCCCCATCTATTTGCCATGAAGTGATGGGACCAGATGCCATGATGTTAGTTTTCTGAATGTTGAGTTTTAAGCCAAATTTTTCACTCTACTCTTGCACATTCATTAAGAGGATTGGTTCTTCTTCACTTTCTGCCATAAGGGTGGTGTCATCTGCATATCAGAAGTTATTGATAATTCTCCTAGCAATCTTGATTCCAGCTTATGCTTCATCCAGGCCACCATTTAGCATGATGTACTCTGCATACAAATTAAATAAGCAGGGTGACAATATACAGCCTTGACATACTCCTTTCCTGATTTGGGACCAGTCTGTTGTTCCATGTCAATTTTTCACTGTTTCTTCTTGACCTGCATACAAATTTCTCAGGAGGTGGGTCAGGTGGTCTGGTATTCCTAACTCTTGTAAAATTTTCCACAGTTTGTGGTGATCCATACAGTCAAAGGCTTTGGCATAGTCAATAAATCAGAAGTAGATGTTTTTCTGGAACTCTCTTGCTTTTTCGATGATCCAACAGATGTTTGCAATTTGATCTCTGGTTCCTCTGTCTTTTCTAAATACAGCTGGAACATCTGGAAGTTCATCTGGAAGTTCATGGTTCACGTACTGTTGAAGCCTGCCTTGGAGAATACTGAGTACTGTTTTGCTAGCATGTTCACTTCAGTTCGGTTCAGTTCAGTCGCTCAGTCATGCCCGACTCTTTGCGACCCTGCAAATTGCAGCCAGCCAGGGCTCCCTGTCCATCACCAACTCCCGGAGTTTACTCAAACTCATGTCCATCGAGTTGGTGATGCCATCCAGCCATCTCATCCTCTGTTGTCCCCTTCTCCTCCTGCCCCCAATACCACCCAGCATCAGGGGTTTTTCCAATGAGTCAAGTCTGCATGAGGTGGCCAAAGTATTGGAGTTTTAGCTTCAGTATCAGTCCTTCCAATGAACACCCAGGTCTGATCGCCTTTAGGATGGACTGGTTGGATCTCTTTCCAGTCCAAGGGACTCTCAAGAGTCTTCTCCAACACCACATTTCAAAAGCATCAATTCTTCAGCACTCAGCTTTCTTCACAGTCCAACTCTGAAATCCATACATGACCACTGGAAAAACCATAGCCTTGACTAGACAGAGCTTTGTTAGACAAATGCAATTGTGCAGTAGTTTAAGCATTCTTTGACTTTGCCTTTCTTTTGGATTGGAATGAAAACTGACCTTTTCCAGTCTTGTGGCCACTGCTGAGTTTTCCAAATTTCCTGGTATATTGAGTGCAGCACTTTCACAGCATCATCTTTTAGGATTTGAAATAGCTCAACTGGAATTACATCACCCCCACTAACTTTGTTCATAGTGATGTTTCCGAAGACCCACTTGACTTCACATTTCAGGGTGTCTGGCTCTAGGTGAGTGATCACATCATCATGATTACCTGGATTGTGAAGATCTTTTTTGTATAGTCCTTCTGTGTATTCTTGCCAGCTCTACTTAATATCTTCTGCTTCTGTTAGGTCCATACCATTTCTGTCCTTTATTGATCCCATCTTTTCATGAAATGTTCCCTTGGTGTCTCAAATTTTCTTGAAGAGATCTTTAGTCTTTCCCATTATATTATGTGTGTGTGTGTGTTAGTCGCTCACCTGTGTCCGACTCTTTGTGACCCCATGGACTGTAGCCCACCAGGCTTCTCTGTCCATGAAATCCTCCAGGCAAGAATACTGGAGTGGATTGCCATTCCCTTCTCCAGAGGGACTTCCCAACCCAGGGATCAAACCCTGGTCTCCTGTATTCCTCTATGTCTTTGCATTGCTCACTGAGGAAGGCTTTCTTATCTCTCCTTTATATTCTTTGGAATTCTGCATTCAAATGGGCCATCCTAGTCAACAAAACCCCTGCTGCAGGGGCAGGAGCTCTGCTTGCAGTAGACTTGGGTATGGCATAAGCCCTCTTGGAGGAGGTCATCATTAACCCCACCATAGAGCCACCAGAACTTGCACGCTGGGGAAACAGCCTCTTGGAGAGCATCAACAAAACCTTGTGTGCATCAAGACCCAGGAGAAAGGAGCAGTGACCCCAGAAGAGACTGACCCAGACTTGCCCATGAGTGTCCAAGAGTCTTTCATAGAAGTGTCAGTTGGCAGTGACTTGCTGCAGGGTTGGGGACACTGAGTGTAGCAGTGTGTGCATGGGACCTTTGAAGGAGGTTGCAATTATCTTCATTAATTCCACCATAGTTTGGCCTCAGGTCAAACAACATGGAGGGAACACAGCCCGCCCATCAACAGTAAATTGGATTAAAGATTTACTGATCATGGCCAGAAAATTAACCAATGTGATCACATGAACCACAGCCTTGTCTAACTCAATGAAACTATGAGCCATGCTGCATAGGGCCACCCAAGATGGATGGATCATGGTGGAGAGTTCTAACAAAATGTGGCCCCCTGGAGAAGGGAAGGGCAAAACACTAACAAAAGAGTCCAAAATGCAGTACTTGGATGCAATCTCAAAAACGACAGAATGATCTCTGTTTGTTTCCAAGGCAAACCATTCAATATAACGGTAATCTAAGCCTGTGCCCCAACCAGTAACACTGAAGAAGCTGAAGTTGAATGGTTCTATGAAGACCTACAAGACCTTTTAGAACTAACACCCAAAAACGATGTCCTTTTCATTATAGGGTACTGGAATGCAAAAGTAGGAAGTCAAGAAATACCTGGAGTAACAGGCAAATTTGGCCTTGGAGTACAGAATGAAGCAGGGCAAAGGCTAATAGAGTTTTGCCAAGAGAATACAGTGGTCATATCAAACAGCCTCTTCCAACAACACAAGAGAAGACTCTACACATGGACATCACCAGATGGTCAACACCAAAATCAGATTGATTATATTCTTTGCAGCCAAAGATGGAGAAGCTCTATACAGTCAGCAAAAACAAGACCGGGAGCTGACTGTGGCTCAGATCATGAATTCCTTATTGCCAAATTCAGACTCAAACTGAAGAAAGTAGGGAAAACCACTAGGCCATTCAGGTATGACCTAAATCAAATCCCTTATGACTATGCAGCTGAAGTGAGAAATAGATTTAAGGGACCAGATCTGATAGACAGAGAGCCTGATGAACTATGGATGGAGGTTCGTGACATTGTACAGGAGACAGGGATCAAGACCATTCCCATGGAAAAGAAATGCAAAAAGGAAAATGGTTGTCTGAGGAGGCTTTACAAATAGCTGTGAAAAGAAGAGAAGCAAAAAGCAAAGGAGAAACAGAAAGATATTCCCATTTGAATGCAGAGTTCCAAAGAATAGCCAGGAGAAATAAGAAAGCCTTCCTCAGTGATCAATGCAAAGAAATAGAGGAAAACAACAGAATGGGAAAAATTAGAGATCTCTTCAAGAAAATTAGAGATACCAAGGGAACATTTCATGCAAAGATGGGTTTGATAAAGGACAGAAATTGTATGGACCTAACAGAAGCAAAAGATACTAAGAAGAGGTGGCAAGTATACACAGAAGAACTGTACAAAAAAGATATTATGACCCAGATAATCACAATGGTTTGATCATTCACCTAGAACCAGACATCCTGGAATGTGAAGTCAAGTGGGCCTTAGAAAGCATCACTATGAACAAAGCTAGTGGATGTGATGGAATTCCAATTGAGCTATTTCAAATCCTGAAAGATGATGTTGTGAAAGTGCTGCACTCAATATGTCAACAAATTTGGAAAACTCAGCCATGGCCACAAGACTGGAAAAGGTCAGTTTTCATTCCAATCCCTAAGAAAGGCAATCCCAAAGAATGCTCAAACTACCACACAATTGCACTCATTTCACATGCTTGTAAAGTAATGGTCAAAATTCTCCAAGCCAGGCTTCAGCAATACATGAACCAAGAACTTCCAGATGTTCAAGATGGTTTTAGAAAAGGCAAGGGAATCAGAGATCAAATTGGCAATATCTGCTGGATCATCAAAAAAGCAAGAGAGTTCCAGAAAAACATCTATTTCTGCTTTATTGACTATGCCAAAGCCTTCAAATATGTGGATCACAATAAACTGTGGAAAATTCTGAAAGAAATGGGAAAACCAGACCACCTGACCTGCCTCTTGAGAAATCTGTATGCAGGTCAGGAAGCAACAGTTAGAACTGGACATGGAACAACAGACTGGTTCCAAATAGGAAAAGGAGTACGTCAAGGCTGCATATTGTCACCGTGCTTATTAAACTTATATGCAGTGTACATCATGAGAAACGCTGGGCTAGAAGAAGCACAAGCTGGAATCAAGATGCTGGGAGATATATCAATAACATCAGATATGCAGATGATACCACCCTTATGGCAGAGAGTGAAGAGGAACTATAAAACCTCTTGATGAAAGTGAAAGAGGAGAGTGAAAAAGTTGGCTTAAAGCTTAACATTTAGAAAACTAAAATCATGGCATCTTGTCCCATCACCTCATGGGAAATAGATGGGTAGACAGTGGAAGCAGTGTCAGACATTTTTTGAGGGGGCTCCAAAATCACTGCGGATGGTGACTGCAGCCATGACATTAAAAGATGCTTACTCCTTGGAAGGAAAGTTATGACCAACTTAGATAGCATATTAAAAAGCAGCGACATTACTTTGCCAACAAAGATCCGTCTGGTCAAGGCTATGGTTTTTCCAGTGATCATGTATGGATGTGAGATTTGGACTGTGAAGAAAGCTGAGTGCTGAAGAATTGATGCTTTTGAACTGTGGTGTTGGAGAAGACTCTTGAGAGTCCCTTGGACTGCAAGGAGATCCAACCAGTCCATCCTAAAGGAGATCCGTCCTGGGTGTTCATTGTAAGGACTGATGCTGAAGCTGAAACTCCAATACTTTGGCCACCTCAAGCAAAGAGTTGACTCATTGGAAAAGACCCTGATGCTTGGAGGGTTTGGGGGCAGGAGAAGAAGGGGACGACAGAGGATGAGATGCCTGGATGGCATCACCGACTCCATGGGCAATAGTTTGAGTAAACTCGGGGAGTTTGTGATGGACAGGGAGGCCTGGCGTCCTGCGATTCATGGGTCACAAAGAGTCAGACACGACTGAGCGACTGAACTGAACTGAACTGATTCTTGCCTTGAGAACCCCATGAACAGTATGATAAGGCAAAAAGATAGGGCACTGAGAGATGAACTCCCCAGCTCAATAGGTGCCCAATATGCTACTGGAGATCAGTGGAGAGATAATTCCAGGAAGAATGAAGAGATGGAGCCAAAGCAAAAACAACACTCAGTTGTGGATGTGACTGGTGATAGAAATAAAGTATGATGCTGTAAAGAGCAATATTTCAAAGGAACCTGGAATGTTAGGTCCATGAATCAAGGCAAATTGCAAGTGGTCAAACAGAAGTTGGCAAGATGGAACTTCAACAATGTAGTACTTTCAAAAATAAATAAATAAAGACACCTAAAACAGTTGAACCAAACAGAGAGCACAGACATACATAGATAATTAATCTATGACAATGGAGCAAAGAACATAGAATGCATAACTAACGGCCTTTACCATAAATGTTGTTGAGAAATCTATACAGCTATATGCATAAGAATGAAATTTGAAAACTATCCCACACCAAACACAGAAATTAATTCAAAATGGATTTGAATGTGAGACTATAAAATTTTTAGAAGCCATGTGTTGTAACTTCATTTACACTGATACTAGTGATATTTTTGTGAACTAGATAAAGGGCAAGGGAAACAAAAGCAAAAATGAACAAAGGGAACTAAATTAAATGAAGACTTCTGCATTGCAATGGAAATGATAATTGGAATGAAAAGGAAATTTATGAATGGGAAAATATACTTTCAAATTGTATATCCAACTAGGAATTAATATCCAAAGTATACAAAGAAGCCATATGATGCAACAACACAACAACAACAAAAATAAGCAGTCCAATTAAAAATGACCAGCAGATCTGAATTATACAAATATATATATTTTAAAAAGAAGACATACAGACAGTCAACTGGAACATGAAAATATGTTCAACATAATTAATTTTTAGGGGAATGCAAATTAAAATCACAGTGAAAAATCACCTAATATATGCTAGAATATCTACTATCCAGAAGACAATGGTTGAAAATCATTGGTGAAGATATGGAGAAAAGGGAGCATTTGTGCACTTTTGATGGGAATCCAAATTGCTTCAACCACTATGGAAAACAGTATAGTATATTCTCAAAATATTAAGAATAGAACTGTGTTATAGTCCAGCTAACTCACTGATTATTTATCCAAAGAACATGAAAAGACTAATCTGAAAAGGTACATCCAACCCATGTGTTCACTGAAGCACTATTTACAGCAGCTAAGATATGTAACTCAATTGTCTATCCATATATAACTAGAAAAACACAATGTAACATACACACACACACACACACACACACACACACACACACACACACACAATATAGGACATTACCCAGCCATTAAAAGGAGTTAGAACAATGAAATCCTGCCATTTATGACCACATGGATGAACCTTGAGGATATTACGCTAAGTGAAACAAGTCAGATGGAGAAAGACATATATTATATGATTTCACACTTCTGTGTAACTTAGGTGGAAAAGAAAAAAAAGAAAAATGAAAGAAAACAATCCCACAGATGCAGAGAATAGATTCATGGTTACCAGAGGTGAAGGGGGTTGAATATGGATAAAATGGGTAAGGTGGTTAATATATCGTGATGAGTGGTAATTAGACTTATCCTGGTAGTCACTCTATAGTATATACAGTTTTGAACTATAAATAAATATATATATATGTATATACTGGAAACTTAGATAGTAAGAAGAAAAAATAAAAAGAAATAAAACTACTCTAAAACTCACATATCTTTTTTTATGAAAGAGTTGACAGAGTTTGGTTCGGCTGAATCAGTCTTTCCATCTTACTTGAAAGGGCATTCAAATATATCTTTTTTTATTTCAGAATTTTTTAGTTTCTCTCATTCAACTACAAATAATCTGGTTATGCTATTTAGCCTTAATAAGGGGAGAGGTAGATGGTGATGGTAATGACCACTTACATGACATTAGGGAATACAGGGTATTTTTATTTAAATGTTTTTTTAATTTTAAATTTGATAAATAAGCATATGATATTTTCAGATATTTTCATAACTTTTGAATTCAAATTTTCTAATTTTAAGGAATTAGGAGCATCAAGGAGAGAAAACAATCAAAGGATTCAGAATATTTGAATCCTAGAGCAGTGACAATGAATCTAATGTTTTCTTACAGATCACTGAAGTTTATGCTTCATTTTTATAATAAACCCACCTTTCTTTAGGTCACATGGATTAATTTTTCCCTTGAAACATAAAAGAAGTTAATGAATACAGATATGTGTGTGTGTGTGTGTGTGTGTGTGTAATTAACCTTAAATTATACACATCTATGGAACAATCCAAGATAGTAAACAAATACAAGGAAGCTTCATAAACTGATTTGAGACAGAAAAATTCTTCAAAAATGTGCAACTTCTTTAGGAAAATAATGGATCTAGATATGGGCAGATGAAAGCAAAGGTCTAGCTGAAATTCAGATCCTCTCCGAGGTAAGAAAATGGTTTCTTTTTCCTTTCTCTCTCTTCCCCTCTCTTTCTCTCCCTTTATTCTCTTTCACTGTTACTTCCCTCATTCCTTCCTCCTTCCCTCCCCCTCCCTCCCTCTCTTCTTTCCTTCCTGCCTGTCTTCCTTTCTCCTTTTCTCTCCCTCTCCCCTCTCTCTACTTCTTTCATTCTTTCAGTTTCTATTTTAATTGTAATTCTAGGAACTGGTCTGTTCAAATTACCTGTTCCTTCTTGACTCAGTTCTGTCAATCCACATGCTTCTAGATGCTTCTTTTCATCCAGGTCCCTGATTTTGTTAGTATAAAATTGTTTGTACTAGTTGCCCTCTCTCTCTTTTTTGTATTTTTGGTAGTGTCACTTATAGTTTCTCCTCTTTCAAGTGTAATTTTGTTATTTGAGACTTTTTTCTTCTTGGTGCGCCTGGTAAGAGGTCTGCTCATTTTTTTTTTCAAAAAACAACTCCTGCTTTTAGCAATACTTTCTATTGTTTTTATTATCTCTATTTTATTACTTTCCTTTCTGATCTTTAATATAGCCTTCTATTTGCTGACTGAATTTTATTTGTTTATTTTTACTAATTATTTTAGGTGTTAAGATAGGTTGTTAAAGATTTTTCTTATTTCTTAAGGAAGACCTGTATCACTATTACTTTCTCTCTTAGAACTGCTTTTGCTGCATCCCATAAGATGTCCTAAGATTGTGTTTTCATAGTCGTCTGTCTTCAGGTATTTTCTGATTTCTTGTTTGATTTCATCATTGACCCATGTATTTTTCAGTAGCATGTTCTTTATTCTCTTTTTGCTTGTTATTTCCCCCTGTAATTGATTTCTAATTTCAAAATGTTGTGGCCAGAAAAGATACATGAAATAATATCTATCCCATTAACTTTGCTGCATATTGTTTTGTGACTTAATAAGTGGTCTATTCTAGAGAATGTTTCACGTGCCCTTGAATATAATGTGTGTCTTGGTGTTTTTTGGATGTAGTGTCCTATCTATATCAGTGAAGTGCAACTGTTCCATTGTGTCATTTTGGACTTCAATTGCATTATTTTATTGTCCAGATGATCTATTCAGCAATGTCAGTGGGGTGTTAAAAATCTTCAACTGTTATTGTATTTCTCTCAACTTCATCTTTATGTCTGTTATTTGTTTTATAAATCTGCGTGTGCTAAGGCACTTCAGTCATGTCCAACTTTTTGCAACACTGTGAACTGTATCCCACCAGGATCCTCTTTCCATGGGATTCTACAGGCGAGAATACTGAAATGGGTTGCTATTTCCTCCTCCAGATCATTCCTCCTGACTCAGGAATCAAACTTACATATCTTATGTCTCCTGCATTGGCAGGCAAGTTCTTTGCCACTAGCACCACCTGGGAAGCCTTTATAAATTTAGGTGATCCTATAGTGGGTGCATATAAGTTAATGAGCATAATATCTCTTCTTGTATTGATCCTTTTATCATTATGTTATACCCTTCTTTATCTTTCATCATGATCTTTAAAGTTTATTCTGCTTAATATAAATATTATAACCCCCATTTTCTTTTTTAATAATTATCAAAAACTATGTACTAATTGCCATTTTAATCCTTGTTTTCCAGTTGTTTTGTAGTGATTCTTTGTTCATTCCTTATTCTTTTTATTTTTACTTAGTACAGTTTGTCAGTTTTATTTTCATAGTATGCCTGAGTTCCTCTTTTTCTTTCTTTCTTTCATTTTTTTTTCCCTTTGTGAATCTATTGCATGTTTTTAATTTGTGATTGAGGTTATCATGGAGTTCAAGTACATTGACCTATAATTAATCTACTTGTTTTAAAATGATAATCATTTAAATTAAAACATATTCTAAAAGTTTTACATATTTTACTCCCCTCCCCCACCTTTGTGATTTCAATGTTCCATTTTACATCTTCATCTTTATCCTTTTACAGTTTGTTTTAGTTATATTTCCTTTTATAATTTTTTCTATTTTTTTTAACATATATACTGGCTTAAGTGATCTTGTCATGTATGGATTGAGAGTTGGCCCATAAAGAAAGCCGCACACTGAAGAATTAAAGTTTTTGAAATATGGTGCTGGAGAAGACTCTTGAGAGTCCCTTGGACTCCAAGGAGATCAAACCAGCCAATCTTAAAGGAAATCAAACCTAAATATTCACTGGAAGGACTGATGCTGAAGCTGAAGCTCCAATATTTTGGCCACTTAATGCGAAGAGCCCACTCATTTGAAAAGACCTTGATGCTGGGAAAGACAGAAGGCAGGAGGAGAAGAGGACAACAGGGGATGAGTTTGTTGGATGGCATCACTGACTCAATGAACATGAATTTAAACAAGCTTTGGGAGATGTGATGGACAGGGAGGCCTGGTGTGCTGCAGTCCATGGAGTTGCAAATCGTTGGAGATGCTTGTGAGATTGGATAACAGCAACAAGAAAGTGATATTCCATCTTTTTATACATTTTTCATTTCTATTATGACATTCTCTTTCCTATAGGTTCTTATTTCTTTTCTATTTAGAGAAAATCCTTCAGTAATGTAGGTTCAGAATTGCTGTGTTCTTTTAGTTCTTGCTTGTCTGAGAAATTCCTCATTTTTCTGGTAGACTATCCTAGGTTTCAGGTTTTTTCCTGTTAGGACTTTGAATATACAATGATACTCCCTTCTAGCTTGCAAAATTTCTGCAGAGAAATCACCTGATAGCTTTATGAGGCTTCTCTTGTGATTGACTCTTTCTCTCTTGCTGCTTCTAGAACACTGTATTTTTAATTTTACTATTTCAGTTATGATATGTCTTCTTGTGGGTCTGTTTGCATTCATCTTGTTCATTTCCTGTACCTAGGTATCAGTCATCTTCTTTAGTTTGGGGATGTTTTCAGCCATAATTTCTTCAAATACATTTTTGATCTCCTTCTTTTTCTCTTCTCCTTCTGGAACTCCTATTGTGCACACAATATTATCCCATAGATACTGTATAGATTCTTTCTTTTGCCTTCCTTTCTTTTTAATTTATTTTTCTCTATGCTGTTCTGATTGGGTGGTTATCATTTTTCCATCCTCCAGATCACTTATTTATTATGTGTCATTCAGTCTGATAGTCATTGTTTACAGATTGGTTTTTATCTCAGCTTTTGAATTATGTCTTTTGCTTGGTTCATCTTTATATTTTCTAGTTCCTTGTTATAGTGCTCTGCATTTCTACTGAGAATATTTCTTAATTTAGGTAGCATTTTTGTTATCTCCTTTTTGAACTACTTTTGGGCAGGGTCTAGTAGGCCGGCGAGGTGTTTTTCATTATGTGTTCTTTCAGGGAATCTATCTTGTTCATTTAAATGGAACTAATTTCTCTGCCTTTTTATTTTACTTAACTTTATTTCTGAATTTAGGGGAAACAGGAGTCTTATGGGTCTTACAGAAGTGCTTTTATGTGGGAGTGTTCCTGTGTAGACTGCGTCCTGTATTTTTTGTGTGAGGGCTGATTTTGGTATGAAAGTCAATGACATCTTTCCTCAGGATGAGCTGGTGGTTATTCCCCTGATAAGGGGTTGTGGTCTCTGTTGTAGTATCTAAAGCATTTGCTGGGTGTGAAATGGTGTCTCTTCTTTGCTCTATGGCTGTCTCCACCCTGTAGGTGCAGGGTCTCTCCCGTTATTCGAGTAGAAGCCCTGAGGTTTAGGTTTGATCAGGATCCATTGACCTGATGATGTGGGTGAGTGTGTGCTCTGCCCTAATGGAGGTGATGATCAAAGCAAGCGAGGCCTGCAGTTACAGAGGAATTATGTACCACCTGTGTGGGCATCTAAAGTTCCATTTAGAAGCAGCCCAAGATCATAGCCCTTTCTCTCTCGTGTTCATCCCAGATCTAGTGCAAGGCTGTGGTGTGAAATAGGCTGGACCTGGGGGTCAGATTGATACATTGGGCACTTCTGTCTGTGTATGTGTAGGCAGGCCAAATCTTTGCCAAGATTTAGGTGTGGATTGATGGGTTTAGGGTATTCATCCGTTCACGTTGGGAAGTTAGGGCAGGCAGCAGTCAGCAGTGTGAGACTCTCTCTGCCGTGACTGTTAGTATGCTCTCATTTGAACTGCCACTTGGTCTCCTCCTGAAAAGAAATACATTTTTAACAAGTGGTATTACAAACTGGATAATCATTTGAACAAATAAGATGCCTTAATACATCAAATCATATAATGATATGAACAAGAGGGATGATAGATGTCAATGTAAAAACTAAAATTTCTAGCTCCTAGAATAAAACATAAGATAGTATCTTTGTGATGTTAGTTGAGAAAACATTTCCTAGATCAAATGCAAAATCAGTAACTAAAAAGTAAAAGAAATTGATAATCTGAACTTTATCAAAATTAAAAATTCTTCTAAAAACACCTAAAAAAGTAAAATGTAGAAAGGATAGATTGTCATAAAATGAGACAAAGTATTTGATAAAACAAATACTTAAAAAGGACTTACTTATTGAACATTTTTGAAACATTAATGACACTTTTATTAAAAGAAAAAGAAAAAAAAGTAACTCAGTTTTAAAAAGAAATTTCAATCACTTCTGGCTTTGCCTCTGGCATGTAAAGTATTGGAAGTCACCATTTCTGTCCTTACAATAAAATAATTCAAAGGAACTGAAAATCAATAATTTTTTAAGGGTCTTTCAGAGAATTAAAGTCACAGGGAAAGCTGCCACAGCCAAATCTGGAGAAACAGCTGCATGTAGAGAGGCATAGCTGAAAAGATCTTCCCTGTAGGAGAAACCGCTGCAGCTACAAGCGGGTGGCATAAATTATGGAAGATATTATTGGTCAGTGCTAAAGCTGAAACGTAGCTTAGTGTGAGTATGAAATTATCAGTGGCCACAGTCTTGGAGAGCTCCCACACTTCTCTGGATTTTCACTCCAGGAACCCCAAAAGTTGATCACTGAGAAGAGTCAGAAGAACCCTCATCTTCCTATTAGGAGGTGGGGGTAGATGATCAATTTCATATATATCCAGAGTGTTCTCCATGACAAGTGTCTCCTAAGCAAGTGAAAGTGTTTTCCTGATCCTTATCCCACAGGAAGGAAGGGAAATAGTCTAACTTCATACACTCCTAGCATTCCTGTTTCACCCAAGGGGGAAGAAAAGTCTGAGAAACACTCATGAAGGTCACAGCTAAAGGACACAGTCAATGAAGGATTGAGACACAATCGTATGATTATAGAATACTTCTTACATCACCAGTAGAATAACAATATAACTGAAAAATTTTAAGTCTCAGTTTTTATTTAAGAAGATGTTTTCAGAAAAATTTAGAAAAGAACAAGGGAAAATTTTAAAAGTTAAAGCTTCTAACATCTGCAGTATAGCAAACACTGAACACAGACTAATTCTTAGCAAAATTTTTAAAAAAAGTTCACAGTAAAGGCCAATAAACCTGAGTTCTTATTAGTTGACACATCACATCTAGTTTTCAAAAAATTACAAGACATATTGGAAGGCAAGTGAGAACACAACCAGAAGAGATAAGACAATCACAAAACTAGACTCATGAATGGCAGAGCTTTTGGAATAATAGATCAGGATTTAGCAAAAGAGGAAACTGCAAATGATATATTAAAAACTTTACTGGGAAAATCATAAACATGCATTAATAGATGGATAATGCAAGTAAAGAGAAATTCTAAGAAAGAATTGAAATAAAATTTTATAAATACTTCATAGTAGAAATGAAAATGTCCCTTGATTTATTCATCAGTATACTGGACATGACAAAGGATAATATCAGTGAGCTTGAAAATTATCAATAGAGATTTCACAAATTGAAACACAAAAAGAAAAAGAGTTTAACAACAGAACAGAATATACAAAACTTGTAGGATGATTTCAAAAGATGTAACACATACTTCGTTAGCATATCAGAAGAGATATAATATATAATATAATATAGTATATAGTATAAAATATAATATATAATAATTATTAATTATAATATATGATTATATTATATTTATATGTAATATATATAACATATTACATATTATTATATTATATTATATAACATAATAATATATATACTATAATATGATTATAGTATATTATTATATGTAATAATATAATATAATATAATAATAATTTCATTATAATAATTATAACATAATTATAACATATATAATATATATAATTAATTGATGTATATTTATATTATATTTATATTTATATCTATAAAACAGCAAAGGATGACAACAAAAAATTCAACAAACAACAGCATATAATCATATCATGTTTGAATCATGGAATTCCAAGGATGAAGGGAAAATCTTGAAATCAGCCACAGAAAAAGAAAAATGCTTTACTCATAGAGAAACAAGGATAAGAATTATGTTGGTTTTCCTTATCAGAAACCATGCAATCAAGACAGTGAGACAAATAAATTGTTAAAAGAAAAAAACATATATATATAAACTAAAAACTAAAACACTGGAAAAGCATCCACTTGCTTATTAGCTCAAATGCTGTACAATTATTAAATAAAAATGTTTCTGCTCATGAGAAAAATGAAGAGCTCTTACATTATGAAAAAGTAATACATATTGTATGCTTTCTTTCATATAAAGTTAAAAACTGCTATATTATTAAAAATCAAGATAGTGATTATAATTGGCAGAAGATGTGATTACTAAAAGGCAGGTAGGGGATGTTGGCAGGATTCTATTTCTGAACTTTGATGGTTGTCATTGGTGTATTCACTTTTTGTTATCTCCTAGAATCATGTATTTACTAGTTGTAAATTTTTCTGTAAGCATGTCATATAACAATTCTGAAAATCATTGAAACAACCTAGCCATCTATTCAGACAAAATAAAATATCTCCTGCTCTCACCCCCAATTGTGGCTGAGGAATTGTGATCAAGCCAAAATATGTAAGTGAAGTATACAAGCCCATATAGCAGACTAGGGCTACTTCTCTGAACATCTTATAGGATTAGTTGGTGTTCATGCTGCTAAAAATTTATCCTCAAATCTCTCAATCAGCATAAGGAAAATTATAAAAATTATAAGAATAGAACATAGGCAAAACACTCTCCGACATAAATCAAAGCAAGATCCTCTATGACGCACCTCCCAGAATATTGGAAATAAAAGCAAAACTAAACAAATGGGACCTAATGAAACTTAAAAGCTTTTGCACTACAAAGGAAACTATAAGTAAGGTGAAAAGACAGCCCTCAGATTGGGAGAAAATAATAGCAAATGAAGAAACAGACAAAGGATTAATCTCAAAAATATACAAGCAACTCCTGAAGCTCAATTCCAGAAAAATAAATGACCCAATCAAAAAATGGGCCAAAGCCAATAACTTTTCCTTGATACTTAGTGCTTTTACATAGCTGGGAAAGAATACTGTCAATCAAAGTTCTTGAGTTTTACATTTTTTAGGCTAAGATTATTTTTCAGTTTTGGAGTATTACTATTAAGTATATTAAGAGTGAGCTTATTTTTTTTTAATTAAATCCTAAAATAAATTATTCTTCTTGAACAGGCCAAGTCATTCTAAACAACCTGCTGCTGACAGTGCTTAAGTAAAGTCAACAAAGAGAAGATAAGGCTTCCTGGTATTTTTTGTTGAAATATTAATACCAATTTCAGCTGTAAAAATGATAAATACTTTAATAAAGATAGCTTTCTCCTCATCAAACTTTGCAGTACTCTTTATTCTATCCATGCAGGAATATTCTCAGCAGACAGATTTAATCTCACAAAAGATATGGGTTACTAAAATGTGGCTATCTTACAAATGTCTCCAAAATTTTACAGCCAAATATAGTAAGCTGCATTTCACATCTTTAAAACCCCACATATATTTTCCTAATAAGCATATTTTCAAAGAAATAGATAGGTTTTCTTTATGATATTATTTCACATGCATACCATTTAGATCTTTATTTGCACATCAATTGTGTATTTTTTTTTTGTTTTCCCTTTATTTTTTTGTCTTTGATGTGTATGTGTATGTCTTTTGAAAAATACATTCAAATGAACTTCATGGAGTCAAGCAGCAGCATAAATTATGAAAGATTACAGTGATAAACTGTTGAACTGAACAGGAAAGGAGATTATCAGGTGGTAATTTTGTTGTCAGAGAGGCTGGGTGGAATGTGCTGTGTGTATTGTGATAATAAAAGCATTATATGGGGCGAGTGCCACTTCAGTCTCATGAGCTACTTCTGTGATATGGTGCATCAAATCTGGAAGCAGAAGCACAGACCATCTGGAAAGAGTACCAGTCAGGAAACTGATTTTATTTGGAATAAAGTAGCATACATATGTGTCACAGTAATCCAAGTCTGTGCCCCAACCACTAGTGCCAAATAAGCTGACACTGAATGATTCCATGAAGATCTACAAGACCTTCTAGGACTAACACCAAAAAAAGATGTCCTATTCATCATAGGGGACTGGAATACAAAAGTAGGAAGTCAAGAGATACTTGGAGTAAGAGGCAAGTTTGGCCTTGGAGTACAGAATGAAGCAGGGCAAAGGCTAACAGAGTTTGGCCAAGAGAATATACTGGTCACAGCAAACACCCTCTTTCAACAACACAGGAGATGACTCTACATATGGACAACACCAGATGGTCAATACTGAAATCAGATTGATTATATTCTTTGCAGTCAAAGATGGAGAAGCTGTATACAGTCTGCAAAAACAAGAGCTCAGATCATGAACTCCTTACTGCAAATTTCAGACTTAAATTGAAAAAAGGATGAAAAAACCACTAGACCATTCAACTATGACCTAAATCAAACTCCTTATGATTATATAGTGGAAGTGACAAAGAGTTTCAAGGAATTAGATCTGATAGACAGAGTACCTGAAGAACTATGGACAGAGGTTCGTGACATTGTACAGGAGGTGTTGGTCAACACCATCCACAAGAAAATAAATAAAAAAGGCAAAATGGTTGTCTGAGGAGGTCTTACAAATAGCTGAGAGAAGAAGAGAAGTGAAAGGAAAAGGAGAAAAGGAAAGAGGTATCCATCTGAATGCAGAGTTCAAATGAATAGCAAGGAGAGATAAGAAAGCTTTCCTAAGTTATCAGTGCAAAGAAATAGAGGAAAACAGAATGGGAAAGACTAGAGTTCTCTTCAAGAAAATCAGAGATACCAAGGGAACATGTCCTTCAAATATGGGCACAATAAAGGAGAGAAACAGTATAGACCTAATAGAAGCAGAAGATATTAAGAAGAGGTGGCAAGAACACACAAAAGAACTATACCAAAAAAGATCTTAATGACCCAGATAACCACAACAGGGTGATAACTCACTTAGATCCAGATATCATGGAGTGCAAAGTCAAGTGGGCCTTAGGAAACATCACTATGAATAATGCTAGTGGAGATGATGGAATTCCAGCAGAGCTATTTAAAATCCTAAAAGATGATTCTGTTAAGAACTGTACTCAATATTCCAGCAAGTTTGGAACGCTCAGTTGTGGCCACAGGACTGGAAATGGTCAGTTTTTATTCCAATCCCAAAGAAAGACAATGTCAAAGAATGTTCAAATTACCACACATTTACACTCATTTCACATGCTAGCAAAGTAATGCTCAAAAACCTCCAAACTAGGCTTCAACAGTACTGAACAGAGAACCGGATGATCAAGCTGGATTTCAAAAATCAGTGGAACCAGAGATCAGGTTGCCAACGTCTGTTGAATCAATCACAGAAAAAGCAAGAGAATTCTAGAATAACATCTACTTCTGCTTTATTGACTATGTGAAAGAGTTTAGCTGTGTGGATAACAACAAACTGTGGAAAATTCTTCAAGAGATGGGAATACCAGATCATCTTACCTGTCTCCTGAAAAACTTGTATTCAGGTCAAGAAGTAACAATTAGAACTGGACATGGAACAAAGGACTGGTTCGAAATTGGGAAAGGAGTACTTCAAGATTGTGTATTGTCACCCTGTGTATTTCTAACTTATATGCAGAGTACATCATGAGAATTGCTGGGCTGGATGAAGCACAAGCTGGAATCAAGATTGCTGGGAGAAATACCAGTACACTTCAGATATGCATATGGCACCACCCTTTAGAAAGCAAAGAGGAACTAAGTAACCTCTTGATGAAGGTGAAAGAGAAGAGTGAAAAAGCTGGCTTAAAACTCAACATTCAGAAAACTAAGATCAAGGCCTCTGGTCACATCACTTCATGGCAAATAAATGGGGAAACAATGGAAACAGTGACAGACTTTATTTTCTAAGGCTGCAAAATCACTGCAGATGGCACATAATTAAAAGACACTTGCTCCTTGGATGAAAAGGTATGAGAAACCTAAAAAATGTATTAAAAACCAGAGACATTACTTTGCCAACAAACGTCCATGTAGTCAAAGCTATGTTTTTTTCAGTAGCCATGTATAGTTGTTAGAGTTGGACCATAAAGAAGGCTGAGTGCCAAAGCATTGGTGCTTTTGAACTGTGGGGTGCTGAAGACTCTTGAGAGTCCCTTGGACTGCAAGGAAATCAAACAAATCAATCCTAAAGGAAATCAACCCTGAATATTCATTGGAAAGACTGATGCTGAAGCTGAAGCTCCAATACGTTGGCCACCTGATGTGAAGAGCCAACTCATTAGAAAAGACCCTGATGGTGGAAAACATTGAAGGCAGGAGGAAAAGGGCATGACAGAAGACAAGATGTTGTATGGCATCACCAACTCAATGGACATGAGTTTGAGCAAGCTCCGAGATATGGTGAAGGACAGGGAAGCCTGGCATGTTGTAGTTCATGGGGACACAAAGAGTCAGACAGGATTGAGCAACTGAATAACAACAACATATATGCATGAATATTAATTGTAATTAAAGTTCAACCAAAGATCCACTAAAGATGCTTAACTGATAGCTCAGTTTGCAAAGAATTTGCCTGTAATGCAGGAGACCCCAGTTCGATTCTCGGGTCGGGAAGATTCCCTGGAGAAGAGAATAGCTACCCACTCCAGTATTCTGGCCTGGAGAATTCCATGGACCATAATCCTTGGGGTTAAAAAAAAAAAAAAGAGTTGGATAAGACTGAGTTAAAATAAAGTTAAAAAAATAGTTGGACATGACTGAGTGACCTTCACTTTCACTTTCAAAAATCCACAGTGGAAACATATACAAATACAATGTTTTCATCTTTGGATCTTTATCTGAATAGATCTACTTATCACAATTGCTTCCCAGTTGGCTCAGCGGTAAAGAATCCACCTGCCAAGAGAGACGTAGTTTCGATCCTTGGGTCTGGAAGAGCCCCGGAGAAGGAAACGGCAATCCATTCTAACATTCTTGCCTGCAAAATCCCATGGACAGAGGAGCCTGGCAGGCTATAGTCCATGGGGTTGTAGGAGGGTCACATATCACTTTGCGACTAAGCAACATTTCACTACTGACAATAAAAATAGCACTAATATATATATATATATATATATATATATATATATATATATGTATACATATATACATATATATATAACAAATTGCCCTTGGAAAATCAATGAAGACAATTTTTAATCCTTTAATGATTTTGGGTCACCAATTAATGGAAGAAAAAATTACTCAATGAATGTTATTAAGGCAATTTTGAAACAAATAAAAAAAATTAGAATTCTAGTTCACTTCTAGCCAAAGTAAATAGCAGATGCTCTTAAAACTTAGAAAAACAAACCATATAAGGTCTGCATCATTTTATAGTAAGTAAATGTACACAATATTTTCACTGCCCTAAAAAATACTATAGACTCTGCCTGTTTATCTCTTCCCCAATCCCTTGGAAATCACTGATATTTTTACTGCCTTCATAGTTTTGCTTTTTCCAGAAAGTCACGTAGTTCAAGTCATACAGCATGTAGACTGTATGATTTCAGACTGGCTTTTCATCACTTGCGCTCATGCTCAGTTACTCAGTAGTGTTCAACTCTTTGGCCCTGCCTGGACTGTAGTCCATGGTCACCTCTGTCAATGGAATTTTTCAGGCAGGAATACTGAAGTGAGTTGCCATTTCCTACTCCCGGTGATCTTCCCGACTCAGGGATTGAACCCGAGTCTCTTACATCTCCTGCATTGGTAGGTGGATTCTTTTTTTTTTTTTTTTCATTTATTTTTACTAGTTGGAGGCTAATTACTTTACAATATTGTAGTGGTTTTTGCCATACATTGACATGAATCAGCCTTGGATTTACATGTGTCCCCATCCTGAACACCCCCCCCCCCCACCTCCCTCCCCATCCCATCCCTCTGGATCATCCCAGTGCACCGGCCCCGAGCACAGAGCCCATTATACAGAATGAAGTAAGCCTGAAAGATAAACACCAATACTGCATACTAATGCATATATATGGAGTTTAGAAAGATGGTAATGATAACCCTATATGCAAGACAGAAAAAGAGACACAGATATATATAGAACAGACTTTTCGACTCTATGGGAGAAGGCGAGGGTGGGATAATCTGAGAGAACAGCATCGAAACATGTATATTTCAAGGTAGGTGAATTCTTTACCATTGTGCCACTGGGGAAGCCTCCATAAAATATTCATTTATTTATTTGGCTGCATCATATCTTTGTTACAGCATGTGGGCTTCTCTCTAATTGAGTCATAGGACTGAGTTGCCCCTTGGCATGTCAGTTCTTAATTCCTCAACCAGGGATTGAACCCATGACTCCTGCATTGCAGAGCAGATTCTTAACCCATTTAATCATACATACTTAAGTCTCCTCCATGTCATGGTTTGATAGTTCTTAAAAAAATAAATACTTGCATGATATTCCTTTCTGGATGTAGCAGAGTCTGTCTATTCCCCCATCAAGGAACATCTCAGTTGCATCTAAGTTGTGACAATTATAAGCAAACCTGTTATAAACACTGTGCAGGCTTTTGTGTGAATGTAAGCTTTTAACTCTTTGGGTAACTACCAAAAGATGCCATGGTTGGATTTTATGTTAAGAGCATCTTTATATTAAAACAAACAAACAAACAATCTTCTAGAGTGGCTATGACATTTGCTTTGATTCCTTGCTCTTGTTTTTAGTGTCTTGGCAGCCTTGCTATACTGTGTGTTTGTGTTTTCCAAAGAAAATTTCTGTATGAGTCTGCTAACAATCTCCCTTTTCTTAAGACAATTGAAAGAATTTATGTCACTTTAAAATATTATTGACTACTTATGAAATGCCTTGGAATATACAGTTTTTGTTTTTCCTTTTTGTAGAATGATTAAATAAACAGCATTTACATTCACTGTGTTTTGCAAAGCACAACTGAGCCATTTTGCAGAATTTTTTTATTTTTATTTTTATTTTTTTTTTTCCAGTGGGTTTTGTCATACATTGATATGAATCAGCCATGGATTTACATGTATTCCCAATCCCGATCCCCCCTCCCACCTCCCTCTCCACCCGATTCCTCTGGGTCTTCCCAGTGCACCAGGCCGGAGCACTTGTCTCGTGCATCCCACCTGGGCTGGTGATCTGTTTCACCATAGATAGTATACATGCTGTTCTTTTGAAATATCCCACCCTCACATTCTCCCACAAAGTTCAAAAGTCTGTTCTGTATTTCTGTGTCTCTTTTTCTGTTCTGCATATAGGGTTATCGTTATCACCTTTCTAAATTCCATATACATGTGTCAGTATGCTGTAATGTTCTTTATCTTTCTGGCTTACTTCACTCTGTATAATGGGCTCCAGCTTCATCCATCTCATTAGGACTGGTTCAAATGAATTCTTTTTAATGGCTGAGTAATATTCCATGGTGTATATGTACCACAGCTTCCTTATCCATTCATCTGCTGATGGGCATCTAGGTTGCTTCCATGTCCTGGCTATTATAAACAGTGCTGCGATGAACATTGGGGTGCACGTGTCTCTTTCAGATCTGGTTTCCTCAGTGTGTATGCCCAGAAGTGGGATTGCTGGGTCATATGGCAGTTCTATTTCCAGTTTTTTAAGAAATCTCCACACTGTTTTCCATAGCGGCTGTACTAGTTTGCATTCCCACCAACAGTGTAAGAGGGTTCCCTTTTCTCCACACCCTCTCCAGCATTTATTGCTTGTAGACTTTTGGATAGCAGCCATCCTGACTGGCGTGTAATGGTACCTCATTGTGGTTTTGATTTGCATTTCTCTAATAATGAGTGATGTTGAGCATCTTTTCATGTGTTTGTTAGCCATCTGTATGTCTTCTTTGGAGAAATGTCTGTTTAGTTCTTTGGCCCATTTTTTGATTGGGTCATTTATTTTTCTGGAATTGAGCTGCAGGAGTTGCTTGTATATTTTTGAGATTAATCCTTTGTCTGTTTCTTCATTTGCTATTATTTTCTCTCAATCTGAGCGCTGTCTTTTCACCTTACTTATAGTTTCCTTTGTAGTGCAAAAGCTTTTAAGTTTCATTAGGTCCCATTTGTTTATTTTTGCTTTTATTTCCAATATTCTGGGAGGTGGGTCATAGAGGATCTTGCTTTGATTTATGTCGGAGAGTGTTTTGCCTATGTTCTCCTCTAAGAGTTTTATAGTTTCTGGTCTTACATTTAGATCTTTAATCCATTTTGAGTTTATTTTGGTGTATGGTGTTAGAAAGTGTTCTAGTTTCATTCTTTTACAAGTGGTTGACCAGTTTTCCCAGCACCACTTGTTAAAGAGGTTGTCTTTTTTCCATTGTATATCCTTGCCTCCTTTGTCAAAGATAAGGTGTCCATAGGTTCGTGGATTTATCTCTGGGCTTTCTATTCTATTCCATTGATCTATATTTCTGTCTTTGTGCCAGTACCATACTGTCTTGATGACTGTGGCTTTGTAGTAGAGTCTGAAGTCAGGCAGGTTGATTCCTCCAGCTCCATTCTTCTTTCTCAAGATTACTTTGGCTATTCGAGGTTTTTTGTATTTCCATACAAATTGTGAAATTCTTTGGTCTAGTTCTGTGAAAAATACCGTTGGTAGCTTGATAGGGATTGCATTGAATCTATAGACTGCTTTGGGTAGAATAGCCATTTTGACAATATTAATTCTTCCAATCCATGAACACGGTATGTTTCTCCATCTGTTTGTGTCCTCTTTGATTTCTTTCATCAGTGTTTTATAGTTTTCTATGTATAGGTCCTTTGTTTCTTTAGGTAGATATACTCCTAAGTATTTTATTCTTTTTGTTGCAATGGTGAATGGTATTGTTTCCTTAATTTCTCTTTCTGTTTTTTCATTGTTAGTATATAGGAATGCAAGGGATTTCTGTGTGTTAATTTTATATCCTGCAACTTTACTATATTCATTGATTAGCTCTAGTAATTTTCTGGTAGAGTCTTTAGGGTTTTCTATGTAGAGGATCATGTCATCTGCAAACAGTGAGAGTTTTACTTCTTCTTTTCCTATCTGGATTCCTTTTACTTCTTTTTCTGCTCTGATTGCTGTGGCCAGAACTTCCAACACTATGTTGAATAGTAGTGGTGAGAGTGGGCACCCTTGTCTTGTTCCTGATTTCAGGGGAAATGTCTTCAATTTTTCACCATTGAGGGTGATGCTTGCTGTGGGTTTGTCATATATAGCTTTTATTATGTTGAGGTATGTTCCTTCTATTCCTGCTTTTTGGAGAGTTTTAATCATAAATGAGTGTTGAATTTTGTCAAAGGCTTTCTCTGCATCTATTGAGATAATCATATGGTTTTTATCTTTCAACTTGTTAATGTGGTGTATTACATTGATTGATTTGTGGATATTAAAGAATCCTTGCATTCCTGGGATAAAGCCCACTTGGTCATGGTGTATGATTTTTTTAATATGTTGTTGGATTCTGTTTGCTAGAATTTTGTTAAGGATTTTTGCATCTATGTTCATCAGTGATACTGGCCTGTAGTTTTCTTTTTTTGTGGCATCTTTGTCTGGTTTTGGAATTAGGGTGATGGTGGCCTCATAGAATGAGTTTGGAAGCTTACCTTCTTCTGCAATTTTCTGGAAGAGTTTGAGTAAGATGGGTGTTAGCTCTTCTCTAAATTTTTGGTAGAATTCAGCTGTGAAGCCATCTGGTCCTGGGCTTTTGTTTGCTGGAAGATTTTTGATGACAGTTTCGATTTCCTTGCTTGTGATGGGTCTGTTAAGATCTTCTATTTCTTCCTGGTTCAGTTTTGGAAAGTTATACTTTTCTAAGAATTTGTCCATTTCATCCAAGTTGTCCATTTTATTGGCATAGAGCTGCTGGTAGTAGTCTCTTATGATCCTTTGTATTTCAGTGTTGTCTGTTGTGATCTCTCCATTTTCATTTCTAATTTTGTTAATTTGGTTTTTCTCTCTTTGTTTCTTAATGAGTCTTGCTAATGGTTTGTCAATTTTGTTTATTTTTTCAAAAAACCAGCTTTTAGCTTTGTTGATTTTTGCTATGGTCTCTTTAGTTTCTTTCATTTTGCAGAACTTTAATTACATAGTTTTCTATGCTGTAAAGTGATGCTGGTTTAAAGTTACATAAGTAAGTTTTGTGATCCTAGCCATTGGTAAACTGTTACCTTTTGAAGCATCAGTGTTTTATCCATTTTCAATCTTTGATACCACAAAAAGAAATTATGTAATTTATCTGACTATAAGCATTGATAAACACTATCAGAGCCTTACTAAAAAGAAGAGAGTAAAAATGATCATTATTAACTATTATTTCTTGAAATCTTCCTACTGTAAACCATACTTTGTTATTCCTTTTGGCCTATTTTAAAAATAAAAGACTGTGTAAACTAATGTGATCCAGAGAGGTTATATGATTGGCACAAAATCTCAGAGCTAGTTAGTGATATAATGTAGAGAACTTGTTTCCTATTGTATTTCCATGTGTTTACTGAAAATAGAACTTGTAAGTTTTCACTGTGTCTTCTATTCCAAACATACTGGGGACATAGAGACAAAATGGAAGTCAACACTTGGTTTATCAATGCAACTAATCATATATTCTGAGCTATTTCCAAATAACTCATTCTATAGTTACAGTTCTTTAAGCCCTGCCCAAGATGGTATTCTCTAACAATAGATTTTCTCTTTCTTTCTTTTGATTTGCCTACTATTTAGGTTTATGTTAACAAAATCTTTTCATCTTACATTAGTTTTGCACTGAGTATAAATCTCCTGTACCGACATAATAGAATAGAAGTCATTAATTTTAAAATAGATTAAAGTCATTTTAGTCATTCTGAACTGGAAATCATTCATACTTGTCATACGATTGAGATAAAACTGATGATTTCTTATCAGGAAAATGCTCTTTGAGTAGTAGTACTTAAGATTCAAATTATCTCAATCATGTTATTTAATATATTGGTATTAATTCATTAATACATGAAACATTAAATTGATATAATCACCTAAATTTTCACAGAATATTCATCAACATAGGTAGTTGCTTTGGATAAAAAAAAGTTGCTGTATTTCATACAAAGTAGAATTTGTCATATTGGTGTGTGACATGATTTCAGTAAGCCTATTTCCATCCTGTTCTTAGTTCTGTAACTTTGGAAGATTTATTGTTTCGTGATGATTAGGTAGAAACAGTAATATTTCCACAGAAAATGTAAGAGAATATATTAGCTTGTGTAGGTAAGAGTTTGATGGAAAATTAGAACTGCTTAAGAGAATGTCACTGTTTTCCATATTACTAAGGCAAGAGAAGTAAAGCAGAATGCTTATTCGGTGATACAATTTTTTAGAATATGCATAATTTGGTGGGTTATCTATACTCTGTTCTTTACATCTCATGTAAATGCTTCATAGCACATTAATTTTAGATATATAAAAACACATTAATTTTAGATATATAAAAGCAGCATGTTGTACTATGATTTTCTAAAGGGTCGTCAGAACAGCAGTGTGACTCTCCCATATAAAATTATTTTTGATGATAGAATGTAAATATGTTATGAATATTGAAGTCTGTGTTGATACAATGTATGGACAGTGTGTTAAAAAGCAAAGAAATCACTTTGCTGACAAAGGTCCGGATAGTCAGGCTTTGGTCTATCCAGCAGTCATATCCAGGTGTGAGAACTGGACCATAAAAAAGGCAGAGAACCAAAGAACTGAAGCTTTCAAACTGTGGTGCTCGAGAAGACTCTTGAGAGTCCCTTGGACAGCAAGGAGATCAAACCAGTCAGTCTTAAAGGGAATCAACTCTGTATACTCATTGGAAGGACTGAGGCTGAAGCTGAAGTTCCAGTATTTTGGCTACCTGATGCAAACATCCTACTCATTGGAAAAGATCCTGATGCTGGGAGAAATTGAATGCAGAAGGAGAAGAGATGACAGGATGAGATGGTTGGATGGCTTCACCAATTAAATGGACATGAACTTGGGCAAACTCTGGGAGATGGTGAAGGACAGGGAGGCCTGGAGTGCTGGAGTCCATGGGGTCATTAAGAGTCAGACTGAACTTGGCAACTGAACAGCAACAAATATACAGATTAACACTGAAATAAAAATATCTTTCCTTCAGTGAGAAGTATTAATTAGCTGTAGCGTAAATTCCTTTTCTATGGTAAAAGTGCAATAAAATTATATTAAGGATGTATTAAATGCATAAAAATTATAATATGCCATAGATAATCTGCTTTATATCTCTGAACAGGACATATGAATTCTAATGAAAATTAAAAGAAACTTTCATCTACTTTTAAAATTGATAAGTCAACATGATATTTGGTTTCCCAAATTCTCATCAGATTTTACATCATCATTTTGCTACTGAGACAGAATGAAGCACAAATAACTCAAATTTTAGAGTCCTACAAAAAAAAGAAAAAAAAAGTTGAATAATGATGGCGAAATTGCCATACTATAAACATAACAATTTGCACATTAATATACCTATATTTCTTGCATAGAGATGAACTTTGTGGTCACATTTTGGTTGTTTAGCTTTGGCTTAGCTGGAAAGAATCTGCCCTCATTGCAGGAGACACAGGAGATGCGGCTTTGATCCCTGGGTCAGGATCCCCTGGAGGAGGGTATGGTAACCCACTTCAGTATTCTTGCCTGGAGAATCCCATGGACCAAGGATCCTGGCAGGCTACAGTCCATGAGGTCACAAAGAATCAGACACAACTGTAGCGACTGAACACACACATACACAGTTTTGTGTTAATCTATAAAACGTTAATTTTCTTCTTGCTCTGTTCAAAAAACAGGATATGGGAAGTAGGGTGTGTGTGTGTGTTCAGTTCTGTTCAGTTCAGTCGCTCAGTCGTGTCTGACTTTTTGCAACCCCATGAACCGCAGCACTCCAGGCCTCCCTGTCCATCAGCAACTCCTGGAGTCCACCCAAACCCATGTCTATTGAGTCGGTAATGCCATCCAACCATCTCATCCTCTGTCGTCCCCTTCTCTTCCTGCCCTCAATCTTTCCCAGCATCAGGGTCTTTTCAAATGAGTCAGCTCTTTGTATCAGGTGGTCAAAGTACTGGAGTTTCAGCTTCAACATCAGTCCTACCAATGAACACCCAGGACTTATCTCCTTTAGGATGGACTGTGTGTGTGTATGTGTGTATAAATACATAAATAAACAAATAAAAGTACAAATGTATATAATTTTGCTGACATGATAATTATAAAAACTCCATGACAATCTTTAAATCAACAACATTCAGAAAATGCAAGAACAAAATTCTTTTGTGAACAAAAATATATTTGTATGTACAATGGCTAATTTTATTCAAGGTGTGTTTCTCAGGATAGTTTTGGATAAGATTGACATTTGAATAAGTGGACTAAGTAAAATAGATTGCTCTCTCTAGAGATATGGTGGCCCCCAAAACAAAATATCATATTGACTTATTAATTTTAATACTACATGAGGCTTCCTTTTAATTTTCATTAGAACTCATGTGTCCTGTTCAGAGATATAAGGCAGATTATCTACATAAGGCAGAATATCTATTATTATTATAATGCCATATATGATAAATTGGAAGTCTGAATAGATAGAAAAGGCCAGCACTCCAATGAATATGGGAGTTCCTTCTTCCTGATTATTTGAGCTAGGACATCAGCTTCTTCCTGTTTTTTGGATCAAAAGTGAATCATTTGTCCTTTTTAGTTTTCAAGCCTGCTGGCTTTCAGCCTGGAACTACACCATGGTCTCTCCTGGTCTCGTCTGTCAACTTCTGATCTTGGGAATTCTCAACCTCCATAATCTTAGGAATCAATACCTTATAAAAAAATCTCTACAGATAGATAGGTATTGTTGGTTCTATTTCTACAACTAATGCACTATGCAGTGGCAATATATGAACAGATTCCCTTTTGCCAAAATTAAGTATTAGAGAATGTTTACTTCTATTAAAAATTTTAAAAAGAAAAAGTAACTGACAGGCCTCATCCATCATATACATTAGGTATGGCCCATTTTGCCGCTCTCTCTCTCAAAAGATTTTCAAACTGAAATATTGTGGGAAAGTAGGAAATTGACTTGTGAGGAAAAGCAGTGTGGGGAATAGGTATACAAACCCTTCACCTGGCCCTAGATTTATTTGGCCACTTAAACGTGTCTGAAAACACTAGTCAAAGATTTAGGGTAAAACCATGAGAAAGTGGCAGCACCAGGCCAAAAGAGGTTTCAAGTATTAGGGCAACCAAGTGTGTGCTGAATCTACAGTCCCCTGCTGTTTCACATGCATCCATTCATACAAGAGCTTGACTACACATGTATTGTCTGTGATGCAGGCACTCCTGTAAGTCTTGTGGATAAAATTCCAAGAAGAAAAGATAAAATTTATTGGTCTTATTCAGCTTATGTTTCAGGAAGGAACATTGTAAGTAAATTTAAAAAAAAAAAAAAATGCTTCCGTGAAAAACACCTCAAAATGAAAAGTAGCAATCAGAACTGTGACTTACATACTGTGATATCATGGAATGTGGTGAGCGAAAGAACAGCTAGTACAGATGTCATTAGGCAGGAGGATGATCCACGTGTATCCAGGAAAAAAAGGCATGTGATTAAGTAAAGTGAAAATGAGGTCTTAGTTTGAGGTCCCGAATGCAACTTTTTGCATGATTTTTTGAAGAAGTGCAAGTTAAAAATAACCTGTCAAGAGAAGGATGAAGTAGGAAAGGGAAGGGAAAAAAACTGAACAAGGCTGTGCGCTCTGGAGCATGAACATCAGGTGCACATTCACATTTCCTTGAAGCAGTGGGCTGGTCAATTATGTCCAGTTTCAATTAGTCACTGGTTGTGGGACCCATCCATCAGAAGGGCCTCACTTTCCTGCCCAGCTGGCTCCTGTCTCCTGATGGCAGGTGTAGGAAGGAAGGTGAATCTGTAAATCCATAGCAGTCAACACTTACATGAGCTGGGGAAAAGGGATCTGGGTGGGACATGGAGTTTTTATTTTGGTAGGGTGGATTCAAGAAGGAATTGGAAAGGCCAAGAACATATACAGATTTAATTCAGAGTAAATAATTTAGATCCTATTATAATAGCACTAGAAACCCTTGGAATGTGTTAGGAGGGAGGAAATGATCTGGTTTACATTTTTGAAACTTCACAATGAATGGTGAGTTGCAAATGGAATCAGTAAGAATAAATGCATAGATATAAATTATGAAGTAATTGCAGAATTCTTGCCAAATGATAGTGTTGGCTTGAGTGATTGATATTAGTGGAAATGGGAAAAAATATGCATAAGTTTCCTGTGATGAGGAACAGAGAAATGAGTCAATAAGTGGACATGGGAAATCAAAGGATTAAAAAAAAATAATAATGTGAATTGTTAGAAGATATTTATTTATGGCAATAATTCAGTTGAGAAGAAATGACTATTTCTGAAGAAAGAAGATATTATTTTAGAAGTCATGTCCTTGAAAACACAAGAAACAATGAAATTCAAAATACAAGTGGAGGTGCTGAAACTTCAAATTGATCAAGGTTCTGTGTAGGCAAGTGGTGTAATAGACTTCTGAGTATGATCTCAAGCTCCAGAAAATCTTGTCTTTTTTTTTTTTTTTCCATTCACACCCTAAATGTCATTTAAGATCAGTTAATGAATGAATGAGTGGATGAATATCACACACACACATACACACACTCACACATATATTTAAATGTAATTTATTTGAAATTGATTTTCAATCATTTTACTTTGCTTGAAAGAAATCCCAAGTGCAAGTTTTAACCACAAAAGAGAACATAACTGTTTGTTTATTTATTACACTGTTGTTGCTGCTGCTGCTGGTAAGTGGCTTCAGTCATGTCTGTCTCTGTGCGACCCCATAGACAGCAGCTCACCAGGCTCCTCCATCGCTGGGATTTCCAGGCAAGAACACTGGAGTGGATTGCCATTTCCTTCTCCAATGTATGAAAGTGAAAAGTGTAAGTGAAGTTACTCAGTCGTGTCTGACTCTTTGCGACCCCTTGGACTGCAGCCTACCAGGCTCTTCCCTCCATGGGATTTTCCAGGCAAGTGTACTGGAGTGGGTTGTCATTGCCTTCTCCGTATCACACTGTTAGAAACCAGGAATTAGAACTGTAGATACCAAAAGGACAGCATTGCATTTAAGAGCTCTCAGTGTAGAGGGTGAGAGCCCAACATGCTTCTGATTGCAATGGGTAAATATCATATGCACTGAAAATACAGAACTCATTTGAAAGTTAATGAGGAGTGGCTGCTGTGGGGCACAGGAGGTCCGAGAGGGGCTACTCCATGTTCAAGGTCAGGAGGGGCGGCCCTGAGAAGATACCCCTCATCTAAGGTAAGGAGCAGTGGCAGCACTTTGCTGGAGCAGCCGTGAAGAGATACCCCAAGTCCAAGGTAAGAGAAACCCAAGTAAGACAGTAGGTATTGAGAGAGGGCATCAGAGGGCAGGCACACTGAAACCATAATCACAGAAAACTAGCCAATCTGATCACAGGACACAGTCTTGTCTAACTCAATGAAACTAAGCCATGCCGTGTGGGGCCACCCAAGACAGTCAGGTCGTGGTGGAGAGGTCTGACAGAATGTGGTCCACTGGAGAAGGGAATGCCAAATCACTTCAGTTTTCTTGCCTTAAGAACCCCATGAACAGTATGAGAAGGCAAAATGATAGGACACTGAAAGAGGAACTCCCCAGTTCAGTAGGTGCCGAATATGCTACTGGAGATCAGTGGAGAAATAACTCCAGAAAGAATGAAAGGATGGAGCCAAAGCAAAAACAATACCCAGTTGTGGATGGGACTGGTGATAGAAGCAAGATCCGATGCTGTAAAGAGCAATATTGCATAGGAAACTGGAATGTTAGGTCCATGAATAAGGCAAATTGGAAGTGGTCAAACAGGAGATGGCAAGAGTGAATGCTGGCATTCTAGGAATCAGCAAACTAAAATGGACTGGAATGGGTGAATTTAAATCAGATGACCATTATATCTACTACTGTGGGCAGGAATCCCTTAGAAGAAATGGAGTAGCCATCATGGTCAACAAAAGAGTCCGAAATGCAGTACTTGAATACAATCTCAAAAATGACAGAATGATCTCTGTGCATTCCCAAGGCAAACCATTCAATATCATGGTAACCCAAACCTATGCCCCAACCAGTAATGCTGAAGAAGCTGAAGTTGAACGGTTCTATGAAGACCTACAAGACCTTTTAGAACTAACACCCAAAAAGGATGCCTTTCTCATTATAGGGGACTGGAATGTAAAAGTAGGAAATCAAGAAACACCTGGAGTAACAGGCAAATTTGGCCTTGGAGTACAGAATGAAACAGGGCAAAGGCTAATAGAGTTTTGCCAAGAGAACGCACTGGTCATATCAAACAGCCTCTTCCAACAACACAAGAGAAGACTCTACACATGGACATCACCAGATGGTCAACACCGAAATCAGATTGATTATGTTCTTTGCAGCCAAAGATGGAGAAGCTCTATACAGTCAGCAAAAACAAGACCAGGAGCTGACTGTGGCTCAGATCATGAACTCCTTATTGCCAAATTCAGACTCAAACTGAAGAAAGTAGGGAAAACCACTAGGCCATTCAGGTATGACCTAAATCAAAGCCCTTATGCTGAAGTGAGAAATAGATTTAAAGGACCAGATCTGATAGACAGAGAACCTGATGAACTATAGACGGAGGTTCGTGACAGTGTACAGGAGACAGGGATCAAGCCCATCCCCATGGTAAAGAAATGCAAAAAGGCAAAATGGTTGTCTGAGGAGGCTTTACAAATAGCTGTGAAAAGAAGAGAAGCAAAAAGCAAAGGAGAAAAGGAAAGATATTCCCATTTGAATGCAGAGTTCCAAAGAACAGCCAGGAGAAATAAGAAAGACTTCCTCAGCGATCAATGCAAAGAAATAGAGGAAAACAACAGAATGGGAAAGACTAGAGATTACTTCAAGAAAATTAGAGATACCAAGAGAATATTTCATGCAAAGATGGGCTCGATAAAGGACAGAAATATTATGGACCTAATAGAAGCAGAAGATCATTAAGAAGAGGTGGCAAGAATACACAGAAGAACTGTACAAAAAAGATATTCATGACCCAGATAATCACAATGGTGTGATCACTCACCTAGAGCCGGACATCACTATGAAAGCATCACTAAGAACAAAGTTAGTGGATGTGATGGAATTCCAGTTGAGCTATTTCAAACCCTGAAAGATGATGTTTTGAAAGTGCTGCACTCAATATGCCAGCAAATTTGGAAAACTCAGCAGTTGCCACAGGACTGGAAAAGGTCAGTTTTCATTCTGATACCTAAGAAAAGCAACCCCAAAGACTGCTCAAACTACCACACAATTGCACTCATCTCACATGCTAGTAAAGTAATGCTCAAAATTCTCCAAGCCAGGCTTCAGCAATACGGGAACCGTGAATTTCCAGATATTTAAGCTGGTTTTAGAAAAGGCAGAGTGACCAGAGATCAAATTCCCAGTATCCGTTGGACCATGAAAAAAGCAAGAGAATTCCAGAAAAAAAAAAAACAGCTATTTCTGCTTTATTGACTACGCCAAAGCCTTCAAATGTATGGATCACAGTAAAATGTGGAAAATTCTGAAAGTGATGGGAATATCAGACCACCTGACGTGTCTCTTGAGAAACCTGTACGCAGGTCAGGAAGTAGCAGTTAAAACTGGACATGGAGCAACAGACTGGTTCCAAATAGGAAAACGAGTATGTCAAGGCTGTATATTGTCACCCTGTTTATTTACCTTATATGCAGAGTACATCATGAGAAATGCTGGGCTGGAAGAAGCACAAGCTGGAATCAAGATTGCTGGGAGAAACATCAATAACCTCAGATATGCAGATGACACCACCCTTATGGCAGAGAGTTAAGAGGAACTAAAAAGCCTCTTGATGAAAGTGAAAGATGAGAGTGAAAAACTTGGCTTAAAAGTTAACATTCAGAAAACTAAGATCATGGCATCTGGTCCCATCACCTCATGGGAAATAGATGGGTAGACATTGGAAACAGTGTAATACTTTATTTATTTATTTATTTATTTTGGTGGGGGGATGGGCTCCAAAATCACTGCAGATGGTGAGTGCAGCCATAAAATTAAAAGATGCTTACTCTTTGGAAGGAAAGTTATGACCAACCTAGACAGCATATTAAAGAGCAGAGACATTACTTTGGCAACAAAGGTCCGTCTGGTCAAGGCTATGGTTTTCCCAGTGGTCATGTATGGATGTGAGAGTTGGACTGTGAAGAAAGCTGAGCACCAAAAAATTGATGCTTTTGAACTATGGTGTTGGAGAAGACTCTTGAGAGTCTGTTGGACTGCAAGGAGATCCAACCAGTCCATCCTAAAGGATATCAGTCCTGGGTGTTCATTGAAAGGACTGATGCTGAAGCTGAAACTCCAATACTTTGGCCACCTCATGCGAAGATTTGACTCGTTGGAAAAGACCTTGATGCTGGGAGGGGTTGGGGGCAGGAGGAGAATGGACGACAGAGGATGAGATGGCTAAATGTCATCACCGATGGGCATGGGTTTGGGTAGACTCCGGGAGTTTGTGATGGACAAACTGCGATTCATGGGGTCACAAAGAGTTGGACACGACTGAGCGACTGAACTGAATGGTAAAGTTCAAGAAAGAGCATGAATATACTGGGTAATAACACAGTATATTTTATAACTATAATTAGTTTGGTTTTGCAGGAACATATAGTGAACAATGAGGTAACAAAAGGTGGATTTAGAGAGGTAGGCAGGAACCAGGTCACAGTGGGCCCCATAAGACTTATTTGGAGATTTGACTTTACAGTGACCCAGGAGAATTTCTGGGAGGAGAAAGCCATGGGAAAATCCCAGGAAGTGCCAATGGGGATGGATTAAAGTGTGAAAATGTGGAACAATATCTTTTCCTAAGATGTCTATTGTTTGTTTATCCTACCAAAGCATTATCTTTCAAAGAGTGATGAATGGCTCTATTATTCCATGGAGAACACAGAAGAGTAGATAAAGCCAATCCAGAGCTGCAGGTATTTAACAGTGAGGCAAGAGGGAAGATACTGAAAAATGCACAAAAGTGCTTGTTTGCTAGTTCTTTTTATTACTTGAACTGCCTTCAGAATGATATTTCTCACTGTAAGGCATTCCTTACAGTGATACAAAATCACTCTCTTCAATAAGTTAATGAGTCAGAAAGAAACGGAAACTTAACAACAGTCTTTATGCCTTTGATGTTTGAGAGAAAATTATACAGCAGATGTTTTGCATTAAGGGGTATCATAAAGGTGTGATCTAATATAACCTTTAGAATTTTATTATGAAAACAACAGCAATTTATTTACCAACCAAGCACATATAGGCAGTAATCCAACACCTGGCAAGAAGGCTAAAGGAAAGGAACAGAAATTCTATCCTTTAAACAATACTAACCCAACTTATTCGAAATATATTTATTTATACAAGAGAGCTTTCATTCTCCATGTGAAAAAGGACTGGCATTCATAACCCAAAGAGGAAAAAGTGCTTTGTTAAATTGTGTGTCCAACACTGTTGCTGGGCAAAAGAAAGATTAGAATTCAAAAGTCACACATGGTGGGAGAAGTGGTTTTGTAGTCCTTGGTGGTCTATAAAATCAAATGCAACGATAGATCAAGCAGAATCAAAGTTGTCTGAGAAATCTCAACACAAGAACAAGTCATTACAAACCCTACTGAAAATCCCATTGGTGCAATGACTAGGCCTAAGCCCAGATTGAAAATTTAGAAATGAGGGAGATGGGTGATCAGCTGTGCACAACTTTTATATCAATCTCTTGCTGAGGTGAGTATATTTTACACAGGAACGGTAAAATGGAATTGTTCTCTAAAAGGGAAAGATATATTTTCTGTTATCATATTAGACAAGAATTACATAATTTGCATTTCAAACGAGACTAGAAAATTTGGAATGTCAACAGAGCAGGCCTTTGGAATTTCATATCTTACAAGAAGCTTTTCAACAGTAAATGGAGAGACTTCCCTAGCAGTCCCATGGTTAAGACTTCACCTTCCGGTGCAGGGGGTGTGGGTGTGATCCCTGGTCAGGGAGCTAAGACCTCACATGTCTTGTGGCTGAAAAATCAAAACATAAAACAAAAGCAATATTGTAACAAATACTTAAAACAAAAATGATCCACATTAGAAAAAATGTCTTAAAAACAATAAATGGAAATTAAATAGAAAAATTCTAATACCCTATTTACGTATATACATACTACATACATTTTAGCTTTTCTCTATCTGAAATACATTTATGCCATACATGTAGAACCTGAATTTACATAAATTGTGTGCATTCTAAGATAATCATCTTGCTATTCATGCATCTGCATTCCTAGTTTAGCCAAAATAATTTCTAATCTATCTATATATTATCTATTCTTTTTAAAATATAAGCTTTTTTAGGCAAAAATGGTGCTTCATTATTATTTTTTTTCTTTTGAAAACCTTCAGTTATTTTACATTTTGACAACAATGAAAATGTTGGCAATGAGGTCACAGTGTGATATCTCACTTATCTTAGGATAAGATGTCTGTAACATTGTGCCCATAGGCTTAATGTTTGATAGGTCAAAATAACAATATAAGATTAAGTTTACAGAGGTAAGATGACAGGACAGAATTTGACTAAACATATTATACACCCAAAGTAAAAACATGAAATATGCCAACACCAAAAGGGGTTAGGCATTTTTAGGAAAATACAAAATTGAGACTATGTAAGGCAAGTATTTGAGATGTTCACTAACATTTATTTAAATTAGATTAAATTTAAGTTACTTAAACTGATTAAGTGTGTTTTGGAACAATTGGCAGGGCATTTTTCATTGTTAGGAATGACTACAGAATATCACCCAACCTAGAATGATTGTATTTTGAATCACAAAACTAGCATCTAGCACATTTCCTGACATATAATTAATCAAATGAATGCAATGAATTTGATGCTTATTTGATGAGTGTATCATTTAGGGATGGAATAAAGTGTGTATTCCAACATGTTGTGCTCTAATTACACTCTAATTATATTTCTTTCTCAAGACTGAATGGACTTGGGTTTTTTGGTTTTATTCACCAGATCCACAGTTTTGAGCCTTGTCATCTTAAAAGTTGCTACAGAGAAGCAGCAAGTTCAACCTCAATTGTTCACAGCATATTTGCTAATATTATAATATTTTAGAAGAATATTTTGCAACATTTTGAGGAATATTCTATATGAAAAAAAAAAATGTTGAAAAATTACCATTTAACCAAAACACCCTTAGGATTTCTCAGTTTTTAATGCATTTGTAAATATTTTGAATCTACAAGAGGAGGATACAATATATATGGTGGAAAATGATAGCTTTTAAAATGTATGATAAAAATAAGAGAAAGTCTGCAAATATGTAATTTAAATAAAAAATAAGCACCCCTGTAAATAGAAATCGATAAATTAAATCAGTATCATTAAATCTGCAAAATGACCCAGAATCTTCCTACTGTTCCCTCTACTCAGAATTTACATTTATATTTAAATTGAAAAACTTTGTGAATAGAAAGAAGTCATGATTTTTTTCCTTTTCTAATAAAATACATTACTTACAAATAATTTACATTTTTGGCAACCACACTATATATAATTTATATAACAAATTAAGTTATATATATATATAAAATTAGGAAGGAAGCCCCAGAAGGGATTAATATAAGAGATACTTATATAATGAAAAATTTGCCAGTATAAAATAATGTAATAGACATTTGAGATGTGTTTTACATTTTAAAATACACTCGTGGAAAATGTTATTGACTTGTCAAAATATATTCACGTATTTTCTTTTAATTGTGGGAAATTTATATTAGTAATTTAATATAAATTATAATACATTAATACATTAATATTATTATAAACAATAATTATATTTGTATTAATTTATGTTAATACAAATTTCTAGACTATAGTAATGAATCATGAACTCTTCATATGCTGGAATTATCTAGCAAACCTAAAACAAATATCATATAGCTAGAAATAAATGTGGTATCTTAAAGACTACATATACACTCTACTATATATAAAATAGATAATCAACAAAGACATACTGTATATTACAGGGAGCTATACTCAATGCTTTCTAATAACTTATAAGAGAAAAGAATCTGAATATATATGTATGTGTGTATATATATATCTGAATCACCATGATGTACACCTGAAACTAATGTGGTATTGTAAATCGACCATATTTTAATAATATGTATATATACACAAGTGCCAATTAGACTCTCATATCTGTTCTGCTATAAAAATAGATAAGTAAATAAATAATTACTACTGTTATATTGGTGGAAAGCATATAAAACAATATTTTTTTAAAGTACAAGGAACTATTAATACTTTAATAATTTAGAAATATAAAAATTATAAGATTAATTGAACAGATATAATGACATTGTAAACAATTTTATTACACTGTAGGTGTCTAGTGCACATTAATTATATTGCAATATCATCTTCCTGGGGCTCCCCAGGTGTCACAATGGTAAACAATCTGCCTGCCAATTCTGGAGATGCAGGAGACACAGACTTGATCCCAAGGTCAGGAAGATCCTCTGGAGTAAGAAATGGCAACCTACTCCAGTATTCATGCTAGGAAAATTTCATGGGCTGAGGAGCCTGGTGGGCCACAGTCCATGGGGTTGTAAAGAGTCGGACATGACTGAGCACACAAGCATCGTCTTCCTACATAGGATACGGCATAACACTCAAATAAATTTGATGTAAGTTTTATACAGTAGATACTGTAGGTCAAGGTAAATATTTCTCCATAACTGATGTAAAATTGCACATTTGAAAGTATTCCATAGCCATTTTTCTGCATTGAACCAAAGCACTTTCCACTGAATATTTAGAATAAGTAATGAGAAAGGTTTATTTAAAACTGCTATTTCAGGAGTTGTCATAGTCACATAACTGGCAGCAAAGTAATTTAAAATAATTATAATTCCTTGTTCTCTTGCCTTAAAACCTAAAGGAAAATTGCCATTTTCGATAGTGAGATGACCATCACCACCCAAGCCAACAAAACAACAGTGCAGGAATTCTGGTGCTGCCTCTCACCACTTTTAGATGCTTATTGATAACTGCATTTGGTGTGTCAGAAACTGTACCGCCACTAGTTTTTTAAAAGTACATTATCCCGAATGACATGAAAGGCTTTGAAGACCTAGACAAATAAATGATACATGTCATGTTGAAGATAATATTGTATTAGAACAGCGTTTCAGAGGAAGTGATGGCTGAAGTCCTCAACTGGGTGTGAATGAAGCCTGCATCCATATTTCTGGGTGTGATTTGTTTGTCCCAGGAGCCACTCTGCCCACCCATATCCCTAAAAACTGACAGACATGAGGAACAACAGTCTGGAGCCAGGATTCATGTGCCCAAATGCAAATATTTGTTTTAAAAAAAACGGTGAATAGGTCAATGATGGGAGTGTACATGTATCTACCTGAAATATAGACACATTGGGCACAACTTTAAATGAGACAATGTTGACTTGTGTTAACAACTATTGTTCAATTTCCATCATTAAACCAAAAAATATTTCCTTCGGCACCATATATAAATGTTATGCTAATACATTTGCTATTATTTTATCTGTGATTTGTTTCTTCTATTGACAAGAATTATATTGTGTGAGTCTGTGATGAGTTCCAAATGATAGAATGATATTTTGTGCAATATACTTCCTTGGACACAACAATTGTATTTCATACAGCTTCAGGATATTTAATGACTTTATTCTACAAAAGTTTATCAATTTCTAGGAGAGCTATCCTTTAAGATTCTTTCTTCTACAGCTAGTATTTTGCTGATTTATACTTTTCAATTTTTAAACTCTAGCTTGTAATCTGCCATCGTCTTTGCTGGTGTAGCTTTCTATTTTTGAAACCAAATAAGCTTGGTTCAATAGTAACTCATTGAGAGCTCACTTCAAGTTGTGCACATTGTTAACTGTTGGGGGCACAAATATAATAAAGGAAATAATTTGCAGAGAAATATCAAGTAAAGTCCCAATAGTACAGAAGATTAGCCTTCTTCATGAAAAAGGGTAGCTTCTCCCTGAAGTCAGACATAAGGAAATACAACAGGAAATAGGACAGAACAAAAGAGAATTCATGCTTGAGGTTCTTGCCTTTCTCTATTAAGTCATGGAAACATCAGGTGCCAAAAATTAAAGGGTAGGGAATTTGATGGGAATTTGAATAGAGTGAAAAAGTCATATTTTAATTTGTTTGTAGTCTTAGTCCTATTTTTACATTTAAAAGAAATCATTTTTTTGTCAACATATAATTTTATTGTTTAATTAAAATTCTCCCACAAATATCTTATGTAGATCAATGTACATTTTAAATAAAAACAGATTTTTTTAACACACCTATTTCAACTTCTTTGAAAACTTTCCTCCCAACTTCCATTTATTTAATTTGCCCAGTTCTTGTGTAGCAATAGAATGAAAATGAGAAAATGATTTCTGCTCTTTAATCATCTCCTATTATGTTATTTTAATGTGTTTATTTTTAATTGAATGATAATTGCTTTACAGAATTTTGTTGTTTTCTGACAAACCTCAACATGGATAAGTCATAGGGATACATATATCCCCCACCTCTTAAAGCTCCCTCCTCTCTCCCTCCCCATCCTACTCCTCTAGGTTGATACAGAGCCCCTATTTTAGTTTCCTGAGCCATACAGCAAATTTCCATTGGCTATCTATCTTATATACGATAATGTAAGTTTCCATGTTACTCTTTCCATACATTTCACCCTCTCCTCCCCCCTCCCTATGTTCATAACTCTGTTCTCTATGTTTGCTTCTCCATTGCTGCCCTCCAAATAAATTCTTCAGTATCATCTTTCTAGATTCCATATATGTGTTAGTATATGATGTTCATTTTTCTCTTTCTGACATACTTCACTGTGTATAATACGTTCTAGGTTCATCCACCTCATTAGAACTGACTCAAATGCACACCTTTTTTATGGCTGAGTAATACTCCATTGTGTATATGTACCACCACTTGCTTATCCACTCACCTGTTGACGGACATCTAGGTTGCTTCCATGTTCTAGCTATTATAAATAGTGCTGCAATGAACAATGGGATACATGTGTCTTTTTTCAATTTTGGTTTCCTCAGAGTATATGCCTAGGAGTAGGATTGCTGAGTCATATGGTGGTTTTATTCCTAGTTTTTTAAGAAATTTCCATATCATCTTCCATAGTGACTATACCAGATTACATTTCCACCAACAGTGCAAGAGCATTCCCTTTTCTCCACACCCTCACCAGAATTTACTGCTTGTAGATGTTTTGATGAGGGCCATTCTGACCAATGTGAGGTGATATTTCATTGTAGTTTTGATTTGCATTTTTCTAATAATGAGTGATGTTGAGCATATTTTCATGTGTTTGTTAGTCATCTGTATGTCTTCTTTGGAGAAATGTCTGTTTAGGTCTTTTTCCCACTTTTTGATTGGGTTGCTTGTTTTTCTGGTATTGAGTTGTATGAGCTGCTTGTATATTTTGGAAATTAATCCTTTGTTAGTCGTTTGATTTGCTATTCTTTTCTCCCATTCTGTGTGTTTTCTTTTCACCTTGCTTATAGCTTCCTTTGCTGTGCAGAAGCTTTTAAATTTAATCAGGTCCCACTTGTTTACATTTGTTTTTATTTCCATTACTCTAGGAGGTGGGTCATAGAGGATCTTGCTTCGATTTATGTCATTGAGTATTCTGCCTATGTTTTCCTCTAAGAGTTTTACAGTTTCTGGTCTCACATTTATGTCCTTAATCCATTTTGAGTTTATCTTTGTGTATAGCGTTAAGAAGTGTTCTAATTCCATTCTTTTACATGCAGCTGTCCAGTTTTCACAGCACCACATACTGAAGAGGCTGTCTTTGTCCCATTGCATATTCTTTCCGCCTTGTCAAAAATAAGTTACCCATAGGTGCATGGGTTTATTTCTGGGCTTTCTATTTTGTTCCATTGGTCTATATTTCTGTTTTTGTGCCAAAACCATACTTTCTTGATGGCTGTAGCTTTGTAGTATAATCTGAAGTCAGGAAGGTGGATTCCTCCAGCTCCATTCTTCTTTCTCAAGACTGCTTTGGCTATTTGGGGTCTTTTGTGTTTCCATATGAATTGTGAATTTTTTTGCTCTAGTTCTGTGAAAAATGCCATTGGTCATTTTATAGGGATCACACTAAATCTGTAGATTGCATTTGATAGTATAGTCATTTTCACAATATTGATTCTTCCTACCCATGGAACATGAAATATCTCTCCATCTGTTTATGTCATCTTAATCATCATCTATTAATCTTATTTTTTTATTTCTTACTATTCAATAGGAATTTTCTCATCCTCCAAATACTTCTGAATATTCCCCAGTTTGTATACATCAATTGTTGCTATTATTATAACAAGAAAAGAAAGAATATAGTCTTCATTTTAGATATGAAAATTCAAATTTACATTTGTTTTAAACAAGCAGATGAGATATCACTAAAGAAAGTCATTTTGCATTAGCACTCTGTTCTGGGGATTTTATTATTATACATCATGCATTCCTAATTTCAGACCTGCAATGTGGAAATGCAGTGGTGTGAATATCCAGATGATTGGGTAAAGATGGACATGGTTTCTTATATGGTCCTGTATTGGTGGGCAGATTTTTTCAAGGTTTATTTTTTACTCAATGTGTAATTTTTATGGTTAAAGCTTTAAGTATTCAAATTCCAATATAATTCCTTTGGCCCCCAGCTAACAATTAATATTCAGTGATTCACCTCAGGTCATCAGATAGGAGAAGTCAGTTCACAGTCATGCTTACTTTTTCTTCTCAACATTGGTGACATCATTTATGTCTGAGGTGCTCAGCTTTGTCCTAGGCTAATTATGTATTGGCTGGAAATTCCAGGTGTTTTGTAACAAGAACATATAAAATAATTTGATTCAATTCATAATCATTTCATAACTGAAGTAGAATCTCCACTATTTTGAGCCATTGTTTTTTGAGATATTTCCCATATACATAAAAACAGAAGATCTTATTATTGTTCTTATCCATGTACATTCATTCCTCATACTTCACTTTAATTCCAACACAAAGTAAAATCACTTATGCTTTATAGACCTTTGCAGTTGTGTCTTTCTTTATAAAATAGGATTATACATATTTATTCTGTATTTTGCTTTTCTTTCCTAAAATATGTATCCTCAATAACTATTCTGCTCAATAGATGTGTATTAAACTCAACATTTTTCATGCCTGAAAAATGTCATGTAGCATAAACATGTCCAAATCACTCATCTAGGTCCCTGTTCCTGAACATTAAGGTTGTTTCTGGTTTTTGCCACTATGGACATTTGAGGGTTAATATCTTGTTCACTGATTATTTTATAATTGTTCTTTTATGTGACTATATGAATTAAATAGCTAATTGAGTATTTTTAAAAAGTAATGTTTATTCTTATGACAAAAGAATGCCAGATTGGTTTCCCAAAAGGTGTGTGCAGTGTCTCACACTCCCACTAGTAATGTGAGAGTTTCTATGTTTCTACATTTTTATAAATTCAGAGTGATGCTTAAATGTTTACCAATCAGGTGGATGTAAACTAACATGTCACTTCTTGCTTCAGCTCACAGTTACCTGAACTAGCAACCCACTGCTGTATTCTCGCCCGGAAAATAGCATGACCAGAGGAGCCTCGTGGGCTACAGTCTGTGGAGCTGTGAAGAGCAGGACATTACTGAGCACACACACAGCACACTTCCAAAACTGAGTGCCTGCCTTATATTAATATGGTGCATTCCCTTTATTGTGGCTTGCCAACATTTAATATGTACCTTTATGCTTGTTTTATTAATAAGTTATATGTTTTCTATGTAAGGAATATTCACATTTTTCTGAAGTATATTTTGTTCTTTTAAAAATCTTTATCTTTTCCCTTATTTTAAATTTATTATCTTGCTAATTAGTTTGGTGTTTAGATTATATAATTTCTATGTTCCAAATTTCTGTAATCTACATTTAAAATTTCCAAATCAATAACAAAGAACACTCTGGTCTGATAACACAGCTATAATGATTGGGGGTGTGACTGAATGTTCAGCAAGCACTCCCACAAGGTTGAGTAATGAGAAGTCCAGAAGACCTCATCCTGAAAATTCCATTTCATGTTAAAGTTTGGTAATGACATTTCATTTCCTAGATGTTTTCAGAAATTATGATTACCTTTTGTACATGTCATTTTATGATCATAGTGTAAAACTGAATTAGAAATAAATGATATTATTTAATTTACATCTTCTAAATTAATAAATTTAAAAAATTTTAAATTCTCACACAATTTTTTATAAACACAAATTCAGATTCCATTTCATAAGCACCTATACTTTGCCCATATTAAAAAACTGATTGGAGTGCCAATTATGTAAAATTATCAAAATCTCTTCAAATTTATCTAAGTTGAATGAATTAATATTCAGTGATTTTGTTAACCTATTAGTCTAATCAATAATAGCTATGGATAAGTACTTTTAAATTTGATGGAAATATTATGATGTTAATAAATGAGCCATACTATAACAGTGAAATGTGAAATTGTTTGGTTGGAATCATTTTAGATATTTTAGAAAGAGTTTAGCCAGAAGTTTTCTATAATAAATGGTTTCATACATGTTATATTAATGTAAATGTTATTATCTTAATTATTTGCCATATCAGATGTAATTTTTCAATCAGATATGAGTAGAATAAAGGATATGGTGTTTTTTCTAATCGTTATGTAATAATTATATGGATTTAAAAATCTGCTTTGGGTTTCTAAACTAAGGAAAAATTGGACACTGCTACCAAAAATTGGTAGTTTTTAATGTTTTATATTATATTTTGTCCTACATAGTATATTCAGACATATATCAATTTTCATCCTTTCTTATTATTTTCTCTACCCACATGAAACATAAAGAAATATACTCCAACTTACAGTTAGTGTTTAGTCACTCAGTAGTGTCTGACTCTTTGTGACCCCATGGATTGTAGCCAGACAGACTCCTCTGTCCATGGGGATTCTCCAGACAAGAATACTGGACTGGGTGGCCATCACTTCCTCCAGGGGATTTTCCCAACTCAGGGATTGAACCTGGATCTCCCACATTGCAGTCGGATTCTTTACCTTCTGAGCCACCAGGGAAACCCATGAATACTGGAGTGGGTAGCCTATCCCTTCTCCAGGGGATCTTCCTGACCCAGGAATCAAACGGGGGTCTCCTGCATTGCAAGCAGATTCTTTACCAACAGAGCTACCAGGGAAGCCCCCAGCTTATAATTTAGTGATACAGATAACTCTTTGAAAGGTATTTGACATGCCTTTCTTTTTCTACAGAATATGTTGGTTGAAAAATAATTGCTGAATCCAAGGTGGGATGTTTACTTCTCAAGGTTTTTGACACATATCTAAATGTCTTTCAAAATTGATATTTACATCAACTTACAATTCCATTAGCAAGTACATGACTGAGTCTTTGCTGACTCACAACACTGAGAATATTATTGCCAAAATGAACCAAAACACAAATGCAAAAACACCTTATTGTCTATCAACATGTTACTTTAGAGCAATAAAAACACTCAGTAGTTCAGTTCAGTCACCTTCCCTGTCCATCACCAACTCCCAAAGCTTACTCAAATTCATGTTCATCTAGTCGGTGATGCCATCCAACCATCTCATCCTCCTTCAATCTTTCCCAGCATCAGGGTCTTTTCCAATGAGTCAGTTCTTCGCATCAGGTGGCCAAAGTATTGGAGCTTCAGCTTCAGCTTCAACATTAGTCCTTCCAATGAATATTCAGGACTGATTTTCTTTAGGATTGACTGGTTTGAGCTCCTTGCAAGGACTCTCAAGAGTCTTCTCTAACACCACAATTCAAAAGCATCAATTCTTCAGCACTCAGCTTTCTTTATGGTCTAACTCTTACATCCATATATAATTACTGGAAAAACCATAGCTTTCACTATACAGGCCTTTGTTGGTAAAGTAATGTCTCTGCTTTTTAATGTGCTGTGTAGGTTGGTCATAGTGTTTTTCTTCCAAGGAGCGAGCATCTTTTAATTTCATGGCTGCAGTCACCTTCTGCAGTGCTTTTGGAGCCCAAGAAAATAAAGACTGCCACACCCAGTGGAAAAGTAACTAAAGAATTTTGCAAACAGAATTTGGTAAATCATACAACAAAAATATATAGATTTCTATTTTCTGAGATGTGAATATGCTTGAAAAATGTTGACTTACATAAAGTTTCAAAAACAGAAGTATATATGATTTGATTTTTGTCTCATATGCATCTTTTTCTCATTATATATGAGGCTCCAGTTTTATACAACATAATCAAAGTAGACGCTATGATAAGTGGAAAGAAGTGAGATCATAGTTTACACTTAAGAGATACATATTACTAAATGGTTCACTAATTTTTCAAACATTTTAATATATAACTTTGTAAGAATAATAATAAAGGTGAAAAGAAAGAAGAAAGCTTTATCTGCAATGACACAGTTGAAAACCGTCACAAACACCTCTTGAAACTGTTCATCACCACTGTAGCATCTTGTTCTCGCATTTTAATAAAATTTGGAATAATGGTCAATTCAATCTCTTAGTGGTTTAGTGGAAAGCTCATTGTGATGCACAGGGCTACCTCAAAGGCCTTGGAGAATCCAGGCTGGTTTTGTTCACCAAAGATTTTGGAAATTTTATGGAAGGCACTGCTGTTCTCTGGAACCAATGTAGGCCAAGATCTGGTTCCCAGGACACCTCACTCTGCTGACACTGCCAGTTCAGATGGGTCTAAGCCACAAGAGAGTGCTGAGAAAATTTTGCACAAAACCCTCTAAAGCACTGGAAGACCTATCCTGAGCCCTGATAGGGCCTTGCTTACCCAGGGCTAAGGAGATTATGATGTCATTGCTTAGATACACTTCCAATTTTATATATGCTGGATGGTTCTCAGACTAAGAGCTACAAAACCTAATTGGTAAAGAAAGAGGTTTTCTTATATCATTACTGTTAGTCAAGATGGAATTTCTTTTCAAACTGTAATTATTTTGTGAACTGTAATAGATTTATTGAGTAGGATGTGTATTAAGTGACGTAAGAAAAATTGGTGTTTGTTAAGAATCTATTATGTGACAGATACTATGGTAATTATGTTTTCTAGTTAAATCTCTCTCTCTCATTCATCTGTGAAATGTACTTCATTATATAGATAGACAAAGATTCTCTCAATTTATAGAAGTCACATAACACCCATATCCTCAGAGCTTCATGATTTCTTAGTCTTTCTGGGCTGCTATTACAAAATAAAATAGACTGGGTGGCCTATAAATAACAGAAGTTTATTTTTCATAGCTCTGTAGGCTGGTTAAATCTAAGATCAAGGTGCTAGTAAAATTTGATGTCCAGCGGGTGTCTGCTTTCTCATTTACAGTTGCCTTCTCACTGTGAACTTATAGGCACAATGGAGATTTTCAGGTTCCTTTTATAAGGGGCTAATCTCATTCATCTAAAATCTTGATGCTCTTAAGTCCTCCCAAAGGTTCCAACTCGGTAAAAATGCCACCTGGGAGACTAGCATTCCCATATTTGAATTTGGGGGCAACATAAGCATTCAGACCATAGCAGTCTCATAGGTGGAAGTGAAAAAATTATTATTTTAATTCAGATCTGTCTTTTTCTATATCAGGGGGTCTCCAAATTATGTGCATAAGCAAATTACCTAGAGGACCAACTAAAGCAGAAAAAGGCAGATCGAAAACCAAGAGATTCTGCCAGTAAAGTCTAAGATGAGGTTCCAAATTTGCATTTTTTCAAGCTTCCAAATTATGCTTATACTACTGGTATAAGAACAGCATTTTAAGAACCATGGCTTTATATCTATAACCTTTGTCCACATCCAACCTCATCACAATCAATTTTTCTCCTGGTTGGGAGTAAATGCTTTTAGAGATCAGGAAGATTAAAGGCAACTGTAAGAACCATATAATTCTATTTATCTTGCCTTGCATCATTGTGGTTATTATAGTAAACTTATTGTGTCTGTTGCATATGTAGAATATTATGAAAGGCATTGGTAGTTGTGGTGGCAATGCTTTATTATACATAGAAAGAAATGATAATTATGCTATTAGAAAATACAGTGAAAATGGTTGATTTTTGACAAGTAGGATTTCACCAGGGATTGATACTGTGAAAAGCATGTCCTTTGGAAACCACTGGTTTATTTAAGATAGCGGTATGTTCTATTAACAAAGTAAAATGGATATAAAGTAATGGAATCTAAAGAGAAATGTTAGAAAGGTATAGAAGAGATATAGAGAAAAGGCGAAATGATAATCATTTCTGAAGTATCTGAAATTTGCTGTTAAATAGAATTGGGATATCAGCACAATTTTTAAAATAAGAACTCAAGTTTAACTGTTAATGCTTCTTCAAAAATAAAATCAAAACAGGAACAATCAACACATGAAACAGTAAAGTAAAGCAAATAAATAGACTTGAAGCCTTAGATAACTACCAGCTACTCAATTGTTGGTATTCATTCTCAGATACCTATTTGTCAGTTGACTATTTGTGATTTCTGATTTATCAATTGACTAAAAGATGATGCTATAAAAATGCTTCACTCAATATGTCAGCGAATTTGGAAAACTCAGCAGAGGCCACAGGACTGGAAAATGTCAGTTTTCATTCCAATCCCAAGAAAGGCAATGCCAGAGAATATTGAAACTACAACACAATTGTACATATCTCACACAGTAGCAAAGTAATGTTCAAAACTCTTCAAGCCAGACTTCAACAGTACATGAACCATGAACTTCCAGACGTTCAAGCTGGATTCAGAAAAGGCAGAGGAACCAGAGATCAAACTGCCAACATCCGTTGGATCATAGAAAACCAAGAGAATTCCAGAAAAAAAAAAAAAAAAAATTACTTCTGGTTCATTGACTACGCTAAATACTTTGACTATGTGGATCACAACAAACTGTGGAAAATTCTTAAAGAGATGGGAATACCAGACTACCTGGCCTTCCTCCTGAGAAATCTGTATTCAGGTCAAGAAGCAATGGTTAGAACTGGACATGGAGCAATGGTTTGGTTCAAAATTGAGAAAGAAGTACATAAAGGCAGTATATTACCACCCTGCTTATTTAACTTCTATGCAGAGTACATTATGTGAAATGCCAGGCTGGATAAAACTCAAGCTGGTATCAAGATTGCTGGGGGAACTATCAATAACCTCAGATATGCAGATAACACCACCCTTATGGCAGAAAGCGAAGAGGAACTGAAGAGTCTTGTAATGAAAGTGAAAAAGGAGAATGAAAAAGCTGGCTTAAAACTCAACGTTCAAAAAACAAGGATCTTGGCATCTGGTCCCATCACTTCATGGCAAGTAGATGGGGAAACAATGGAAACAGTGACAGACTTTAATTTTTGAGCTCCAAAATCACTGCAGATGGTGACTGCAGCCGTGAAATTAAAAGATGCTTACTACTTGGAAGAAAAGCTATGACCAACCTACACAGCACATTGAAAAGCAGAGACATTACTTTGGCGACAAAGGTCCATCTAGTCAAAGCTATGGTTTTTCCAGTAGTCATGTATGGATGTGACAGTTGGACTATAAAGAAAGCTGAGCACTGAAGAATTCATGCTTTGAAATGTGGAGTTGGAGAAGATCCTTGAGAGTCCCTTGGACAGCAAGGAGATCAAGCCAGTCAATCCAAAAGGAAATCAGTCCTGAATATTCACTAGAAAGACTAATGCTGAAGCTGAAACTCCAATACTTTGGCTACCTAATGTGAAGAACTGACTCATTTGTAAGGACCCTGATGCTGGAAAGATTGAAGGCAGGAGGAGAGGGGGATGACAGTGGACGAGATGGTTGGATGGCATCACTAACTCAATGGATGTGAGTTTAAGCAAGTTCTGGGAGTTGGTGATGGACAGGGAGGCCTGGTGTGCTGCAGGTCCATAGAGTCTCAAAGAGTAGAACACAACTGAGTGACTGAACTGACTTGATCTGTGATTTTCCTCCATCATAATGTAGTGGTGCCTAGTTACTCAGTCATGTCTGACTCTGTGACCTTTTGGACTGGAGCTTGCTAGGCTCCTCCACCTGTGGAATTTTTCAGGCAAGAATACTAGAGTAGGTTGCCACCTACCTTCTCCAGGAGATCTTCCCTACCCAGGGATCGAACCTGCATCTCCTGCATTTCAGGAGAATCCTTTACTCACTGAGAATTTGAACACAGGTCTCTTGCATTGCAAGCAGATTCTTTATCATCTGAGCCATCAAGGAAGACCATCACAAAGCACTCTGTCCAAATCAAATCCCTAGTCATAATTAAAATATTTGAATCTGAATCCATTTATTAAAGTGAAAATTTAAAAAAAAAAAGTTTTCTCTGATTTAAAGAAAACTTAAAACAATAACAAGAGTATGTAGTGTGGTATTCGTTAGAAAATAAACTTATTTTGAATTGACGTATAGCATATAGTATACACTGCACTTTTAATGAATCCACTTTGGCTTTATAAGTAGTAAAATATATATAATTTAGGAACCAAGAAATAATACTTGTGGAAGAAATGTTTTAAAATGTCATTCAACATTAGCCCTTCCATTTGTGCCATCAAATTTATCAAAGAAATATTAAAAAACAAAACAAAACATGTAAGCTAATAAAAACCAGGGACCACAATGAAGGAAATGCAAATTATTGGTAATTGAAACAAAAAATTTTGGAAGATTTGAGCTAGTAATATGGAGAAGTAATCTAATTAAGGAAATGAATGACTAGCCTGAAAATGTAAGTACAGAAAACTGACAAGCCTAGGATAGCATTCTCTGACAGCTAGGGTGAATGTGGTTGTAAGTTGCAAGTACATTTGGTATCTGATTCCACTTTTCTTAATTGTTTATTATATAAATTTATTTCAATTTCAAAATTAATTTGATGGGAGTGCTACATTTGGCAGAGCTTTGATGAACTCATTTACTGCGCTTCATACTATTTCAGGCATTGTTTTACTCATGGAAGAAAATCATGGGGTTAATTTCCTACTAGCACCAATGTGAGTAGTGTGGGCTCTTACCAGTTTGCCCAGATGTATCAAAGAGGAAAAAGTGTAGCTTTGAAGCGGTCAGCACTCAAACATCAAAAATAGAGTTAGACTATTTATTATAATTCACCCCCAGTGTTTGACTGATGAGTGAAATGAGCCATATTTCCTTTAATTGAATTTAAACTTCTTTAAATAACTCTATATGGTACTCTGTGAGGCTGGAAGCCTGAAACTAGGAAGGCAGGTAAATATTCTATTTAATGCCAGTTTTCAGTATTTTGAGAAATGAAATGTGTTCTTCAGTCACTGCCAATAATATCTGAAATTCCAAAGAGGATAAGAAGTATCTTGGTTTATCCCATGTTATGGCCTTAGCATGTATGGAGACATGTGTTACCTAGATTTATATTTTGGGTATGTGAGGAAAGGAATTCCCATAGTTTATCATCCCACAAACGGATGACCAGAGGAACCAGAGATCAAATTGCCAACATCCGTTGGATCATGGAAAGAGCAAGAGAGTTCCAGAAGAACATTTGTTTCTGCTTTATTGACTATGCCAAAGACTTTGACTGCATGGATCACCACAAACTGTGGAAAATTCTGAACGAGATGGGAATACCAGACCACCTGACCTGCCTCCTGAGAAACCTGTATGCAGGTCAGGAAGCAACAGTTAGAACTGGACATGGAACAACAGACAGGTTCCAAATAGGAAAAGGAGTACATCAAGGCTGTATATTGTCACCCTGCTTATTTAACTTATATGTAGAGTACATCATGAGGAATGCCAGGCTGGATGAAGCACAAGCTGGAATCAAGATTGCCAGGAGAAATATCAATAACCTCAGATATGCAAATGACACCACTCGTATGGCATAAAGTGAAGAACTAAAGAGCCTCTTGATGAAGGTGAAAGAGGAGAGTGAAAAAGTTGGCTTAAAGCTCAACATTCAGAAAACAAAGATCATGGCATCCGGTCCTATCACTTCATGGCAAATAGGTGGAGAAACAGTGGAAACAGTGGCTGACTTTATTTTTTCGGGCTCCAAAATCACTGCAGATGGTGCCTGCAGCCATGAAATTAGAAGACACTCGTTCCTTGGAAGAAAAGTTATGACCAACCTAGTTAACATATTAAAAAGCAGAGACATTACTTTGCCAAAAAAGGTCCGTCTAATCAAGGCTATGGTTTTTCCAGAGGTCGTGTATGGATGTGAGAGTTGGACTATAAAGAAAGCTGAGCACAGAAGAATTGATGCTTTTGAGCTGTGGTGTTGGAGAAGACTCTTGAGAGTCTCTTGGTCTGTAAAGAGATCCAACCAGTCCATCCTAAAGGAGATCAGTCCTGGGTGTTCATTGAAAGAACTGATGCTGAAGCTGAAACTCCAATACTCTGGCCACCTGATGCAAAGAGCTGACTCATTTGAAAAGACCCTGATACTGGAAAAGACTGAAGTTGGGAGGAGAAGAGGACGACACAGGATAAGATGGTTGGATGGCATCACTGACTCAATGGGCATGAGCTTGAGTAAACTCTGGGAATTGGTGATGGACAGGGAGGCTTGGCGTGCTGTGGTCCATGGGGTCACAAAGAGTTGGACACGACTGAGTGACTGAACTGAACTGAACTGAAAAGAGGTGACCTTTCATTAAATCATTCCTTCCATTGTTGATACTAGACCACCAGACTCCTAGAATAGCCAAAAGTGTCTAAAGGATGCAGAACGGGCAGCTTACTGGCAAGGCATCCAGTGCTAAGGTGGCTTCTAAAGGTTGCAAACTTTTGCTGACCCTTGGTTTCTGTTCTTTATCAGGGACTTCCTATAACTTTCCACTGAGTTCTACCATTTGTGGGTTGTCAGATAAAGGTATGTTGTGAGCATGTGAACGTGATGGCCAACTGTCTGTTTAAATAGACTGCAAACAAAGCACATTAGCTAAATATGTGACTGATAAGTGCTGAGCAGTTACCAATTGGATGGAGTCAGTAACATGAATAGCATTGGGTTTGAAGGATCCTCGTGGATACGATGGGGCTTCTCAGGTGGCAGTAGTGGTAAAGAACCCACCTGCCAATACAAGAGATGTAAGAGACATGGGTTCAATCCCTGGGTTGGAGAGACCCCCCTGGAGGAGGGCTTGGCAATCCACCCTAGTATTTTTGCCTGGAGAATACCTTGGACAGAGGAGCCTGGCAGGCTACTGTCCATAAAGTTGCAAACCATTGAACACAACTGAAGCAAATATTTGATAAACATGTAAATAGATGCAGGCTAGTGATCACAGCATAGTTCTTGAACTAATTGTATTCATAAATTCAAGTATCGTATAAAGTAATGATTTTTCCATGAAATAATTGTGTTACTAATATAGCTGCTACAGCTTCTTGGTAATATAGCTAAGTCCTAAGAAACACAATATCCAATACTACAGAGTTATGTTTAAATGGCAAACTCATTAAAAAAAAAAAAAAAGGATGAAATGTAGATGAACAGGTGACTGGATGGTAATGCTCAATATGCATGAATCTTCCTAAAATTATGTGTGCTATCTGTACAACTCATTTCTGCCATTTTATTTTAAGAAAATAATCAACATTAGTAAAATTACAGTTATTATATATTTCGGCAAGCAGAAATAAGAGGACCTGTGGAGGGTCTGAAACAAAGTTGAGGGTTGTGGTGAGTTTCACAGATGGATGAACATTGGTGATATGTGTTCATATTACTTGTTTATCCTAGAAGACTATAATGGAACATCACAGAAATAACATCACAAAATAAGACTATGTGGCAAAAATGTCCCATTAAAATAGTCAGCATTCTCAAAATGATCACATGAAGATATTGTGTTCTTATTCTTAGTTCAGTGTTCTCGTTTGGCAGATTTCCTTCATAGTAGGATTTGACTCAGAGACTGATACCAACAGTTTTGTTTTTGGGGGACTCTGCAGATCCGATTCAAAAATTTGAAGGGAGACAAAGCAACAGATAATGCCATAGTTGTTCTGCAGTTGGCCTTTGGAAAGCAGTGAAAGAAAGTACACTTATCACTCACAAATTTCATTTTAATTGCTGCTACCTGTTGTTTTTCATTGTTTTACATCACCAACAAGAAAACATAAGTCATTATTCTTTATCCTCAAATCATACCAAAATGCCTAAGATAGTATTCAGAAATAATTTTCACAGTATGGGTGACATTTAGTTCAACAAAACTGTAAACAAGTTTGTTTTTCTAAGAAAATAAGATAGTGTTTTCAACTAAGGAAGACTGAATAATTATTTTAAAAGACCAATTTCTCATACCTGTAGAGTATCAAACAGTGGATAAACTAGAATTATATGTCATATTTCTAATTCACCTGTTTTCTACTGGGCTATGCTTTTTTAGGAAGTTACAAATGAAGTTTGAAGATGTTGAGACTTTTAGGTATTATCAAAAGGATTTAAGATAAAAAATAAACATAAACAACTAATGATCTGAGGACAGAAAGTTCAAAATCACTAGATAAAAAGAGGAGCTTGTCACAAATTGTAATGTATCATAGTAAGTAGGTTTATGGAATGTGTCACAATGAATCTTTTAGTTCTTTCTGCTTTTGTAGGTATGGTATCTAAATTCACAATTCAACTAAAAATGATATTTTCTAAATTCATCTTAGCTCAGCCATTCCTAATCTTCTGCTACAATACTCTTTCAGTCTAAACACAAGAGACACATATCATTTCATCATCTTAATTCTTGTGGCAGATATTATTTTCTTTTAGAAAAGATATTACTTATAATCCTTTTATAAAATGTTCTTTGGGTTTTGTGAACTAGTGGATTGAAATGGAAAGTTGGTCAATAATCTGGCTATTCAGCTCAAAATTCAAAACAGAAATAGATATTTATTGTGTACCTATTACATGCCAGGGCTTGTACTAGTTCTAAAGTTTCAAAGTAAAAACTTTTATTCAATTTGTTTGTTCAGAGCTTACAAGAAATAGACAATCAAACAAAGAAGTAAAATACAGCAGAATGTGGAGTGAAGGTGAGTTTAGTAGACATTCTATGTATTTGGGGAAAGAACAGTATCAGTGGATCTTAATAGAAGTTTTGATGGCTGAACTATATTTTGAAGGATGGTTAGAAATTTGCCCATCAGCCAAGTAGAGAAGGACATTACAAGAAAATAACATATTGTGTATAAAATGTAGCAGCAATGAAATATCATAGTTTATTTGAAATACTAAAAAATTTAACATTTTTATTATTATTATTATTATCAGACTCTATTGGTCGCTTGTTGCAATACAATCCCTCCTTCTTCATAGCTGGTAGAGGTGTATTTACTTAAGTTTTTTTTTTTTTTTTTTTTTCTGGTGTTCTTTTTATAAGTATCTCTTTTCTCAGAAAGGGGAGTCCTGTCCATCTCCACTAGTACACAAACACAACACTATTTATTTATTAATCAGTTTCCCTTTTTTTCTTACTACTAAGACAATCTCATTTCCCAGAGCTTTTTCAGTTAAGTGATGACATAATAATGAAGAAAAAAATCTGACTTCATATTCATTTGTTTTACTTTAACCTTTTCATCATATTGATTTTTCTACATGTTAAAGAATGTCTCCTACAACTTGCAATATACATGATAGCCCATTCTCAGGGTTTTGACCTTTCAGGGTGTACTTTTTCCTTCATGTAGAGACAAAAAGTGGCAGAGAATGACATTTGTCTTGTTGAAGGTTTGCTCCCGTACTGTCACCTGGACAGCTGCAAGAACAAGGGATTCTGACACTGAGAAATTTGTAATGACAAACCACACCCCTTCCACTTTTAGCATAATAGAAACCTGAATTCTAACTTGTGCAAAATGTTTCTTTGGGACACTAGGCCACCATCACCTCGGTCTGCTGACTTCCCAAAAAATGTCACTATTCCTTGATGTCCAAAAAATGTCACTAGCCTATCTGAATTTCTTGGCCTGTCATGCTGTGACAATGTAAGTTTGGACTCAATCATGAGGCTACTTAGTTACTCTGAAAGACACTCTGGTTCTCCTAGTAGGCTCACAGGAAGGCACGTGCCAGTTCCCTTGCTCTGAGTGAGTCATGTGACCAGTGATGGTCCCTGATGTCCAACACCTCAGAGCCTGAACTTAAAAACTCCCAGGTGATTCTCCATCTATTGCTGACACACAATAGCAAGGGCCCAGATCTCTAACTAACAACTTTGTGCAAAGCTGCCCAACCAAAAATGTCGACACACTTGTATATAATAACAGCAACAACAAAAAGAAAAACCACAAATGTTTACTTTGCTGAGTCAGTGAGACTTTTCGATTTATTTTTACTTTCAAGAGCTAGTGCCGCTTACCAGACTTTTATATAAGTCTCCATTTTATATTGCCTATGGTGACCTGAAAGGATCATAGGATATAGGATTTATATATATATATAGGATATATATATCATGTATTTATAGGTTTATATATATAGATTTATATATATATATGTATATATATATGATCTATATATATATAGATCATAGGATATAGCTTATAGGATATAGATTTCAATCTAGTTCCCAGAGTAAAGTCACATATATAGGCAAGGCAATACTTGGGTCAAGTCGTAGATTAGATGAGGTCTGAGATTATTTTTAGCAGTTACCTAGACTATGAAAGTGAAAATTAGTTGCATAGTAGTGTCCAACTCTTTGAGATCCCATGAACTATAGCCTTCCTGGTTCCTCTGTCCATGGAATTCTCCAGGCAAGAGAACTGGAGTGGGTTGCCATTTCCTTCTCCAGGGGATCTTCCCGACCTAGGGGTCAAACCCAGGTTTCCTGCATTGCAAGCAGATTCCTTCCCAACTAGCCACTAGGAACTGAGTCTCCTCGAATATCAATACCCATGAAACAGGAAGAATGTGTCCTGCTCTGAGAAGTGCACACCCATTCTGGGAAGTCAGGAAGAACCTGAGGCTGTCACCACTGTCAAAAATCAACAACCATAAATGCAAAACTAAAAGAGAGAGAATAGAAAAAGAAAGAATGGTTGGTCCTTACTTTGTACTTGGCACCACACCAGGTATTTATTTGACCACACATGTTGTTTAATTTTTATAAAAACTTAAGATGTAGAAAATATTATGGCTAATTTCTTTATAGAAGAAGGACATGGAATTCATTTAGTACTATTAAATAACTTTGCCAAGTCATAATTGTGAAAAAATTCCTAAAATAACTGAATATAATGCTGTGTTGCTAAAGAGAAAATGCTAAAAGCATTCACTGGACACAAAAACAACTGCGTTCATATGTTCTTGCTTTAAAAGTGATAATACTCTGTGCATTCTATAGGGCTTGCCTGTTTACAAACTGCTTTCATATAATTGATCTCATTTAATAATTAAAAAACATTTTGAAGGTGATAACATCTTCCTGATATTGATGAGGAAACAATGGCTTAGAAAAATCATAGAGGTCATGAGCTACAGAGAACAAGGAGCTAGGACATTCTGATTATTATCCCAGGCACATTCACATTCTCTTAGCCCACCCCATGTTTAGTATGAATTGGTGAAGTTTTTGTATTAGGTACCAATACATTTGGGTTCTAGCCTTATCTCTCCCTCAATATCACATAACTGAAAAAAAAAGACCAAGCTTCTCCACACTGTAGTTTTGTCATCTCTATCTTTCCCTTCACCCTACATGTCTTTGTTTCTAATACAAGCTTAGATAGTGGGCACTGATAACGTCTCAAATAATTAGCTCTCTGCTACATCACTGGCACTTAAACTTCGTCTCCCTAATCCAAGTTGAATAATCAGGTGGCAGTTTTAGACAGGGTCAATGAGAGAATTATTTTGATACTAGATTTTGTTTCAGAGTTGCTCATCACATTCCCTTCTGCATTAAAAACAGCTCTGCTTGTGGAAAATAGCATATAGAGGAGAGACAGTGTGCGTTGATTCATATTTTATAGGATTTGAAAACTGTGGGGTTCTCTTCTAATGCGCCAATGATGTAACTACTCATGACATGGTTAGCAGTGAGCAGACGTGGCTGTCACTGCTATGATAATTTATTAGCCTCCTTTTTTGGATAAGAAGGATGGTGAGCTAATACAGGAGCAGGAGGAAATCTGCAAGTCATCGCCCTGCACCTGGGGCTCATCCTGTCACAAGTCTCCATGGAGTTTTTACAGTAATAAATCTATACTGATTAATTAATTAGGTTGCCCATTGCTCCTCTCCTTCAGGAACAAAAGGATAAAATAAAAGAGTCTGAAATTCACCGTTCCTCAGACAGAAAACTATTATCCACTGTGCTTCGATTCGTCTCTCCACTTTCATTCAGTCATCATTATTGGGTGCCTTCTATGCCACAGGCAGAATGCTAGTTGGTAGGAATACACAGGTAAATAATATCTGACCTCTGAATGCCTTCTAGTGAGAAGAAAAATGAAGAAACACATAGTTGTTGTAGCTCACTGAGGAAAGGGTTAATGGAATGTGAAGTGGCATGTGGTTTGTTCTTGTGGAAGCACAGGGGAAAAACTAACTACAGTTTTGTCTAATTCAGACACAACTGATAATGGGATGGATAAAATGGGACAACGAGGATTGTAAATATGAGCTGGAACTTATTGATTTAGCACTTGTCACAGGAGAATGACCTTCTCTGGATGCCACTGGGGCAGAACAACAGTGTGCTGGGAGGCTGCATACCTCACATCTTCCCGGTTAGTCTTTGAGGTGTAAGGCAGCTGACCAGCAGCATCAGAGTGTTTAGGAACCTTTCCTTCACTCACTCGTTCATTCATCTATTCATTTATTTGTTTGCAAGCCTCCAGAATAAACTGACCATATCACAAATGCTACAAAAATCTACAGTCATAATATATCATAAGTCTAATTTTAAAGTTTCATTTATTCCCAATGAAGGCCATAAGAAGCAGGATTGAGGGAGAAAAAAAAGAGAGACTTGACATCTGCATGAGAGCGTAGAAAACACTCATCCTTTCACTCCCATTCCAAATTGAAGAGATGCTTCTTCCAGGCTGAATTAGTCTGTTGAGGAACGAGCTAGCTAAACTGTTCCATGTCTGATCAACACACCCACTTTGTAGATTAAGCCGGTGCCTCAGCCAAGCCATTGCCTCTGCTGGAAGAATTCAGCCCAGCTTGTGGCTAGTTCATCTTGCAGAGAGCCCATTTCTTTCGCTCAGATTGAACTCGGCTGTACTATTGCAAATCACAACATCTAAATGGTTCTCTCAGCTAACTTTGTTCCCAAGTTCTGCCTCAACAGAGCTTTCACTTAGTCTTTTATCTGAAAATCTTGTAGACTACAAAAAAAGATGTTTTCAGTATACTTTAATGGTGTCATACCCCTCACCCTTCTGAGCTGTCACTTGTGAAACAATTCAACACCAGGTGTACTTCCTCTGGGGCACGTGCTTCCAGGGATGCAGTGTCAGCATCTAAAAACTCCCAGGTGACTGTTTCAAAATCTGCACCCGAGTTGCACTTTCTAGATGAGCACACGTTCATCTTCATGGAAGGACTCAGACTCCTTTGGGTTTCAGCTACGCTTGTTTGGTCGGAGAACCATGAATGAGAGAAGAAATGAAGATAACTCGTAGCACCTTTAATATGAACACATGTCAAAATCCCTTCAAATAACGCAGGGCTAAAACGCTCCGGTTTCCAACCTGAGAAGGGACCACATCACCAACTCTTCTCACGATCGTCGTGAGCACCTTTTATGTTTGAGGATCTGTTGGCGCTGCTGCTATGTCACTCACTTCACATGTGAGAGAGAGGAGCAAGTAAATGGTTGGTGTGTCACCAGCTCTGCCTTACAAACTGCAGTTCTGTTTTGTTTTTGTAGATACTGACATTTTTAAGGATTATTGCTACTATCTGCCAGCACACCTGTACGCTTTTTATCCTGTCTGACTTTTTAATCTCTTTCTTTAATAAGTACAGGCTTTCCAGAAAAGCTAGATATAAGGGACATCATATGTTCTCACTGGATCCTATTATATAATCAGAGGTGTATTTGTAACAAATACAATGAAATGACATCTTTTAGAAAGAAGAAGTTAAGAACATGCCTGTAACTCTTGACCTGGGCATTACAACCTGCAGGCAGCATTATATGAATTGGAATTTAAAATATAGATATTTTGTCTTTTTCCCCCAGTTTTATTATTTTTGTTAGAACTTTCCTAACTCTGACATTTTATTTTGAAATTAGCTCTCTGCAACAGGGATTTATATAGCCTGTGAAGTATAAGCTTTTAAATTTTTTTTCTAAACTTTAATACAGCTCACTTTAAACACAAAATTAAATTTTCTTCTCACAGTTTTTGGAAAACACAATTCTATTTTAGTTGCTATATCTTTTGCCATATCCAGAGTTTATTGAATTCAAGATTTCTTGTTTTTCATATTTCACCATCTTAAAAATAAATTTTGATGACATAGTTGGGTCTATAGTGAGTCCTTATGGATTATAGTTGCCAGTTAGTTCTCATGAGTTTCAAGTGTGATAAGATGTATAGTACACAAGCCCACATTAAGATGTATCCAAATATACATTTTTTTTTAAACTTATGCTGAAAACTTCCAAGTTGCTTGAGCCATAGCCTGTTCTTGAAAAGTTGAGTAAGCAATACCATCCATTAATGACCCATGATGTCAGGGACACTATTTTAATGAGTATCTCCATTTCATTTTCTGAAATCCCAAGCTATACCTCTTTTCACACTTACCTTACAACTACTCAAAGAAGCCATATGCGAGGAAAGGCTCAGCCATGGGACTTTATCAGTAATTTGTTAAATATACAGATCTGTGCAGAAATGTCTAGGAAAGTGGATATCTCACAGTTTTAGAAATAAAGGATGAACTCTTGAAGTAAAATAACGAATAAGTATGTTAAATCAAAGTTTCTCTGAGTAGTAAAATAGTCCTAAGCAAATGACATGATCATTCCAATATATACGGTTTGTGGGTATGGAGCATAGAAGCATGCAGGCAAGAGTCAGAGAAGATGGTACAATCAGACTGATGGAATTGGACGGTCTAGAAAAGTCCAGCTTAGAGATTACTTTGAATCACTGAATTTACTAATGAATGGTGAATGTATCAGCATAAAGAATGCAGCCACTTGGATGTTTACATATGCTTCATATTCCATTAAATACTTGAAAAAGTATTACTACATAATACATTTTAAAAGCCTCTTTTTATCATTCAAAACTGCTAATTACAATTTTTTTCGTATGTTTAAATCAAAGTGTCCAAAGCACAGCAGATAAAAATCATTACAATTTTATAGCATAATTGTGTTTAAACAAGACTTTGTTTGGTTCTGTATTTTACATTACAAAAGCATCTGGTTACTATAATCTAATAAGTGATTTAAGAAATTTACTTAAAAGGCCATCTGCATTACTCTCATTATAAATAAAAGATTTGATTTCAAATGTATGTCAGCCAAAATATATGACCAGTTCTAATGACATGTTCTGATAATTGATACTTGAACATAAGAATACTTTCCAGCATATGAAAATGCAATTGCTGTAACATACATGGCAATATGAGACTTAAAATTTTATATGACAGAATGATTGAGCAGAATTAGATGTTAACTTATACCTAAGTTTTATTTAACCCTTTTGTTAAATGAAAATTAAAATAATAGAGTTTTAACTCCCTAAACACGGCCTTGAGAATAAAATGTTTTATAAATATCCTGGACTGTCAAATATTAAAAGGAAAACTGATATTCAGCTTTTAGAAGTGGAAAATTTATCAAGCAAAAAGAATCTTTTTATCCAACCAAAGTATATGCACTGTTCCAGAGTAAGGACACACCGAACTCTTTGATTTGCAATGATAAACATGCCAAACATTGCCATTTGTCTTGAGTAATTTATATTAAAGTTAATGGGAACCAAGCATCTGAAAACCAACATTTGTCATTTTATACAAATGTCTGGGAAATTTTCATTATACTTAATCTTCATGCTGTTCAGTTATAGGATTTTTTTTTTCTTTCCAATTTACTAGTCAGATAAATGAGAGAGGATTACCTCTACTGGAAATTTAACTGAGAATGATTTGGCTCTCTGATATTACCAAATAACACCCTGCAAGAAGTTAATGCTCTTCTGAAACCCACAGTTGTGAGAAATTACACCCATGAATTCAGTATAAAAAATCATAGAAAAGGGATGAGTCTGATTATGAAACTATGTGTGTATGTGCAATGTAATTCAAACAGAGGGGAAAAAAGAAGCACATCCATTTAAGAATAGTTTCTGCTCTATCACTATTCATATACATGGTGCTTGCGTGAGTGCTCAGTCACTTCAGTCATGTCCAACTCTTTGCTACCCCACAGACTGTAGCTCATGAGGGTCCTCTGTCCATGGGATTCTCCAGGTAAGAATACTGGAGTGGGTTGCCATTTCCTTCGCCAGGGGATCTTCCTGACCCAGCAATCAAACCTGGGTCTCCTGAATTGCAGGTGGATTCTTTACCAAGCCACTTGGAAAGCCCCCATATACATGGTTTATGAAACTTAATTTTGAAAATAAAAAACCTGAAATACACTACATCAATATGAATTGCCCCAGTATGATTATCACTACAGGGATTTAATCTACATTAGCTTTTACCAGAAGAAGCAATTTAATTTTAGTGTTGAGAGCATTCTACCAGGAGTTCATCACCACCAAAGCTATCACACCTTGAGAAGGAAATCCAAAATGGTAGACTAGCCATTACTCTTTTTTTTTTGTTCTCTAAAGTATGTTAAATATCACCCTACCATACTCCATGAAAGGTCACAATTAATTTTTATAGCACGATTATATAATGTTGGTTTTTTTTTTTCCTCAACAACAACTACAAAACTGTATTTCTAGATTTTACTTCAGGTATTTTGTGTTAGGGAATCAGGGAGTGTATCCCAGGAGTTTATATGCTTAAAAGCACTGTTAGCTTATGGAGGATTAGGTTGCCCTCAACAAGTCTACTTCTTTTTTTCTAGAGTTGCTGCAGCAATTCAGCTGCAGCTTTGCAGCTGTTGTGGCTTCCATTTCCTGCTGATCATAGGCCAAATTTTGGTCAAGGAACTACAACCACCTGAGATCTTGGTGAAACACACACCCAAGAGTCAGCAGAATTCTGATAGCCTTCAAAGTGGCTTGCTAATCTTCAGAGGTCTTATAGTCTGTGAGGCTTTCGTTACCCAGGTCCTTGGCTCTCAGTGGTCATCCCGCTGTCCTAACTGTCCCTCACTTTCCACTCCATCGGGCCAACTCAACCCCATCCAGTATGACACTCACACAGAATGTGCATGAATTCAGCTCCGTATGCAGAGAGGTCTGAGAACCCTGGGACTTTCTCACATTTGATGCACGTCTACATCCACTGGTATCTGCCTCCTTTCTCTTGTCTCTCCTGTAACTGCTACCCAAACCCCTGACATTCTTCTGTAGATTTGGTACATTTTAATACATATCCTGAAAAGAAAGGAGATAGTAAATTGTATCTTCTGAAACAACTGCCTTTCAAAATGTAGTTCCATGAAATATAATTCTTCCTGAGGACAGGAAGAATAGCTAGCACCTTCTTTGGTGCTCTCTATTAAGATGATTTCCTTTTCTTGTTGCTGTTAGCAAGTTAAACCACCATTACTAGACTTTTTGCCTAGAGTATGTCACGTTGCTAACAGAAATATCAAGGATTCCTTAACAATTACAGCAGAAACATAACAGTTAAATCTTAATTCTTTCAGTGTATATTATTACTACTATGAATAAAAACAATTTTACTCTTTCAAGCTAGAAACCCATTGTTTTCAAATGACTCCAGCCTCCACTAATTCACTGAACAAGGGTTTCAGAATGCCTCATACATGGCTGATGTTATATTAGGCCTTGGAGAGTTGGCAACAAAAATAAAGAGACACAAGTGTGGGAGTGAAAAATGAAAAGCAAAATAACAAACTATATGTTATGTTTCATTTTAGAGCATGGGAGAAAAATAAGCTTAGAAATCCATAGGTTGGAATAAAATTAGAGTAGGGTTGTAATTTTAAATAGGCTGGTCTTGAAATGTCTCAGTCAACACTAGATGAGGATAGAGGAAAAATTTCCTCCTCCTCCCACAGGTTTTGAAGCAACACAAGACTGCTACTGGGGGATGAGAAGATTGTGCAGACTCTCCCCACCCCATGATTCAAGCAACCAGGAATCACTGAAAGCTGAGGATGTAGGTCTAAGAAAGGCTATGGGAAATCCCCCTCAAAACCATCCTAATTAGAAGGCAGCAGTATTTCACTACTAGAAGAATTTGAAGGCTGTGGTGGCCTAAAGGTAAAAATGTCAGCAAAAAAAAAAAAAAAAAAAAGCTCAACTACTTACTAGATTGACACAAACCTGAATGATGAAAGAAACCTAGTTCTTTCCAGACATAAATCTCTTGATTTCAGTGTCTACTGTCCATCCTACAATGCTACTTTTAATTTTTAAAAAAAAGCCCATACAGAAGACTACCCCAAATCAGACTCAGAGGTATCTAGATTTGGAACTAGCAAAGAGGAAATGTAAAACACTACAAGGAATACACTCAATTATTTGTAATAGCTATAAGTGGAAAGGAACATTTAAAAATTATTTTTAAAATATTATATGTTTAGAAATGTAATGCTAGATGCAGAAAATATGCCTGAAGAGTTGGAGGATTTTATTAGAAATGATGAAACTATAAAGAAGCAAATGAAAATTCTAGAAGCAAAAATAAAATATGAAGTAATCAAAATTTCCTTCAATAAGTCCATCAGTAGAGGAATGAACAAAATGGTAAGCTAGGAGATAGGTCAATAGAAATTGCTGGAAATGGAAACATACATGGTAGAAGAGTGAAAGTGCAACAAACAAAATATTGAAATAGCAATAACTGGCCAGAGTATCCCCAAAATCCTATAACCTAATGGCAAGGAAAATTTCAAACAGTGTACAAAAGAGAGAGAGAATGGTAGACCTAATATTAGGACAGAAAATGGTGAAAATTTTGCAAAAAAATAATAAAAGATACCAATCTACAGATTCAAAAAACTGAAGGTTCATCTAGCCTGTGTTGTTAACACAGGCAAGATGAATATTCCCTTAAATTATAACTTGACATGTTACAAACTGCTAAAAATCAAAGTTAAAAAAAAAAAAAAAAAAAAAAAAACTTTAAAGGCAAGAGAAAAATAAAGAGAAAAGACATTTTACACACAAAAAAATAAAGACAAGAATCATAACAGATTTCTCTTTAGAAAGTATATAAGACTTAAGATAATAGTGTAATATACTTAAAGTATATTGCAGGGGAAACGTGTCAATCCAGAAAAAATGTATATTTCAAACACAATGACCAAAAGAATGCAGCTTCAAACAATAAATCTGAGAGAATACATAGCCAGGATTCTTGTATCACAAAAATTGTAAACCAGTTTCTTCAGAGAAAAGGGCTGTGATAAAGAAAATCATTTGTATCTACACAAAGACACGGAGAAGGCTGAAAATAAAAGAAAAATAGACATTGTCTCCTTTTTTTCATTCACTTAATTATAATTGGCTATTTAAAGCAAAAAAAAAAAAAAATGGTTGAAATAAACCACACGGGGCTTATAAAATGTGAAAATAAAAGAGAGGGCAAAAACAACACAAATGTAAGGAGGGAAGAATTGAAAATATGATTCTAATGAAACAATGGCATTTGCAACTACATGGATGGATGTAGAGATTATCTTAAAAGTGCAGTGAGTCAAGAAGAGCAAAACAAATAATATATGATATAACTAATATGTGGAATCTAAAATATGACACAAATGAGTGTGTTAGATGTTCAGTTATATCTGATTCTTTGTAGCTCTCCAGGGATTACAGAAAGTTACAGCCCTCTAAACTGTAGCCCTCTGACTCATCTGTCCATGGAGTTCTCCAGGTAAAAATCCTGGAGTGGATTGCCATTGCCTTCTCCAGGGGATCTTCCAGAACCTGGGATTGAAAACCAGGGTCTCCTGCACTGCAGGCAGATTTTTTATCAACTGAGCCACCAGGTAAGCCCGAAATGAACTTATCTACAAAACAGAAAGGCAAAATGGTTGTCTGAGGAAGCCTTACAAATAGCGAGAAAAGGAAAGAATCTAAACGCAAAGAAGAAAAGGAAAGATATACACATCTGAATGCAGAGTTCCAAAGAATAGCAAGGAGAGATAAGAAAGCCTTCCTTAGTGATCAATGCAAAGAAATAGAGGGAAATAATAGAATGAGAAAGACTAGAGATCTCAAGAAAATTAGAGATATCAAGGGACCGTTTCATGCAAAGATGGGCACAATAAAAGACAGAAATGGCTTGGACCTAACAGAAGCAGAAGATATTAACAAGAGGTGGCAAGGATACACAGAAGAGCTATACAAAAATGATCTTCATGAATAAGATAACCACGATGGTGTGATCACTCACCTAGAGCCAGACATCCTGGAAAACTAAGTCAAGTGAGCCTTAGGAATCATCATTACAAACAAAGCTAGGGGAAGTGATGGAATTCCGGCTGAGTTATTTCAAGTTAAAAGATGATGTTGTTAAATTTCTGCACTCAATATGACAGCAAATTTGGAAAACTCAGCAGTGGTCACAGGATTGGGAAAGGCCAGTTTTCTTTCCAATCCCAAAGAAAGGCAATGACTAAGAATGTTCAAACTACTGAACAAATGCACTCAAATCACATGCTAGCAAAGTAATGCTTAAAATTCTCCAAGTCAGGCTTCAACAGTATATGAACCAAGAACTTCATGATGCTCAAGTTGGATTTAGAAAAGGCAGAGGAACCAGAGATCAAATTGCCAACATCTGTTAAATCATAGAAAAAGCAAGAGAGTTCTGGATAAACATCTACTTTTGCTTTATTGACTACACCAAAGCCTTTGACTGTGTAGATCACAACAAACTGTGATAAATTCTTCAAGAGAGAAAAAAAAAAAAAATTCTTCAAGAGATTGGAATACCAAACCACTTTTCCTGCCTCCTGAGAAATTTGTCTGCAGGTCAAAAACAACAGTTGGAACCAGACATGGAACAACAGACTGGTTCCAAATTGGGAAAGGAGTATGTCAAAGCTGTATATTGTTATTTTGCTTATTTAACTTCTATGCAGACTACAACATGTGAAATGCCAGGCTGGATGAAGCACAAACTGGAATTAAGCTTCCTGGGAGAAATATCAGCAAACACACATATGCAGATGACACCACCCTTATGACAGAAAGTGTGGATAAACTGAAGAGCCTCTTCATGAAAGTGAAAGAGGAGAGTGAAAAAACAGGCATAAAACTCAACATTCAAAAAACAAAGTTTATGGCTTCCTGTCCCCTCACTATGTGGCAAATAGATTGTGAAATAATGGAAACCATGACAGACTTTATTTTCTTGGGCTCAAAAATCACTGCAGATGGTGATTAAAGCCATGGAATTAACAGACACTTGCTCCTTGGAAGAAAAACTATGACCAACCTAAACAGCATATAAAAAAGAAGAGACATTACTTTGCTGACAAAAGTCCACCTGGTAAAAACTACAGTTTTTCCAGTAGTTAAGTATGGATGTGAGAGGTGGATCATAAAGAAAGCTGAAAGTTGAAGAACTGATGCTTTTGAACTATGGCATTGGAAAGGACTCTTGAGAGTCCCTTGGACTGTAAGGAGATCAAACCAGTCCATCTTAAAGAAAATCAGTCCTGAATATTCTATTGGAAGGACTAATGCTGAAGTGAAACTCCAATACTTTGACCACCTGATGCAAAGAACTGATTCATTGAAAAATACCATGATGCTGGGAAAGACTGAAGGCAGGAGGAGACGGGGATGACAGAGGATGAGATTAGTTGGATGGCATCACCAACTCAATGCACATAAATTTGAGCAGGCTCCTAGAGTTTTTCATAGACAGGGAAGCCTAGGGTGCTGCAGTCAATGGGGTCACAAAGAGTCACACACAACTGAGTGACTGAACTGAACTGAACTAACAAAACAGAAACAGACTCACAGTCATAGAAAACAGACTTGTGGTTGACAAGAGGTGGTGGGGATGGTTTGGAAGTTTGGCATTAGCAGATGCTAATTATTTTGTATCAAATGGATAAAAAATAAGCTCTTTCAGGATAGCACAGAGAACTATACTCAGTATGTTGTGATAAACTATAATTGAAAAGAATATGAAAATGAATTTGTGTGTGTGTGTGTGTGTGTGTGTGTGTGTGTGTGTGTTGGTGTGTGTTAGTTGCTCAGTCATGTCTAACTCTTTGTGACTGCATGGACTGTTACCCACCCAGCTCCTCTGTCCATGGAATTCTCCAGGCAAGAATAATGGAGTGGGTTGCCTTTTCGTTCTCCAGTGGATCTTTCCAACCCAGGGATGGAACCCGGGTCTCCTACATTGCAGGCAGATTGGGAAACTCCCATATGTATATATTCATCTGAATCACTTTGCTATATAGTAGAAATTTAAACAAATTATAAGTCAACTATGTTTCAATAAAATAAATTAAGACCTATGATTCCAGAATAAAATGTGCTTGATCATATTTTTCCTCTACTCATTTTGAACTACAGGTAAGTTTGTAGGAAAAGAAAGCATGACTCTACTAGCTTAAATAAAGGACTGTAGTGAAGTAACTTCAGTTCAGTTCAGTTCAGTCGCTCAGTCGTGTCCGACTCTTTGTGACCCCATGAATCACAGTACACCAGGCCTCCCTGTCCATCATCAACTCCCGGAGTTTACTCAAACTCATGTCCATGGAGTCAGTGATGCCATCCAGCCATCTCATCCTCTGTCATCCCCTTCTCCTCCTGCCCCCAACCCCTCCCAGCATCAGGGTCTTTTCCAATGAGTACTCTTCGCGTGCGGTGGCCAAAGTATTGGAGTTTCAGCTTCAGCATCAGTCCTTCCAATGTACACCCAGGACTGATTTCCTTTGGGATGAACTGGTTGGATCTCCTTGCAGTCCAAGGGACTCTCGAGAGTCTTCTCCAACACCACAGTTCAAAAGCATCAATTCTTCGGTGCTCAGCCTTCTTCACAGTCCAGCTCTCACATCCATACATGACCACTGCAAAAACCAAAGCCTTGAATAGACAGACCTTTGTTGGCAAAGTAATGTCTCTGCTTTTTAATATGCTATCTAGGTTGGTCATAACTTTCCTTCCAAGGAGTAAGCGTCTTTTAATTTCATGGCTGCAGTGATTTTGGAGCCCCAGAATATAAAGTCTGACACTGTTTCCACTGGTTCCCCATCTATTTCCCATGAAGTGATGGGACCACATGCCATGATCTTAGTTTTCTCAATGTTGAGCTTTAAGCCAAATATTAACTCTCCTCTTTCACTTTCATCAAGAGGTGTTTTAGTTCCTCTTCACTTTCTGTCATGAGGGTGGTGTCATCTGCATATCTGAGGTTATTGATATTTCTCCTGGCAATCTTGATTCCAGCTTGTACCTCTTCCAGCCCAGCATTTCTCATGATGTACTCTGCATAGAAGTTAAGTAAGCAAGATGACAATATACAGCCTTGACATACTCCTTTTCCTATTTGGAACCAGTCTGTTTTTCCATGTCCAGTTCTAACTGTTGCTTCCTGACCTGCATATAGGTTTCTCAAGAGGCAGGTCAGGTGCTCTGGTATTCTGATCTCTTGAAGAATTTTCCACAGTTTATTGTGATCCACACAGTCAAAGGCCTTGGCATAGTCAATAAAGCAGAAACACATGTTTTTCTGGAACTCTCTTGCTTTTTCAATGATCCAGCAGATGTTGGCAATTTGATCTCTGGTTCTCCTGCCTTTTCTGAAACCAACTTGAACATCTGGAATTTCAAGGTTCATGTACTGTTGAAACCTGGCTTGGAGAATTTTGAGCATTACTTTACTAGTGTGTGAGATGAGTGCAATTGTGCAGTAGTTTGAGCATTCTTTGGGATTGCCTTCCTTTGGGATTGGAATGAAAACGGACTTTTTCCAGTCCTGTGACCACTGCTGAGTTTTCCAAATTTGCTTGCATATTGAGGGCAGCACTTTCACAGCATCATCTTTCAGGATTTGCAATAGCTCAACTGGAATTCCATCACCTCCACTAGCTTTGTTCATAGTGATGCTTTCTAAGGCCCACTTGACTTCACATTCCAGGATGTCTGGCTCTAGGTGAGTGATCACACCATTGTGATTATCTGGATTGTGAAGATCTTTTTTGTACAGTTCTTCTGTGTTTTCTTGCCACCTCTTCTTAATATCTTCTGCTTCTGTTAGGTCCATAACATTTCTGTCCTTTATCGAGCCCATCTTTGAATGAAATGTTTCCTTGGTATCTCTAATTTTCTTGAAGAGATCTCTAGTCTTTCCCATTCTGTTGTTTTCCTCTGTTTCTTTGCATTGATCGCTGAGGAAGGCTTTCTTATCTCTCCTTGCTATTCTTTGAAACCCTTAAACTTTTATGACTTGGTAACACAGAGTCGTTTCTTTTCAGATGAGAACAGGGTTGTTCTTCAAGGCTGCTTACCTTTCGTGCAGTGACTCAGTGATCAATCATTTTCTTTTCATGTCATTGTGTGGCCAGAAAAGCAATTTACTTTTCCTTCTCTTCAAAAGTGATTAGTAACAACTTAAGAATAAGTAAAACAGTACGTAACATTGAAGACAAAAGTTTAGATATTTTTATCCACTGCCTTTAGAAAACACTGTGTTTTTTATACTTATCCATAATAAACTAGGTCTGTGTCTTATGCTTTTTGTTCTTAGAACATAATTACCCTTCAATTATTATTTTTTTCCTATCCTAGATATCACAGATGATTGTGGTTATGTGTGTGTGAGTGAATATTTATTATATTCCAGTGCCATACCCACAAGAATGAGATGTGGTAAGCCTGTTCCTTCTATATATTTATTTATTTATTGTTAATCAAAAGCTGAGCAGGATTTACTGATGTTTTCATAATGGAACATTTCTAAGAAGTTGACTAACTGGGTTCATTACATTGGAGACTGCTTAATACATACTAACCAATAAGTTATTATGGAAGGTTAGTTTAGTTTTAAGCTTTGCAGGTGCTTTTGAGGAAATACATTAAATTTCAACTCTTTTAAAAAGTAAAAGACTTCCTTTTTGTCATGTAATATTTAGAAAAAATGGAGGAAATTGTAACAGAAAACTTGTATTGCCAAAGTTAGATAGTTTTGAACATAGAATGTTTCAAAAGATGACTGAGGGAAGAATTAATAAAAATGTGGTGACTTTAAGTATCATGGTATAGATTTAGTTTATATTTCTCTCATTAATAGCTTTCAGCCAATTCAAATGTTCCTAAAGATTTGCAATTCTTTTTATCACAGTAGAAAGAAATCCCCAGACTTTTAGATGATCTTGGAACATATTGACTGTTTTTTTTTTTTTTAATTTAAAGATCCCCTCTTGTGATGTTCTCATTTGCCACCATGTGGATGTCTGGCAGAACAAGTAATTTTCATGAATTTATAATAACAGGGAAAAGTCAGAAATCATTTCAATGGCAAAAAATGGGTGCTTCACACTTAGAAATTCATCCTCTATCAAGTATACTATAATTTACAGTAATTTGGCAATTAGTATTACCTTTTGTTGACATAAATTTCTTCACTAATTGTGCAGTCATACTTTTTAAGTGTCAGAAGAACCTAGCTCCACATTTTTCAGGCAAGCATTAAGATATTATTTCCTATTCCATGAATGAATCTGAAGGGGGAAAGACAATTTATATCAGGCTTCTCAAAAAATATAATAATGGCAATTATTATAGGATATTTACTGATGGTCACATGAATAAAGAAGTATGAAGACTGTCATTGCTTCAACTCTCACTGTTTAAAGCTTACTAACAATTGCTAAGCTCATAGATAAAGAAAGCATCATATAGCAAAAGATCACTGTCTACAATATGATACTTTCCTTGATGGAAAATTATATCAGGTAGAGTAAAAGTTGGTTTATGAAATGAAATGAAAATATGAAAACAGTCATATACTTAGTACTTGAATTTTTAATATCACTTAAAATATGTCTATATTTTATTCCCTTCAATTGCCAGGATAGGGGGAGCATCTCATGGTTTCATTTTTACCAAGACAAAGGTTCAAACAGGTAACATGATCCAAGGGTGCTTGATAAGTAAATTAGAATTTCCACATTAAACCAGAGATGTTTCCACATTTAGATTCAGAGCAACTTTTCCTTGATTATATCCCATACCCAAAATTTATGTTAGATAAATATATGACAGGTAAAATATACATATAGTTAAATTTAGAATTCAGATTAACAAATCCTTTTTTTAGTATAAGTATGTTTTGAAGACTGTATGGAGTATGTGTGTGTATGTGTTTTGCTTTTCTGGAATGAAAATTTAATTAAGCACTCTGTTTTATGTTTTGTTTTTTTTGTTTGTTTCCCTTTGCTTGCTTAGTTTGGGCTACACCTGGTAACCTCAGTTCAGTTCAGTTCAGCTGCTCAGTCATGTCCGACTCTTTGCAACCTCATGAATTGCAGCACACCAGACCTCCCTGTCCATCACCACCTCCCGGAGTTTACTCAAACTCATGTCCATCGTGTGGGTGATGCCATCCAGCCATCTCATCCTCTGTCATCCCCTTCTCCTCTTGCCCCTAATCCCTCCCAGCACCAGGGTCTTTTCCAATGAGTCAACTCTTCGCATGAGGTGGCCAAAGTATTGGAGTTTCAGCTTCAGCATCAGTTCTTCCAACGAACACCCAGGACTGATCTCCTTTAGGATGGACTGGTTGGATCTCCTTGCAGCCCAAGGGACTCTCAAGAGTCCTCTCTAACACCACAATTCAAAAGCATCAATTTTTCAGTGTTCAGCTTTCTTCACAGTCCAACTCTCACATCCATACATGACCACTCAAAAAACCATAGCCTTGACTGGATGGAGCTTTGTTGGCAAAGTAATGTCTCTACTTTTTAATATGCTATCTAGGTTGGCCTGGTAACCTAACTAGGTGGAAATATATAAAAGATTGAATATTAATAAGCTGAGCAAGGGGCAACATATTTTAAAGGTTAACTGCTGGATACAAAATAACAACATTTCTAAGAGTGGTAGAGACTTACTATATGCCTTTCATATACCCAAAGCACTCTAAACCTGATTAAGAACCAATAAAATTAATAACAAAGCAAATGAAGCCACCTCCATCAAACAATGAGCCTTAAAATCAATGGTCCATTTTTACTTTATTGATTTCCACTTTTGTTCAAGTAACATCAGTTCATTAGTGCCTTTTGTTGTTTTGCTCCGCAGAAGCTCAGCACTAGACATGTTGAGCTCACCTTGTGACCCTGCGGTGCTCTGGACATTGGCGACTCAGAGCTGGGCACAAAGGCAGGTGGCTTCAGTGTCAGCAGAGGGGGGCAAGGGCCAGGTGAAGATTTAGATTACACTTATGGTCACACGTTTAAGAGACCAGACCTTGAAACTAGATGCAATGAGTTTTTATCATGACTTTGCCACTTATAACTGTGTTCCCGCATACAAGTTATTAGTCTCTTTTTTTAGGATTAGCTATTTGTCAATTTTGATTAATATTATAATTTTCACAGAATTTTGGTAAAGAAGAATGACTTAAAGTATGTAGTGCTTGCAATGGTAAGCATTATTATGCATTTGCTGTTGTTGTTTTTAAATTACTATAATTATTTATTTAGTATTTTAAGTGGCATTTTCTGTGGAGGCAAAGCTGGCATTTAGGAAAATAATTTTATTATACAACTAATATAACCATAGAACTAGCCATAATGTGTATGCATGAAGATATCTACTCTTAATCAATGAAAATACATAGAAGGATTGTATATGTATTAATATTTGGAATTCAGTAATTTTTGTAATTTTCTAAAAAAAAAAAAAAAAAGAGTTCCAAATAACTGTTTCAAAATAGAGACACAGAGGAATGATATAAGTAATATATGAATTAAATTCAATAACCTCATACTAGAATACTGTTGCTTTTTCTGATTCTCAGCATTCAACATAAAGGCTTGTACATAAGAACTACTAGCTACTTTTGTCTGATGTATCACCCTCTGATTCAGCCTATTCCTTCTTAAAGTATGTTTTGATCTTGTAGAAGAGAATTAATGCATTGTTCAGGTGATATAACTATTGCTGCTGTGACACAACAAAATTGCCCTCACTTGCCTAATTCAGATATGCATGGACTTGAGTTACTATGGCTTAAGTTCAGTAAAAGTTCTCTAACAACTAAATTCAAATTTTACTAATCACTGTATACTAGTTGTGAGGAATTGCATAAAGCACAAACTTGCCTGCTTCAATCCACTAAACACTAGGGCAGTAACAGATGCATTCATGATCAGTGGTCATTTCTTTGTAAATATGTCGGTGACTGGCCAATGATCATCAGTTTTTCAGCTCACAGATAGACAGCAAATCTTGTGATTGTGTTCCTTTTTTGTTTCCCATTGACAAACTCACATGATATTTTATAAAAATAGATTATTGAAAGATGGATTTGACCAAGAAAGATGAAAGTACAGCAGAGAAACCAAAAGTAATAACACCTGAAGTGAAATTCATATCAAACATAAATAAAGTTTTTATGAGAAAGAGAAAGAGCTGAGCATGGAAATGTTGACACTGTCTCCATTTGTAGACACTCTGGATATGCAATGAATAAACTTGGAGAAGGTGAATTTACAGACATAAGTTAAGAAAGCAGTCATGCTGAAAAAGATGAAAATGTCCAGAAAAAGTGACACTAACCAAAATATCATATTAAAGGACAACTTGGAGTGATTTCACAACATTGAAAGCTCAAAAGATAAATTGTTAGAAGCTAATCTAAACAAGAAAAAATGTGTATGACAACTTCCCAAGTCATAAAAACAGTGCTTTCTCCATATGGTATAGTACAAGAAGAAGGCAAGCACAATGGCATTTGCCTCACTTTCATTAAATCACAGTAAACTAAATAAAGAGGATTTTCACTATTTTTTCAATCATCTACATACTTTTAATTATCAGTAACTGTTGTATGACAAAACTTTTTTAAAAGTCGTGGAATAATAATAAATTTTTACATTGATTATTAAGGGTTTTGCAAGATCTTAGCATGCCTGGTCATTTTTATATTCTTACACTATACCTTGTATATGAATCCTGTACCCCTTCTGCTATGTTAAATTATGATGAAAATCATAACTTAAATTTAAATTTGCCATGTTAAATAATGTCTTCTGGGGAAGACATCTCAACATCTATCAAGCATTTAAACCAGAACTCTAATAAAAGCAATCCCAACAATGCTTATAAAAGCATTGTTATATTTTACAAGATATTAAAAGTGATAATCCAGATATATTATAAGAAAGTATATGGAAAAACTGAAGAATAATCAAATATTAACTAACTGGATAAAAAGTGGTTTATGAACCAAAGCAACTACCACACATTTCTTTTTCACAGAAGAAATATATATGTGTGTGTTTAGTACAAGGCAGATGAAGTTTTTGTTGATCATATTGTGTCCTTAGTTTTTATTTTTGTAAGTAAAAATTTTTGAAATATGCTTTCTATTAATAGTTTTTACTTGGTGCTTATTTGCTGGTCTTTAGACTACATGAGGACTTCCCTGGTAGTTAAGATAGTAAAGAATCTGCCTGCAATGCAGAGACTTGTATTCAGTCCCTGGGTCAGGAAGATACCTCGGAAAAGGGAATGGTAACCCACTCCAGTGTGCTTGCCTGGAGAATTCCATGGACTGAGGACCCTGGTGAGCTAAGTCCATGGAGTCACAAAGAGTCAGACATGACCAAGCAACTAAAACACGCAGATTACTTGATGTGGGCTTCCCAGGTGGTGCTAGTGGTAAAGAACCCACCTGCCAATGTAGGTTAGATGTAAGAGACGTGGGTTCAGTCCCTGGGTCAGGAAGAGCCCCTGGAAGAGGGCACAGCAACCCACTACAGTATTCTTTCCTAGAGAATCCCATGGACAGAGGAGACTGGTAAGCTGCAGTCCATAGGGTTGCACAGAGTCAAGCATGACTGAAACAACTTTGCACGCACTCAGGCACAGACAGCTTGATAACATATTGGTTTATCACATCTGTTATATATATAAAATATATAAGAAAGAAAAGATGTGGGACTTAACAGATGGTTGCCTAGTGGTTAAGAAGCTTCCTTATTATGCAGAGGAGATGGGTTCGCTCTCTGGTCAGGGAACTAATATCCCACATGCTATAGAAGAACTAAGCCTTTGTACTGCAACTACTGAGCCTGTAAACCACAACCAGGGAGTCCATACACCACAACAAAAGATGTTATATGATGAAATGAAGATCTCGCATGTTGCTAAGAAGACCTGATTCAGCCATTTTTTTTTTTCCAAAAAGAGAGAAGAGATGCAATTTAAGAATAAACATAACAAAGTTATAAAACAAACAATTTGGTTTAAAAAGTTATTTAAACTTCTTCACCTTCAGAGTCTGACTCTTGATTCTCTTTTTGGCACAGAGTAGTTGAAATTCATGTTTTCTGCAAAATATGGTTTTTTGATCCATTAAAAGCATTGGTGGTGCAATATTTCTTGGGAAAAAAAAATTATCTAAAAGAACTAAAACCCAAACTTGAAACTCTGTAGATCTAGCCCACTGCTGATTTCTGCCAGGGGGATGTTGGGAAGCACATTTAATTGACTGCTGCCTCCACCTCCCCCACCATTTGACTCCTTGGAATTAAAATATTACTGTTCTCCTTTGGGTTTTCTTCCAAATCGTCACTACTTTTGTTTTTACTTTCTAGATAATAATCATGTTCTTATCTTGTATCCTATTACATTTAAAATAAACTTTTTTTTTTTTTTTGAATGCTTGAATAACTCATTTGAAGAATGCTACTATGAATTCAGACTTTGGGTCACTTAGTCAATTTGATCTTCTGTGACAATGACATATTCTTTCAACATTTATTTGAACGTGTTTTTCAATCTCAGCTTTTAAAGAAAATGTATACTTGCTATTATTATGAATATTTCACTAGTATTTCTTTGGTTTTATTATTTTTGAAGTGAAAAAAAATACCTAACAAACTATTAATTTTTAAAGCTTAGAGATTTAAAATTCAGTTCTACACAAAATAAAATACTATGAAAAAACATATTTAATTGCAAACTGTGTGACATTTAGGGGGATAGATTTCTTTAAAACAAGTTTATAATCTGATACAAAATCCAGGCCTTCCATGGTAACTTATTTATTATTTAGATAGAAAACTCATCCACAGAATTATGGTTTAAGCTCATGTTTGTCAGGTGGAATTTCACAAGAGCCCTTACTTAGCTCCACTGGAACCACTACTAAGTGTCCTCTGAACCCCAGTAGTCAAAGCCAATGAAACTGGCACCAGTCCTCTGTAAAGTGACCTGAGAGGTTCTAATCTTCTGAACCCTCTAGAAATCTTTCTGAAAGTGGGAAAACAATGCAAATAATGCTCAAGAGGAAAAACAATGAATGCAATTTGTTTAGAACTAATGCAACTGTTTTGGAGCATAGAAAATGATTACTCTGATGATTTTCAACTGCTGAATACAAAGGGATTTGTTTGTGCTTAAAAGCACTTAATCCACAGAAGCAAATTATAAAAAGAGTTATAGCAGCACTCATGACAGAAAAAGAAATAAACAGTTGTATCTATGGGGGAAAAATATAGAAAAATGGAAAAAATTGTAGGGCAGCACCGTCACAAAATAGCAAATGAAAAGGAAGCAAAAAGAATTTTACTAATGTATTTTATTTCATGTAATATATGTCCAGTTAAGTTCAGTCACTCAGTCGTGTTCGACTCTTTGTGACCCCATGGACTACAGCACACCAGGCCTCCCTGTCCATCACCAACTCCTGGAGTTTACTCAAACTCATGTCCATTGAGTCAGTGATACCATCCAACCACCTTATCCTGTGTTGTCTCCTTCTCTTCCAACCATTAGTCTTTCCCAGCATCAGGGTCTTTTAAAGTGCGTCAGTTCTCCACATCAGATGGCCAAAGTGCATCAAATGAATATTCAGATCACTCCTTCAAATGAATATTCAGGACTGATTTCCTTTAGGATGGACAGGTTGGATCTCCTTGTAGTCCAAAGGGACTCTCAAGAGTCTTCTCCAGCACCACCGTTTAAAAGCATCAATTCTAAAAAAAAAAAAAAAAAAAAAAAAAAAAAAAAAAAAATTAAAAGCATCAATTCTTTGGTGCTCAGCCCTCTTTATAGCCAAACACTCATATCCATACATGACTACTGGAAAAACCATAGCTTTGTTTAGACCGAACTTTGTTGGCAAAGTAATATCCCTGCTTTTTCATATGCTTTCTAGGTTGGACATAACTTTTCATTCAAGGAGAAAGCTTTTAATTTCATGGCTGCAGTCGCCATCCACAGTTATTTTGGAGCCCCCCAAAAATAAAGTCTGTCACTATCTCCACTGTTTCTCCATCTATTTGCCATGAAGTGATAGAACCATTTGCCATGACCTTAGTTTTATAAATGTTGAGCTTTAAGCCAACTTTTTCACTCTCCTCTTTCACTTTCACCAAGAGGCCCTTTAGTTCTTCTTCACATTCTGCCATAAGGGTGGTGTTGAAAGGTTGTTGCTGAACGATAAGACCCTGGGATTCTTGGCCTCCGGAGGAGATGAATTCAATCCGGGGCCAAAGACGAGGCTGGATCGCTCAGAGCTTTTGTGTAATAAAGTTTTATTAAAGTATAAAGGAGATAGAGAAAGCTTCTGACATAGGCATCAGAAGGGGGCGGAAAGAGTACCCGCTTCCTAGTCTTTAGCTGTAAGTTATATAGTCACTCACAGTCTGTTAATGAAAAGAAAGGAATGTCTTAGAATTTAGAATGGCACCAGATAATTCATCCCTGGCCATAAAACGATCGACTTGAATCTTGTAGAAGGGCAGATTACCAACAAATAGTTTCATTTACATAGATTAGGGGAACAATATCTGAGTAAGTAAGTTAGGCCATTTGGCGGAACCAACTTGAAGATAGAGTCTGGGGTACATTAACATAGCTTAAGACAACATTTCCATAAGAAAAAGAAATGTATTGGTTAACTCAAGGTTTGAGAGTAGTTAGCTTCAGGTGAAACCAGGTATCATGGCAACACAGCATTTTAAGAGAAACCTCCTTTTAAATTTGTATAGAGAAGGAAAAACATATCCTTGGTTTGTTTCTTCCTGCCGCTTAAGAGAGATAAAAATGTCTGGCACTTGCAGCCTATTTCCTCCGTTTGGAGACCCCTGGCCTTCCTACCTGTTACCCTCTCAGTGTCATCTGCATTTCAGAGGTTTTTCCAGCATCTTGATTAAGCTTGTGCTTCATCCAGTCCAGTATTTCTCGTGATATACTCTGCATATAAGTTAAATAAGCAGGGTGACAATATACAGCCTTAACGTACTCATTTTCCTATTTAGAATCAGTCTGTTGTTCCATGTCCAGTTCTAACTGTTGCTTCCAGAGTTGCATACAGGTTTCTCAGGAGACAGGTCAGGGAGGCTGCTATACCCACCTCTTGAATAATTTCCCACAGTTTGTTGTGATTCACATAGTCAAAGGCATTGGCATATTCAGTAAAACAGTAGATGTTTTTCTGGAACTCTCTTGCTATTTTGATGATCAAACAGATATTGACAATTTGATCTCTGATTCCTCTGCCTTTTCTAAACCCAGTTTGAACATCTGGAAGTTCACAGTTCACATACTGTTGAAGCCTGGCTTGGAGAATTTTGAGCATTACATTACTAGCATGTAAGGTGAGCACAATTGTGCGATAGTTTGAGCCTTCTTTGGCATTGCCTTTCTTTGGGATTGGAATGAAAACTGACCATTTCCAGTCCTGTGGCCACTGCTGAGCTTTCTAAATTTGCTGGCATATTCATTGCAGGAATTTAAGGCATCATCTTTTAGGATTTGAAATAGCTCAACTGGAATTCCATCACCTCCACTAACTTTGTTTGTAGTGATGTTTCCTAAGGCCCACTTGACTTCACATTCCAGGATGTCTGGCTCTAAGTGAGTGATCATACCATCGTGATTATTTGGGTTGTGAAGATGTTTTTTTGTATAGTTCTTCTGTGTATTCTTGCCATCTCTTCTTAATATCTTCTGCTTCTGTTAAGTCCATACCATTTCTGTCTTTGATTGTGCCCACTTTTGCATGATATGTTCCCTTGGTATCTCTAATTTTCTTGAAGAGAAATCTCGCCTTTATCATTCTATTGTTTTCCTCTATTTCATTGCATTGATTGCTGAGGAAGGCTTTCTTATCTCTCCTTGCTATCCTTTGGCACTCTGCATTCAGATGGGCATATCTTTCCTTTTCTCCTTTGCCTTTGGATTCTCACCTTTCACAGCTTTTTGTAAGGCCTCCTCAGACAACCATTTTGCCTTTTTGCATTTCTTTTTCTTGCAGATGGTCTTGATCACTGCCTCCTGTACAATGTCAGGAACCCCTGTCCATAGTTCTTCAGGCACTCTGTCTATTAAATCTAATCTCTTGAATCTATTTGTCACTTCTCCTGTATAATCTTAAGAGATTTGATTTAGGTCATACCAGAATGGTATACTGGTTTTCCCTACTTTCTTCAATTTATGTCTGAATTTGGCAATAAGGAGTTCATGATCTGAGCCACAGTCAGCTTCCAGTCTTGTTTTTGCTAACTGTGCAGAGCTTTTCCATCCTTGGCTACAAAGAATATAATCAATTTGATTTCAGGATTGACCATCTGGTGATGTCCATGTGTAGAGTCTTCTCTTTTGTTGTTGGAAGAGGCTGTTTGCTATGACCAGTGTGTTCTCTTGGCAAAACTCTATTAGCCTTTGCCCCATTTCATTCTGTACTTCAGGGTCAAATTTGCCTTTTACTCCAAGTATTTCTTGACTTCCTACTTTTATATTCCAGTCCCCTACAATTAAAAGGACATCTTTTAGAGTGTTAGTTCTAGAGGGTCTTGTAGGTCTTCATAGAACCATTCAACCTCAGCTTCTTCAGCATTACCAGTTGGGGTATAGACTTGGATTACTATAATACTGAATGGTTTGCCTTGGAAATGAACAGAGATCATTGTATCATTTTTGAGATTGCATCCAAGTACTGCATTCCAACTCTTTGATTGACTATGATGGCTATTCTATTTCTTCTAAGGGATTCTTACCCACAGTAGTAGATATAATGGCCCTCTGAGTTAAATTCACCCATTCCAGTCCATTTTAGTTTGCTGATTCCTAAAATGTTGATGTTCACTCTTGCCATCTCCTGTTTGACCACTTTCAATTTGTCTTGATTCACGGACCTAAAATTCCAGTTTCCTATGCAATATTGCTTTTTACAGCATTGGACTTTACTTCCATCACCATTCACATCCAAAATTGGGTATTGCTTTTGCTTTGGCTCTGTCTCTTCATTCTTTCTGGAGTTATTTTTTCACTGATCTCCAGTTAACATATTGGGCTTCTACCGACCTGGGGAGTTCATCATTCATACCCTATCTTTTTACCTTTTCATACTGTCCCTGAGGTTTCAAGGCAAGAATACTGAAGTGGGTTGCCATTCCCTTCTCCAGTGGACAACATTTTGTCAGAACTCTCCACCATGACCTGTCTGTCTTGGGTGGCCCTATATGGCATGGCTCATGGTTCCATTGAGTTAGACAAGGATGTGGTCCATTTGATCAGATTGGTTAGTTTTCTGTGGTTGTGGTTTTCATTGTGTCTGCCCTCTGATGGAGAAGGATAAGTGTCTTATGGAAGCTTCTGGATGGGAGAGACTGACTGAGGGGGAAGCTGGGTCTTGCTCTGATGGACAGGGACATGCTCAGTAAATCTTTAATCCAATTTTGTGTTCCCTCCATTTTCTGACCTGAGGCCAAACTATGGTGGAGGTAATGAAGATAATAGCAGCCTCCTTCAATACTATAATTTCTATACACAATCAACATTTAAAGAATATTAATCATTATATATATATATATATTATTTTCTTCTAAGCCTGAAATCTGGTATGTAAAATAATATGTTTCAATTTGGCTAATTGCTCAAGACCACATGTGGCTAGGGGTTGCTGTATTCAAAAGCACAAACTTAAGGCTTGCTCTCCTCTCAGTATAAATAAATATATATGGGATAATTTCCTCTTTTTAATGGAAAAAAAAGCCATACAATTTTCTTATTTCCCCAATTCATTCATACTTGTCCCTAATTGATAAGATGCATAATACTTCCTTCAGTATCTGACCGTGCATCTATCTTCACACTGCATCTCACAGAAATATATTTCCTTCTACATTGGAACAATGGTAAAGCAATCTGATGTGTGAAACATTTCTGACCATGCATTTTGAGAAGTTTATTTGATACAAATAATTTGTTTTCAAGAAACTTACACTAATTAAAATACAAATTATCACATTTAAATTCCATCTTACTTATTTAAAGGAAATGATATATTTGAAATGCTTCTGCCTGAGGCACAAACAGACATGTGCTTGAATCTCAGCAAGGAAAACTATGTGTCCCTAAGTTGTCACTAAGTGTTTTATCCTAGTCTCAATCTCTTAATTTATAAAATTTGATATGACTCGTAGAAAATCATATAATGGTAATAATTGGTTAAATCGACCTTGGAATCTGTAAAAATAAGCTATACAAATGAATAGTTTAAGAATAAATCAACCAGTCATATAAATAAACATTCCATTAGGTATCACCCATCAGGATATGGTTTAGTAGCAAATGACAACATAATGCTTTTTTTTCACAAGACAACAATGACACGATTAACAGGAATATTCAGAAAGATATCATAGTAAAGGTCATATGTTTGCCTTGGAGAACAGCAGTGAAGATAGTGTGCTATCCAAATCATGAAAGGATTTGAATAAATGCATTCAGTTGGAAAATCACATGATTTCTTTAGGGGAAAAAAAAAAATAACTGAACTTTTAGGCAGCAGTATTAACTCTTCTTTCTGAAAAGAAAATGAAGCCATATTGTGGACTAAAATAACAGATTATCTATTTTAGATTAGTGGCAAAGCCACTAATCATGCAAGAGTTCCTTAAGGAATAGATTCTAGAAGGGATGTCTGCATTAGTTCTAAAATACTTGCTTTTGTGTGTGTCTTGATTTCCCATGTTGAGCATGATTGTTGCTTAGCATATCAGAGAACATTGATTTTCTATCCCTGTGAGAATCAGAATCTAAAAATCATCTCTAGAATCACTGAAACCAAAGAATTATATAGTAGTAGGTATAATTCTTCCAATAATATTTTAAGATAGTGTTATCCCATTAAATATATTAGGAAAACAAGGCATGGATGGGTTTGCAAATTCTCACAAATTCACACACTTCATGTTTGATGAAGCTAGAAAGGGAACCTGATGGCAGAATGAATGTCTGCTGCCAGATGTGTCTGTATATTTTGGGCACATATCATGATTAGCTTTTCTTGATAAAAACTCTTATATTTATATTCTTAATAACTGTAACACATCAATTAAAAAGAAAACAGCATGATTCAATGAATTATCCCATCTTACTCTCTATTCCTCCAGGACAGGAACTCTTCCAAAAAGAACCCCCTATCCATATATCCACTTCATGTAAAATGTTCATGTTTTAATTATTTACTTGATACTATCTTATTAACTTTAAATAACAGTCCTGTTAAAATAGAGGCTTTCAATTATCTAATCTTCAATTATTTCTTCCAGCTGTTATATTCTTATATTCATATATTTTTAAAACAGCATAATAGTCTATCTGCATTTTAAAATAAAATGATAACAAGATGGTAAAATTGCACATATTGTGTAAAAGACAATTGCATACTGGTTCCTTTTATCAGGTTTGTTTGTGCAGACAGGTTGCCAACAGATGAGTGGGATATGAGTAAAAGGTGAAAGATAGAGTATTCTCAGCAAATGATTGCAATTTTCTTTCCAGGTTCTGAAGGAAAAGAGAAAGAAAGCTTAGGGTATTTATTTTGGCTAAATTGTTCACTGCATTTGATGTTTTATGAGATGAAATAAAATGGTCTTTATCATAAATGCACATTTTAGATACAGTCATACAGTCATGTGTATGTGCAAAAATTGACTGACTCTGAAAAGAAAATACAGATCATTACTATATTCAGCATAATGGAAAAGGTGAGTCATTCTTTTCCTCCCAGCTTTTCTTTCCTCCTTTGTTACTTATTTTAGTTACTTGCAACATCCTTGTCCTGGACTTTCAACTTAGAAAATATAGAATTATCATATCATTATATTCCTATAGCCTTCAGACTGTATCTTACATGGCTTCATGACTTTGTGGATTTTCATATTTTCAAGACATTTTTCTTTTTTGTTATTTTCTCAGTCACGGTTGTTTCTATTTTCCTTAATTTAACATAACTGTGTTCTCTGTCCTCTGCAAGGAACCAATCAGAAGATTCTTTCTCATACATCTTCCCTCCCAATCGGTAAAACAATAACCTCTTCCTTCTTTGCTTTTTGCAGATCTAGATCTGTTTCTTTAAAGACATGTAATATTTTATAGTCTGTTTTATGTAATAAATGAATATGTCTGTTTTCTCCTTTCTATAGTTTCAAATGCTTGAGAAAGTAAAACATGCAGTTTAAAAACTCAATAAATGTTCAGGGACTCATTGAGCACCAGAAATGATAATAAGTATTCAGTGAGATTAAAATAAAGGCATATTTCTCAGTACGCTTATGTTATATTTAATATTGCATGCATGTGTGTTCATCATGTCTGACTCTTTGTGACTTCAGAATCTGTAGTCTGCCAGGCTTCTCTGTCCATGGAATTTTCTAGGCGAGAATACTGGAGTTGCCATCTTCTACTCCAGGGGATCTTCTGTACCCAGAGACTGAACGCACATTTCCTGTGTCTTTTGCATTGGCATGCAGATTCTTTACCACTGAGCCACCTGGGAAACCCATGTTTAATATTACATACCTTGAAAATCAGTAATTTATAAGACTGTATTTTAAGTGATACTTCTGGAGTCTAACCAAAGTCATATTTTGTAGCATGTCTTTAATCTTTCATTTTTTCCCTAAAGTTAAGAACTCCAATTAGAGAATAATCAAGGGGTGGCTTGGTTATTCTTATGCTCAAAAATATTTCAAGAGAAGAAAAATATTGGCTATTAAATACAAGTATAAGTTGAAGAAAATCTTCTATCCTGTTAAAAAAGAAACCTGAGATATAAATTTCACATGCAAAGAAATAGAGGAAAACAACAGAATGGGAAACATTAGAGATCTTTTTCAAGAAAATCAGAGATATCAAGGGAACATCTCATGCAAAGATTGGTTCGATAAAGGACCAAAATGGTATGGACCTAACTAAAGCAGAAGATACTAACAAGAGGTGGCAAGAATACACAGAAGAACTGTACAAAAAAAAATCTCCAAGACCCAGATAATCATGATGGTTTGATCACTCACCTAGAGCCAGACATCCTGGAATGTGAAGTCAAGTGGGCCTTAGAAAGCATCACACGAACAAAGCTAGTGGAGGTGATGGAATTCCAGTTGAGCTATTTCAAATCCTGAAAGATGATGCTGTGAAAGTGCTGCACTCAATATGCCAGCAAATTTGGAAAACTCAGCAGTGGCCACAGGACTGGAAAAGATCAGTTTTCATTCCAATCCCTAAGAAAGGCAATCCCAAAGAATGCTCAAACTACCGCACACAATTGCACTCATCTCATACGCAAGTAAAGTATGCTCAAAATTCTCCAAACCAGGCTTGAGCAATACATGAACCATGAACTTCCAGATGTTCAAGCTAGTTTTAGAAAAGGCAGGGGAACAAAAGATCAAATTGCCAACATCTGCTGGATCATTGAAGAAGCAAGAGAGTTCCAGAAAAACATGTGTTTCTGCTTTATTGACTATGCCAAGGCCTTTGACTGTGTGGATCACAATAAACTGTGGAAATTTCTTGAAAGAGATGGGAATACCAGATCGCCTGACCTGCCTCCTGAGAAATCTATATGCAGGTCAGGAAGCAACAGTTAGAACTGGACATAGACCAACAGACTGGTTCCAAATAGGAAAAGGAGTATGTCAAGGCTGTATATTGTCACCCTGCTTATTTAACTTATATACAGAGTACTCATGAGAAACACTGGGCTGGAAGAAGCACAAGCTGGAATCAAGATTGCTGGGAGAAATATCAATAACCTCAGATATGCAGATGACATCACCCTTATGGCAGAGAGTGAAGAGGAACTAAAAAGCCTCTTGATGAAAGTGAAAGAGGAGAGTGAAAAAGTTGTGTTAAAGCTCAACATTCAGAAAACTAAGATCATGGCATCTGGTCACATCACTTCATGGCAAATAGATGTGGAAACAGTGGAAGCAGTGTCAGACTTTATTTTTAGGGTCTTCAAAATCAGTGCAGATGGTGCTTGCAGCCATGAAATTAAAAGACGCGTACTCCTTGGAAGGAAAGTTATGACCAACCTAGATAGCATATTAAAAAGCAGAGACATTACTTTGCCAACAAAAGTCCATCTGGTCACGGCTATGGTTTTTCCAGTGGTCATGTATGGATGTGAGAGTTGGACTGTGAAGAAAGCTGAGAACTGAAAAATTGATGCTTTTGACCTGTGGCATTGGAGAAGACTCTTGAGAGTCCCTTGGACTGCAAGGAGATCCAACCAGTCCATCCTAAAGCAGAATAGTCCTGGGTGTTCATTGGAAGGACTGTTGCTGAAGCTGAAACTCCAATACTTTGGCCACCTCATGCAAAGAGTTGACTCATTGGAAAAGACCCTGGTGCTGGGAGGGATTGGGGACAGGAGGAGAAGGGGACAACAGAGGATGTGATGGCTGGATGGCATCACCAACTTGATGGACATGGGTTTGAGTAAACTCTGGAAGTTGGTGATGGATGGGGAGGCCTGACGTGCTGCGATTCATGGGGTCACAAAGAGTCGGATACGACTGAGCAACTGAACTCAACTGAACTGAACATAAATTTCAGCCTTCAATTGCTAAAAATGCAAAAATGTTAATGCAACCGTTCCACTGTTTTTTCCTTCCTTGAGTATAACCTCACCTTCCCAGCAGGTATGCTGCTCTGGACAAGGTTCTAGGAGAGGATGCTTATCCTTATTAGGCTTTTATACTGTCACTTGGGAACAGTAACACAGCCCAAAGGCTGTGACCTCACAGTCCAGGTAGGCAGCATTTGCTGATATTCTTGAATTCTTTAAGGTGGCAATAAAATACAATAGAGTAATTTTCTTTTTTGTTTTAAAAATGTAACATCTATTGAAAATGTTATACATATAGTACAATAAAGTGAGTGGGGTATATTCCCTAAGAGAATTTTTAAAAAATAAATTATTTTTTTAAAAGCCATAACTTTGAGCTATAAGATAAAAAAGACATGAGGACCTAGTGTATAACATGGTGATATCATCAATAACACTATCATATAAGTGAAATATGATAAGATAGTAAAGCTTCACTATTATCACAAAAATGATAAACATGTGAAATGAGAGATGTTATAATCAACAAGATGAGAAGAATTTTTTTAGGTGTTATACATATATCACAAAATTATCATGTACATTTCAAATATCTTGCAATTTTATTTTGTGGTGATAATAAAGAGAAGTGTCATCTCCTAAAGCCTTCTCCAGAATAGCACAGCTGCTGGGAAGCTGAGGCTATACTCAAGGAAGAAAAATAGTAGAACCATTGCATTCTTCTAATTTTTGTATTTTTTGCAATTGGAAGCTCAAATTTGTGTTAGACCTTGATGAGGGCTTCCCTGGTAGCTCAACTGGTAAAGAATCTGCCTGCAATGCAGGAGACCTGGCTTGGATCCCTGGGTTGGGAAGATTCCCTGGAGAAGGGAAAGGCAACTCACTCCAGTATTCTGACCTGGAGAATTCCATGGACTAGTCCATGGGGTCGCAAAGAGTTTGACACAACTGAGCGACTTTCACTTTCACTTTCATACCTTGATGAAGCTGAAAAAAAGCAGTGTATTTCAGGAATAAATTTTCTGAAGCTTTTTTTTTTTTTTTTAATTTTAGTTACTGAATGCACACAATTCTTAAGTCATTTGAGTGTTTTCATATGAAACATTGCAATAAGATGGGTTTGGCCAGAAAGTTCATTTGAGTTTTTCCATTATGGAAAAACTTGAATGAAATTTTTGGCCAACTCAACACATGATCTGGCATTTGGAAAAATAAAAATAGTCTTACAAAAACACACACTCATCCTTGCAGAGTGAAAAGTATTGGAAAAAAAGCTAAATTCTTACAATTTGAAATATTTTTCTGCAGTAGTAGAGTGCCTAATTTCTCCCAATTGGGCAAGCATAGTATCAGTCCAGGATGTAATATCTCCACTTTTGCAACTGAAAATGTGTTCTGTGGACCAAGACCATTGACATCACTGGGGAATCTGTGATAAATTCTGACTCTCAGATCTCTTTCCAGACTATGTGAATGAGTTTCTGCCAGTTTGGAGGATTCCACTGGTTCACATGCTCATTAAAATTTGAGGAGTTCTGGACAAGTGAAGGTGGATAGAAAAGACAAAAAATCACAAAAATTTCCTGATGGCCAATTTAAAGGAGTTAGAGTGCCCTGGGTCCTGTGGCAAACATACACACACACAAAAAATGAAGTAGGGGTGGAAATTTGCTGAACACAAAGAATAGAGACATCCTAAAGTGCATCAATAAAGCACACCAGAGGAACTAGCTATTGTTTCTTGCTATTAAATCTTTTCCAAAGGCAGGGATTGACCAGCTACTGCATTTTAACTTTTTCAACATTTTAGTCAAGAAGATAAACTGGGGGGCGTTCTTATCATCTGAGAGATACCTCATTGGATCCCAAATTATGCATTATGATTTCCTTTGGTCAGTGATCAGCAAGAAATAAAAATTTAAAAAGGTAATAACTAGGTTTGGGGCTTGATTTAGAGGAGAAAACTTGGCATCTCATTTATTTATTTGACTTCAGAAAATATAAAAAAACTTGGACTTTTTCTGTAATAATGCATCACTTTTTTGAATAAGAGTAATAGAGCAATAAAAACGTTGTCATCCTATTTGACCATTATATCCTAAAGAGACTGTTACAGTGTTCCTTGACATTGTGTTTAATGCAAATCTGGCATTAGCCCAGTTAACATTGAATGAAAGAATGAACGAATGAAACAAAGGAAACAGCAAACAAAACAACACATTAGGGAAGTTCAATTCAAAAGTTCTTGTAGGGACAATTATCAAATTCTGCAAGGAATTAGATAGAATCCATTGTTAGATTTCTTGAAAAGCCAAAATTGGAAAAACCTTGGTTCTGGGAAAAGTCTAGGAATGACAAAAGAAAGCCAAAGCCCCAGACATACCAATTCTAGTGTGCATGTCCTGACATCACTTTCACCAAATTCACATGCATTTGAAATACATGCTACCAATCAAGACTTGATTTACCCATACTTGCACAGGAAGGAACCAGATGGTAGTTGTAGTCAGAAAACTTGAAATCAATATCCAGCTCTCAATGGACTACCAGACGTAAGCAAACGATTGGGGACACTTCACTTTCTTTTATAAATTAAAACTTATTTCTACTTTAAAAATATTACATCTAGAAAATATTTTCTTAATGATGGAATACAGTGAATGCTTTCATTAAGAAATTTTGTCAGAAATATTAATAAACATCTATTATAAACAAGCTTACTGGGTCTGCCCTGGAGGTCTAGTGGTTAAGACTTCACCTTTCAATGTAGAAGGTGTGAGTTTGATCCCTGATTAGGAGCCAAGATCCCACATGCCTCAAAGTCAAAAAACAAAACATAAAACAGAAATAATATTGTAACAAATTCTACAAAAGACTTTAAAAATGGTCCACATCTTAAAAAATGTAAAAAAGAAAGCAAGGTTAATATATGTATGTCCTTTATTTATAATATACATCAAATTGTACTTTTATTATACATTGAAAACCTAAACGCTATTTGTATTCTTTGGTATTAAAGTGATACTTAAATTTTATCATGCCTATCATGTGACAAGGATATCCATAATTATAACTTATCAGCTTCCTTAACTGTGTTCTTCTAATTTTTTTACCCTAGAACCTTTACATTGATCTGTATGTTCAGCACCAAAGCCTCAACAAACACTTGAACAACATGTATGTGCACACACTCACACACACACACATATGCAAAAAAAAGGTATATTTATTTATCAGTAGTTTGGTATGGTAAATCTTGATGTTCTGATTTTATCATCCTCACAGTTATAGCATTTGCTTCTTTCTTCCTACACTATCAATCTGCAGTTTAATGCTTGTCTTCCTTGTTCTTTACCTTAGGTACTAAGGTACCCCTTACATGAACTTCGCTTTAAGCCCTTTTGGGTCTCCTTCTGTAATTTTTTTTTACTAAGTCATATATACCTCCACTAGACCTTATTGATACAAAGGAGAAATAACAAAAGCAATAAAAATGTATCAAAGATGTTTATATTTGTATCTATATGCTTACATATGGAGAAGGAAATGGTGGCCCACTCCAGTATTCTTGCCTGGAGAATCCCAGGGACGGGAGCCTGGTGGGCCGCCATCTGTGGGGTTGCACAGAGTCAGACATGACTGACATGACTTAGCAGCAGCAGCAGCAGCATGCTTACATGAATATATGTACCATGCACACACACATATGTTTTATGGGATGAGTTTTTGTATAGTGCACACAGCAACACAACGCTATGTGTGCTGTTATTTCCATTTTATACAGTGTGTACTGAAGAATCTGTGTCTTAAAAGGCTGAGGGAAATTCTCCTTTATCAGCTGGTAAAGGAAGTTTCCAGCCACTTTTTAAATATAGCTCTGTTCAGTTCTAAGATCTGTGTCATCCACATCATGTACACTAATTCTCAATTTCCCTGCCCTCCTCTGTTTGAATTGTTTCTACAATGAGATTTGTAATAGCAAAGATGTTTCACCTTTCACACCATCTATAGTCAATTGGCAGAAACTAACTAGAATTTGTGACCATAACTAATTTTTTAATATTTTAAAATCAACTTTTGAGAAAGTTATAGATTCACATAAATTTCTAAAAAAAAAAACACACAAAAAACAAACAAACAAAAAAAACAGAGAAACCTAATGTACTCTTTACCTATTTTACTGCAATGGTAACATCTTGTACAACTGAAGAGTAAAGTTTCCAGGTTTTTTCCTTTAACTTTTCCTTCTTTTTTCTTGTGCAACAGATGCAAATAAATAAGAAATTATAATTAGAATCAAAAGCATTTCTGTTAAAATTAAATCTGCAGAAAGCATACATTAAATATTAAGACCTATTCTTCTCATCAATATGGAGTGCATAGCACTTTGACTTTAAGTTATTTATTGCATTAATATTTGGATTTCATAGAAACTTTAAAATTAGTTTTTAATTAGATATTAAGGTAAAAGTTGAAAAAGATGGGCATGTATTATATATATTTTGCAGACAATGAAAAGGACAAGTTGATGTGGAACATTTCCAAAAAGATTTTAATCTATAGGTAATTCTTAAAATATATTTGCCTTTAAGGGTAGATTCATGTTAGAGGATTTAGTCATCTCCCAGATAAATTACGGGGCAAGAATATTACTCCTAAGGGATGTTTTATTCATTTTAAATTGAAGGAGAGGAAGTTAAGGAAATTGTTATCTTTTGCTAGTTTACCAGCAGATTCCATGCAAAATTATTCATTTTATAATGTTCAAAATAATAATTATCAATCTAACTCACACAAAATATTTTGCAAGTGCTTGATATAACTGCAGACACATTGCATAAAGGATATTTTAAATATGCTCTATATGGCTAACGGTTAGATTTCCATCATTCTAAACACTCTGGAAGACAGTGAATCACACAGAAGCACATAATCCATGTGAACAATGCAGAAGGAACTGCAGAACTCCTGAAATTAAGGCAGGCCACTTGAGTCTATTTGGCCTTTAAATCTTTAAAAGTAGGACTATGCATTTTTCTAGTTTAATGCAGATCAGGAGTTTCAGTGAGGTTAGAAGCAGCACACTCGATGCCGGAGTGTTGGTTAAAGGCATCCGACAGCAGTGAGAAGTTACAGCTCACAGTCTGACATTGAGGAACGCAGACTCTCCCAGGCATATGCAGAAAAGGGCTGTGTGTTCAGCACAGAACAAGAATGGAGATACATAATGATGGTGATGAGTCATCAGGAACAAACTGCATTATGTACTGTGCCCTCTGCTGAGGAAGGAAGTGAAGTATACTCTCTGCCTTTTGGAAGAATTTCTACTGAAAAAAAAAATGAAAATATTTGGCATCTGATGGGACAAACTTTGTTCACTTATATAAAATATGGTTTCATCTTAAAAATTCCACCCAATCTTTCTGTTTTTCATAGGATTTTATTTGAAAACAAGTTGTTGGGATTACAAAAATACAAAGGACCTGATGTACTATATGAATTCAAGTTCCATGACTTACAGTGACTGACTTTGGGCAACAGTGTCTCTTTGAGGTTATGCTCATGTCTGTAAACTCTGACTTTACTTACATCGTTAGGATTCAGTACTGATCAAGAGTTAAGTAACAGTGAAGTCAGAGTGACTGATACTGTGATACAGGAGTTGTTATATCAAAGCCAGTTCTCTTCTTTTGGTAATTAAGGGAATTAGAGATAGCAGAGCAATATTTCTAAAAGACTGAGGTTTCAGAAGCTTACTGACTTTAAGGAGACTTTTTGGGCACTTGTTTGACTATCATGAATGTAAAGCATGGATTGGACTTCAGGTCAGATGTCTATCATCTCAAACCTTCTGGAAGATGGTAGGATATATCAAATAGCACAAAGCATCTGAGTAACTTAGAACCACAGAACCCTACAATTAAGAGAATCTCATTCTGAGCTCCATTTGCACAGTAAATCTTAAAATGCAATTTGTCTATTTTTCTACTTTACTGCAGATTAGAAGCCACAAACTTAACGTGGGAAGAATTAGAGGAGGTGGCAGTTAAATGTATTCTGAACATTAAGAAGTTAAATCTGACAGCTTGACATTGAGCAGTACAGAAACTCCACCAAACTCATTCTTTACCATTTGGTGAAGATGAAGAAGGATTAGGACATGAAATAATTTCCAAGGATATCTCTGTTCTTCTTGGTCTTTACCGTGACTTCCTGGGGATATCGTCTAGTGTTTGACCTTGAGGCACTTTTATGGAGATAGGGCAGCGGGTGAGAAGTGGCTCTTCTCTCTCTCTACTTCATGCAGAAGCGAGCTGACGACAAGTAGAAACAGAAATTATGTTTGCTGATCATGTGAGAAAAGAACTCTGTGACTAATGCACAAAGGTGGGTCATGCAAGCTTTGGGTAAACAAGTTGGAAGACTGGCAAGATGTCTAAAATTTCTCTGGAAGAACATACACATTTAAACAAAGGTTTCATAAGTAATGAGGAAAAGGCACTTCAGTAAGTGATTTTCATGGCACCTGGGAGCTTGTTGTTATTCTTACCATTTGTTTTGCTTTTCCCATTTTAGAAGGAAGGATACATGGTGTATATATATATACAATTTACTAAAAAGGATGGCAAATTCAGTCTGAGAATATCAGTGAATTAGAGGCTTCTCGGGTGGTGCTATTGGTAAAGAATCTGTCTGCCAAAGCAGGAGATGCAAGAGGTATAGCTTCGATCCCTGGGTCCAGAAGATCCCCTGGAGTAGGAAACGGCAACTCACTCCAGAATTCTTGCCTGGACAATTTGATGGACAGAGGAGCCTGGCAGGCTACAGTCCCTGGGCTGCAGACAGCCAGACCTGACTGAATGACTAAGCATGAGCATAAGCACAGTATCAGTGTACTGCAGTGTCCAACAGTGAGTGTTCCCTCCACATCCCCATTATCTGCTCTGTTCTACAGAACGGTGAACAGTGATGGAGCTGCTTTGTAATCTGGCTGCCCTACTGGTAGCCGTTAGCCTCAAGTAGTTACTAAGCATTTCAGATATGGTTAGTGTGATCTAGGAACCAGTTTTTAAATGTTATTTCATTTTCTTGGATTTAAATTTAAGTGACCAAGTGCCCCTTGTGTTTACGGCATTGAGCAATACAGACCACTGCATGATTTTTGTTAAATATCAAATAGTTGAAATTAATGGAAAGGTTTTAATCCAAAATGTTTAAGAAAATTTTTTTTTGTGTGTAGACTGAAAGCTAAGAACTAAGAAAATCTGAAAGACTCTTCATTGAAGCTAAATGTAAGAAAAATGGCATAAAATGTTGCACTAGTTGTTCTTTCATCCTGATGCCTACTGTGAAACTGAGTAGTGTTATCAAGCAGCAGAGGAGTTACTTAATCATCAGTTAACACTTACTAACGAAGGAGATGCATTAGGGGGTTTAGAATGAAAGTTGTTTTTTTTTTTTCAAGATGACACAATGCAGAAAACTTTAGTGAATATTCTCAAGGAATATTTATTTAATAGTAATCTCTATTATACAGGTGGTATAGCTGATACTGTAACAAGATAGTAAATAATTCCTTTTAGAGACAAAGCTAGGGGATGGTATCCCCTCTAGTCCTGGTAGAATAGAATAGAGAAGACAAATTGATGTTTAGTTATTATAAAATAATTACTTTTCAATAGAGGAAATTATTAGAAAATATTAGATATAATACACTATTTATAATTTCTTTTATATATATATATATATATATATATATATATATTAACTTCAGTTCAGTTCAGTCGCTCAGTCGGGTCTCACTCTTTGCGACCCCATGGACTGCAGCACACCAGGCTTCCCTGTCCGTCACCAAATCCTAGAGCTTGCTCAAACTCATTTTCATTGAGTCAGTGTTGCCATCCAACTATCTCATCCTCTGTCACCCCCTTCTTCTCCTGCCTTTAATCTTTCCTAGCATCAGAGTAATTACCATGGAATCAGTTCTTTGCATCAGGTGATCAAAGTATTGGAGCTTCATATTTATCATTTGTCTTTCCAGTGAGTATTCAGGACTGATTCCCTTTAGGATTGATTGGTTGGATCTCCTTGCAGTACAAGGGGTTCTCAAGAGTCTTCTCCAACACCACAGTTCAAAAGCATCAATGCTTTGGTGCTCAGCTTTCTTTAGAGTCCAACTCAGATATCCATAAATGACTACTGGAACAACCATAGCTTTGACTAGATGGACCTTTGTAGGCAAAGTAATGTCTCCGTTTTTTTTTTTTAATTAATTTTTTTATTGAAGGATAGTTGCTTTACAGAATTTTGTTGTCTCTGCTTTTTAATATGCTGTCTAGGTTGGTCATGGCTTTTCTTCCAAGGAGCAAGCATCTTTTAATTTCATGGCTGCATCACAATCTGCAATGATTTTGGAGCCCCCCTAAAATAAAGTCTGTCACTGTTTCCATTGTTTCTCCATCTATTTGCCATGAAGTGATGGGACCAGATGCCATGATGTTCGTTTTCTGAATGTTGAGCTTTAAGCCAACTTTTTCACTCTCCTCTTTCACCTTCATCAAGAGGCTCTTTTGTTCCTCTTTGTTTTCTGTCATAAGGGTGGTGTTATTTGCATATCTGAGTTTATTGATATTTCTCCCCACAATCTTGATTTCAAAGCGTGCTTCATCCTGCCCAGCTTTTTGCATTGGTGTACTCTGCATATAAGTTAAATAAGCAGGGAGACAATATACAGCCTTAACATACTCCTTTCCCAATTTGGAACCAGTCTGTTGTTCCATGTCCAGTTCTAATTGTTGCTTCCTGACCTGTATACTGATTTCTCAGGAGGCAGGTCAGGTGGTCTGGTATTCCCATCTCTTTCAGAATTTTCCATAGTTTGTTTTGATCCACACATTCAAAGACTTTAGCATATTCAATGAAACAGAAGTAGATGCTTTTCTGGAATTATCTTGCTTTTTCTATGATCCAATGGATGTCAGCAATATGATCTCTGGTTCTTCTGCCTTTTCTAAATCAAGCTTGAACATCTGGAAGTTCTCAGTTCACATACTGTTGAAGCCTAGATTGGAGAATTTTGAACATTACTTTGCTAGCATATGAGATGAGTGCAATTGTGTGGTGGCTTGAACATTCTTTGGCATTTCCTTTTTTTGGGACTGGAATGAAACCTGTCCTTTTCCAGTCTTCTGACCACTGCTGAGTTTTCCCAATTTACTGGCATATTGAGTGCAGCACTTTAGCAGCAGCATCTTTATAGTGTGAAATAGCTCAGCTGGAGTTCCATCACCTTCCACTAGCTTTGTTCATAGTGATGCTTCCTAAGGCCGACTTGACTTCACACTCCAGGATGTCTGGCTCTAGGTGAGGGATCATATCATCGTGGTTATCTGGGTCGTGAAGATCTTTTTTGTGTCATTCTTCCGTATGTTCTTGCCACCTCTTCTTAATATCTTCTGCTTCTGTTAGGCCCATACCATTTCTATCCTGTATCGTGCCCATCTTTGCGTGAAATGTTCCCTTGATATCTCTGATTTTCTTAAAGAGATCTCTAGTCTTTCCCATTTTATTGTTTTCCTCTATTTCTTTGCACTGATCATTTAAGAAGGCTTTCTTAAAAAATTATTACTAAAAGTAGAATAAGGCATCAATTATATTTATTATCTGTTGGATTATCTTATAATGAATATGGCAAACATGTAAACAAGATTTAGAACTAAAGAATGTTTTGTTTTTAAATCTTCATTTTGAAAGGATAATATATTATAAAGAAGGAAAAATATCTATGTAATTGGAATTTCAGGTGATTATTAATAGCCAGATAACCATTTCCCCACACCACAGAGGATGGTGTGGGTGGTGGTATGCACTGCTCTTGCATGCTCTAAAGCAGTGTTCTTTCTGTCAAAGACACAGAAAAGTTTCATGCCCTCTAGTAGCCTCCCCATTTTTAAGTACAGAGTTCTTTAAAGGATATTTTTCCATATTTTCAAAGTGTGTGCTCTCTACTCAGCACCCCCTCTTTGCTTTTTTAGTTTGTCTAGGAAAAATCATTGCTAGAGGGGAAATAATATATTTTTATTCTAAATATTGTCAACCTAAGAAAATTAAGTGCCTTAACAGAGAAAAATATCTATCACTTATTGAAGTAAGAATCCTATGTAAAAAGAATAGCTATCACTTTCGAGCTTTCCTGATTAAGAATATTTTTCAGAATTCTCAGAATTTTGATAATCAAAAATTGAATGATACTGTAACATAGAATGTAAAAAGATACTTAGTAGGACTTGATGAAAATGTAAAACCACCGAATGACTTTAAATGAGTAATAATTGGCTGCCTACACTGCTCACTGTGTCCTGACAGGGGCTCTGGATGTGTCAAATGAAGAAAGTACAGAGACCCTCCATCAAGATTTGGGAATGTTGCAGATGCTAGGGGCAGGTAAACAACTGCTACCTCAGCTGGTATGAAATGAAAGTCTTAGTAAAAGTAAAGTCAAAATAGTGTGTGAACATGTAATGTGATTAACTTCATTTGTAATATTTTAGTTAATTTGGATGAAATAATGTTTAATCCCAAAAAGAAACAGAACTTCTAACCTGGATAGTAAAGGTTTGTATAATGTTGAGAAATAATACAGGGTGAAGAGCATCTCATTCTGAGGAAAATAATCTTGAATTTCTACATAGTCATGAATTTTAATAGAAAATGGAAAACTAAATGGGGTGTGGGGTGCATGTGAATGTAACATAGAAAATGAGTTTGGATGGTAGTTGGATGGTCCAACTGAAATGTTTTTACATAAATTGTAGGTAATATAGTATAATAAAAACATTTTTCTCCATCAGAAAAGAATCAGCAATTTACACTGTGCTTTAAGAGTTAATTATTGATTTTGATGGAAAAGATGGCTGGAAAAACAAGAACTGTGCACACAGGAAAGCCTATTAACAAACATATTATGGTGGTCAGGCAAGACAATAGGACAGTCTGAACCTGTCTGCATCAGTAAGGTTGCAAAGGATATGTGTTCAAATGACAGTGCACAATTAGAAATTTGAGGAAACAAATGAGCAAAACTTGTTGTTTTGTTCACTTTGCTGAGTGGGGATGCACGATGCCCTCAACACAGCAACAACAGTGAAAATAAATGACAATCACTGAGCAGAAAGGCTATGAAAATGGAATAAATTCTACTTACTTTGCATCTTTTGGACTGTATTACGTATGATGTTAGGTTCTGGATAACATTTGCTTCTAATACATGAAAAAGCTTGATTGAGGTATGCTATATATACTCAGGGAGGGGATTCACATTGCTGCATGGCAGAAACCAATATGACATTGTAAAACAATTATCCTCCAATTAAAATAAATTTAAAAATAAAAAATAATAAAACATAAAATATTGTCTTGTCATACTTACAACATAATTAAAATTTCTTCTGGCTACCCTCTTTCTCAGTGAAAGTGTCAGTCCCTCAGTCATTTCCGACTCTTTGCGACCCCATGGACTGCTGGAGTGGGTTGCCATTCCCTCTGACTGGCTTCACAGAAGATAACTCAGGACTTAGAAAAGAGTGTTATATCAGCTGTTTATAACCTCAGTGAACTGTGGAGATATTTTTCCAGTATATTAAATATATCCCAGAAAATTAAACGTCACATAAAGTCATTGCCCTCCCCGGTCCTATCTGTTTACTATAATGACACGTTTTGTTCTCTGACTTTCTCTGTTGTTCTTTTTACAAGAGTGATATGGTAAAAGCTTCTCCATCACAGTCATGATTCCTGAGGTTGTGAATTGAGCAACTGGTTAAATAGCTGGTTCCATTTACCGAGTTATGATACACTTACACATGAGGTCATATGAGGACAGAAATCAATGCTTCTGTCTTGGAAATGTAAATTTTGAAACACCTTTTATATATTCAAGTGGAGAGGATCAGTAAGCAATTTGACATATCAATCTTGTTCATTTTTAAATGTAACAATTGTGTCCAATATATCCCAGATATCATTCTCATGGCAACATACAGTAGTCCAGACACACTTGATCTAAAGATATTAAAATGTAACAAAAAGCATTAAAATAATTCCATGTCCTCCAAATAATAATGTTTTTAAAAAGTTTATATAACATATAATACACATCTACTATGTGGAAATTTTGTTATATTCTTATTGAAAATTAGTCATGAATATTTCTTTATTAAATATTGGTTTATGGCTTATAGAACTTTTTCATTTCTCTGAAATATATGTAATAACATATAGATTCAATAGTAGTTTTTAATATGTGGTTAAGCCATTTTGAAAAATTTCCATGAAAAAATGTTACTATAACATCTGAAATCAGGATATATTTGGTTGTTCTGTTATACCTCCTTAGTATACCCTCTTTCACTCAACATAAAATATGGATCTGCAATGAAATTTAGTTACCTTATGCATATATTTATTTTCTGACATGGCATTACTTCAGAATGTTTACATTCCATACATGTTAGAAAGTGAATCTATTAAACAAATTCACATGCTTTTATTTTTTATCATGTAGTTACATATACTGGCTTCCCTGGGGCTCAGATGGTAAAAAATCTGCCTGCGATGCAAGAGACCTTGGTTTGATCCCTGGGTTGGGAAGATCCCCGGAGGAGGGAATGGCAACTCACTCCAGTATTCTTGCCTGGAGAATCCCCTTGGGCAGAGGTGCCTGGAGGGCTGCAGTCCATGGGGTGGCAAAGAGTCAGACACTACTGAGTGACTAAGCACACAGCAGAGTTACATATGAGTGAGTGAGTGAGTGAGTGAGTAAGTGAAGACGCTCAGTCGTGTCCGACTCTTTGCCACCCCGTGGACCTACCGGTTCCTCCGTCCATGGGATTCTCCAGGCAAGAATACTGGAGTGGGTTGCCATTTCCTTCTCCAGGGGATCGTCCCGACCCAGGGATCGAACCCAGGTCTCCCGCACTGCAGGCAGACGCTTTAACCTCTGAGCCACCAGGGAAGCCCAACACACTGCACTTTTTCTATGGAGAAGATCAGGGAGATAAAGTAAAAAGGGGAAATCCAAGTATTGCATTCTTATTTGCCCCCATTACCTCCTATAAAAATTCCAACTCTAAGGGACTTACTACTTTCATATGTATATATTTGTGAAAAATTCACCTAAGTTAAAATGTTAACAAATTATCATTTTTTACAAATTTTTAAGTGATATATTAAAGTTTTATAAGGGAAAAAAGACCACATTTAGATAGCTAGGACAAGGTATGACAAGTAGGGAGAATTAGAGTCTGACTGCCATTCTAATAAACATTAAAAGTAATTGAAAGTGGCACATATAATTTATATATAATTTTTATTAAGCCTTACTAGGGTTTTGTTATCCTATTTTCCATTAGTCTTAAATTTTAGGAAATAAATATTTTAAGAAAAATATATATTTTAAATATCTCAAAAACCCATTATCTCTTTTCCATTCACATTTCTAAAATTTCCACCACACTAGTATAATAGCTGCCCATATATATAACGTTTCTCTTCCAGTTGCTTCCTTCTTAACTCATCACTCATTTTATATCAGATATTATGATACAACTATAAGTGGTCATATAAATTAGCTACTTATTATATTATACATTATATATATATATGTGTATTATATGAAGCATGTATATAATTCACACAATAAAATACACATACACAAATTTCTGAGTGCCAGCAAGGCCAATTGAGAGCACCAAAGAGGGATTAAAGTGGCAGCTGTCAGAAGTTAAACTATGTAAGAATCTTCTGAAGAATTTCTTAAATTACAGATTGATGGATGTTACATTTAGTTTTTGATTTAATGCATCTGAAGTGCTTCCCAAGAAATTGTATTTCTAAAAACTTTTCAGGTGATTCTAGTGCTTTTGATCTATGGACTACACTCAAAAAACCAATGCTCTTGAATATGTGTCAAAATATATTTATTTTAAACCTGTCATGCATTCAATTTTCCCTTGGCTAGCTTTTTATTTCAAAGAAGTTAGCAAGAATCTGTTCTTGAATGTTATGCTATAATTTACAATGCTTTATTTGTTCACTTTAAAATAGAAACAACAGAATGATGAGATTACTTAAAAGCTGAAAATATTCAGTTTAATATTTTAACACTCTTCCACATGATGAAATGTGCTATTAATAGATTTTTTTTCTTCTAACTTTACTAGGAGAAGTAAAGATTGAGATAACAATAATGCACACTGAATATGGTGAACAATTTACTTTTCCTTTTTAAAAGAACTTATTTCTGAAACAATTTGAATTTTTGATGAAGTATTTTGTTTCTTTCCCTTTGAAATGTCAAGACAGCATAAACAATTTAAGGTTTGGGGGAGTTTGTTGAATGAAAGACAAATGTGTGTATATAACTTTAGGTTTATCATAAATATATGACCAATTCACCCAATTGGGTTGCCTCTGTATTTATTAGACATTATGGATAGAAAAAAATGCTCAATGTATTTTAACCTTTTTTTATGGATGTGATCCCATACCTACTTCAAAGAGAAAGAGCTAATAATTTTTAAAAAATATAAAGTGTTAAAAAGGCATATCTATTGGCCAATCTTCAGAAAAACTTTTTTATTTATTTACTTATTTTAATTGGAGGTTAATTACTTTACAATATTGTAGTGGTTTTGCTACAAATTCACATGAATCAGCCACAGGTGTACATATGTTCCCCATCCCGAACCCCCCTCCCACCTCCCTCCCCATTCCATCCCTCAGGGTCATCCCAGTGCACCAGCCCCGAGCCCCCTGTCTCATGCATTAAACCTGGACTGGCGATCCATTTCACGTATGATAATACACATGTTTCAATGCCATCCTCCCAAATCATCCCACCCTCTCCTTCTCCCACAGAGTCCAAAAGTCTGTTCTTTACATCTGTGTCTCTTTTCCTGTCTCACATATAGGGTTATCATTACCATCTTTCTAAATTCCATATATATGTGTTAATATACCGTATTGGTGTTTCTCTTTCTGGACTACTTCACTCTATATAATAGGCTCCAGTTTCATCTACCTCATTAGAACTGATTCAAATGTATTCTTTTTAATGGCTGAGTAATATTCCATGGTGTATATGTACCACAGCTTTCTTATCCATTCATCTGCTGATGGACGTCTAGGTTGCTTCCATGTCCTGGCTATTATAAACAGTGCTGCGATGAACACTGGGGTGCACGTGTCTCTTTCAGTTCTGGTTTCCTCGGTGTGTATGCCCAGGAGTGGGATTGCTGGGTCATATGGCAGCTCTATTTCCAGTTTTTTAAGGAATCTCCACACTGTTCTCCACAGTGGCTGTACTAGTTTGCATTCCCACCAACAGTGTAAGAGGGTTCCCTTTTCTCCACACCCTCTCCAGCATTTATTGTTTGTAGACTTTTGGATAGAAAAACTTTAATATCACTAGGATGACATATCATCATTACAAAAAGATAACACAATGAATACAAGAATATAAAGAAAAAAAATGAGTAAAAATGAGTAAAATTTATGGACATGGTAAGCAAAAGAAGGAATACACATAAATGGTCAATAAACATGTGAATATATATATTCCCACACATATTATTTGTGAAAGAGAAATAAAACAACTGACTTTCAATGTATAAAGTACAATGGGAGAACATTTTCCTGTCTTCAAGTGGTCAATAATTAGAAACAGACAAAAATCTTAATTATTTCAAGCTCTGATTATGATAGGAGAAATAATAGATTTTAAAAGAATAATCTGGCAAGATTGATTCAAATTACATTTCAAATGCCTCTGTGTCATTTTATTCCCAGTTTAAACTTTTACAGATCTTCTAACAGCAATGCAGACACCAGAAAAATCAATATCTTTGCAAGGACATTCAATAATAGGTTAATCTATAAAGGCATAAACAAAACAAAAACAACTGGAAACAACCAGAATGCCCATCAAATTGGAAAGATTGAATGCATTAAGCTATAGACACTATGCACCCACAGAAAATAACTCTGTATCCAATATATCTAATATATATATATATATATATATATATGTGTGTGTGTGTGTGTGTGTGTGTGTGTATATATATTACACATAGACACATATATGCATATGTGCACAAACATACGTAAATCATGCTAGAGGGTTGGAGACAGAAAGACTGAAAGACTATTAGTTCTAATATTTCAAACTCCAATATTCTATTATTGGTCAGAATATTATTGTATCTACTGTGTATGTCCTCTAAGACTCTACAAACTGAGAGCTGTTCTAGAGCTTGTGTTCAGGACATCATTTTTTTTTTTTTTTTGCAAGGATTATGTTCTTTCCCATGTTTATCTTATTCTGTCAGCTCATTTCTGGATGATTTATCTTATCATGTTATTAGTTTACATAAGATGAATTTCTCCTTATATTATAGATATCAAACCTGGATCTTCCTTTACATTTTTCAGCTTCTTAAAAGATCTAGTATTTTTGGTTGCTCTTTCATAATACAAATAAAACATATCCCAATGGACTTAAACAGCTGTAGAAGATTTTTTCCTCCATAGCATATGCCATGAGTGGGCCATGCCTCAGTGAGATGTGGATAAAGAGGACCAGGCTTGCCAATGAGCCACTTCAACAGAGTGTAGATGGAACACTGGAAAGTCTGTATTGTCAACAGAAATGTTCTCCAGAAATCATGAAATACAATGTATTTGCTGCTGAACACAGTTGTATTATTTTGTCTTATTTTTTTAACTCCATTTTTTTTTTTTTTTTGGAGAATCATGTTTTCATCAAATGAAATCCAGTTCCATGATGAGTTAATGTGATGATTCCTTAATGTCCAATCTTGTCTTTCTTTATAGTAAATTATCCTTCATTTAGTACATCTTTGGTGCTCCCTTTAAAAAAAAAAATCTTACTTATCTCTGGAAAACTTTCCCCTTACCTATTTTTCTTTATCGATGTGATCTCTCAAGATGTTGATATATGAAATTTCTTAAAACAGTACGTACACTTATGGCTGTCCTTCCAGTTTTTAGCATTTTGACTGGATATTCTGCGTGTTTGTCTGAAGCTGCCAGCGACACCCCAGGCCCACTTATCAGGCACTGCAGTTTGCTCTACAAGTCATGACCTTCATTCTGAAGAGCTCTTCTTTACCTGTTTATCATATAGTACTTAGGCTATTTCTCATATTCTAGCTCTGACTTTGCTCCTCTGCCTTGCCTCTATACTCCGATTTTATATTTTTATCACATTAACCTTAATTCAGTCTCTTTCTACAGTCTCCCTATGTCAAACATATTGATTGCTACTGACCACAGAATCTTAGTGCCAACCTTTTATGGCTGATGTTTTATTCAAGTTAATCGCTGCCCTGCAAGTTGGAATTGTTCAGTGGTGTTGACTGTACACTCTGGGGAGATCTGTCCTGTGTCAATACAATTAGTCTTTGTTTAGTAATGTCCTCAGATATGATATTTGCTAAAACAATTTTATCCAAGAGAACATTTTAGTGACAAGGTTGAGAAACATATTTTTCACACTATTTTCATAAGTGCTCATTTAACTTTGTAGACATTTAACTTTCAAGACATGATTTGATGTTTATTGGATTTTAGTTACCAGTACACAATTATAAACTTTGGTGGCAAGGTTGAAAGCCATTCCTGATCTTACATGGAAGTCAAAAGTCGTTGAGCACTTCAATTTCACTGGAGAAGGTAAAGATTTAGAAGAGCTTGCTGGTGGAGAAATGGTATCAGAGAAAACTCACAAAACAGTTCAGTTATTGACAGTTTCTGGAGCTCCTAAAGGAGAGCAGTATTTTAAAATGGGAAAGTTTGCTAGGGGAATTGACAAGACAAATGTTTGATTTATGAAATGAAGATAAATATCCCTACCAAAAGAAAATGTAGATAAGTGGGAATAAAGAACTGAACAGACTCAAGAACTACCAAGTTACTCAATATATAATGAATACAATTGACCTTATTGTATCCATGTACATTCAAAGACAGACTTAACCTAATTTTTCTATGATTTATATCTTGCAGTTTGAAATTTGTGCTACTTTTGAGGCATTTTTTTTAAATAATCAAATTAGATAGTAATTGTCTATGAGTCCAGTCAACTGGACTTCAGTATGTACTGCACTTACGGATAATTAACCTTCACCTCATAATTTCATTTCTTAACCTTTGCCAGTTAGTTCCCACACACGTACTAGAAACCAAGCCTATCTGATTCTAAATCCTTGTGCTTTAAATTTTTGCCTCCTTTTTGTGGTGTGCTTTCAGACACAAAGAGACAGGGGGTTATGTTCTGCAAGAATTTGCAAATATCTTACAGGTGGCCCTGAATCACAATGATCTACCCATGCAGGGAGTGATAGAATTATCTTTTTGGTGGTGATAAAAGTGCAGTGACTGTATATTCAACTATATGCATAACGGTTGGATCAATTCATAATGTATCTGAATTATCTTCCAAGATGAATGACTTTTTTTTTTTTCTTTCTGCAGAAAATGATGGCTTCAGGTAAAAAGCTTTAGCTTGGCAAAAAGTCACTTTGAAATACTTTGGACTGCTTCCCAGATCTGCTGTGCTTCTTCTTCTTTTTTTTTTTTTTCCCAATATAGTGACATCAGCACTTCACATTTCAATATTTATTCTAAGGAAAAAAGTAATTTTCCAATTTAAACAATGATATCATTAAATTGGCAACATTGAGGAAATAACAAAATTTCTGTATATACTTTATATTCTTTTTAAATTGTGGGCTGTAGAAACAAAAGAAGATGGCTTTGTTAATCAAAACTAGGTTATACAACTGATAACATAAGCAGCTTTTCTTAAGCTGGAAAATATGCACATTCTTGCCTCTCATGTTTCAAAAGTGACTTATCATGGAATATAACAAAATAAGTCTACTTCATATTTAAGGAAAAATGCTTCACACTTAGTATTTGAAGAAATGTCTTCTGTTGAGGGTTTATATAATAAATGTTGCTCAAGGGGACAGGAAATATCACACTGTTTAGTTCAAACATGTTGACATAGAAAATTACCAAGCTTTTTCATATGAGATGTTAGATTCATTACAAGTGACAGGACTTTTAAGTTACTTATTTATATGACTTAACTATGTAAATAAAGCTCAGAAATGTGAATGCATTTTTAAACTTTATATATTTTAAGCCCATTTCTCGGTGGTAAATCAAGCAAGCGAGAAAAATATTTATTGTATTCAATGTTGCTGTGGGCTCTAATAAGATACATAGAATTGATTCCTTAATAAGGAGTCAGTGATATTGATAGAAGAGAAAGAAATGTAAAAGTAAATTACAGTTTATGTGAATAATTCATGGGGATTTTTGTTACATGAGACGTACATATAGAGGCCTTATAGAGGAAAGTATGTATTTTAAAGACTCTGATCAGAACCTGAGTTTCATTCATCACATTGACTCAAAGCCAACCACTTCTAATTAATAAGATTTCAGCTTGAATCAGATCCCTTCAAATAGGTCTTCCCTGACCACAAATTATTGATGGTGGTGATTTTTTCACTTCTGATTTCCTGAAACACTTAATTATCTAATTATGTGTGTATAGATATATTGGTTTGGCCAAAAATTTGTTTGGCTTTTTGCATAATATCTTGCAGAAAAATCCAAGCAAACTCTTTGGCCAATCGAATACACACACACACACAAACATGAATATGAAATTTAAATTTAATATTTTATGCTGTTATCTATGACTTTATGAGTACAGTCAATTGATCTTCCCAATTTTACTATAATCTCACAGTAGAGATTTTTTTATATTATACCCCTTGTTAACCCATCTCTCAGCAGAGTGCTATATGTAATAGGCACTTAGTACATGCTTTCTGATCAAACAAAATGAAATTGTAAGAGATGTAGTTTTTGGCATGCACTCTGCCCAAAAAATCTTTAAGAGGAAGTCCTAATGTAACACGGGAACGCTCCAGACATAGATTATTAGATCTATGCATCTGGTAAACAGTCTTTAGATAGCCAAATAATTGATGACACATAAGATGGTAATCATCAGATTTTGTCTATTGATTATCTAAAACAAGAGACACAGAGAGACTTGCCTTCAATAGTAAGCTGTGCATGGGCTAACTCAGTCATAATGAAGAATCAGGGATGGGCTGTAACTGGGCCCAGAAGGAACTGGTGAAGAAAACCTTGCTTTTTAAAGAAAAGACAGATTTGAAAGAGCAAGAAGTCCCAGAGAAATGCTGTGTTAGGCCCTGAAGGATTTCTAGAGAACAGTTTTACTTTGCAAAGATTAACCTCTGTTTCATTTTCTACCTAAGGGAGAAGATAGGGCAGAATATTCTATGTATAATCTGAAGAAAAAAAAATTTTCTCAAGTTATTTTGATGAGTGCATCTCAGATAAGTCCTCCTATTATTTGATAATCACTGCTGAAATAGACAAAAACCAATGTGATTTCCTAGATCTCATTGCTTAATTCACCAGAGCAGATAAATAAGGTAAAATAGCTTCTTTCCTTATTGCAAGCATAGTACAAAAATTAAGGATAAATATCCAAATACTGTCTTTGCTTATCTGTTTAGGTTGATAAATGCTATTTTAAACCTAATTTATATACACCAAATCAAATTCTAAATATATATATATATATATGAATAAAATAAATCAAAATGTACAGAATCACATATTATGATGTTATTGCCATTGGCTAGCTTCTATCTGAATAAGCAAATCATCCCATATGCTTTATGTATCTCTTGAAGAGCAGTTTGAATTCTAAATATTTCATATTAAGAGCATAACATCCATTAACTTTCTAAATGTTGGGAATATGTTTGTTTGTTTGTTTTTTAAAGAAAGTGTTCATTTTATCTAGCTTGATAGCATTCTAGCAACTGCTCAATTATTCTGTGACAGAGTCTAATGCCAAACCAGGGTATGCCTGATTCAACAGCATTTAGAAAACGGATGTTAAAAGTCATTAAATGAATTGCTTATAAAAAGTTTAAATTCTAAAAAGAGTATCTGAATATGTTAAACTCTGTTTGTTTGAAATGTCATTTCCAACATTTATGTTGAAAGTAATGTTCAGTTTATTAAACTTACTCCTGGCCAGAATGTGTCAAAAGAGCTATTTAAAGTGATAAAATTTTCAATTTAATTCTGCAAATATTTATTGGGCAATTACAATGTGCAAACCATGGCACTAGACTCAGTGTAGAAGACAAGATGAAAAAGATAAGGTCTCTGCCTTACATTCTGTCAAGAAAATGTAAGCAACTATACAAGCATGTAGTTATTATCTGTGGAATTAGCTATATACATCTTTCCTGAATTGCTATTACAGTTTTCAAAGTGTAAGCCACATTTTCCCAAGCTGTGATTATCTATTGCTCCTTCAAAAAGCATATCATCGGAACTGATTCAATAAGCTCATTATATATTTTTTTGTTAAAGGAAACAAATCTGTGAGAGAGTTGTAATAAAGAACACCAACTCTTGAAGCCAGGGATTGTCATTAGAGTTTTTACATTGTCAACATCATAGTTTCCTTTTCTCTAAATCACTGGTTTGAGGAATGAAAAGTTATTGTCTTGGCAGAATGGAGACAATGTAAAGAATGACTGCCTGAAAAGAGGGTTCAAATTAGGGTGTAGGAAAACCCTATGGTCATCCCCTCCCTCAGACACAGCGAATAGAGAGCAGCATATAGGACAAATCACTCTAAAAGGACCCCAAGGACTAGCTAAACACTTGCTCTACAAAAAAAAAAAAAAAAAAAAAAAAAAGGATAAAAGAAACACATCTAAATAGTAGAACAGAAACATACTCTTGGCAAAAATCTCATCCCTGATGCGGCAGCCCACAAGCAGAAAGAATCTCAGAATTAACTAAATATATAACGTGAAAATAATTAGAGTTTCTCCCTGAGAAGCAAGGGGTTTGTGCCCCACACTAGGCACCACAGCCATTAGGTCTTGTACCATACAGGCAATATCCGAATTGTCTAGCTTTGAAAATCAATGATGTTTGTGTTCAAGGAAAACACTGGCATGTAAGGAAAAAAGATTTTGCTCCTAAAGGACTACTGAAGACCCACTTGGCCCAGGACTCAGTACAAAAAGCAACAATTTGTAAACAGCCTACACCATATATGAAGGAGATTTTGTGGCTAATCTTAAAGCATCTGCCAGAGGGGCAGAAGTCTGCTGGGGCTCTCTTCAGGACTGGAACCCTGCTAATTTTTACAGGTTTCCTCTATTTTGCTGGTGCTGGTGGGCAGCATGAGTGGAATCTTACTCTAACCTGCTAACAGTGGTGGTTTAGCAGACAGAGATTGAGTGCCCCTACAAACCTGCACTATTGGCAGAGCTAGTCATCCCACTAGAGTTAATTATATACAGTCCACAAAGGGAAGTGCTAGGTTCAGATCAGGGGAAGAAAGCAAAAATCTGATGCTTTTAGAAAATGTCAAATGTAAGTGATTATCTACTTAAATTAGATTGATGTAAATTGGTAACCAAAAGCCTATAATAGATACACCCAAAAAAGGATAAAGGAACAGAAATATACAACTGAAGTAGGCCATCAGACCATAAGGGAAGTGAATAAGTAAGTAGAGAGGAAGGAAAAAGCAGGGAAAAACAAACAAATAAAAATATGGAAAAGCAACCAAAGCAATCAGAAAATAATTAGCAAATGGTGATAAGTCCATAACTATCAATAATTACTTTATATATAAATATACTAAAATCTCCAATCAAAAGATAGGGTGAGTAGAGGACTATAAAAAAAGACCCATGTATATGCTGCCTGAAGTAAAGTGAAGTGAAAGTCGCTCAGTCATTTCCTACTCTTTGCAACCCCATGGACCATACAGTTCACGGAATTCTCCAGGCCAGAACACTGGAGTGAGTAACCTATCCCTTCTCCAGGGGATCTTCCCAACTCAGGAATCAAACTGGGGTCTCCTGCATTGCTGGCAAACATTTTACTAGCTGAGCTATCAGGGAAGTTACATATGCTACCTAGAAGAGACTGATTTCAGATCACACACAGGCTGAGAGTTAAAGAAAGGAAAAACGTTATTCCATGCCCACCCACCAAAAAATGTTGGGTAGCGAAACTTATATTAAACAAAGTAGACGTTAAAAGAAAAACTGTAACAAAAACAAAAAAAGGCATTACGTAATAACAAGGGGTCATTCCAACAAGAAAGTATAACATTGGTAAATATTTATGCACCCAAAAGAGAAGCGTCTTAAGCATAAAGCAAATATTAACTTTCATAAAACAAGAAATTTTATAGTAATACAATAATAGTAGGGACTCTTACACCCCTATTATATCAATAGAAAGATTATCCAAACGGAAAATCAGAGAACATCACCCTTAAATAACACACTAAATCGGATGGATTGCAGAATCTTTTATTCAAAAATAGCAGAATATACATTTTTTCTGAAGTGTAAATGGAGCATTCTCCAGGAGATATCATATATTGAGCAATAAAACAACTCCAATAAACTTAAGAAAATGGAAATTATATCAATAGTTTCTGACTTCAATGGTACAAAAGAATAAATCAGTAATAAAAGAAATGGAAAAAAATAAACATACACAGAGACTAAAAAATATGCTACTAAAAAACAATGGGTCAATAAATAAATCAAAAGTGCTTTTAAACAATGAAGATGGAAACACAATACATAATCTATGAGATAAAGCAAGAGCACTTCTAAGAGAGGATTTCATAGAGACACAAGCCATTCTCAGAAAAGAAGAAAAATCTCAAATAAAAAACCTAAACTTACATCTAAAGAAAGTAGAAAAGAAGAATTAAAAAAAAAAAAAATAGCAAAAGCTTTAAGGAAGGAACTAATAAATGTCAGAAGAGGTATAAATAAAATAAATACTAAAAAGTTGATAGAAAAGATCAATGAAACTAAAAACTGGTTCATTGATGTAATAGAGTAAATTAAGAAGTCTTTAGCAAGGCACATTAAGAAAAAAAAAAAAAAATAGTGGCCACAATAAAGAAAATTAATTATGGAGGAGGATAATGTTAAAAGTGAAACCACAGAAATACTAGTAATCATAGGAGACTACAAACAATTCAGTTCAGTTCAGTTCAGTCACTCAGTCATGTCTGACTCTTTGAGACCTCATGAATTGCAGCATGCCAGGCCTCCCTGTCCATCAACAACTACCAGAGTCCACCCAAACTCATGTCCATTGAGTCAGGGATGCCATCCAACCATCTCATCCTCTGTCGTCCCCTTCTCCTCCTTACCTCAATCTTTCCAGAATCAGGATCTTTTCAAATGAGTCAGCTCTTCACATCAGGTGGCCAAAGTGTTGGAGTTTCAGCTTCAACATCAGTCCATCTAATGAAAACTCAGGACTGATCTCCTTTACGATGGACTGGTTGGATGTCCTTGCAGTCCAAGGGATTCTCAAGAGTCTTCTCCAGCACCACAGTTCAAAGCATAAATTCTTCAGCACTCAGCTTTCTTTATAGTCCAACTCTCACATCCATATATGACTACTGGAAAAACCATAGCCTTGACTAGACAGACCTTTGTTGGCAAAGTAATGTCTGCTTTTTAATATGCTGTCTAGGTTGGTCATAAGTTTTCTTCCAAGGAGTAAGGGTCTTTTAATTTCATGCTGCAGTCACTGTCTTCAGTGATTTTGGAGCCCAAAAAAATAAAGTCAGCCACTGTTTCCATCATTTCCCCATCAATTTGCCATGAAGTGATGGGACCGGATGCCATGATCTTAGATTTCTGAATGTTGAGCTTTAAGCCAATTGTTTCACTCTCCTCTTTTACTTTCATCAAGAGACTCTTTAGTTCTTCCTCACTTTCTGCCACAAGTTTGGTGTTATCTGCATATCTGAGGTTATTGATATTAATGCCAGCAATCTTGATTACAGCATTTCACATGATGTACTGGAAAAGGTCAGTTTTCACTCCAATCCCAAAGAAAGGCAATGCCAAAGAATGCTCAAACTACTGCACAATTGCCCTCATCTCACACACTAGTAAAGTAATGCTCAAAATTCTCCAAGCCGGGCTTCAGCAATACATGAACTGTGAACTTCCAGATGTTCAAGCTGGTTCTAGAAGAGGCAGAGGAACCAGAGATCAAATTGCCAACATCCACTGGATCATTGAAAAAGCAAGAGAGTTCCAGAAAAACATCTATTTCTGCTTTATTGACTATGCCAAAGCCCTTGACTGTGTGGATCACAATAACTATGAAAAATTCTGAAATAGATGGGAATACCAGACCACATGACCCACCTCTTGAGAAATCTGTATGCAGGTCAGGAAGCAACAGTCAGAACTGGACATGGAACAATGGACTCGTTACAAATAGGAAAAGGAGTACGTCAAGGCTGTATATTGTCACCCTGCTTATTTAACTTATATGCAGAGGTACATCATGAGAAACGTTGGACTGGAAGAAGTACAAGCTGGAATCAAGATTGCCAGGAGAAATATCAATAACCTCAGATATGCAGATGACACCACCCTTATGGCAGAAAGTGAAGAGGAATCTCTTGAAGAATTTTCCATAGTTTGTTGTGATCTACAGTCAAAGGCTTTGGTGTGGTCAATAAAGCCGAAGTAGATGTTTTTCTGGAATTCTCTTGCTTTTTCTATGATCCAGTGGATGTTGGCAATTTGATCTCCAGTTCCTCTACCTTTTCCAAAGGGTTATATTGCTTCTGTAAGTAACTCTAAAGTGCCTAATATGAAGTGAAAAGTCAGTGTCATGAATCTCTGTCCATAGTTCTACAGGCTCTTTGTCTAACAGATCTAATCCCTTGAATCTCTTTGTCACTTCCAATGTATTATCATAAGATCATAAGGGATTCGATTCAGGTCATAACTGAATGATCCGGTGGTTTTCTCTACTTTCTTCAATTTAAGTCTGAATTTTGCAGTTAAGGAGTTAATGATCTGGGACACATTCACCTCCCAGTTTTGTGTTTGCTGACTGCATAGAGCTTTTCCATCTTTGACTACAAAGAATATACGCAATCTGATTCCGGTATTGACCATCTTGTGATCATATGTAGGGTTGTCTCTTGGGTTGCTGGAAGAGGGAGTTTGCTATGAAAAGTGTTTTCTCTTGGAAAAACTCTGTTAACTTTTGTGTTGCTTCATTTTGTAATTTCAGGCCAAATTTGCCTGTTACTCTAGGTATCTCTTGGCTTCTTACTTTTGCATTCCAGTCCCCTATAATGAAAAGGACATGTTTTTTGGGTGTTGGTTCTAGAAGTTCCTGTAGGTCTTCATATAACCATTCAACACCAGCTTCTTCAGCATTGCTGTTTGAGACATAGACTTGGATTACTGTGATAGTGAATGGTTTGCCTTTGAAACAAACAGAGATTATTCTGTTGTTTTTGAGACTGCATCCAAGTACTGCATTTCAGACTCTTCTGTTGAGTATGATGGCTACTCCATTTCTTCCAAGGGATTCTTGCCCACAATAGTGTTATTTCTCTACTGATCTCCAGTAGCATATTGGGTCCCCACTGACCTGGGGAATTCATCTTTCAGTGTCATATCTTTTCTCCTTTTCATACTGTTCATGTATGAATGAAGTGGTTTGCCATTCCCTTCTCCAGTGGACCACATTTTATCAGAACCCTCCACCATGACCCATCCGTCTTGGGTGGCCCTTTGGAGCATGGCTCGTAGTTTCATTGAGTTATACAGGTCTGTGGTCCACGTGATCAATTTGATTAGTTTTCTCTGATTGTGGTTTTCATTCCATCTGGCCTCTGAATGATAAAGATAAGAGGCTTGTGGAAGCTTCCTGATGGGAGAGACTGACTGTGGGGGAAGCCGGGTGTTGTTCTGATGGGAGGGCAGGCATGCTCAGTAAATCTTTAATCCAATTTTCTGTTGATGAGTGAGACTGTGTTCCCTCCCTGTTATTTGACCTGAGGCCAAACTATGGTGGAAGTAATGAAGATAGCGGTGAGGTCCTTCAAAAGGTGTCATGCAAGCACTGCCATACTCAGTGCCTCTGATCCTGTATCAGGCTACTGCTGACCCCCGCCTCCACTGGAGACTCCTGAACACTCACAGGCAAATCTGGATTAGTCTCTTGTGGGGTCACTGCTCCTTTCTCCTGGGTCCTGGTGTGCACACAAGGTTTTGTTTGTGCCCTCCAAGGGTCTGTTTTCCCAGTCCTGTGCAAGTTCTATAATCAAATCCCACTAGCCTCCAAAGTCAAATTCCCTGGGGGTCCTCAGTCTCTTTATCAGATTCTCAGGTTGGGAAATCTGTTGTGGGTCCTAGAATTTTTCTTTAACAATGTGAGAATTTCTTTGGTATAATTATTCTGCAGTTTGTGGGTCGTCTGCTTGGTGGCGCTACAATTGGGTTAATAGTGACCTCCACCAAGAAGGCTTATGCCACATGCTCTGTGACCCAGGTCTGCTGCACCCAGAGCCCCTATCCTTGCAGCAGACCACTGCTGACCTGTACCTCCACAGGAGATGCTCAAACACTCAAAGGCAGGTCTGGCTCAGTCTCAGTGGTGTCTCTGGGTCCTGGTGTGACAAGGTTTTGTTTGAGTCCTCCAATCATCTCTGGTGGGTATGGGATATGATTCTAAATACGATTTTGCTCCTCCTACCATCTTGTTGTGGCTTCTCCTTTACCCTTGGACACTGAGTATCTTATTTTGGTGAGATCCAATATTCTGTCAATTGGTGTTCAGCAGCAAGTTGTAATTTTGGAGTTCTCATAGGAGAAGATGAGCACACATCCTTCTACTCCACCATCTTGATACAGAATACTGATAAATCTATAGCCAACGTCATACCCAAGGGTGAAAATCTAAAAACATCATTTCCTCTAAGATAAAGAAAAAGACAAGATTGCTTATTGTCACCATAGTTATTCAGCCTAGTATTGGAAGTGTTACCCTTAGCAATCAGACAAGAAAAATAAATAAAAGTTATCCCAACTGGAAAAGGAAAAAAAAGAAAAGAAGATAGTCACCATTTTGCAGTTGAAATGATACTATACATAGAAAACCCTAAAATTTCAATCATAAAGACTGTAAGAACTAATAAATAAATATTTCAGGATACAAATTTAATATGTTTCAGGATACAAAATTAATACGGAGAAATCTGTTATGTTTTTATAGAATAATTAACTATCAGAAAACAAGTAAGAAAAGAATCTCATTAATAATTGAATTGAAAAGAAAAGAAAAAAAACTAGGGAAAAATTTAAAATGAAGCAACTGAAAAATCTGTTATCTGAAAACTATAAGATAACAATAAAAAAAATAAAGACTACACAAATAACTAAAAGGAGATAATGTGCTCATGGATTGGCATAATTAGTATTGTTAAAATGTCCATAATAACTAAAACAATACAGATTCAGGTCAATTCATCTCAATATACCTTTGGAAATTTCCATGGAATCAGAACAAATAGTCCACAATTTCTATGGAAGCACAGAAGACCTTGAATAGCCAAAACAAGCTTGAGAAAGAAGAATGAAGTTGAAGCTTTCACACGCTTTGGTTTAAAACTACACTACAAAGCTATAGTGATCAAAATGGCATAATACTGGCACAAAAACAGATACACAGATCAGTGGGACAGAATAGAGACCCCAGACATACATGGGCAATTAATCTACAGTAAAGGATTAAAGAATAAAGTATAAATGAATCTATTTACATAACAGACTCACAGACATAGACAATAAATAGACAACAAACTTATGGCTACCAGATGGGAGAAAGAGGGAAGGAAGAAAAGATTAGAGTATGGAAATAAGAGATAGAAAGCACTGTACATAAAATAGATAAACAGTAAATGTTTACTGTGTAACACAGAGAACAATATTAAATATCTTGTAGCAACCTATAATGAAAATAATCTGAGATATATATATATATATATTTATACATTGTTTTATTTTTATATTTACTTTATAAAATCAATGACATAAGAGAAAAGCAAATTGTTGTACACTTTAAACTATAAAAATCCTGTAATAAAACACAGACAGTGATCTCCTTGACATCATTCTTAGTGGTATTTTTTTTTTTAATGAATTTGACTCCACAAGCAAGGAAAATAAAAGCAAAAATAAGAAGCATGATTATAAAACACTAAAAATTTCTGCACACTGAGGAAACCATCATCTGTTTTGATTCAGCCTACTGAATGGGAGAAAATATTTGCAAAGCATATATCCAGTAAGAGTATAATACTACAAAATACATACCATATAGCTCAATATTTTTAAAAATCCAATTAAAATAGACATGAATATACATCCCACCTAAGAAGACATAAAGATGACAAATAGGCATATCACTATGAGCACTGAAAATAAGCTCATCATTAATCATTAAGTAGTTACAAATCAAAACCTCTGAGATATCACCTTACACATATCAGAATGGCTATTATCAAAAAGTTAAATACCAAATCTGGCAAGGCTATAGCAAAAAGATAACCTTCATTCACTATTGAAGCACTTGTATATTGGTGCAGTCACTATGGAAAATAGTGTGGATGTTTCCCAAAAAATCAAAAATGGAACCATATAACCCAGCATCACTTTGTTTTTATCCAAGGAAAGCACTTATTAAAATATATGCCCCTCTGTGTTCATTTCAGCAAGGTTTTAATAGCCCAGGAAAAAAGCAACCTATATGTCTATCATTACATGAGTGTATAAAGAAGTTGTGTATGTGTATACAATGGGATACTCCTCAGCCATTAGAAAAAGAATGAAATCTTGCCATTTGTGATAACATGAGTGGAACTTGAGGTCATTTTGCTAAGTGAAATAAGTCTGAAATAGAAAGAAAAATATTTTGTTAATTCATTTATATGTGAAATCTAAAATATGAAACAAATAAATAAAGCAACACCGGACTAATAGATAGGAAACAGACTGGTGTTTGACAGGGGAGTGGATTGGGGCAGTGGACAAAATTCATGGGGTAATTGAGAGATATAATTTACCATCAATACAGTGAACAAGTCTTGGGATAAAATGTACACCACAGGGATCAAATCAATAATATTGTCATAATTTTGTATCGTGATGGATGATAACTAGACTTACTGTGGTGGTCATTTGGGAATGTATGTAGACATTGAATCATTATGCTATATGCCTGAAGCTAATATGATATTATATTTCAATTATACTCCAGTAAAAAGATATGAAAAATGGCTACTTAAGGGGTAATTGAAAAGTATCAGTTCAGCATGTAAAGTCCTTTCTGAGAGTAAAAAGGGTTGTTGTCACTTTAAATGAAAAAGAGAAAAAGTGGTAGATGGTAGGATAAATCCCCTAAAGAACAGAGACACCCTTTTGCTTTTTTGATTTTAAAATTGTGAGATAAAGACATGGAATTTATTTAGTGTATCTTCAGTCAGTTCAGTCTCTCAGTCCTGTCTGACTCTTTGCGACCCCATGGACTGTAGCACACCAGGCTTCCTGTCCATCAACAACTTCTGGAGTTTACTCACACTCATGTCCATAGAGTCAGTGCTGCCATCCAACCATCTCATCCTCTGTCGTCCCCTTCTCCTCCCGCCTTCAATCTTTCCCAACATCAGGGTATTTTCTAAGACTCAATTCCTATGCATCAAGTGGCCAAAGTATTGGAGTTTCAGGTTCAGCATCAGTCCTTCCAATGAATATTCAGGACCGATCTCCTTTACGATGGATTGGTTGGATCTCCTTGTTGTAAAACGGACTCTCAAGAGTTTTCTCCAACATCAAGTTTCAAAAGCATCAATTCTTCAGCACACAGTTTTCTTTACAGTTCAACTCTCACATCCATACATAACTACTGGAAAAATCATAGCTTTGATAAGACAGACCTTTGCTGGCAAAGTAATGTCTCTGCTTTTTAATATGTTGTCTAGGTTGGCCATAACTTTTCTTCCAAGAGCAAGCGTCTTTTAATTTCATGGCTGCAGTCAGCATTTGCAGTGATTTTGAAGCCCAAGTAAATACCGTCTGTCACTGTTTCCACTGTTTCCCCATCAATTCATCATGAAGTGATGGGACCAGATGCCATGATCTTAGTTTTTTGAAAGTTGAGTTTTAAGCCAAGTTTTTCATGCTCCTCTTTCACCTTCATCAAGAGGCCCTTTAGTTCTTCTTCACTTTCTACCATAAGGGTGGTGTCATCTGCATATCTGAGGTTACTGATTTTTTTTTTTTAATTGAAGGATAATTGCTTTACAGAATTATCTTCTTTTCTGTCAAAGCTTAACATGAATCAGCCATAGGTATACATATATCCCCTCCCTTTTGAAGCCCCCTCCCATCTCCCTCTCCATCTGACCCCTCTAGGTTGACAGAGAGTCCCTGTTTGGGTTTCCTGAGCCGTAGAGCAAGTTCCTGTTGGCTGCCTATTTTACATATGATAATGTAAGCTTCCACGTTACTTTTTCCATACATCTCACCCTCCCCTCCCCTTCCCCCATGTCCATAAGTCTATTCTCTATGTCTGTTTCTCCACTGTTGACCTGTAAATAAATTATTCAATACCATTTTTCTAGATTCCATATGTATAGAATATGGTATTTATCTTTCTCTTTCTGACTTACTTCACCCCAATAGGTTTTAGGTTCATCAACCTCATTAGAATTGACTCAAATGTGTTCTTTTTTATGACTGAGTAATATTCCATTGTGTATATGTACCACAATTTCTTTATCCATTCATCTGTCGGTGAACATCTAGGTTGCTTCCGTGTTCTACCTATTGTAAACAGTCCTGCAATTAAATAGTGCTGTGATGAACAATTGGATACATGTGTCTTTTTCAATTTTGGTTTCGTCAGAGTATATGCCTAGGAGTGGGATTGCTGGGTCATATGGTGGTCAAACCACCATATTCCTAGTTTTTTAAGGAATCTCCATATCATCTTCCATAGTGACTGTATCAATTTACATTCCCACCAACAGTGCAAGAGGATTCCATTTTCTCTACATCCTGGAGATAAAAGTATTCACTGTCAAAATTTGTGTTCATTTCTCTAATATTGAGTGATGTAGAGCATCTTTTCATGCTTTTGTTAGGCATCTGTGTTTTTTCTTTGGATAAATGTATGTTTAGGGTTTTTTTTTTTTTCCCATTTTTTGATTGGGTTGCTTGTTTTTCTGGTGTTGAGTTGTATGCGGTGCTTGAATATTTTGGAAATTAATCCTTTGTCACTCATTTTATTTGCTATTATTTTCTCCCATTCTGAGGGTTGTTTTTTCACCTTGCTTATAGTTTCCTTTGCTGTGCAAAAGCTTTTTAATTTAATCAGGCCCCACTTGTTTACTTTTGGTTTTGTTTCCATTACTCTAGGAGGTGAGTCATGGAGGATCTTGCTTTGATTTATGTCATCGAGTGTTCTGCTTACATTTTCCTCTAAGAGTTTTATAGTTTCTGGTCTTACATTTAGGTCTTTAATCCATTTTGAGTTTATCTTTGTGTATGGTGTTAGGAAGTGTTCTAAATTTATTCTTTTACATGCAGCTGTCCAGTTTTCCCAGCATTTATTAAACAGGCTGTCTTTGCCCTATTGTATACTCTTGCCTCCTTTTTTAAAAAATTAGGTACCCATAGGTTCATGGGTTTCTTTCTGGGCTTTCTATCTCATTCCATTTGTTTATATTTCTGTTTTTTGTGCCAGCACCACACTGTCTTGATGATTGTAGCTTTGTAGTATAATCTGAAGTCAGGAAGGTTGATTCCTCCAGCTTCATTCTTCTTTCTCAAGACTGTTTTGGCTATTCAGGTTCTTTTGTGTTTCCATATGAATTGGGAAATTTTTTGTTCTAGTTCTGTGTAAAATGGTAATTTGATAGGGATCACATTAAATCTGTAGATTGCATTTGGTAGTATAATCATTTTCACAGTATTATTTCTTCCTACCCAAGAACATGTAATATCTCTCCATCTGTTTATGTTGTCTTTGATTTCTTTCATTAGTGTCTTATAATTTCCTGTGTACAGTTATTTTATCTTCTTCACTAAGTTTATTCCTAGATATTTAGTTATTTTTGTTGCAATGGTGAATGGGATTGATTCCTTAATTTATGTTTCTGATTTTTAATTGTTATTATATAGAAAGTGATTTCTGTTCATTGATTTTGTATCCTGAAGCTTTGCTAAATTCACTGATTAGCTCTAGTAATTTTCTGATACTATCTTTAGGGTTTTCTATGTACAGTATCTTGTCATCTGAAAACAATGAGAGGTTTACTTCATCTTTTCTGATCTGGATTCTTTTTATTTCTTTTTCTTCTCTGATTTCTATAGCTAGGACTTCTAGAACTATGTTGAAAAATAGTGGTGAAAGGATGCCTTTGTCTTGTTCCTGATCTTAGGGGAATTCTTTCAGTTTTTCACAAATAAGAATAATTTTTGCTGTAGGCTTACCATATATGGCCTTTACTATGTTGAGGTAGGTTCCTTCTATGCCCACTTTTTGAAGAGTTTTAATCATAAATCAGTGTGGAGTTTTGTCAAAGGCTTTTTCTGCTTCTATTGAGATGTCATATGGTTTTCATCTTTCAATTTGTCAATATGGTGTATCATGTTGATTGTTTTCCATATATTGAAGAATCTTTGCACCCCTAGAATAAACCCAACTTATCATGGTGTAAGAGCTTTTTGATGTGTTGTTGAATTCTGTTTGTTAAAATTTAGTTGAGGATTTCTGAATCAATGTTCATCAGTGATATTGGCTTGTAGTTTTCTTTTTGAGTGTTGTCTTTGTCTGGTTTTGGTATCAGAGTAATGGTGGCCTTGTAGAATGAATTTGGAAGTGTTGCTTCCTCTGCAATTTTTTGAAAGAGTTTTAGAAGGATATACCTTATCTCTTCTCTAAATGTTTGATAGAATTCTCCTGTGAAGCCATCTGGTCCTGGGCTTCTGTTTTTTGGGAGATTTTTGATCACAGCTTCAATTTCAGTTTGTAATTCAATTTGTAATTAGGTTGTTCACAGTTTTTATTTCTTCCTGGTTCAGTCTTGGAAGATTAAACTTTTCTAAGAACGTGTTTGTTTCTTCCAGGTTATCTATTTTGTTGCCATATAGTTCTTCATCATAGTCTCTTATAATCCTTTGTATTTCTGCATTGTCTGGTTTAACCTCTCCTTTTTCATTTCTAATTTTGTTCACTTGATCCTTCTCTTTTTTTCTTGATGAGTCCAGCTAAAGGTTTGTTAATTTTTTTTTTTTTATCTTCTCAGAGAATCAGCTTTTAGTATTACTAATCTTTACTATTTTTTCCTTTCATTTCTTTTTCATTATTTCTGTTCAAATCTTTATGATTTATTTCCTTCTACTAATTTTGTGGGGTTTTTGTTGTTGTTGTTGTTCTTTTTCCAACTGTTTTAGATGTTAAGTTGGGTTGTCTATTCGATGTTTTTCTTGTTTCTTGAGGTAGGATTGTATTGCTATAAACTTCCCTCTTAAAGATGCTTTTGCTGAATCCCATAGGTTTTGATTGTTGTATTTTCATTGTCATTTGTTTCTAGAAGTTTTTAGTATTTCCTTTTTGATTTCTTCAGTAACCTGTTGGTTATTTAGAAATGAGTTGTTTGATCTCTACTTGTTTGTATCTTACACCTTTTTCTTGTAATTGATATCTAGTCTCATAGCATTGATGTAGGAGAAGTTTCTTGATATGATTTCAATTTTCTTAAATTTACTTACATTTTATTTGTGACCCAACATGTGGTCTATCCTGGAGAATGTTCCAAGTGCACTTGAGAAGAAGGTGTATTCTGCATTTGGATGGAATGTTATGAATACATCAATGAGATCCATCTCATCTAATGTATCATTTAAGACTTGTGCTTCCTTATTAATTTTCTGTTTTGATGATTTGTCCATTGGTGTAAGTGGGGTGTTAAAGTCTCCTACTATTATTGTATTACTGCCAATTTCTCCTTTTCTATCTGTTAGTGTTGTTTTATGTACTGAGGTGCTTATATGTTGGATGCCTAGATAATTATAATTGTTGTCTTTTCCTCTTGGATTGATCCCTTGATAATTATGTAGTGTCTTTCCTTATCTCTTGCAATCTTTATTTTTAAGGTCTATTTTATCTGATATGAGGATTGCTACTCCAGCTTTGTTTTGCTTCCCATTTGCATGGAATGTATCTTTCCACCCTCTCATTTTTAGTCTGTGTTCTTGAGGTCTGAAGTGGGTTCCTTGTAGACAGCATATATATGGGTCTTGTTTTTCTATCCATTCAGCCTATCTTTTAGTTGTGTCTTTTGGTTGGAGCATTTAATCCATTTATTTTTAAAGCAATTATTGATAAATATGTGCCTATTGCCATTTTCTTAATTGTTTGGAGTTGATTTTGTAGATCTTTTTTCTTCTGTTGTATTTCTTGACTGTATAAGTCCCTTTAACATTTGTTGTAAAGCTGGTTTGGTGGTACTGAATTCTTTTGACTTTTGCTTGTCTGAAAATCTTTTTATTACTCCATCAATTTTGAATGAGATCTTTGCCTAAAGTAATCTTGGTTGTAGAATTTTCCCTTTCAGTACTTTAAATATATCTTGCCATTTCCTTCTAGCCTGCAAAGCTTCTGCTGAAAAATCAGCTGTTAAGTATATGGGGTTTCCCATCTATGTTACTTGTTTCTTCTCCCATGCTGCTTTTAATATTCTTTCTTTGTGTTTAGTCTTTATTAGCTTGATTAGTATTTGTCCTGGCGTGTTTCTCTGTGGTTTACAGTATGGTACTCTTTGTCCTTCTTGGACTTGATTGACTATTTCCTTTTCCATGTTGGGGAAATTTTCAACCATAATCTCATCAAAAATTTTCTCATATACTTTCTTTTACTCTTCTTCTTCTGGGACCCCTATTATTCGAATGTTGGTGCATTTGATATTGTCCCAGAGGTCTCTGAGACTGTTTTCAGCTCTTTTCATTCTTTTTACTTTATTCTGCTCTTCAGCAGTTATTTTCACCATTTTATCTTCCAGCACACTGATTTGTTCTTCTGCTTCAGATATTCAGCTATTGATTCTTTCTAGAGTATTTTTAATTTCAGTAATTGTGTTGTTTTTTTCTTTAGGTTTATTCTTTAATTTTTCTAGGTCTTTGCTAGTTGATTCTTGCATTTTCTCCATTTCGTTTTCAAGGTTTTTAATCATCTTTACTATCATTATTCTGAATTACTTTTCAGGTAGTTTTCCTATTTCTTCTTCATTTATTTGGACATCTTTGTTTCTAGTTTGTCCTTTCATTTCTGCAGTATTTCTCTTCCTTTTCATTATTAAACCACTAGTTTGTTGGGTGATGTCAGGTTTTATATTCAGGTGGTTTCCTTTTTGCGAGTTCTCACTATTTGATAGTCCCTAGGGTTAGTTCTCTGGTAATCTAGGGTCTTAGAGTCAGTGCTCCCACTCCAAAGGCTCAGGGCTTGACCTCTGGTCAGGAACTAAGATTCCACAAGTGGTTTGTTATGGCATTAAGTGAGATTAAAACAAATATCCAAAAATGGGAAACCAAAGATGAAACCAGACAAATGGAGTCACAAAATCAGGCCATAAATACATAAAATAATGGAATATGCACATATATGTATGCCCCCAGAGCAAAGTGAAAACAATGTAACAAAAATAAAGTACAGTCTACTGACCTGGCAAACAAGAAATCAAAAATTATATTTACAAGTTAAGAACAAAACTAACTTAAGCACAAAGTGGAAAACAAAACTAAAGCAAGATGCCAAGTGGGGAATAGAGTAATGAAAATAAAATTATCAAATATGTTGAGAGAAAAGGGAAGAAAGCAAAGAAAGAATAGATATGCAAGGTTAAATAGAGGTTGATGAAAAAAATAAATCAATAAATAGAGGTTGATGAAGATTTATATACATTAAATATTAACTGTTAGGGGAAAAGTACAGTAGGACAGGCAAACAAAGGAATAAATGTAGAAAAAATATAGGTTAAAAAATTAAAACTTAAAATTATATAAAAGAGTAAAGAAAAAAAAAGGAAGAAGAAAAAGGGGGGGCGGGGAGGAAAACCACAGAACTGCAAAAGCCCATATTGATGCAGAGGTTTATAACAACAATAGAAAGTGTGAGGGAATATCAGTTCTATTCAGTTCAGTTCAGTCACTAGGTCGTGTCCAACTTTTTGCGACCTCATGAATCGCAGCACGCCAGGCCTCTCTGTTTATCACCAACTCCCGGAGTTTACTCAAACTCATGCCCATCGAGTCAGTGATGCCATCCAGCCATCTCATCCTCTGTCGTCCCCTTCTCCGCCTGCCCCCAATCCCTCCCAGCATCAGGGTCTTTTCCAATGAGTCAACTCTTCACATGAGGTGGCCAAATTATTGGAGTTTCAGCTTCAGCATCAGTCCTTCCCAATGAACACCCAGGACTTATCTCCTTTAGGATGGACTGGTTGGATCTCCTTGCAGTCCAAGGGACTCTCAAGAGTCTCCTCCAACACCACAGTTCAAAAGCATCAATTTTTCGGCGCTTAGCTTTCTTCACAGTCCTACTCTCAAATCCATACATGACCACTGGAAAAACCATAGCCTCGATTAGACAGACCTTTGTTGGCCAAGCAATGTCTCTGCTTTTTAATATGCTATCTAGGTTGGTCATAACTTTCCTTCAAAGCAGTAAGCATCTTTTAATTTCATGTCTGCGATCACAATCTGCAGTGATTTTGGAGCCCAAAAAAAGAAAGTCTGACACTGCTTCTACTGTCTCCCCATCTATTTCCCATGAGGTGATGGGACCAGATGCCATGATCTTAGTTTTCTGAATGTTGAGCTTTAAGCCAACTTTTCCACTCTCCTCTTTCACTTTCATCAAGAGGCTTTTCAGTTCCTCTTCACTTTCTGCCATAAGGTTGGTGTCATCTGCATATCTGAGGTTATTGATATTTCTCCTGGTAATCTTAATTCCAGCTTGTGCTTCTTCAAGCCCAGCGTTTCTCATGATGTACTCTGCATAGAAGTTAAATAGGCAGGGTGGCAATATATAGCCTTGATGTACTCCTTTTCCTAATTGTAATGAGTCCATTGTTTCATGTCCAGCTCTAACTGTTGCTTCCTGACCTGCATACAGGTTTCTCAAGAGGCAGGTCAGGTGGTCTTGTATTCCCATCTCCTTCAGTATTTTCCACAGTTTATTGTGATCCACACAGTCAAAGGCTTTGGCATGGTCAATAAAGCAGAAATAGATGTTTTTCTGGAACTCTCTTGCTTTTTTGATGATCCAGTGGATATTGCCAATTTGATCTCTGGTTCCTCTGCCTTTTTTATAACCAGTTTCAACATCTGGAAGTTCTCGGTTCACGTATTGCTGAAGCCTGGCTTGGAGAATTTTGAGCATTAATTTACTAGTGTGTGAGATGAGTGCAATTGTGCGGTAGTTTGTGCAGTCTTTGGGATTGCCTTTCTTGGGATTGGAATGAAAACTGACCTTTTCCAGTTCTGTGGCCACTGCTGAGTTTGCCAAATTTGTTGGCATATTGAGGTCATCACTTTCACAGCATCATCTTTCAGGATTTGAAATAGCTCAACTGGAATTCCATCACCTCCACTTGCTTTCTAAGGCCCACTTGACTTCACATTCCAGGATGTCTGGCTCTAGGTGAGTGATCACACCATTGTGATTATCTGGGTCATGAAGATCTTTTTTGTACAGTTCTTCTGTGTATTCTTGCCACCTCTTCTTAATATCTTCTGTTTCTGTTAAGGAATATACACATATACATATACACCCAAAAGCTAAATCAAAACTGTCCAACAAAAATAAATAAAATAGATTGATCTGGTGAACAGAGGAAACCAAAAATTATATTTTCCAGAACAAAACTAATTAAAGCACAAACTGGAAAACAAAACTAAAGCAAGGTGCCAATTGTGGATTAAAGCAGTGAAAATGAAACTAACAAATATGTTGAGAGGAAAAGAGAGAAAGTAAAGAAAGAAAGTATTGACACACAAAGGCAAATAGAATTAGATAAAGAAGATTCATATACATTAAAGGTTAACTGAAAGGGGAAAAGAACAACAGGAAACGTAAATTAAGGAATAAATGTAGAAAAAATAGTAATAGGTTTTTTTTAAATAAAAGAAAATTCCACAGAGCTGCAAAAGCCCAATGTAGAGGCAGACATTTATGACAAAAATAAAAAATGTGACTGAGAAAGAAAAAAAAACAAAAAGCTCAAAACTTAATTGGATTTCTTTGTGTCAATGAAATCAACAAGTACAACATAGCGGGTGTGGGGGGGTTGCGGGGGTGAGAAAACATCCAAAAGAATCTACAGAACAAGTCAAAAAATAAGACAATAAATGTTTTTTGTTATTGTTTTTTTTTGTGTGTTTTTGTTGTTGTTGTTGTTGTTATTGTTTTGTTTTGTTTTGTTTGAGTCACTGCTGTCAGAGTCCTTTCCCTTGCTGGAAGTCACAGTCCAACTTACATCCCTAGGATGCCCTCCAATGTTGTGCCGATCTCTGGACCTGCTGTTGGGGCAGCTCAGATTCTAATCTGGTCCTACTCCTGGGTGTTCTTGCCTTCAATGTCCACAGCTATCAGAGCGAGTGTGTTTTCTTTTGTGGGAGCTCTCAATGACCTTTTATATATCCCAGAGACACAGAGCCTGCTTAGTTTAATCTGCAGCTTGTACTGCTAGTGGGAAGGTTTTGGGTCTTCTTCCTTAGCCACACTGCCCCTGGGTTGCAATTGTGGTTTCATTGCCATCTTTGTATGTCGGCCATCCACTGGGGCTTCCTCCTGAGGCTGCCCTGGAGGGCTTGGGTCTGCTTCTGTGAGGGCTAGGTGTAGAGGTGGTGTAGCTGCTTGAGTCACGGGGGTTCTGGCAGCACCAGGTACTCAGTGAGGTTGGCTGCTAAGGCAGCAGGAAATATAGTGCTCTAGAAGGGTAAGGCAAGCAGTATAGGCCAATACACTCCACTATTCTTGCCTGGAGATCCCCCCGACAGAGAAGCTTGGTAGGCCACTGTCCACGGAGTCACAAAGAGTCAGACACGACCAAAGCGACCCTTCACACATAGATGCAAGACTTTTTTCCCCCCTGTGGCAGCACTGCTCCAGTGAGAGTTAAGTGTGAAGGTGGCACAGCTGCTTGGCTTGCAGGGACCCTCGTGGCACCAAGTGTCCAGGGACACTGACTTCCTCCGAAGCAGGAGTTACGGCCCTATCAGTCTTTATTGGAGTCTCTTGTAGCTGGCAATCAAAAGGCCTCCTTGGCCAGTCTTTCTCTGAAGCTCTGCCCATTCAGGCACTTAAAAGGCTCCCTTGCCTAGGCTCTCTGTTGTTAGGCATAGCAGGCACATAAAGGGGCACCCTGGGTGGGGTCCTACTCTGTAGTTCAGTGCATCAGGCATTTGATGGGCCAGTCTCTCTATTAGCTGCCGATGCTGGCCCAGTTTTGTGTGATTCTATACATTCTTTTCTACTGGGCAGGTCCTCCTGTCCACTCTCAGCTGGTGTTCTGCATGCACTTCTGTGTCTGAAGGTGTATTCCTGATGTATCCTTGGAGAGATACATACTCCACGTCCACCTACTCCTCCGCCATCTTGTTCTCCTTGTCTATTTCTTAAAGAGAGTAGTAAACTTTCTGTACTAATTGACTCTTCTTTTCATGAGTGACTTCCATGTATCATGCAATTCTGTTTGATAACATTTTACTCACATCAGAACTTCCGTCAAAATTGAAGTTAATCTTCTCAATTTTTTCAGCTATGTTTTATGTTGTATCTTAAATCCTTTGTTGTCTTTTCAACAGTTTTCAAATCATTTTTATCAGGTGTAGATTCCATCTCAAGAAACCATTTTTTTATGTTCATTCATAAAAAAACAATTCTTCATTTGCTTAAGCTTTACCATGAGATTGCAACAGTGCAGTTGTATCTTCATGCTCCATTCCTAATTCTGATTCTCCTCCTATTTGCACCATATCTGAAGTTACTCCTTCCACTGAAACATGAATTCCTTAAAGTCATCATGAGAGTTGGAATCAAGTTTTTCCAAATTCCTGCAGATGTTGATAATGTGACCTCAACCCATGAATTATGAATGTTTTTAATAGACTTAGAATGATGAGTCCTTTCCAGAAGTTTTCCAATTCACTTTGCCCATATCCATGGAAGAAATCATGTTTACAGTAGCTATATCCTTACAAAAATATATTTATTAAATCATAAGACTTGGAAATCAAACTTACTACTTGATCCATGGGATGCAGAATGGTTGTTGTGTTAGACAGCATGAAACTAAAATTAATTTCACTGTACATCTCCATCAGAATTCTTAGGTGACCAGGTGTATTGTCTATGAATAGAAATATTTTAGAAGGTATCTTTTTTTTTTTTTGTTTTTTTCCCCTGAGAAGTATTATCAAGAGCAGGCTTAAAATATTCAGTAAACTGTATTGTAAATAGGTGTGCTGTGCTGTCGTCTAGACTTTGTTTTTCCATATATAGAGCACAGTCAGAATAGAATTAGCAGAATCTTTAAAGACCTGGTGAAAAATAATTGGCTTCAACTTAAAGTTCTCAGCTGCATTAGTCCCTTATTTTTTGAAGCTTATTTTTTGAAGCTCTACAGCCAGGCATTGACTTCTCCTTGCTAATTATGAAAGCTCTAGATGGCATCATTTTCTAATAGAAGGCTGTTTCTTCTACGTGAAATTCTGTTATTCAGTGTAGCCATCTTCACTAATTATCTTGGCTCAATCTTCTGGATAACTTGCTGAAGCTTCTCTGTTGGCACTTACTGCTTCAATTTGCACTTTTATGTTATATGGAAGACTTCTTTCCTTATACATCATAAGCCAAGCTCTGCTGGCTTCAAGCCTTTCTTTTGTAGCTTCCTCACCTCTCTCAGACTTCAAAGAATTAGAAAGCATTAGGACTCTGCTCTCGATTCACTTAAGGGAATGTAGTGTTTGATTTGATCTTCTATCCAGACAACTAAGGGTTTCCCTGGTGACTCAACAGTAAAGAACTGGCCTGAAATGCAGGAGATATGAGTTCAATCACTAGGTTGGGAAAATCTTCTGGAGGAGGAAATGAAAACCCACTCAAGTATTCTTGCTAGAAACATCTCATGGACAGAGGGGCCAGGAAGGAGGGGTATAGCCAGTGCAATCGCAAAGAATAGGGCATGACTGAGCATGCATACATGCAACAGAACACTAAAAATTTCTATTTGTAATAAAGTTCCTTTACTCTTATTGTTTGTATGCTCCCTGGAGTAGCACTTTTAATTTTCTCTAAGAATGGTTCCTTTGCACTAACAACTTGGGCGACTGGTGAAGAAGCCTCACTTTTGGCTTTTCTCAGTTTTGGACATGTCTTCTTTGCTAAGCTTAATCATTTATATAGTTTGATTTAAAATGAGAGATGTGTAACTCTTCTTTCACTTGACACTTACAGGCTATTCTAGGGTTATTAATTGGCCTGATGTTAGTACTGTTGTGTTTCAGGGAATAAAGGGGCCCAAGGAGAGTGAAGCAGAGGGGGAACAGTCAGTTGGTATATCAGTCAGGACACACACAATAATTACCTATTAATTTCCATCATCTTATATGGACATAGTTCTTGACACCACCACACCCCAAGCAATTACAATAACAAGGTCAAGGTCAAGTTCATTAATCACAGACCACTATAATAAATGTAAGAATAATGAAAAATATCAAATATTTTAAGAATTAACAAATAGTGTTGCAGAAACATGAAGTGAGCAAATGCTGCTGCCCCTACTAGTTGCTTGATTCATGGTTGCCACAAATCTTCAATTTGTAAGTAGCACAATATATGTGCAGTATAGTAAAGTGAAACACAATAAAATGAGGTTTGCCTGCATATCTCATTGAAAAAATATCATAGTGGTATCAGTAAACTGATTCTAATATTTACAGAGAAAGACATAATAGCCAACACAGTATTAAAGAAGAAAAACAAAGTTGTAGGCCTGACACTACCCAATCGCAAGACTTCCTATAAAGTTATAGTAATTGAGACACTGTGGTACTGATGAAAGAATAGACAAATAGATCACTACAGAGAAAGATCTACATAAATATAGTCAACTGAGTTTTGATGAAGAGGTAAACACAATAAATGGAGCTTTTTCAACAGGTGGTACTGTAACAACTAGATATCCACATGTAAAATTATATGTGTATATATATATATATATACACACACACACACACACACACACACACATATATATATATATACCCTTCTAAAATATTTGCTGAAACTAGGTCATAGACCTAGGAGTAAAACACAAAACTATAAAACTCCTGGAATATAACAGGAGAAAACTCAGATGACCCTTCGTTTTGTGGTGACATTTTTTTCATGTAACATGAAAGGAATGATACATAAAAAAAAACACTGATAAGCTAAACTTCATCAAAATAAAAAATTCTGCTCTGGGAAAAACAATGTCAAGAGAATTAAGAAGATAAGCCACAGAATGGGAGAAAATATTTGCAAAAGATAAGTCTGCTAAAAGTCTGTTATCTAAAATATAAAAAGAACTCTTAAAGCTAAACAACAAAAAGAAAGGCAACACAATTAAAAAATAGGCCAAAGACCTTGACAGATACTTTACCAAAGCAATAAATACAGATGGCAAATAAGGTAATAAAAATGTACTGTGTCATATGTCATCATGAAATGCAAATTAAAGCAATAAAAAGACATCACTACACACATCAGAATGGCCAATATCTAGAACATTAACAACACCAAATGCTGGCAAGGATGAATTCTCTTTCAGAAACTCTCAACAGTAGAAACTCTGATTCATTGCTGGTGGGAATACAAAATGGTATGGCCACTGTGGGAGATAGTTTGATGATTTCTTACAAAACTGAACGTACTACTAACATATAATCCAGCTATCATGCTTTTCCCTAATTACTCAAAGGAGTTGGAGACTTGTGTTTACACACAAACCTGCACATGGATATTTATAATAGGGCTTCCCTGGTGACTCAGATGGCAAAGAATCCACCTGCAATGTGGGGGACCTGGGTTCAATCCCTGGGTTGGGAAGATGCCCTGGAGGAGGGCATGGCAAACCATTCCAGTATCCTTTCCTGAAGAAACCCCATGGACAGAGAAGCCTGGCGAGCTACAGTCCATGGAGTCACAAAGAGCTGGACACAACTGAGTGACTAAGCACGCAGTACACACAGGAAAAGCAGATGAATGGGTAAACAAACATTCTTACATCCAGATGATGAAATAGCATTCAGAGCTAAAAGCAAATGAGCCATCAGGGTGTGAAAAGTTAAATCCATTTACTAAGTGAAAAGAAGTCAAACAGAAAAATATAAAACATTCTATAAAAGGTGAACTATGGAGTCAGTGAAAAGACCAGTGGTTGTCAGGAGTTGGGGTTGAAGAGAATGATAAATAGGCAGAACACAGAAGATTTTTTACATGATGAATATGCTCTGAATGATACATAGTAATATACATCTTATTTCACATTTGTCCAGACCCATAGAATGTAGAAAATGACATTAATGTAAACATTGGGTGACTCTGATGTGCCAACCTAGTTTATCAATGGTAACAAATGTACCATTCTGAGGGAAATGTTGATTATATATACACACACACACACACACACACACACACACACACACACACACACTAGTTTGCTAGGGCTGCTGCAAAAATATACCACTGACTGGGTGGTTTGAACAAACTATTTTCTCATGATACTGGAGACTCAAAATCAGAGATAAAGTTATTATCAGGGATGCTTCCTCCTGATGTCTCATCTCTAGGTTTACATATTGTCTTTTGTTTCCCTCAAGGTCCTTCCTATATAAGGGTTTCTGGGTCCTAATCTCCTTGTTTTATAAGAGGATCATTCATATTGGATTGAGACCCACTCTAACAAACTCTGGGGCTTCCCAGGTGGTGCCTGTGGTAAAAAGCAAAACAAAACAAACAAACAAGCAAACAAAGAAAACCACCTGCCAATGCCTGAGACATAAGACACATAAGAGATGCAAGTTTAACCCCTGGGTTGGAAAGATGCCCTGGAGGAAGGCATGGAAAGACACTCCAGTATTCTTGCCTAGAGAATCTCATGGACTGAGGAGCCTAGCAAGTTACAGTCCATAGGGTCTCAAACAGGTAGACATGACTGAAGAAAATTAGTATGCATGCACTAAGAAATTCATTCTAACTTAACTACCATAATAAAGACTCTACCTTCACATAGAGTTACATTCTGATACTAAGAGTTATTACTTCAATGTGAGAATTTAGCAAGGGGAATACAAATAAGCCCATAATGCATGCATGTGTCTGTATATGTGTGTGTATATATATATACACACACACACACACTCATATAAAGTATATACACATATACATATGGTCACATATAGTAACAAGCATCATTCTGGGAGATGGTGTATATATACATATACATATATGTGTGTATATACCAGTCAGTTCAGTCGCTCAGTAGTGGCTGACTCTTTGCAACCCCATAGACTGCAGAACGCCAGACTTCCCTGTCCATCACCAACTCCCAGAACCTGATCAAATTCATGTTCTTTGAGCCAGTGATGCCATCCAACCATCTCATCCTCTGCCATCCCCTTCTCCTCCCTCCTTCAGCCTTTCCCAACATCAGGGACTTCTCAAGTGAGTCAGCTCTTGTCATCAGGTAGCCAAAGCATTGGAGTTTCAGCTTAAGCATCAGTCTTTCCAATGAATATTAAGGACTGGTTTCCTTTAGGATGGACTGATTGGAACTCCTTGCAGTCCAAGGGACTCTAAAGAGTCTTCTCCAATACCATAGATCAAAAGCATCACTTCTTTGGTGCTGAGCTTTCCTTATAGTCCAACTCTCACATCCACACATGACTATTGGAAAAATCATAGTTTTGAACTGATGGACCTTTGTTGGTAAAGTAATGTCTCTGTTTTTTAATATGCTGTCTAGGTTGATCATAGTTCTTCCAAGGAGTAAGCATCTTTTAATTTCACCATAGCTTTGACTAGATGGACCTTTGTTGGCAAAGTACTGTCTCTCCTTTGTTTTTAAAGGTTTCAAGTTGAATAGCCACACTCTCTTCAAATGCAAAAAGCAGGTACAATTTAACTCAACACAGAAGCTTGTGTGCAAGGTTAGGAGAATCTGAGGCATTGTATAGAACGTTAGGTTAAAGATGATACTGTGGTTTTCTTTTGTGTGTGTTTTGAGGGTGTGGCTCTTCCTCTGTCACCTGAACTTAGCAAAGAAATGGTTATCTTAATGAAATATCAACAGCTGACCCACAGAAAAATGGGCAAATTCTAAAAATTGAAAAAAAAAAAAAAAAAGAAAGAAAAGCATAATTTAAAAAAAAAATTGTCACTGCTTCCTCCCTCTACATTTTGCTTTCTAAAATTTGCCTGTGTGTTTTTTAAAGTTTTTGATCCTTTCTTTTTTTTTTTTTTAATTCTGAAAAGTAGACAGTAAAACAGCTCCTGGAAGAATTTACAACCAATTGCATGAGAGTCTGGAGTCTGGGAAGCTGAAGTGCCCTTGAAGGGCTGGGAGGAGAAGACAGGAAGCACCCCCACCCCCCACCCCCAGCCCTGTAGCCTCACTGGAGGACCAAGGAGGGGGGTACAGATCTTTGGTCCAGAAGGAGGAAGCTGGGAGGAGGAAGAGGAGAAGGGGAGGGGGACAAACAGAAAATAAAAGGTCACTGCTGCCTGTTTGAATCCAGAGGAAATGCACAGCCCTGTGTGGGGTAAGAGCCCCACAGAGCAGAGGCAGCCCTGGGGTACCCTGCCCCCAGCACCTCGGGACCCGGTGGGAGTGGACGAGGAGGGTCCGGGCGGGCACTGGTAGAGGAAGCTGGCAGGGGCCTTCAGGACTCGCCAGCCGCTGTGTGCCTGTGCCCCTCGTGTGTTCCCGGAGTAGCTCCATAGTCACAGTTCCCCGGTACGGTGGCCACCGGCCCTGGTTCTGATAGCCCTGGTCCCACTGCTGGTTGTACTGTTGACCCCGGTTGCAGTCACGCTGAGGGTAGGTCTGTGCCGCGGGGGGTGGTAGGGGGTGCAAGGGGCTCGCATAGTTGTAGGCAGGTGGTGGCGGAGGTGAGGTGTGGGGCTGTGTAGCTCTGGCTGCACCCTCCCTGGTTGTAGGGAGGTGGTTGGCTGTGACTGGCAGTGGAGGGCTGTAGCTGCTGACCAGAGGGATGCTGGTATTGGAGCAGGGGGTGATGCAGCTGGAGGGTTCGGAGCAGGGCGGTAGGTGGGTGGCGGCTGAGGCTGGGAGCCCGGCTGTAGCTGCCTCCGTTGTTGGAGTTGCGGTTGCCCCCCGGTTGTTACCCCGGCGGCTCAGGTTGTAGCCACCACCTCCACTACGGTTGAAATCTCCTGGGTAGTTGCCTCCTGCACCGCTGCCTCCTCCTCAGCTCTGGAAGCCTCCGCGGTTGCCCCCCGCCCGGCCCTCGGGACCTCGGTTGTCACAGCGCTGGGAACCGCCGCCGCCCCGCCTCGGTGGCCAGCGCTCCCCTCGGCGGCGGTCCCGCCCCACGGCCTTCCTCACTCGGCTGCCTCGCCAGCCTGTCTTCGGCCTCTCTCCGCATCTCTGAACAGCACCTCCTCCAGGAGGTCCCCGGCATCAGGCAAGGAGAACCCGGCTTTCATTTCTAAGACCGTGTGATCCCGGACATCCGTCCCTTCTTCTTCGCTCTGCTTTATTGTTCGGTCTTTCAGGTCTTGCTCAGTAGGACAAATTCCAATAGCTTTCCGCTGGAAGCCTCCACATGGTCTCATTTTTCATCTCTGGGCTGACCCATAAGCATTCGTCTGATTTAGGCTATAGCTGAGCTTCTTGCGGGCGGTGATCTGGACCGGGCCGTCGGGCGCTGGGTGGTGGCCGGGGGCATCAGGATGGCGCGATGGCCCGTGTGGTTCCGCTGAGGCCTAGGCCCATTACCTGCGTCTCATCCACGATGGCGCTGCCATCCAGAAGGTTGAGCTTCTCGAAGGGGCTGCAGGCTGCGCGTTTGATGGCCCATGTGGTTTTGCCGGAGGCCGGCAGGCCCGCCAGCATCAGAATCTCACACTCCACCTTGCTCTTTGGCCTGACGGTGCCCGCGTTGTGCTCACTTGGGGAAAGGTGCCGGATGAAGGTGAAGCCTGGCAGGACGGAACAGTAGGGCTTGGCCCGCTGCCCGAAGTTGAACGCCACCGCACAGTTCTTCACCAGCACGTGAGGGTGGAGGGCCTGACCCCCTAAGGCTTCCTTCTGGATTCGGAAGGCGGTGCCCATCCACTTCCCAGTTTTGGTGAAGGAAAGTTCCACGTCGTTTCCACATTCAAAGTCCACAAAGCAGCCGGTTACATCCTTCTCTGCAAACTTGTCTCCAGAGTTCTCAAAGAGGCTGTCGGTGAACTTCTTCTGAGTGACTACGTGGCCACAGGAGAAAGGTGCTCGGCCTAGCTGAGTGCTGCGGCAGTCCAGAGACCAGCCAATGTGGAACACGTGTGGGTCAGGCTCCAGAGACGGAAGGTGCGTCACAGAACTTTCTTCATGGATCTTCATCTCAAAGCACACACGGCCCCTCTGACCCCATAGCTGGTATGGGCTCCTGACCGCATGTATGCAAAACTTCAGCTGGGGGTGAATAGCCGCTACTCTGGCCTTGGGCCACCTTGAAATGGAGGTTGCAGTTATAGGTGTCAAGCCACCAGGGTGTCGTCTCAATGGATGAAAGACATCTTCACCGTCTTCAGCCGGAAACTGAGGAGATCGCCCACTCCTATCCTCTCAGTGCTCAAAGTACCCCCGTCCCCACTTTTCCTCATAAGGCCTCTTGCGATGCTGGAGTTGTCTGTCTAGTTTGTGTGGAGATGATGCTTCAGGTGGGAGGAAGCCGGTTGGTGCTTCTTGCTTCATCTCTGTCTTTACTTTTGGGCGACAGACCATTTCCAGCAGTCTCTTCTCATTGCCAGACTTGTTCTCTGGCTTTATGGCCTGCATCTCATAGAAGTGGCTCTGTATGGTAATATTGTCCATGACATCTAGTTGCTTTGCCGGGTCGCCCCGGTTCGTCAACGGACTCGAGCTCCCACCCGTCGTCAGGGTCCTCGGCCTTCAGTGCTGCCTGTAGCCGCTCAGCAAGCTCGGCCTTGATGCAGCTCCTTGTTAAGTTCGTTCATCTTCAGACGCCGCACATCCATGACCTGGGCTCCCAGCGCTCTGTCCTCCTTGAACGTTTCTTGCCAGCAGATGAAGGGTAAGCAGGGGCAGGTGGGGGGGTGGGGGGGGGTGGGTGGGTAGTGCACTTCAATGGCGGCAGCTTCTCTGCTTTTTAATATGCTTTTTCATAGCTTTTCTTCCAAGGAGCAAGCGTCTTTTAATTTCAAGGCTTCAGTCACCATGTGCATTGATTTTGGAGTCTGATAAAGTCTCTCACTGTTTCCATTGTTTCCCCATCTATTTGGCATGAAGTGATGGGACCAGATGCCATGATCTTAGTTTTCTGAATGTTCAGTATTAAGCCAGCTTTTTCTGTCTCCTCTTTCACTCTCATCAAGAGGATCTTTAGTTCTTCTTAGCTTTCTGCCATAAGGGTAGTGTCATCTGCATATCTGAGATTATTGATATTTCTGCTGGCAATCTTGATTCCAGCTTGGGCTTCATCCAGCCCCACATTTTACATGATGTACTCTGCACATAGTTACTAAGTCCTGCCTGGCCCTTGCGACCCCATGGACTGTAGCCTGCCAGGCTCCTCTGTCCATGAGATTCTCCAGGCAAGAATACTGGAGTGGGTGGCCCTTTCCTTCTCCAGGGGATCTTCCTGATCCAGGGATTGAAACTGGGTCTCCTGCATTGCAGGCAATTTTCCCCTGTAGCTCAGTTGGAAAAGATTCTCCCTCCAATGCAGAAGAAACTTGGGTTCAACCCCTGGGTCAGGAAGATTCCTTGGAGGAGAAAATGGCAACTCACTCCAGTATTCTTGCCTAGGAAATCCCATGAACAGTGGAGTCTGGTGAGCTACAGTCCATGAAGTCACAAAGAGCCAGACAAGACTGAGTGACTGAACATACATATATATGTGTGTATATATATATATAAATATGCACACACACACACACACACACAGATGGGCTTCCCTTGTGCCTCAGTTGGTAAAGAATCTGTCTGCAATGGAGGGACCTAGGCTTGATCTCTGCATTGGGAAGATCCATTGGAGAAGGGAATGGCCACCCACTCCAGTATTCTGGCCTAGAAATGCCACGGACTGTATGGATTCTCAAAGAGTTGGACATGAATGAGTGACTTTCACTTATTTAAATACACACTTATATTATGAATGCACATATACTATGTTTATATATATATATATATATATATGTACATTATCCCTTTTAGCTTATAGATTAGCTTAATGCTTTTACCTTAAGACATTGTTATACCTAACACAAAAATTACATCTAATATTTAAAATATTCCTTCATTCTCCATTGAGGTGGAAAAGACAGTTCCTTTTAGTTGGTGTCAAAAATCAGAGGCAAATGTTTTTGCTTATGGGAAACACCTAAATATTATATAGTTATCAAGATTTCCTTAGGTGTAATCATTTTATGAAATCATGATCCAATTAAATTTAAATTCTAGCACATATTCTTAGAGTATGCATTGTGATTTATTGAACTAATATTTATTACAACAGAGCAAGGATAGCTCAATTTAGGAAAAATATCAATATGTGTTTTTTAAATAAATTAATGTTTATAAAATGGTATGATTGTTAGGATGCTAACAAGTCATACAAAAATTCTGGTAGTCATACATAATTTCAATTTCAATTTTAACTGGGTAAGAAACAAATGAAAACTAAATATAATCAAACTAATCAGCCCACCCAAAATCCATCTAGTAACTGATCAAATAAAAATGAATAAAGGCACAATGATTAAAACAAGAAAAGCTAAATGCATGCCTATTATTTTGGCCAATATTTAGCTATGTTCTGGAAGTATGCTGATGTTTAGAGAAACAATGATGATTCAGTTACTTTTAATAAAACTTACAGAAGGTGGCCCCCACATGAATGGACAAACTTCAGATGTCAGGTAATCACTGTGCATTTGACCTCAGTTTTGTGTCATAGTAGCAAATTTTGTAACACAGGGAAATCACACATTACAAAATATAAATGTTTTACTGTATGATAGTACCAACCAATAAAAATAGTTTTTAAAATCCCATTATAGTAGTGCCAATAATATAAAATAAGAAAACTTATGCAGAATATGTAGAAAGCCTCTGCATAAAAAGAAAAAAAATATTAAAGTAACTAAGGATCCTTGAATTATATGGAAAAAGATGCAGTTTTCCTGACTTTGATGATGTAATACAAAAATGTAAATCACTTTTACTAATACTGAATTTTACTAAAATTATAATCATAATTCACAAATGGTTTCTTGGAATTCATAAAAAAATGGATTCATAAATTTAAAAGGAATATATTTCTGAGAATTTCCTATTGATTTTTGAAATATAAACAATATCTAAAATAATGCCAGCATAATGAAATAAATTGCCATTATAAAGTCATGTATTCTTAAACACATTTTATGTACGTAATTATGCATATCTTTGGATTTCCCCCCAGAACTTCATCAATTATGAATAAATCAATTAGTCATCATTCCCAACTTTTTTTACAGTTGTGATTGGAATCAAGTATATAGATTCTTCTTATTTTTTGTTTAACCTTTTATTGTTTTAAAAATGAAATAGAAAAATTAAGAAGAATTTATATGACTGTTTTCAGTGAAGGCCCAATAAAGGAAGGCAAGAAATATAAAAGCCGTAAAAGAAAATATTAATCAATATTTTCAGTGTGAAAGAAGACCAAGCCAAAATCAGTAGATAAATTATAGTACAAGTTAAATTCCATGATATATACTTGATTTTTTTTTCCATTTATTCTTATTAGTTGGAGGCTAATTATTTTACAATATTGTAGTGATTTTTGCCATACATTGACATTAATCAGCCATGTATTTACATGTATTCCCCATCCCGATCCCCCCTCCCACCTCCCTCCCCACCGCATCCCTCTGGATCTTCCCAGTGCACCAGCCCTGAGCACTTGTCTCATGCATCCAACCTGGGCTGGTGATCTGTTTCACCCTTGATAATATACATGTTTCGATGCTATTCTCTCAAAACATCCCAGGGTATATATACTTGAACAAAAGTAAATATCCTTGTACACAAAGATCTCCATGGATCTCCATAGAAAAAATTATTGACTGAAAATATAGGAAAAAGTTAGGGCAAATGTTAGAAACAATGAAAAATGGTAAAAAGCAAAAATGTAAATATTGTCTCATTTATACATTGAAAAGCATTTTGTTTTAAAATTATTTCATTTTAACCATACTTTATCTTTTATAAAATGATGCAATAATGGAAAAGCTACAAATGAGTTTTTGTTACTGTAAAAATATCTATACAATTTGGATATTGGTAGGATTAATTTTTTAAAAATCAGTCATTGTTAGTAGGTTAATATACAAGTTTAATGAATAATTCAATTTTCTCTGACTAGTTCAATGCAAATATACATAAGCCTATTGTAGTAACCATAATTTTTGATGGAAGAATTTCTTTGCATATTAGATTATAGTAACCCATTGCAATTAAGTCCAAGGAGAATATTTGCTAGTGATCTCAATTCTTGATGAAATATGAAATGTACATAGATAAAATTAAAATGGAACTTTTACTCCATTTGGTTCATCTGATAGAGTGCCTGAAGAGCTACAGATGGAGGTTCGTAACATTGTGCAAGAGGTGGTGATCAAAACCATCCCTAAGAAAATGAACATTACTTTACTAGCATGTGAGATGAGTGCAACTGGAACAACAGACTGGTTTCAAATAGGAAAAGAAGTACGTCAAGGCTGTATATTGCAACCCTGCTTATTTAACTTATATGCAGAATACATCATGTGAAATGTTGCACAGGATGAATCACAAGTTGGAATATCAAGAACCTCAGATATGCAGATGACACCACCCTAATGACAGAAAGTGAAGAGGAACTAAAGAGCCTCTTGAAGAAGGTGAAAGAGAAGATTGCAAAAGCTGGCTTAAAACTCAACTTTCAGAAAACTAAGATCATGGCATCCAGTCCCATCACTTCATGGCAAATAAATGGGGAAATAATGGAAACAGTGACAGACTTTATTTTCTTGGGCTCCAAGATCATTGTAGACAGTGACTGAAGCCATGGAATTAAAAGACACTTGCTCCTTGGAAAAAAAGTTGTGACAAACCTAGACAGCATATTAAAAAGCAGAGACATCGCTTTGCTGACAAAGAGCCCTATAATAAAAGTTATGGTTTTCCCAGTACTCATGTTTGGATATATGAGAATTGGACTATAAAGAAGGCCAATCAATGAAGAATTGATGCTTTTGAATTGTGGTGTTGGAGAAGACTCTTGAGAATCCTTTGGACAAGAAGGAGGTCAAACCTGTCAATCAATCCTAAAGGAAATCAACTGTGAATATTCACTGGAAGTACTGATGCTGAAGCTAAAGCTCCAATAATTTGGCCATCTGATATGAAGAGCCAACTCATTGGAAAAGACACTGACACTGGGAAAGATTGAGGGCAGGAGGAGAAAGGGGTAACAGAGGCTGAGATGGTTGGATGGCATCATCAACTCAACGGACATGAGTTTGGCAGACTCTGGTTGATAGTGTCAGACAGAGAAGCTTGGCATGCTTCAGGCAATGGGGTTTCAGAGAGTCAGACACCACTGAGTGACTGAATGAGGACAGCAACCCCATTTGGCTACTGTGACTATGCTGTTAGTGCAGTGAATCTGCTTAAAATTTATCCAATGTAAGTTTTGGTAAAGTCTTTACATTAAAATTTTCTCAGTAAAGTTTGATTATTACTCAAAGCTGCATATATTTTCAATCATACTTTCAGTCAAGGATGAATTAAACTTTTTGGCACATATGTTTATATTCTCATGTAATAAATTTTTCTATAATTAACTATTCAAATATCTTAAAGTGAGTTAATATCTAATGTTGTGAAAACTTATATATACAGTCACACTCATATTTTGGGGGGAGCTTGGTATTTACTATAACATTTTGGGACTACTATTTACAACATTAATTATATTTTAAAAGTTATTATCTATGATTGAAAATTTTCAATTTTGGTATTCTCTTATATAAACAAATGCATCAAGACAGAAGATATATTTAATAACACTTATTTTATCAGTGTCTGCATTGTTTAAACAAACCTAGGGAAATGTCTATTTTAGGAAACAGTTCCATCAATTATGAACTCTGCATGCTATGAAATACCTCCAGCTACAATATTTTTAAAAGACAACTACTGGTTAATTGACTTTATAGTCATTAAAAATACTTACTTTGAGATAAATATATATTGAAGAAACATAGTAGTGCAAATACTCCGATGTAATGTTGTTATATTTTTGGAAAAATATACAAATAAAGTAAGAACAAGAATAAATATAATAAGCTTAGAATTTTCATGTTGTAAGATCACAGAGAATACTAGAAATATTTACACATTTATTTTAATAAAAATCAGCTCCCATGATTCTAATAGAGTGAATGAGTGGTAATTAACTTTGTCAATATACTTTTTTATTGATTAATTTATTAAAAAATTATATTATTTATGTGAAAATTCATTTAAGGTCAAATATGTAAAGAATTACTTTTTATAATTGTATCTCAATTATGAGGGGAAAATTATAGATTCAAGTTTCAACAAACTATAAATACACAAAAATTTATACACAAACTATTGTCTCTTCTTTTATAATTAATTGGATTTTCCATTAGCATTTGATCTTTCAGTGTTGGCTCCTGTATGCTAATTTCAAGAGTTGGAATGTAGAACAAAAACTCATTTTTGCTTGATATTTGCAATGCAATTATCTCATTCAGGCATCTTTTTTTGTATAATTTTCTATAGCATAAGACTATGTTGACAGTTATTTTTGAATCACTTATGATTTTCAAAGAATGTTGAACTGTTATTTCAATTTTCACCCAAGCTGCAAGTGAAAGTTACACAAACATAAACTACAACTTGCTGAATTGTCTGGTCAAAACCATACAGTATTTCGATGTATGCAATTATTTTAGCTTGGTAAATTTCTGAATGTCTCCATACATGTGTCTCTAGGCCTTTAATCAAGAATGAATGCTATTTTTCAAGCAGTTTATAAAATTGTTTTCTGATTAAATACTCTACATATAATTTATTACTGTTTCATGTTTGTTTTCTATAAAATTCATCAAGACAGAAACCATCTTTACAAAACTCATACCTCACATAAAGACTGTTTGAAAAAAAACAAAATCAAGTTTTGTGTATATAGTATATGTATACATACATATACTTATGTGTGTATACACACATATATATGTGTATATATGTATTAATTGCATAAGATCTTTTATATGATACTATTATTTCTTATACTTCAATGCTATGCTCCCTTCTCTTCTCAGAGGGATATTTTTACCAGTTATGTGATATGATCTTAATAGGCACTGTGTCCTAACTTTGCCCTAAGATCTGTCTTCCTTCGGATATTTCTATAGTGTGCATAGGACATGACCATGAGGCTGTCACTTGGGTGTTTTTCCTTGGGGGTCCCACAGGCATTTCAACCTCAATATATTTAAAATCAAAACAATATCTTTTTTTTAACAACAGGGTTTCAGTTGCCAACTACATGTGACTTTTCCCAAATACACAAGTCCAAAAGAACTATGTCCCTTATGTAGAACAATATTATAAATAATTTTAGATATTTGCTTTATGTAAAAATGTGCATAATTTTTAATTCAATACTAAAAGATTATATACTTCACTCAGTGTTATATCATACTTCTGTTCCATACTACCTCATGTAGTTGCCTGTTCATTCAAGTACTTGCATGGTCGTTGTTGTTGTCAGTCACTCAGTCATGTCCAACTCTTTGTGACCCCATGGACTGCAGCACACCAGGCTTTCCTGTCCATCACCAACTCCTGGAGTTTACTCAAGCTCATGTCCATTGATTGATGCCATCGAACCATCTCATCCTCTGTCATCCCCTTCTCCTCCTGCCTTTAATCTTTTCCAGCATCAGGGTCTTTTCCAATGAGTTGGTTCTTCACATCAGGTGAATAAAGTTTCAGAACTTTAGCTTCAGCATCATTTCTTCCAGTGAATATTCAGGGCTTGATAATGAAGGGTTAAAAGTCATTTTTGTTTTAGACTAGGAATCAGCAATGACCTTCTTGGTAAATATTGCTAGCAGATCATTTTGTATAGTATATGAACTACGAATTATTTTTACAAATTTGTACCATTGTAAAGACAAAAATGCTGAAGCTGAAACTCCAGTATTTTGGCCATCTCATGTGAAGAGTTGACTCATTGGAAAAGACCCTGATGCTGGCAGGGATTGGGGGCAGGGGGAGAAGGGGACTGCAGAAGATGAGATGGCTGGGTGGCATCACCAACTCGATGGGCATGAGTTTGAGTAAACTCCGGGAGTTGGTGATGGACAGGGAGGCCTGGCATGCTGCGATTCATGGGGTCACAAAGAGTTGGACACGACTGAGCGACTGAACTGAACTGAACTGAAAGACAAAAATAAAAGCAAAGTGAAACAATTGATAAACAGGCAACAGAAATATATGGCATGCGCAGCCTAAAATATTTATTATAAATGGAACCTTTAAAAAAATTCCTAACTTGATTCTGCAACTGATTGTAAATCTACCACATCCCATGCTCAATTACTTTTCAAAAGTTTAACCCTACACAAAAAATCATTCCCATGCAATAAACATGAGATTTATTAAAGTTTCATATTATTATTTTTTGAATGATAACTATGTTGCAACTTTGAAAAAGCAAAAATCTGACATCTGAAGCAGTATGATGCCAGCTTATGACCATGGGTAAGTAACTAATCTGGTCTGAACTTAATTTTTCTCATCTGTAATGTGCGATAAAAGTGCTAGGTTATAGTTTAAAGTTCAATGAAATAATGTAGGCTGTTGATCCAGTATAGTGACTTAGCAGTAATAAGTATCCTATTGATGCCAGTTTTGCATTCCTATTTCCATTGATTCAATTATATGTTCATTTGAATTACAGAGATATAATACAAGTGTAAAAATTAGAGCTCTAGCAACAGGAGTGAACATAGGAACATCTATGTTAAAATGCAAAAAATAAAAAAAAGATATAAAAATTTTCCTAATGACAACATATATTTATGTTTAGTATAGCAAACTCTAAAAGCTAATTGCATAACTAATGTTCAGTGATTAATTTATATGGATAAACCACAGTACATTGAAATAATTCTGGCTAATAAATCCAGATACAGGAGGGACATAAAGTTGCCTATAGACTTAGTTATACTTAGAATGGAGGAAATTTCTATATGAAATAGAAAGCAAGAAATTTAAAGTGTTTTTATTTTCCCAAAATAGAGAAATCATGGCTTACAAGTGAAGGAAAAATTATAATAATAACTTGGTTATGTTTTTAGCTAATATTTGTTATGAGCTAACATATTTCAAGGAACTCTGCTAAGTATTTTAAAACATTTTTCTTTTAGTTAGTGCCAACTGAATATTGGATAATAATTAAAGACAATAATTGCTCATAATTGTTAAATACTTATGTCTTAGTCTCATGCCATACAGAATACTTTTCATGCATTGCTGCATTTAATCATCAGAAATCCTTTGTATTAAGTATTATTACCATCATTTCAAAGATGAGAGAACTGAAGCTTAGCAAATATAAGTGATTTGCCCCAAATCTCACAGCTGTTTAACTGACTGAATCAGACCTCAAACCAAAGCAATCTGACCACAATGAATGTCAAAGCACTGTTGAACTGGGCACAACATACCACCAGTAAATTTGAATTTGCTATTAAAGCTCATCACTAATTTTAGAAGCTCAACTGATTTTAATGGTTTAGACATGGGATATGAGGAAATTTAGGGGAGACAAAATAAAAGACATGCAACATTTAAAATCATTCTAGGCCTGCTGAGAGGACTAAAGCAATTCAGAATACAAAAATCATAAAAGAGACTTTTGCTGTTTGCTCTTTCTTTCTTTTTTTTTTTAATTGAGGTAATTAATATATAACATCATGCAAGTTTAAGGTGTATAACATGTTAAACTGATGCATTTATTTTTGCAATATGATAACCACTATAACTCACTTAATACTTCTCATCATTTCACATAATTATCACTTCTCTTCTGCAGTGGGAACACTTAAGATCTAGGTTTTTGTTTGCTTTTTTGTTTGTTTTATTTGCCACACGCTGCATGGCATGTGGGATTGTAGTTCCCTGACTAGGGAGCAAACCCAGGACATCTGCAGTGGAAATGAGGAATCCTAATCACAGGAATTTCAAGATCTGCTTTCTTAGCAGCTTTGAAGTTTATATTGCAGTATTGCTGACTATAATCTCTATGCCTTGCATTGATCTCCATTAATTATATGCCTACTAGTTACAAATTTGTAACCTTTAACACTATCTCCAGGATTCCCCCAACCCACAGTCCCTGAAAACTCCATTTTATTCTGTTTTTATAACTATGATTTTTTCAGATTCCATATATGAGTGATGTCATACAGTTTTTACCTTTCTCTAATTTATCTCACTAAGCACAATGTCCTCAAGGTTCATTTATGGTGTAAAAAATGGTCAGATACCCTTCTTTTATCTGAATAATATTCCATTGGTATGTATCTGTGTGTGTCTGTGTATGGCAAATATGTATATGTGTACAGCTTTATCCATGTATCCCTTAAACCACACATTGTTTTTAAAATCTGGATAGGTTTTAGGCTTTTAGGCATAACCATGACAAACTCAGTATCTAGTTTTAATTTCTTATTTTATGTGGAAGATTGGATTTTCATATACCATTCCATTTGTATTAAACCATTCATATTCTTCTGTAAAAGTACTTATTTCACAGATTCCTTCCAGCAGTTTTTACAAGAAAACAACAACAAGATTTGTCACCCAGTCACCCAGAAGAGTGGAAATTATTTTTTATTTCAACAGTGAACAAGATAACTTTTTAGAGAGGAGACAATAGACTGCTCTACTAATAGGATTATTTGTGGATTATATAAAAAATGCTGAAAATATTGAACATATCTGCTGTTTTAATTTCCTGCCTCAGAGAAAAGCCAAGGTCAATAGTTGAACCCGGTATGTGTGTAAATGAATGCTTATAAGCTCTAGAGAACAGTGTCCAGACTCCTGAGGAGGTTCGGCACAATCTCATTTTTGGTGCTAAGAAATGGGGAAATGGAGACATTCCAGATTTAAGGAGTTTCCCAGTCTGAAGCAATTTCAGTGCATTTGAAGTATGAATTCTATTCAGCAGATCACTGATTTACTCTTGCTTCAGTGCATACAGAGCTATTGCCATTAAAAAATAAAAAAGAAGAAAGAAAAGAAAGGTAATCCCACAGACTATTTCAGTAGGAAGTTAATTTCATGCAGAACAAAATAAATCACTTAAAGATCCTCCCATTTTATTTAAAAATACAGCAACAACAATAACAAAATGATCAATATCCTCCACACTGCCTAGCTGTAACTTTTGTCATTATTTGCCACAAAGGACCAGTAATGCTTTATTTTCTAATTAAGGGCAATTAAATATATTATGAAGCACTTAGTGTAATTGTGATATTCAAGAATAACTTTAACATTACAACAAATGTAATCCTTCTCAGAACCAATTCAAAAGTCTATCAGAAAGAAGTAAAGGAATTTAGAAACATGTGAAATGAGAGTTAAAAGATTTAGAATTAAGTACTTTGGAAGGCAGCCACTGACATTTAAATCAAATGGACTGCACAGATGTAACATCTGCCCAGCAGGGAACTACACTAATAAACGTATGTGTAGTTCTTAAAGTTATGAGTAAACAGCTAAGCTATGCATTTTTTTCCTATTGCTATTTTGGTAGATCAAACAGGTTTGGTGTAAAAATGTTCTAATTGTTATGATTAAAAAGCTATTTTTCTTTAACCTATTATTAGGTGACAACCAAAAATAGAGCTAGCTTAATGTAATATTTTGATTATATAAAAGTTTAAGTCAATGTATGGCAAAACCAATACAATATTGTAAAGTAAAATAAATAAATTAAAAAAAAAAGAATATGAAAGTGAAAACATAAAAAAAGAGTTGAAATAATGTTCTATTAGATCTAGAATTTATTTAAAATAAGGAAATGAAATTTAAAATTCCTACCTCATTCATAAATTAAACTTTCAGAAATGTTTGAATGTAATTTTGACAGTTTTTACTATATTTCTAATTGCTGGAACTCAAAAAGAAGAGGTTAATATTTCCATAACACTCATTTTGCTTTTTTTTTTTTTTTTTTCATTTTTCTTTTATTATCGCTCTCTTTCATTCTTTTTGATTGGAGAAGTTATTGTGTCATATTACATTTAATTAGATATTTCATTTTAGTCACTTACTGAAGTCTTTCTTTTACTCTTGAATATAAGATGTATCTGGAAGAAAGGCCATATCTCTTAATTCACTAGCATTTTCTAGAATAGTGTCTGAGACAGGTTTTTTAAATAGAGAATGAAGAAATAAAATGTTGGATAATGGTGGTGGTGGTGGAGTCGCTCAGTTGTGTCCGACTCTTTGCGACCCCATGGACTGTAGCCTACCAGGCTCTTCCATCCATGGGATTTTCCAGGCAAGAGTACTGGAGTGGGCTGCCATTTCCTTCTCCAATGATGGATAATATCAGGTAGGAAAAATCAAAGATTCTCTTAAGAAAATTTCTGAGGGTAATTGTACCAAGGTTTTAGGAGGAAATAGAAATAAGAAAAATACACAACATGTATAAATGTAATACAATCAGATAGATTGAAATTTTCATTTTTTGTTAAGATTTGTGAAGTTTACAGTATTTGAAGAATTAAGTAATTAAAAAAATAAAATCAGTATTGAAAATCAAAATCCATCATGAAGGAATATGTTAAAAAGTTGTATTGCTTAGTCTAGACAGAGACTTTTCAGTCTAAGCATTTGAAGCCAGGAAATTTTCATAAATCATCTAGAGATCCACTTAAACACACTATTATATTAAGTGACAGAAGAACACAGAAAATACCTTGTCATACTGTACATCTCCTGAAATACTTCTATAAAGTATATATCAGTTATTTAGAGAAGGATATTAGGCTGCAGTCCATGGGGTGGCTAAGAGTCGGACACAACTGAGTGACTTCCCTTTCACTTTTCACTTTCATGCATTGGAGAAGGAAATGGCAACCCACTCCAACGTTCTTTCCTGGAGAATCCCAGGGACGGGGGAGCCTGGTGGGCTGCCGTCTATGGGGTCGCACAGAGTCAGATACGACTGAAACAACTTGGCAGCAGCATTAGCATCGTAAGTATTCATTAGTAAGCAGGAGAGGTCCAGCAGGAGTTCATTTCTGACTCAGTTCAAATGGACATCAGCTAAATGGCCTGAAGTTTGCTTTTACTTTAATAATGTCTCGTGTTTGAAAAAAGAAAAAGAAAGAAGCGTCAAGGTCACCGAGCTGACAAGTTCTGCGTGTGTGCTTGCTAGGTAGTTTCAGTGCTTCCGGCTCTGTGTGCCCTATGGGCTGCCGCCCACCAGGCGCCTCTGCCCGTGGATTCTCCAGGAAAAGATACTGGGATGCGTTACCATGCGCTCCTCCAGGTGATTTTCTTGATCCAGGGATGGAACCCGCATCTCTTGCATCTCCTGCATTGGCAGGCAGGTTCTTCTTACCATTAGTGCCACATGGGAACCCAATAAGTTTTGAAGCTGGCTTAAATGACCTGCTGAAATTATTAATGTTAATTGAACTTGCATAGAGTCTTTTGGAATACAATGGGAAGGTAACTCTGTAAAGATACTAAATAATGGTTAAATTTTTCCTCTTCTGCTCTGGGTATTAGTTCTACAATAATGATTAATAGAAATCTTTGCTCTCATGGGACTCATATTCTCATCAGAAACATACTTAAACCTCCAAATTAATATTGCATAATATAGGGAAAGCACACAATGCTCTCATAACACCTAAGCTATGTGTTTCCAAGAATTTTTATAGGAGTTTTAATTAGTTTGTAAGAAAATTTCCTGTCAAAGTATTTCAAGTATACAGTATATCATGTAAGAAGAATCCCAAGCAAATATGATAATGGTGCACTAGAAAAACGAAGTGAAAGTAAGTTGCTCAGTTGTGTCCGACTCTTTGCGACCCCATAGACTGTGACCTAGTATAGACTGTAGCCTACAGGCTTCTCCATGCCTGGGATTTTCCAGGCAAGAGTACCGGAGTGGGTTGCCATTTCCTTCTCCAGGGATCTTCCCGACCCAGGAATCGAACCCGAGCCTCCCACATTGCAGGCAGATGCTTTACACTCTGGACCAAGGAGATTATATATGCTTAAAGGTGAGTTGTCACAAATACACAGAAATCTGCTCATTAATTGCCTCAAAAGCTCAGCAAAGGAGAAAATGGAGAGATCACAACAGACAACACTGAAATACAAAGGATCATAAGAGACTACTACCAGCAGCTCTATGCCAACAAAATGGACAACTTGGATGAAATGGACAAATTCTTAGAAAAGTATAACTTTCCAAAACTGAACCAGGAAGAAATAGAAGATCTTAACAGAGCCATCACAAGCAAGGAAATCGAAACTGTCATCAAAAATCTTCCAGCAAACAAAAGCCCAGGACCAGATGGCTTCACAGCTGAATTCTACCAAAAATTTAGAGAAGAGCTATAACACCCATCTTACTCAAACTCTTCCAGAAAATTGCAGATGAAGGTAAGCTTCCAAACTCATTCTATGAGGCCACCACCACCCTAATTCCAAAACCAGACAAAGATGCCACAAAAAAAGAAAACTATAGGCCAATATCACTGATGAACATAGATGCAAAAATCCTTAACAAAATTCTAGCAAACAGAATCCAACAACATATTAAAAAAATCATACACCATGACCAAGTGGGCTTTATCCCAGGAATGCAAGGATTCTTTAATATCCGCAAATCAATCAATGTAATACACCACATTAACAAATTGAAAGATAAAAACCATATGATTATCTCAATAGATGCAGAGAAAGCCTTTGACAAAATTCAACACTCATTTATGATTAAAACTCTCCAAAAAGCAGGAATAGAAGGAACATACCTCAACATAATAAAAGCTATATATGACAAACCCACAGCAAGCATCACCCTCAATGGTGAAAAATTGAAAGCATTTCCCCTGAAATCAGGAACAAGACAAGGATGCCCACTCTCACCACTACTATTCAACATAGTGTTGGAAGTTCTGGCCACAGCAATCAGAGCAGAAAAAGAAGTAAAAATCAGGAAGTCATTAAATAACTTATCTTTAAGCAGGTGAGTAAAGTGATTTGAATGTTAATACATTTTTATACTGTCTGCCAAATAGTTTGAAGGAGACAAAATAAAGGCATGAAGATTAGGCTTTCAAATATCCTGTGGAGGTTGGTGACTTGAATAAGAGTACTACCAGTCACAATAAAGAAACTCAAGTATATTATGAACATAAAAATTTATAAGATGCAGGAAAAATAATGCTTAAATGGACATTTATCCTATTTAAGGCATGCATTAACTAAAAAAACAAACAAACAAAAAAAAAACTAAAGTTAATAATCTAAAATTTCATTTTAGGAAACTAGGGAAGAAAAACAAGCAAAGCCTAAAGCAAGCAGAAGGAAAAAATAATAAAAATAGAGCAGAAATCAATATAATTAAAAATAGGAAAAATGTGTTACTGTGAGTTTCTCAGTCATGTCTGACTCTTTACTACCCCATGGACTGTAGCCCACCAGGCTCCTCTCTTGATGGAATTCTCCAGGTAAGTATACTGAAGTAGGTAGCCATTTGACAGGGAAAATCAGCATAATCAAAAGCTGGTGCTTGAACAGATCAAGAAGTTGGTAAATCTCTAGCTAAACTAACCAAGAGAAAAAGAAAGAAGATGACAATTGCCAATATTAAAAGTGAAAGAATATGAGCACCACAGATTACATAAAAATTAAAAATAAAATAAATTTTATAAGCAACTCTAAAATTTAACAGCTTTTATAAAAATACAGCAGTTGCTTCAAAGACACATGCTACCACAAGTCACACAATGAAAAATAACTAATCTGAATAAGCCATAGGCAATAAAGACTTTGAATCAACCATCATGAATCTTCCAAAAGTGAAATAACCTGTAACTGATGGTTTCATTGATGAGTTTTGCCAAACATTTAAGGAGAAAAGGATACCAGTTCTTCACAATCTCTTGGAAAACAGAAAAATGATCCATATTCTATTTTATTCAAAGTGGCCATAATAGCTATAAAAGGAAAACCATAAAGATATTACTAGGTAGGAAAACTGTAGTCTCTCTTGTATAGAGAGGTCAAACTCTTAGCAAAATATTATTAAATCAATTCCAGTATGTACACAAAGAACTATATAACATGATCAAGGACGATTTATTTCAGATATTTAAGGCAGTTTTAACAATTGAAATCAATCAATCTAAACCATCATATCAACAGACTACAGAAAGTAATTCATATGATTCTGTCACTTGTTGCAGAAACAACATCTGATAAAATCTAAAGTAAAGAAAGCAAGAAATAGAGGGGAATTTCTTCAAATTGATAAATCCACATAACATCATTTATAACAGGAAGTTAGACACATTTCCTTTAAGAACTAGGAAAAGGCAAAAATATCCCTGTTAGCAACACTGTTCAATATTATACTGAAAGGCCCATCTAGCACATAAAGAAAATAAAGGTATAGAGACAAAATAAGAAAAATTAAAACTCTCATTCTTCATAGATGATATTATTGTCTGTGTAGAAAATCCTAAAGATTGAAAAATAAATTCCCATAATGAAAGAACCACTACTCTAGTGTAATAGGATACAAGTTTAGTATTCAAAATTAATTTCTTTCCAAAATACTAGGAATGAACAATTAGAAATAAAGATTTTAACACAGAACAATTTATTTTAGCACCAAAAATGAGAAAATTGCTTGTATATAACTCTAACCATATATTCACAAGAATGGAACAAAGAAAACTATAAAACACCAATGAACAAAAAATTGATGAAGGTACAAATAAATGGAGATATATTCTATGTTTATGGATAGGAAGATTCACTGTTAAGATATTAATTCTTTCCAACCTGACTGATGCAATCCCATTCAAAATCCCAATGAACTATTGTGCATATTAGCAAAGTCATTCTAAATCTTAGGTAGAAATGCAAAAGACCAAGAATAGCCAAAACAAAAACAAAGAAGGAGAACAAAGTGAGAGAACTCATGCTTCTTGTCTTGCTGACCCTACCAACTACATCAATTGTCTTGCTGTATCTCACAACAAACTTTAAGACTAACTTTCTTCAAGCCTAGAGCTAATGGGTACACAACAAAACATCTCATCTTGCTCAAGCAAGATGTATTTCCTTAAGCTCTGTACTAATGATTACATAATAACAATGTATCTTGCTTGAGGACATGTTTCTGCTTCTTAACAAGAACCTCTGACTCATCTTGTTATCTTGTGGGAGTGGGTCTGGTAAAACCTTTCTATTGTTAGTTCTAATCTTGTTAATTTAAGATGTTAATTTAAGATGTTGTGGGAGTGGGTCTGGTAAAAGTATACATGGTCTTAATAAAATTAGCAAGTGGGGGCTTCTCTGTCTCCCTTCTGACATCTACGTCAGAAGCTTTCTCTGTCTTTTTTACTGTAAAAAAATGTCTGCCACACAAAAGCTCTGAGTGATCAAGCCTGGTTCCTTGGTCCAAAGTTAAATCTTCTTCTTCAGAGATCAAGGTTCAGACATTATTCACCATAAGCTATCAAGAGGAACCTGATGTTAATTTTTAAAAAGAAAAAGAAAAAAAGAATTTAAACATAAAGTTTACACCTTTCACAAAAATTAACTTAAAATGAAACAGACTTATTTGTATAAATCACAAAACATAGTCTACAAAAAAAATTAAAAGAATGTCTAGTTGATCTTTTATTCAGTGCTGAGCTTTTAGATACAATACCATAAGTGTAATCCATAAAAAAAGAGAAGTTGAAGTGATGGGACCAGATGTCCCAATCTTAGTTTTCTGAAAACTGAGTTTTAAGCCAGGTTTTTAACTCTCCTCTTTCACCCTTTTCAAGAGACTCTTTAGTTTCTCTTCACTGTCTGCCATAAGGATGGTGGCATCTGTATATCTAATGTATTGATATTTCTCCTGGAAATTTCGATGTCAACTTGTGCTTCATCCAGCCAGCATTTCACATGATGTACTCTGCGTATAAGCTAAATAAGAAGGGTGACAATATACAGCCTGGAGACACTCCTTTTCCAAATTTGAAACAGTCCATTGCCCCATGTCTGGTCCTAACTGTTGCTTCTTCTTCTTCTTCTTTTTTTTTTTTTTTAATTTATCATTTTTATTGAAGGATAATTGCTTTACATAATTTTGCTCTTCAGAATGAATTAGCCAAAGGTATACATATATCTCCGCCCTTTTGAACCTCCTTCCCATCTCTCTCTAGCTGTTGCTTCTTAATCTGCATTCAGATTTATCAGGAGGCAGGCAAGGTGGTCTGGAATTCCCATCTCTTTAAGAATTTTCCACAATTTGTTTGAACCACACAGCCAAAGGCTTTAGCAAAATCAATGAAGCAGAAGTAGTTGCTTTTCCTGGAATTATCTTGCTTTTTCTATGATTTGACAGATGTTAGCAATTTGCTCTCTGGTTCCTCTGCTTTTTCCAAATCAAGCTTGAGCATCTGCAAGTTCTCAGTTCACATACTATTGAAGCCTAGCTTGGAGAATTTTGAGCATTACTTTGTTAGCATGTATGATTATTGCAATTATGTGGCAGTTTGCACATTCTTTGGCATTGCCTTTCTTTGGGATTGGAATGAAAACTAACCTTTTCCATCCTTGTGGCCACTGTTGAGTTGTCCAAATTTGCTGGCATATTGAGTGCAGCACTTTCACAGCATCATCTTTTAGGGTTTGAAATAGCTAAGCTGAAATTCCATCACCTCCACTAGTTTTGTTCATGGTGATGCTTCCTAAGCCCCCCTTGACTTTGCATTTCAGGAGGTCTGGCTCTAGGTGAGTGATCACATCCATCATGATTATTTATCTGGGTCATGAAGATCTTTTTTGTATAGCTCTTCTGTGTATTCTTGCCACCTCTACTTAATATCTTCTGCTTCTTTTAGGCCCATATCATTTCTGTCCTTTATTGTGCCCATCTTTGCATGAAAGGGCTTCCCTTGTGGCTCAGCTGGTAAAGAATCTGCTTGCTATGCGGGAGAGCTGGCTTCTATCCCTGGGTTGGGAAGATCCCTTGGAGAAGGGAAAGGCTACCCACTCCAGTATTCTGCCCTGGAGAATTCCAATGACTGTACAGTCCATGGGGTTACAAAGAGTCAGACACAACTAAGTGACTTTCATTTTCACTTTCACTTGCATAAAATGTTCCCTTGGTATCTCTAATTTTCTTGAAGAGATTGCTAGTCTTTCCTATTCTATTATTTTCCTCGATTTTTTTGCACTGATTTCACTGAGGAAGGCTTTCTTATCTCTCTTTGCTATTTTTTGAAACTTTGCATTCTAATGGGAATATCTTTCCTTTTCTCCTTTGCCTTTCACTTCTCTTCTTTTCTCAGCTATTTGTAAGGCCTCCTCAGACAGCCATTTGCACTTTGCATTTCTTATTTGGGGGAGGGGGTGCTTTTGATCACCGCATCCTGTACAGTGTTATGAACCTCTGTCCATAGCTCTTTAGGCATGCTTTCTATCAGAGCCAATTCCTTGAATCTATTTGTCATTTGCACTGTATAAACACAGTAAATTTGATGTAGGTCATCCCTGAACCCCTCAAGCCAGAAAGTGAAGAAGAACCCATTCAGGTATGACCTAAATCAAATGGTCTTTTGGGGGCTTTTCCTTTGCCCTTGGACATGGGGTATCTTTTTTTTTTGGTGGTATCCAACATTCTCCTGGTGGTGTTTATTTAGTAGCTGGTTGTGATTTTGGTGTTCTTGCAGGAGAAGATGAGTGCATGTCCTTCTACTCTTCCATCTTAGGAGTCATGTGCGGTAATCAATAAAGAATTCTTAAAATTCAGCGATATAATAATGGAGCCAAATTTTAAAAAATGATTAAAGATAACTAACAAAGTATATACACAGATGACAAATAAGCATCCGGTAAGATTCTGTATATCATTTGTCATTAGTAAAAACAATAATGAAGTACCACAACACACCTATTAGTTCAGTTCAATTCAGTTCAGTCACTCAATCTTGTCCAACTCTCTGTGACCCCATGGACTGCAGCACGCCAGGCATCCCTGCCCATTGCCAACTCCCGTAGTTTATTCAAACTCTTATTCATTGAGCCACTGGTGCCATCCAACCATCTCTCTCTGTCATCCCCTTCTCCTCCTGCCTTCTTTTTTTTTTTTCTCCTCCTGCCTTCAATCTTTCCCAGCATCAGGGTCTTTTCCAATGAGTCAGTTCTTCACATCAGGTGGCCAAAGTATTGGAGTTTCAGCTTCAGCATCAGTACTTCAAATGAACACCCAGGACTGATCTCCTTTAGAATGGACTGGTTTGATCTCCTTGCAGTCCAAAAGACTCCCAAGAGTTTTCTCCAACATCACAGTTCAAAAGCATCAATTCTTTAGCACTCAGCTTTCTTTATAGTCCAACTCTCACATCCACACATGACCACTGGAAAAACCATAGCCTTCACTAGATGGACCTTTGTTTGCAATGCAGTGTCTCTGCTTTTTAATATGCTGTCTAGGTTAATCACAACTTTTCTTCCAAGGAGTTAGTGTCTTTTCATTTCATGGCTGTAGTCATCATCTGCAGTGATTTTGGAGCCCCCAAAAATAAAATCTCTCACTGTTTCCACTGTTTTCCCATCTATTTGCCATGAAGTGATGGGACTGAATGCCATAATCTTAGTTTTCTGAAAGTTGAGCTTTAAGCCAACATTTTCATTCTCCTCTTTCACTTTCATCAAGAGGCTCTTTAGTTCTTCTTCACTTTCTGCTATAAGGGTGGTGTCATCTGCATATCTGAGATTAGTGATATTTCTCCCAGCAGTCTTGATTCCATTTGTGTTTCCTCCAGCCCAGGGTTTCACATGATGTACTCTGCATGTAAGTTAAATAAACAGGATGACAATATACAGCCTTGACATACTCCTTTCCCAGCTTGGAACCAGCCTGTTGTTCCATGTCCAATTCTAACTGTTGCTTCCCGACCTGCATACAGATTTATCAAGAAGCAGATCAGGTGGTCTGGTATTCCCATCTCTTTTAAAATTTTCCACAGTTTGTGATGATACACAGAGTCAATGTCTTTGGTGTAGTCAATAATGCAGAAATAGACACCTTTTAGAATGAGAAGGCAATGACACCCCACTCCAGTATTCTTGCCTGGAAAATCCCATGGATAGAGGAGCCTGGTAGGCTGCAGTCCATGGGGTCACTAAGAGTGGGACACGACTAAGCGACTTCACTTTCACTTTTCACTTTCACTCGTTTGAGAAGGAAATGGCAGCCCACTCCAGTGTTCTTGCCTGGAGAATCCCAGAGACAGGGGAGCCTGGTGGGCTGCCGTCTATGCGGTCACACAGAGTCGGACATGACTGAAGTGACAGCAGCAATAGCAGTAGTAGAAAGACTAAAATACAAAGAAATTATCACTCCAAGTGTTGGTACAGTTTTAGAAAATGTCATTCATATACAGAGGGAATGAAAAAATGGTAGAACTTTTTTAGAAGTCAAAAATGAAAATTCGTATAAAGCTACACACAGTTGTATCATATGATCCAGTAATCATACTCTAAATCTTAATTGACTTGAAAAATGCATTACACAAAACTCTACATGTGAATGTTTATCGAAACTTTATTCATAATCAAAATATCTGGAAGTAACCAAGGCATCCTTCAACAGATAATTTGATGAACAAATTGGGGTAAATCCATAAAAGAAATTTTATTCTGCAATTTTACTACTTGAGAGCTCAAACCAAAGAAAAAAAGATGTGTATAAATCTCACAGGAATACTGCTGATGGAAGACAGTATGCTGATGGAAGAAGCTGCATATAATAATTCAAATTATATGATATTTTTGAGAAAGAAAACCATAGAGAAAACAAAAAAACATAAAGATAATGTAAAGATGAATGATTCTTAAAGATTCATGGAATGGTGAGCAAGTAGAATAGATGAATATAAAGCTCTGAGCTATTTTCATATGATTCTGTAATGGATACCAGCATCATGCATTTATCAAAACCCATAAAACCTACATGCATGAAGAGTGAACCATAATATATGCAAGTTACTATAAAATCACTTAGGAGGTAGGAGAATGCAAGCTAGAATGCAGACTATGACAAAAAATCTAATTATATTTATGCTCATGTTTGTTCACGTATGAAGAACAGTTGCTAACCAAGTAGTTTTGAAATTGCATGGAGCTGTTTTACTCAGGGCTTGGGTTAAAGTTTTCAATATCATTATTTATGAATAATGGCATTGACTAAGTAAGTAAATGGAAAGGAGGTATTTGGGTCTTGATTTCTCACTGTTGGAGTCTGAATTTACATGGGCAAGGATAAAATCTAGAATGATCTATGGTAATGGATTGGAGTTGGAGTGGCCAGCATGAACTCATGGTTACCATAAAACAGATACATATAGAAATGTTTATTTATATTCAAAAGAATATAGATGTAATTATTTCTCTGCTCCCTGAGAGGGACCTGCAATACATGATACCCCAGTTGAAACTAGTATGGTCAATCCCCAAATCTTGGTTTCTGATGCCATTCTGTAATAAAAGGAACCAAGGGTCTTCAGAAAAAGTTTCATTTAAGGTCTGTGGCAGAAAATAGATGCAGCATTAAGCCTGGAGTATCTTGTAATTACAGAAAGTAGGGAAGACAAAGTAAAGAATGGAGGAGGGATGGAGAGAGACAAAGAGAAAGAGAGAAAGAAAGAAAGAGAAAGCCCATATTGATGCAAGTATATAAAAAATAGCAATAAAAAAGAACAGAGACAGGAGCCAACTGAAAGATTTCCTAATGGCCAAACTGAAACAATTTGAGCTACAAAATTTAAAGAAAAGGGGAAGATTGGATTATAATCTAAATTATAAAATTAATATCTATTAATCTACACTATTTTAAATGAGTAAATAAATAACAAAGAGAGGAGAGAACAGCAAATGAATTCCAAATAATTTTTCTAGGCACTCTGCCCTCAAGGTAAGGGAAGGCAACTCCCCACTCCTTAAGTGTGTGTAGCACTTTTAAATTTCTTTTCAAAAATTACACTATGGAAAGGGGTCAAAGTGAAACTTGAAAGTGGAGAAACCTGACAAATACTTCTCAGGTAGGTCAAGGTCAACACGAAGCACGTTGACAGTATATACCCTTGATAAGATGTGATGAAAATAACACTTTACATCTATAGTATTTCTTCCAATGATCTATAGGCTTAGTCTAATCATAAGAAAAAGGCTCATACTAATCCCCAGTTGAGGAGCAGTCTATAACTTACCTAACCAATACTTCTCAAAATTCCAAAAGCTACCAGAAATAAATAAAACATCTGAGAAACTGTCATATAAAAGCAGAGCCCAGCAAATGACTAATCATAATGTGGAATCTTGGATGGAATCTTGGAATTTTAGAAGACATTGGATTAAAGCTGAAAATTAAATAAATATTGGATTTCATTGATAATAAAGTGTTAATTTTCATTTATGGATTTATTATGACTAACACACCATACTGATGTATGGCATAAACATATAAGATGTTTATAATAGAAGAAACTAAGTGTAGAGTATATGAGAACTCAACATGCTCCTTTCTAAATTTTTCCATAAAATTAAAAAAATAAAGTCTAAGAAGAAAGAGAGAAAGAATTCCCTGTGTATATATAGAATCTGAATTGCAAGGTCTGTTACCAGTTGTGCTGCTTGCAACAGCCAGACTATGAACCTCTAAAACTTATTTATGAATTCTTAATTTTTTCGAAAGTAAAATTATGGCAATTAAACTTACCTCTGTTGAAAAATATAATTTTTATATCTTTTCTGGGATGAAAATTTAAGATATCTTTAAAAATTTAATTTCATAAAACTTTAAATATACATCCAAGAGAAATGAACTATTGCAAAAGAAGACATGCATCAGGCTGTTTGTTGAAAACTTGTATATTATGGTATAAAATTGGAATTAATGTATCAAAAAAGTTTATGAAAGACACATATATTTCTTATTAAGAAATATACAGTAATTTAAAAAGTGAATTAGTATGTTTGAATATAAAAATTAAGAAATATTGAAAGAGAAAAAAGATAATGTGGAAAATCTAAAGGGTTAATTTTAAAAAGAACAAAGAATATAAGATAATTTTATATATGTCTGCTTATATTTTTTTAAAAAATTATTACATTATAGGCAATTTACAATGCTGTCTTAATTCAGGTGTATGGGAAATTATCAACTGTACATATATATATATATATATATCTACTCTTTTTTTAGCTTCTTTCCCAATATATGTCATTATGGATTATTGAGTAAAATTCTCTGTGTGATACAGTAGGTTGTTATTATCTATTTTATATATAGTAGTGTGTATATGTCAATCCCAACCTCCCAATTTATCCCTACTGCAGAGTTTTGCCACAGTAATCATAAGTTTCTTTTCTGTATCATTTCAGTTCAGTTCAGTCAGTTGTGTCCCACTGTTTGTGACCCCATGGACAGCAGCACGCCAGGCCTCCCTGTCCATCACCAACTCCCTGAGCTTCCTCAAACTCATGTCCATTGAGTCGGTGATGCCATCCAACCATCTCATCCTCTGTCATCTCCTTCTCCTCTCTCCTTCGATCTTTTCCAGCATCCGGGTCTTTTCCAGTGAGTCAGTTGTTCGCATCAGGTGGCCAAAGTATTGGAGTTTCAGCTTCAGCATCAGTCTTTCCAATGAACACTCAGGACTGGTCTCCTTTAGGATGGACTAGTTTGATCTCCCTGCAGTCCAGGGACTCTCAAAGTCTTCTCCAACACCACAGTTCAAAAGCATCAATTCTTTGGTGCTCAGCTTTCTTTATATCCCAACTCTCAAATCCATACATGACTACTGGAAAAACCATAGCCTTGACTAGATGGACCTCTCTTGACAAAATAATATCTCTGCTTTTTAATCTTGATTTCAGCTTGTGCTTCATCCACCTCTGCATTTCACATGATGTACTCTACATACAAGTTAAATAAGAAAGTTGATAATATACAGCCTTGACATACTTCTTTCCCAAGTTGGAACCAGTCTGTTATTCCATGTTAGGTTCTAACTGTTGCTTCTTGACCTGCATACAGATTTCTTAGGAGGCAGGTAAGGTGGTCTGATATTCCCATCTCTTGAAGAATTTTCCTGTTTGTTGTAATCTACACAGTCAAAGGCTTTGGTATAATCAATAAAGGAGAAATAGATGTTTTTTTTTTTCTGAAATTCTCTTGTTTTTTCTATGATCCAATTTCTTTTTGGTAAATAAGCTTATTTGTATAGTTATTTTTTTTTAGTTTCCACATATAGGTAATGTCTTATGATATTTGTTTATCTCTGTCAGACTTACTTCATTCAGTATGACAATCTCTAGGTCCATCCATGCTGCTGCAAATGGCATTATTTCATTCTTTTTATGGCTAAGCAGTATTCCATTGTGTATATGTACCACATCTTCCATATTGACTCCTCTGTCAATGAAGGTTGATAGGTTGCTTCTGTGCCTTGGCTATTGTAAATAGTGCTGCAGTGAACATGTATCTTTTTGAACTACAGATTTCTCAGGGTATATGCCCAGGAATGGGATTGCTGGGTCATATAGGAACTCCATTTTTAGTTTGTTAAGTAACTTCCATACGGTTCTCCACAGTGGCTGTACCAATTTACATTCCCATCAGCAGTGTAAGAGGAATCCCTTTTCTCCATATTCTTGTCAATATTTATTGTGTGTACACTTTTTGATGATGGCCAATCTGACTGGTATGAAGTGATACTTCATTGTAGTTTTGATTTGCATTTCTCATCATAAAAGCAAGAGAGTTCCAGAAAAAAACATCTTCTTCTGCTTTGCTGACTATGCCAAAGCCTTTGACTGTGTGGATCACAACAAACTGTGGAAAATTCTTAAAGAGATGAAAATATCAGATTACTTGACCTGCTTCTTGAGAAATCTGTATGCAGGTCAAGAAGCAACAGTTAGAACTGGACATTGAACAACAGACTGTGTTCCAAATCAGGAAAGGAGTACATCAGGCTGTATATGCTTATTTAACTTATATGCAGAGTACATCATGAGAAATGCTGAACTGGATGAATCACAAGCTGGAATCAAGATTGCTGAGAGAAATACTAATAATCTCAGATATGCATATTGCACCACACTTATGGCAGAAAGTGAAGAAGAACTAGAGAGCCATTCATGAAAGTGGAAGAGGAGAATGAAAAAGTTGGCTTAAAACTATCAAAATTTAGAAAACTAAGATCATGGCATCTGGTCCCATCACCTCATGGCAAATAGATAGGGAAACAATGGAAACAGTGACAGATTTTATTTTGGGAGGCTCCAGAATCACTGCAGATGATGACTGCAGCCATGAAAGTAAAAGACACTTGTTCATTGGAAGAAAAGCCACGACCAACCTAGACAGCATATTAAAAAGCAGAGACATTACTTTGCTGACAAATGTCCATCTAGTCAGAGCTATGGTTTTTCCAGTAGTCATGTATGGATGTGAGATTTGGACTATAAAACTGCTGAGCACTGAAAAATTGATGCTTTTGAACTGTGGTGTTGGAGACGACTCTTGAGAGTCCCTTGGACTGCAAGGAGATCCAAGTAGTCCATCCTAAAGAAAATCAGTCCTGAATATTCATTGGAAAGGCTGATGCTGAAGCTGAAACTCCAATGCTTTTGTCATCTGATGTGAAGAACTGACTCACTGGAAAAGACCCTGATGCTGGAAAAGATTGAAGGAGGGAGGAGAAGGGGATGACAGAGAATGCAATGGTTGGATCGCATCACCAACTCTATGGACATGGGTTATAGTAAGCTCAGGGAGTTGGTGATGGATATGGATGCCTGGTGTTCAATGGTGTTGCAAAGAGTCAAACATGACTGAGCGACTGAACGGAACTGAACTGAATAATTAATGATGATGAGCACTTTTCATGTGTATTCAATTTTTTTTGGAGAAATATATTTAGATTTGCCCATTTCTTGATTTTTTTTCCTTCTGACATTGAACTGCATGGGCTTTTTTTATATTTTAGATGTTTATGTCTTGTTAGTCCCATCATTGTCAAATATTTTCTCCTTTTTTTTTTTTCTTTTTTTGGGTTGTCTTAAGAAATATAGATCAATGGAATAACATAGAAAGTCCAGAGAGAAACCCACACATCTATGGTCAACTATTCTCTGACAAGGGAGGCAAAATTATACAGTGGAGAAAAATCAATCTCTTCAATAAATGTTGCTGGGAAATCTGGACTGTTACATGTAAAAGAATGAAATTAGAACACAACCTAATACCATACACAAAGGTAAACTCAAAATAGAGTTTTGAATTTAAATGTAAGGCCAGATATCATTAAAATTCTTAGAGGAAAACGTTGGCAGGGCATTCTCTGATGTAAATTGAAGCAAGATCTTTTACAATTCACTTCCTAGAGTAATGAAAACAAAGACAGAAAAAGGAGGGAACCTAACTAAAGTCTACAAAACAAAGGAATCCTTAAAATGAAAAGAGAGCCCACGGAATGTCCATGTATATTTTATATTTTCTCTGTGGAACCAAACACTACTGTTATTTGTATTTATCTCTGAAGAGGGAATTTCTTTGAGTGATGGTTATCAGGGAGAATTTATTTATTTTTAAAATATATGCTTTCAATTATTTACATAATTTTAAAAACTAATTATGCTTTCCTATTAGCCTTTCTTTTTCATTTATTGTCTTATAATTATTAAAGCATTATGTCCAGATGTTCTAAAATGTATTAACATATTTATTGGGATTAATCTAAATGTGTAAATAATATATTGCAATAATAGATTATTATAGTCAAATGTATAGTTTATCTGTCTACTTTAAAATTTTATTTTAATTTTCCCAATTGTGTAGATTTGTTTCAGTGCATCTAATTAATTCCTTTTAAACTTAATTCTTATGTAAACTTGTTGCAATAGATAAAATATAAATTTTCCTAAGTTTACTTTTTGACCATGCCCTTACTGAAAATCAGAAATTCTCTGTTGGCTCAGATGGTAAAGAATCTACCTACAATACTGGAGACCTGGGTTTGATCCATGGGTTGGGAAGATCCTCTGGAGAAGGGAATGGCAACCCACTCCAGTATTCTTGTCTGGAGAATTCCATGGACAGAAGAGTCTGGAGGGCTACAGTCCATGGGATCACAAAGAGACAGACACAACTGAGTGACTGACACCTTCACTTTCCACTTTACTGAAAATATCCTTGTGCTTTCTTTTAGTGATTTCTTGCTGACTTCTTTAGTTATCCATAACAGAAAAATATACTACATTTAAAAACAATAATTTTATATTTCATTATAACTTTTGCAAAAAAAATTTTTTTTAATCTGACCAGTTTTAAAATTGAAATATAGATAATTTACAATGTTGAGTTAGTTTTAGGTACAGAGCAAAATTATATATATATATATATATATATATAGTGTATATATATATATATATTTAAGATATTGAATATAATTCCCTGTGCAATAGGATCTTGTTGCTTATTTTACACATAGTAGCCAATATATGTTAATCCCCAAATCCTAATTCATTTCTCCCCCTGTCCTCTCTGATAAGTATGTTTGTTTTAAATATCTGAAAAAGTACAAGTGTTAGTTGCTCAGCCATGTCTGACTTTGTGACACCAAGAGCAGGGGCCCACCAGGCTCATCTGTCCATGGAATTCTCCAGGCAAGAATTCTGGAGTAAGTAGCCATTCCTTTTCGACGTCTGTGAAACTATTGACATCTCTATTTGAGAAATAAGTTAATTTAAATTATTCTTTTAGAGTCCATATATAAATTATATCATATGATTTTTTTTCCTTTGTTTGACTTCATTTAGCATGGTAATTTATAGGTCCATCCATGTTGCTACAAATGACATTATTTTATTCTAATTTTATATGGTTGAGCAATATTCCATTGCACACATATACCACATTTCCTTATTCATTCATTTGTAAAAGGACACTTAGGTAGTTTTTTCCATGTCTTTGCTATTGTAAATAGTGCAGCAATGAACATTGAGGTGCATGTTTCTTTTCAAATTAGAGTTTTCTCTAGGTATATGCTTAGGACTGGTATTTCTGTATCATATAATAACTCCCTCGTGGCTCAGATATAAAGAATCTGCCTGTAATGTAGGAGACTTAGGTTCGATCCCTGGGTGGGGAAGATCCTCTGGAGAAGGAAATGGCTACCCACTGCACTATTCTTGCCTGGAGATTTCCATGGACAGAAGAGCCTAGTGGACTACCATCCATGGGGTTGCAAATAGTTGTTGACATTTCATAATGATTCTGTTTTTAGTTTTTTTAGGAACCTCCATACTATTCTTCACAGTGGCTGTACCGACTTACATTTCCACCAACAGTGTAAGAGGGTTACTTTTTCAGCACACTCTCTCTTGGATTTACTATTTGTAGATTTTTTTTAATGATGACAATTCTCACTGGAGTGAGGTAAAACTTCACTATAGTTTTGATTTGTATTAATATTTCTCTATTAGTGATGTTGAGCATTTTTGTTTGCTTGCTGGCCATCTGTATGACTTCTATGGAGAAATGTCTGTTTAGAAATTGTGCCCATTTTTTTGATTGGGTTAATGTGTATGTATATATGTGTGTGTGTGTGTATATATATATGAGTTGTTTGCATAGTTTGGAAATTAATCCCTTTTTGGTCACATCATTTGCAAATATTTTCTTCCAGTCTGTTTGTGGTGTCTGTATTTTGTTTATGGTTTCATTCACTGTGTACAAACTTTGATGGTCAATTGGGTCCCAACCCTAGAAAGAGAATAGTCTGGATCCTGTGCATTATTACTCTTTCTTTCTTGTCTTATTGGTAGGAAAAGTAAATGGACCTGTAAAATGGCTGTGTCTAGTGAGCACAACCATTAGTTACTCCAGTTACAAAGTAATATCTGTCTTTTAGTTCATTCTTTTATAGTTTTGTTTTTTGACTAAAATAGGTGGAGTAACATCACAGACATTTGTTTGAATAAAATAAATTAATCAATAGTGTTCTTTCCAGTGCTCATATTGAGGCAATTACTCTGATTTAAAAGCAATGCACACAATACAATTTGTCTTTAGAAATATTGAGAGAATATGGGAGAACAGGGAAGTACATTATATAGTAACTGTTTGATGTTATTTTGTGAATTATGTTTTTATGATCTGTTATCCTTTTATGGATGGAAAGTCAATCAGTTTGATTAGGATGGAACCAAAAGAGAAAACTGTAATTCGTCAGCTGCTTATTATGGTGAACTATTATAATAACTTATTATTATGAACTAAGATGCAAAGCAGATTTCTATTTGAGTCCCTGTCCATCTCTTGTCAGCTACTTCACTGTAAATCAAGTATTTACATTATTAAGCTTTTCTAATATGTAAAATGAAAATAATTTTACCTTTATCACAGGGATTTTATTAAAAATTTAAAAATAAATTACAGGTAAAAAGGCATACATTTAATTTTATTATGATCAAGATGATGATTATACTAACTCCAATGTTCACAAAGGCAAACAAATGTTAAAGATTTTACATTTGTCATTTAAAGCAAATTTTTATTTCTTTTAAGTTGAAGGAATTGTGAAAGAGAAAAAAAACAATGTATATACAACCTCAACATTAAGTTTACAATATAAATAAGTGGAAATTCAATCTTGTTATTGAATTAACACTGAAGAAAGATAATGTTTATGAACAGATAAAATAATTATCATGAATATAAAAAAATTATAATTATAAAACATATCAAAAGTATATGATTTTTAAAGTTAATCATACAAATTTACAGCAATTATATTTGAGCTGATAGCAACTTTGAAAATTAAATAATATTTTCCTTTTGTATTTACCAAAGAGGTTAAGGACAGATGCTCAGAACCTACTTATAACTCTGAGAGTAGAAGAACTGAAGGTTCAGAAAAAACAGATGGTCAAATAATTTAAATAGTTGAATCTCAAAATTCTTTAGAGTCTAATAAAGTCTCTGTGAGAATTCAGAAATCAAAGCACATTGCACTGGAGCAGTATTTTCCTTAAGACTAAGGAATATCTTAAATGTTGATAAATGTAAATAAAGTATACAAATTTTCTTTTAGAAAAAACAAAGCAAATGAGAAACATGGTAGATATGTAAAGTTTTAGTATTATATTTGTAACAATAGATATGCTAGCTAACAAGATAAATATTTTGAAAGATTATTGTAACATTACCTTGGTTTACATTTGTGCTTTAAACAGCAATTGCTTCAGTTTCAGAATATGTTGTTGCTTTTTGAACTGCCATGCATTATCTGAACACTTCACACATTAAAGCATATAAACCTGATTTATTTGGTATCACCTCTGTTAGCTCTGGTAAACTTTCAAAGTGAGTAAATCAAGGCTCAAGTGACTTAAAAAATGAACTTGAATCAAAAAGAACAAAAGAGCAGTGTTGATTAATAGTTACAAAAAAAGGAAAGCACATTTATAATTTACAAAGCTCAACTCAAAAGCTTTACTGAAAGATTAAGCATGCATTCTAGGACTAGAGAAGCAAATGGAATTGACCTCTATGCTGTTCAAATGTATTTGATAATGGGCTGGACAAAATACCATGTTGTTTCTAATATAGCAAGTAATGTCTTGTAGTACTTTCACTGTGTGAACTAAATATGTAAATGAAACAGAAACTATAATTAGAAATAAATACAAAATATAAAATATGTGAATTTGTTAAATATTATTTAGTATAATTGGATTCCTACAAAACATTACCACTAAATATACATTTTAAGGATTTATATGTGTTCCTGAAGAGTTGACATGCATATACAGTTGTCACTTGAACGACCCAGGGGATAGGGTGTTCAGTCTTATTTTGCAGTAGAAATCCATGTATAACTTTACAGTCAGCTGTTTGCAACCATGGTTCTGCATTCATGAATTCAGCTACCCTCATATCAGGTAGTACTGCAGTACCTATTTATTGAAAATTTTTTTTTCTGCTTTAAAACATTATTTTGACCCAGAGCCTTTAGTCTGCCCTGCATCTCTGAAAAGCCAGAATGCCCCACCTATTTTATACATGAAAACTGGACAAAATCAACAGGATTTCATTTCTTCATGAGTGGAATCACCATCCCAACTGTTTCCCTGAGAGATCATCCCACTTTCTATAGCTTCTACTATTTTGGGCTAAACTGTGTCCCTCGAAACTCATGCATTGAACCCCTAAGCCCCAAGTGGGACTGTTTTTGGAGATAGAATTCACAAGGAGGTAACTATGGTTAAGTGAGGTCATAGGATGGGACCATGACCCACAGGATTGGAGTTGTTATGAGGAAAGAGCAGGCCTTGCTCTCCCTGTCTACAGCCCTATGAAGTCATGTGGCTAAAGATGGCAGCCACCTACAAGCCAGGAAGAGAGCTTTCACCAGAAACTGAATTGTCTGGCATCATTACCTTGGACTTCCCAGACTCCAAAATTGTGGGAAAATAAATGGATGCTGTTTATTAATACAAAGAATAATTATAATAAAGTTGTGTTTAGTAGAATGTCTTATGACTTGAAAAGAAATCTACTGTATAGTCTTTTGGACAATCAAAATGTATCTATTAATAAGACATAAATATATTTATTTGAAATTAACTATTAAACTCAATCTGCTGAATATAAAACTTAATTGGAGTGTAGGTTAAAAAATAAACCTGGAAGGCACGCAACAAGGCAGCCCATTCTCTTCAAAAGGAGGTAGGACAAAATATAAAAGACAAAAAGAGAGACAAAAGATTTAGGGATGGAGATCCATCCCTGGGAGGGAGTTGTGAAGAAGTTTCCAAATACCAGGAGACTCTCTCACCGACAGGTCTGTGGGGAGTATTGGAATTTCAGAGAGCAACATAACTGGGAGAAGACAAACAAACAAAAAAACCACACACAAACACATAGAATAAGTGCCTAATCATGACTGCCAGCAGAGAAGTAGCTCAGATGCTCACGTTGGCCACCAGCAAGTGGGGTCTGGGCAGGGAGGTGCAGGCTGCATCATTGGTCTGTAGGGTAAGGACAGGGCCTGAATGACTGAGGACAATCTGAGGGAGCTAACTGTGAGATAGCAACCCAAACTGTGGGATTGTCATAGGGGAAAAAAAAAAAAAAGAACTCTCCTGTGAAAGGCTCTAACACATAGCCTGGCAGCTTACAGAAAGAAGGATTGAGTGAATACCGAAGGAGAGCTAGTTGGCTGCATATAGGCCCCCTGTATGCCCAGGCAGAGAGGCAGGCATGTAACAACAACCAGAGCTGGAAGGCAAGGGGCTGCTGCAATCTTGGCCTCAGAGATGCCATCTTCCACCAAACTGTGAGCAGGCTGCAACTTGCTAACCACATATTCCTGGGATAGAGCAAAGCAAGAACACAACCCTGAGCATTAAAAGAAAAGCTGTCCAAAGCCATGCCAAACCCATAGACACCCAAAAACTCAATACTGGACACTTCGTTGCATTACAGAGAGAAGAGATCCAGCTCCATCCACCAGAACACAGATGCAAACTCCCTCAACCAGGAAACCTTGATAAGCCACTAGCCCAATCCCACCTACACAGAGCAGACTCCACAATAAAGAGGAACCATGAACTTCCAGCCTACAGAAAGGGCACCCTAAACACAGCAATCTAAAGAAAATGAAAAGGCAGAGAAATATTCAGCAGGTAAAGGAACATGATAACTACCCACCAAATCAAACAAAAGAGGAGGAGATATGGAGTCTACTTGAAAAATAATTCAGAATACTGATAGTAAAAATGATCCAAAATCTTGAAAACAAAATGGAGTTACAGATAAATAGATGAGACAAGGTTTGAGAAGATGGAAGAAATATTCAACAAGGACCTAGAAGAAATAAAGAAGAGTCAATAAATAATGAATAATGCAATAACTGAGGTCAAAAGCATTCTGGAGAGAATCAACAGTACAATAACTGAGGCAGAAGAGAAGACAAGTGAGGTGGAAGATAGAATGTTGGACATAAATGAAACAGAGAGGAAAAACAAACAAACAAACAAAAATAGAATTAAAAGAAATGAGGACCACCTCTGAGATATCTGGGACAATGTTAAATGCTCCAACATTTGAATCATAGGAGTCCCAGAAGAAGAAGACAAAAAGAAAGGCCATGAGAAAATATTTGAGGAGATAATAGTTGAAAAATTCCCTAAAATGGGGAAGGAAATAGCCACTCAAGTTCAAGAAACCCAGAGAAGCCCAAAAAGGATAAACCCAAGGTGAAACATTCTAAGACACATATTAATCAAACCAACAAAGATCAAACACAAAGAACAATATTAAAAGCAGCAAGGGAAAAGCAATAAATAACACACAAGGGGATCCCCACAAGGATAACAGTGGATGTTTCAACAGAAACTCTTCAGGCCAGAAGGGAATGGCAGGGCATAGTTAAAGTGATGAAAGAGGAGAACCTAAAACCAAGATTACTATAATCAGCAAGGATCTCATTCAGGTATGAAGGAGAAATCAAAAGATTTACAGACAAGCAAAACCTGAGAACATTCAGCACCACCAAACCAGCTCTTCAACAAATGTTAAAGGATCTTCTCTAGACAGGAAACACAGAAAAAGTTTATAAAATTGAACCCAAAAACAATGAAGTAAATGGCAAGGGGATCATACTTATCAATAATTATCTTAAATGTAAACGGGGTGACTGCCCCAACCAAAAGACAAAGACTAGCTGAATGGATACAAATACAAGACCCCTATATGCGCTGTCTACAAGAGACCTACCTCAGACCAAGGGACACATACAGACTGAAAGTGAAGGGGTGGAAAAAAATATTTCATGCAAATGGAGACCAAAATAAAGCAGGAGTAGCAATGCTCACATCACATAAAATAGACTTTGAAACAAAGACCACGAAAAGAGGCAAAGAAGGACACTGCAAAATGATGAAAGGATCAATCCAAGAAGTAGATATAACAGATATAAATATATATGCACCCGATATAGGAGCACCTCAATATGTAAGGCAAATGCTAACACATGAAAGGGAAAATTAACAGTAACACAGTAATAGTGGGGGGCTTTAATACCCCACTCACACCTATGAATAGATCAACCAAACAGAAAATTAACAAGGAAACATAAGCTTTAATGATACAATGGACCAGTTGGACCTAATTGATATCCGTAGGACATTCACCCCCAAACAATGAATTTCACCTTTTTTTCAAGTGTACACAGAACATTCTCCAGGATAGAACATATCCTGGGCCATAAACCTAGCCTTGGTAAATTAAAAAAAAAAAAAAAAATTAAGCATCTTTTCAGATTGCAATATGGTAAGATTAGATGTTAACTACAGGAAAAAAAAAAAAAAACTATCAAAAATACAAATATATGGAGGTTAAAGAACACACTTCTGAATAACCAGCAGATCATGGAAGAAATAAAAAAGGAAATCAAAATATGCATAGAAGCAAATGAAAATGAAAACACAACAATACAAAACCTATGGAATTCAGTAAAATGGACAACTTGGAAGAAAATGAACAAATTCTTAGAAAAGTAAATCTTCCAAAACTGAACCAGGAAGAAAAAGAAAATCTTAACAGACCCATCACAGAAATAGAAACTGCAATCAAAAATCTTCCAACAGACAAAAGCTGAGGATGGCTTCACAGGTGAATTCTACCAAAACATTACAGAAGAGCTAACACCTATCCTATTCAAACTCATCCAGAAAATTGCAGAGGAAGGTACACTTCCAATCTCATTCTATGAAGCCACCATCACCCTAATATTGAAATCAGACAAGCATGCCACAGAAAAAGAAAACTACAGGCCAATATCACTGATGAACATAGATGCAAAAATACTCAACATAATTCTAAGAAATAGAATTCAACAACATATTAAAAAGATCATACATCATGACCAAGTGGGCTTTATCCCAGGGATACAAGGATTCTTCAATATTCACAAATCAATCAATGTGATACACCACATTGACAAATTGAAAGATAAAAACCATATGATTATCTCAATACATGCAGAGAAAGCCTTTGACAAAATTCAACACCCATTTATAAAAAAAAAAAAAAAAAAAAAAACCCACCACCACCACCACCACCACCACCAACAAAAAAAACCTCTCCAGAAAGCAGGCATAGAAGGAACATATCTCAGCATAATAAAAGCCATATATGATAAACCCACAGCTAACATTATCTTCAAAGGCAAAAAATTGAAAGCATTTCCTCTAAAGTCAGGAATAAGACAAGGGTGCCCACTCTCACCACTACTATTAAACATAGTTTTGGAAGTTTTAGCCATGGCAATCAGAGAATAAAAAGAAAAAAAAAAAAAAAAAGGAATCCGGTTTGGAAAAGAAGAAGTAAAACTCTTACTGTTTGTTGATGACATAATCATTTACATATAAAACCTTAAATATACCACCAGAAAATTACTAGACCTAATCAATGAATATAGTAAATTGTAGGATATATAATTAATACACAGAAATCCCATGCATTCCTATTTCTAACAATGAGAAAACAGGAAGAGTAATTAAGGAAACAATCCCATCAATCATTGAAATGAAAAGAATAAAATACTTAAATCTACCTAAAGAAACAAAAGACCTATATATAGGAAACTATAAAACACTGATTAAAGAAATATAAGATGACACAAATAGATGGAGAAATATGCCATGTTCTTAAATCTGAAGAATCAATATAGTGAAAATTAGTATACTATGCAAAGCAATCTATAGATTCAATGCAGCCCCTATCAAGCTATCAATGGTATTTTTCACAAAACTAGAGCAAATAATTTAACAATTTGTATGGAGCACACACACCAAAAAAAAAAAAAAAAAACTTCAATAACCAAAGCAATCTTAAAGAAGAATGGAACTGTGGGAATCAACCTGCCTGACTTTGGACTAGACTACAAATCTACAGTCATCAAGACACTATGGTACTGGTACTAAGACGGAAATATTGATCAATGGAACAAAATAGAAAGCCCAGAGATAAATCCACGTATACCTGTGGACACCTTATCTTTGTCAAAGGAGGCAAAAATATACAATGGAGAAAAGAAACCTCTTTAACAAGTGGTGCTGGGAAAACTGGTCAACCACCTGTAAAAGAAGGAAACTAGAACACTTTCCAACACCATACACACAAATAAGCTCAAAATGCATTAAATATCTAAATATAAGATCAGAAACTATATACTCCTAGAGGAAAACATAGACAAAACACTCTCTGAGATAAACCAGAGCAGGATCCTCTATGACCCACCTCCCAGAGTAATGGAAATAAAAGCAAAACTAAACAAATGGGACCTAATTAAACTTAAAAGCTTTTGTACAACAAAGGAAACTATAAGCAAAGTAAAAAGAAAGCCTTCAGAGTGATAGAAAATAATAGCAAATGAAGCAACTGACAAAGAATTAATCTCAAAAATATACAAGCTGCTCATGCAACTCAGAAAATTAAACGACCCAATCAAAAAATGGGCCAAAGAACTAACAGACATTTCCCCAAAAAAGACATACAGGTGACTAACAAACACATGAAATGATGCACGACATCAGTCATTACCTGAGAAATGCAAATCAAAACCACAATGAGGTAACATCTCATGCTGGTCAGAATGGCTGCTATCAAAAAGTGTACTAACAATAAATCCTGGAGAGGGTGTGGAGAAAAGTGAACTCTTACACTATTGGTGGGAATGCAAACTAGTACAGCCACTAAGGAGAACAGTATGGAGTTTCCTTAAAAATACTGGAACTAGAATTGGCATACAATCCAGCTATCCCACTGCTGGGCATAAACATTGAGGAAATCAAAATTGAAGGAGACACATGTACCCCAATGTTCATTGCAGCACAGTTTGCAATAGCTAGGACATGGAAGTAACCTAGATGTCCATTGGCAGATGAATGGATAAGAAAGCTGTGGTATGTATACACAATGGAATATTACTCAGCTATTAAAAAGAACACGTTTGAGTCAGTTCTAACGAAGCGAAATAAACTGGTGGCTATTATACAGAGTGAAGTAAGTCAGAAAGAAAAACACCAATGTAGTATATTAATGCATATATATGGAATTTAGAGAGATGGTAATGATGACCCTATATGCAAGACAGCAAAAGAGACACAGATGTAAAGAACAGACTTTTGGATTCTGGCAGAAGGCGAGGGTGGGATGATTTGAGAAAATAGCAATGAAACATGCATATTACCATATGTGAAATAGATCACCAGTCCAATTTCGATGCATGAAGCAGGGCACTCAAAGCCAGTGCACTTGAACAACCCTGAGGGATGGGATGAGGAGGGAGGTGGGAGTGGAATTCAGAATGGTGGGACACATGTACATCCATGGCTGATACATGTCAATGTATGTCAAAAACCACTACAGTATTGTAATTAGCCTCCAATTAAAATAAATAAATTAATTAAAAAAATAAAATAGATGGGAATAGTAAACACGTTTATGCTAATATACAGTGGTCCAGAGGCTTCCAGTGGTGTTTGTCCTCGACATTTTTGGGACCATTGACTGATTTTGTGGAAAATAGCTATTTCGTGTACTGCAGTAAGGAAGGAGTGTGTGGTTTTGGGAAGAATCAAGGGCATTGTACTTATTGTGTGCTTTATTTCTATTATTATTGTGTTGAGATATAATGAAATAATTGTATTAATTGCAACTCATGATAATGCAGAATCAATGGAACGTTTGAGCTTTTTTTCCTTCAACTAGGTGGTCCCATCTGGGGTTGATGGGAGACAGTGGCAATCACTCTCCAGTTCAAGCATCAGCTCCCACTCAGATCATCAGGCATTATATTCTAATAAGGAGCATGAAACAGTATCCCTCACATATGCAGTTCACAGTAGGGTTTGTACTCCTGTGAGAATCTCATGCCACCACTCATCTGACAGGAGGCAGAGCTCAGGCTGTAATATGAGTGAAGGGATGGGGAACAGCTGTAGGTATAGGTGAAGCTTCACTGGCTTGCCTGCTCTGTGCTACGTGCTACACAGCACATTTCTGAATAGGTCATGGATTAGTACCAGTTCCTGGCCCAAGGGTTGGGGACCCTTCCTCTAAACTTTGGTGTTTTAAATACAAAATAAAATGTAGAGTATGCCAAAAGTTTACAGAATCAACAGACAATGAAAGACAATGGATGATGATCTGAAAGTAGCAGGGAATAGCTGCTTTGTAACAAGATAACAACTTTTTTCAGCTTTCTAATTTTTATTTTTCACTAGGCTATGCAAGGAGTTTTAAGAGATTTTCTCCACTTTCTTTCCTAGATAGTGACAATTTAACTTCTAGGCAAGACTGTCATTCCTAGTACTGGATCTCAGCCTAAGTGGTGGCAGAAAACCCTTGGCTGAAACAAAAGTCAAGGATAATTAGATTCTGAACTTGGACTAAGGATTTCTAGGATCATAGAGAAGTTAAATATAATGAACCCCGGGGAGCAGACCCATATCAAGTTTTAGATCCAAACAGATCTAGAAGCAGTGAGCAAGGAAAAATCTCTAGCAAGTGACTAGAGCTTGGAAAAAAAATTTCATGAAATGAAAAAATCCTATTAAATATGTTAATTCTATGAACTGCCAACTTCCAAAGTTTCCAGAGTCCTTTTTATGGGAATACTAGCTATTCAAAAATATTATTAAATATAGAATTATATTTATGGGGACTATAGTTACTTAACAAGTGTTCATTGAACATTAGTTATGTGCCAGGTCTCATAAGTGATGTTTTCTTAGGAAGTTTGATTTCAGTCTCTGTTTTTATAAATTGTACAAACTTCTGGAGGTGTCAGCTGACTAGTGATATTTTCATCTCACAAGCCCCTGGTGGGAAACAAAGGATACTGTGAGAAAAACAGCTGGAACACTTGACCTAGTAGGAAATGAGAAGGCATCTCAGATGAAGGGATAATGAGGATATATAGGAGTCACTCAGGGAAAGACAAGGGACCCCAGGTTTTCAGTCAGAAGAGAGCTCATTCAATATGGCTGAAGATAAAGTGTAAGAAGGGGGGCTAAAGTGGAAGATTGAAAAATTTAACAAAAACCAAAGCCACAGCAGGAGCACTCTATAAGTTCTATATGTGAGTTATAGCTTTACTTTTAGAAAGAGTTACTAGACATTTCTGTGTTGTGTGTTTTTCCAGAAAGAAAGCTGTGGCTGTGATTTTATGAATGACTGAGCAGAGATGGTTTTAGTTATCTAAGAGAGAGAAGGCTGACCTGTAAAGAAATGGAAAATATGAAATAGAAAGCAATAGACTTAATGTGTGTGTGTGTGTGTGTGTGTGTGTGTGTGTGTTTCCCAAAAATAGAGAAATAAGTGAGTGGAGGAAAAAAAAAAAAGATAATTTGAAATATTTGTAGTTAATATTTCTTAAGAGATAACATATTTCCAGGGATTCTGCTAAATGTTTTAAATATCTCTCTACAACCTCTGTCACTTTTTAATAACAAATTTTAAAACAGGATAAAATAAATGAATATCTTGCCAGTTGTTTCATTTTCAATAACTTCCAGAGCAAGAGTAAAAATACTAATTTCCCTCATTCAGAAGTATGTATTATTTTCTACTTATCTGAATCTTAAAGAGGAAGTGAACATTATAATACATGTCAGACAATTACCAATTATATGTGTATATCATTTAAAGAATAATCCAGCGTCACATAAATTCAAATATAGTCAGAAATTTTGAATCTTTAAAAATTTTTGATGCCAGGGACCCAGAGTTGAATGAATTTGACAACGGAAGTACAGAGAGGCAATTTGGTCTTTGTAGCTTACACTCTGTGCCATACATTTTAAGTTTCCTGTGTCTTTTAAAAAACAGAAGTCTAAATTATTTATAAACATCAATTTACCAGGTTTTTTTCATGTTTAAGCATTATATTACTGAGAAAGAAATATTTTCTTACCCCAAGGTTGAGAAGATATTCTTCAACACGTTCTATCATTTCTTTTTTTTTTTAACTTGATAACATTTAATAATTTGCTCTTTTCGTTAATTCAGATTATTCCTCCCCCACAATTTCTTTATCTTTTTTTTTAAATTTAGTCTATGACACATATTCAGCTATTTTCTCTTTCTGTTTCATTTCTCTCAGCATTATTTTTAGCTTGTTAATATGAAGTCTTTGCACATACTTTATTAATTATTACCTTATTTATTTCATGTTTTATGCTGTCATAAATCATACTTTATATCTAACTTTCTAATTGTTTTTATTTCTAAAAACATAGAAAAGCAATTGATGCATGAATACTGACCTTTTAGTATCTGACCTTGATAAATCAGTTCTGTCAGCATTTTTTGGTAAGTTACTTCATATTACCGACCTATAGAATCATTACCCTATAAGTGAAGATTTTTCACTATTTTTTTCTTTCTGTTTGTTTTTTATGTTTCTTGACTCATTGCACTGAAAACGACCTCAATTACAAAGCTCAAAGCAATAGCTAATAATATTTCCCCTTCTACTTCTATTCAGCACACATTAGGTCTACATTAATTTGAATAATTTATATTATGCTTGAATTTTAATAAGCTATGTTTAATTTTCATTGGGAAAGATCCTGATGCTGGGAAAGATTGAAGGCAGGAGAAGGGGACGATAAATGATGAGATGGTTGGATGGCATCACTGACTCAATGGACATGAGTTTGAGCAAACTAGACGGTGAAGGACAAGTCAGAATGGTGTGCAGTCCGTGGGGTCACAAAGAGTCTGACATGACTAGGCAACTGAACAACAACAATTTTCATTAAGTTCAAAATATTTTTTAATGTTCCCCTTTCTTATATATTGAGGTATGTTACTTAGAGTTTGGTTGCTTACTTTCCAAATTGCTATTTTCTTAAATAGTCTTCTGTTAATAATTCTTAATTTAAATCTAATAGAATCAAAAATCACACTCTGCATACAATAATAATTTAAAATATATGGAGGTTTCTATTTTAAAAATTGTATGCCCTATTTTGCTGAAAATACTATATTCACTGGATAAAATACATTCTATTGTGGCTATGTGGAGTGTGTATAAATGAGAATAGGTCCCATTGGGTCCTTGAGTTGTTTAGGACTTCTATATCTTTACTGGTTTTCAATCTACTTGTTAAATTAATTGTATTAATTATGGGGAAGAAAAGTGTTGAAATATACAGTTATAATGTGCATTTTTGTATTTTAAGTTTTATCAACTTTTGCTTCATATATTTTGAACACTTTTATTAGGCATACATTTTTAAAATTGCTCTGACTTCTTGTTTGCCTGATTCTTCTATCATTGTGAAATTTCCTCTTTATTATTAACTAATAGGAGTATATTATCTGATATTAATATCACCACTCTGGGTTTCTCATGCTTTGTCTTTGTATAACTTTTTTCACTTCAGTTTTTCCTGAATGCCTTTTTTTTTTTTTTGAAGTGAGTTTGTGTACACTTAGTAGTTTACCCTTCTTTTAATAACTACTCTAATCATCTCTGTCTTTTAATTAGAGTGACTAGTCCATTTATATTCATTTTAGATATGAATTGAAGTATGTTATCTGGTTGTTATTTTGTATTCTTTATCTTGTTCTAATTTTTCTCATTTCCTGTTTTTCCTTTCATTAGTTTAACAATACAAAAAACTCTACAGAAGGTTATTCAGGATGAAGGAAAATAACAAAGAATGAAAATGTGTTTTTTGGGAAAAAAAATTAAAAATACACAAGTAATAATTGTTTAAGTAAATATATCTTTCTTATTAAAATTTTTCTTATAACATTATTGATGATTTAAAGCAAAGATAATAGTAATACATTATGTGGTTTATAGCTTACAAAGTGTATCACTATGACAAGAGTCAGTAAGATAAAATACATCCTCTACATGCCATGCATCTCCAAGAAGTTTTAAAATTCTTGGCAGACTATAAAGAGTTCTGTTCTCTGAGACCAAAAATGAGCTTAAGCTGTCCTCTTTGTTACATTTCCCCTTTATCATTCATTTGACAAGAGTTACAAAGTTTGTCAGAGACACGATTTCTCCATGATCAGTGGAAAGACCAATGCATTCAAAACACTTAAATCTACAAAGTAACTTTTTTGCATACTTTCTTTTAAAGCTTACATTGGTCGATAGTATTTGGTTTTGCTTGATCATTTTGTTTTATATTTCACCTCTTCATGCCCCAGACACTGATCTAAATATGGCAATCCTCCTCTCTACGTCATTAACTTAATAACTTAATAACTTCACATTATTCATTAACATCCAGAAATACTGTTTCCCTTAGTGTGCAAGACAGTTCTTAGAAGACCAAGCAGAAGACAGAGTTTAAAAAAAGTCAGGAAAATACTTACTAACTATGCTCTAAGGTAGAATGGCAAAGAGCATAGCTTTCATATCTATTTAAGGGCCAGATAATAATAACATAAGGGATGCTAGAAAAAGAGAAATGAAGAATTTCTGACTTTTCATTCTACAAATACTTACTGAGCAATTCCTTGTACTACTCTTTGTTCTAGATACTAGGAAGGGTAGTGATTAAAACAAAGTTTCTAATCATAATATTAGGTAGGAAGTTAGGCATGAGCAACAAGGAGTGGCCTAACTGAAAATGGTGCAAGCTGATCCCTAAACCCCATCCCAGACACACCCAGGAGAGCTCACAGATATGCTACAAAATAACCATGGAGAAGTTTCCAACCCCTGCACCAACTAGACCCACGGTGGATACAAACTAACCACAGGGGCTTCTTCAAGTAATGGTCAGCTGCTAGGATACCATTAAGGGTTCATAAATATTCTGTACATATGTACATCTGGTTATAACAGACTGAATTTTGGGAAGACATACACAACAGAGCGTACTTTTATACAACTTGCAATTGTCAATCTTCCTTGAGTGTATGCCCATTTGCATCTCCTTTCTTGATTGATGGTGGATACAAGTCCTATTTGCACAAGGCACAACCAAAAGGAGGATAGAAGTATAAAAAGGGTGAAGCCAAAAGGGATTGGAAGGATGACTCCTTTGGGGTCAACCTGCTCCAACGTCTTGGGAGTGTCTGTCTCATAAAAGATCTGTCTGCTTCAGCTGAACTGAGCTGTAACTTGTCTGTTGCTTTAAACCCTTTAGTCAGTCATTCCAATTTTTGTAGCAGTGATACAAAAATGGAGGAAGAGGAATAAACTGACCTGACATTTGGTGCCATGACTGAGATTGTTGTGAATATGAGATTTGGATTGCTAACTGTCTGGATAAGGTAAGGGTCCTCACTCCTATGGCTGGAAGGACCATGATTCCCTCTAAAGCCTCCTCTATGATTTCTCGCTTCTCATCTCTTCAAACCTCCTGCAAATAGGTGGCTTGCTCTGGGTAGACCTGAGGATCTCTGGCCAAGGCTACTCCTTGACATGCTCTGAAGACTCTGCTGTCTGCTAGGCCCCAGTAGCTGCTGTCCAGGTGGGTGAGGGGTCTTTCCTTTTGTCTTCTTCCTTCTCTGACAGCCCTCTGCAGCCAGGCGGGTGGCTGTGGATACAGCTGAGCTGCTCTGATCAGTGCTTCTCCCTGGGGTGCTCTGAAGGCTCCACTGTCCACTGCACCCCAGTAGCTGCTGCCCAAGCTCATGAGGGTCTTTGCTTCTCTATTTCCTTAGTGTTGAGGAACAGGCCAACTGAAAATATGTGGGCACAGGTAAGCACTTAGAAACCATTAGGATGCCTGCTGCTTAAAGCTGCCCATGGAAGGATAAGGGGAAATTATGAAATGGGCCAGACTTATGTCTGACTCAGCAAGACAACTTCCATGCTCCGTGTCAGGTACATACTGGTTCAAGCAAAACCCTGTGCCCGCTTCCCCTGGCCACCCCTTTCCTGACACATTATAAGGGGATCCTCAGCACATCTCTGCCCTGCTTTTCTCCCCACATCCTTCTTCTCCTTCTGTTGTCTGTGCTACTGGCTGCAAAGTAGCGGGCGGGTCATTGACTTCTCTCGGGAGGGAGGTTTGCCATCGTCCCCGATCCCCCTAGAGATTCAGGGCTTGCGTCTTTCCTCTGTCTTTACAATGTAACTACTCTGCCTGAGCCCTCAAGAACTGCCTGTTTCATCTGCAGTTCCCCCAACTAAAGAAAAAGGTGTTATTTTAAAACCAAGCTGGAAACCTATGAGATCTCTGATGGTTCTCTAGTAATTGGTTTATCTGGCTTAAGCTTGTGAGTTTAATACAGATCTGGACAATAATAAAAACAAATAATTAGAAATAAATAAATGTTTAATATAAAAATAGTTACAAGAAGTATGCACAGTAAAACAGGTTAAGGACCTAAAGCAAAACTGCCTAGTGGAACTCTCTATAATGCTAAAAATATTCTATATTTGTTCTATAAAATATAGTATCCACTAGGTGACTCAGGGGTAAAAAAATCTGCCTTCCTGAGCCCCAGGAGATGTAGGTTCTAATTGCTGGATTGGGAAGATTCCCCCAAGGAGGAAATTGCAACCCATTCCAGTATTCTTACCTAAGAATTCCCATGGAGAGAAGGAGTCTGGTGGGCTACATCTCATGGGGTCACAAAGATTTGGACAGGACTGAGTGACTGCACATACACGTGCAAAGCTCTGTTTGGTACTGAGCACTTGAAACATTACTAGTGAGAGAGAGAAATAAAATTTGTGATTCTTAAAATATAGTAGCTGTATAGTGATAGTGGTTACAATATTGTACAAACAGAACAGAAATAATCTTTCTTTGGAATTCATATTTGAGCAGAACCTGAATGAACTGTGGGAATAATTCTTCATATACTTAGAAAAACATTCTATTTGGAGGAAAGCACCAAGACACTAAGCCTGGAGCATGATCAGTTCCTTTATAATGGTAAAAGGAGTTTACTTTTTCTAATATATGCCCACTTTAGATCAATCTAGCAAAGAAAATCTAAGCTTTTGTCTAGCTATTTTGTTTGGAGCAAGCCCTGCCTCTTGCAGTGGCTGTTGGCTTGCTAGAGGGTGGGACCTGGTCCTGACACTAATTGGCTAGAGGGACAACCCCCTCAAAGTGGGTGCTGCAGCATCTCTTATCTCCAAAGGGACTTGCCTGCTGCCTTCTGCATCTCCAGGGGGCTCTTCAAGATCAAGTGGGTCTGACCCAGACTCCTTTCAAATTGTTGCCTCTGTGCTAGAACTTACAACATATGAGGTTTTGTTTGCACCCTTTATGAACTTGTGGACACAGGGGTCATGGGAAGCAGGACAAATTGAGAGAGTAACATTGAAACACACCATACCTAAAATTAGATAGCTGGTGGAAATTTACTGTGTGATGCAGGGAGCTCAAATCCAGGGCTCTGTTATAACCTAGAGGGGTGGGGCGGGGTGGGAGAATGGAGGGAAGTTCAAGAGGGAGGGGACATATGTATACCTGTGACTGGTACATATTGATACATGACAGAAACCAATACTCTAAGCCAATATTGTAAAGCATTTATCCTCCAATTAAAAATAAGTAAATAAAGAAGAGAGTGGAGTCTCTGTTTCTTGCTATCCTCCAGCTCTCCGGCATATGATGCCCTTTGGTCTTCAAAGCCAAATATTTTAGGCACTCTCCTTCTTGGTGCAGGACTTCTATACTGAGGAGCTCGGGGGTGAGGGTTGAACCCCTTTCCTCTTGGGGAGAACCTCTGCAGTTGTGATTATTTTCTCTTTTGTGGATTGCCTGCCTGGGAGCATGGGTCTTTCTTATGCCACATCTCTGCTCCTTCTACTCATCTCATTGCTGCCCCTTCTTTATTTATATTTTTAGCTATGGCAAATGTTCCGACAGATTTCAGGTTGTTTTCATAGGTAGAAGTGAAGTTGCTCAATTGTGTGCGACTTTTTGCGATCCCATGGACTGTATACAGGAGTCCTACTAGGCTCCTCTATCCATGGAATTTTCTAGCCAAGAGTACTGGAGTGGGTTTCCCTTTCCATCTCCAGTGGATCTTCCCAACCCAGGGATCAAACTCAGGTCTCCCTCACTTCAGGTGGACACTTTACCTTCTAAGCCACTGGGGAAACCCAAGGGCAAGAAGCTTTCATAGGTGGGTGCCCTGTAAATAGTTGGTATTCTGTTGTGCCCATCGGGGAATGAGCTCAAGGGTCTTTCTACTTTACCATCTTGGCTACACCTCCTGAAAGATAATTCTTAATGCATTTCAGGTAAAAAGAAGTTTGATGTAATAGATGATTCAGAAATGGACTGTTTTCACAGTAGTTCATTAAACCAGAGAGGCACTGCACCACTCAAGTTTATTTGGGTAATTTTCTCTGTTTTGTACTGAAAGTATAAATTATTTGTACCACTTAAAGTTGCATCAAACTAATAACTTTTACCAAGTTTAACTATATTGTGTCCCATTTTCTTCTGGAATTTCCCAAGATTTCGTTATTGAGTTAATCCTTTTGGGATATTTAGATGAATTCCCTCAGTTTAAGGCAATTAAGTACAATTTCTACTTGTGTTTATCACTTAGGAAAGTCATTTAACAAATGATATACATCAGCTTGATCCAAGTGAGATTCTAATTCTTATAGAAACAGCCAAGTCTCTTTGAAAGATGCTGATTTCTGTGATCTTTTGATGCTAAATAAACAGAGATCATTTCCTATGCCTTGAAGGAGATCCCAGTGTAGCAGAGAAAGCAGGTATATGAATTAGGACAAATTATTTGTTCAAATATCTGTAAACATAAGTCCCTTTTCTCTTAATGGAAACTTTTATGAGTGGTTTTAACTTAAGCTCCCATGAAGGTAATTTTGAATATTACTTAAAATATTTTAGATGAATAAAAGGGAAAAATGATGATACCTGCATACTATGAAGTACTGAAAATATCAAAGATAGTCTGAGAACAAATTCATAATTGATGTAGATTAGAAACTATAAAGTATAGCACATGGAATTTGGCAGTATATCAGAGGAATCATGTCCAAAGACCAAGTAAGTCACATACCTGAAATGCAAGGAATGCTCATCATTAGGAAAATTATTACTTTAGTTAATTTTATCAAAAAATAGAAAGAAGCATGATCATATCAATAAGTACAGAAAATTAATCTGATGCAATTCAATACTCATTTACTAAAGATGAAGAAAAATAATAAAAGTGATTTCTAAATATGATCAAGTTTTTCTAAATCAGCAAAATCAAGCTAAACCCTAAAATTTGAAAATTGCCTTGAGTATTATTAAATAATTGGAAGTTTCAAGCATATTTTTAATTAAAGAGAAATAATGACAGTTTTTGGGAAAAAAGCTTGACTAATATAAGTGATTACATTAAAAACCTGGGTCACTGGATAATTTTTTCTGAATTCTTTTATGTTTGAAAATATCTGCTTCTTTCTGAATCATTAAAACATTTTCATTATAAAACAGCAGCTTTTTAAAATTATATTGGATTTTGCATGTACATTAAAAATACCCATCATAAAGAAATATCCCATATCACTTAAGCCTGTTTTTTCATGCATTTTTAGTTGTGAAGTCAGTGACTTATTAATTAGAATAAAGAATATTAGAATGAGCTCTCAACCCATTTGGTAAAAACAAAACTTTCGAAACTTTTGATCAAAAGGATCCACAACTCACTTTACCCACATATGTAACAATATTTCAAATGATCATCTTATTGTCTGTTTTGGAGATTTTAATCCCCAGAGGTAATTCCATATACTAAAGACAGGTTTGGTGTGAGTTACATTTTTTTTTTTTTAACCAAGTAGGAAAATGCAGTTGTGAAATGCTGTTATAGAAGAGATCCTTCTCTATCTGAGTTATGTCCTAAGGTAAACCTGTGTTTGCTTTGTTTTTACTTTATTTTTTTAATTGAAGGATAATTGCTTTACAGAACTCTCTCGTTTTCTGTCAAACCTCAACATGAATCAGCCATAGGTATACATATATCCCTTCCCTTTTGAACCTCCCTCCCCTCTCCCTTCCCATCGCACCCCTCTAGGTTGATACAGAGTCCCTGTTTGAGTTTCCTGAGACATACAGCAAATTCCCATTGGCTATCTATTTTACATATGGTAATGAAAGTTTCCATGTTACTCTTTCATACATCTCACCCTCTCCTCCCTTCTCCCCATGTCCATAAGTCTATTCTCTATATCTCTTTCTCCATTGCTGCCCTGTAAATAAGTTCTTCAGTACCATTTTGCTAGATTCTGTATATGTGTGTTAGAATACGATATTTCTATTTCTCTTTCTGACTCACTTCACTCCGTATAATAGGTTCTAGGTTCATCCACCTCATCAGAACTGACTCAAATATGCACCTTTTTATGGCTGAGTAACATTTCATTGTGTATAGGTACCACAACTTCCTTATCCATTCATCTGTTGATGGACATCTAGATTACTTTCATGTTCTAGCTGTTGTAAATAGTGCAGCAATGAACAATGGGGATACATGTGTCTTACTGGCACAAAAACAGAAATATAGACTGATGGAACATGATAGACAGCCCAGAGATAAATCCAAGCCCCCATGGGTACCTTGTTTTTGACAAAGGAGGCAAGAATATACAGTGGGGCAAAGACAGCCTCTTCAATAAATGGTGCTGAGGTAACTGAAAAGGTACATGTAAAAGAATGAAATTAGAACACTTCCTAACACTGTACACAAAGATCAAATCTAAATGGATTAAAGGTCTAAATATAAGACCAGAAACTGTAAAACTTTTAGAGGAAAACATAGGCAGAACACTTGATGACATAAATGAAAGCAAGATCCTTTGTGCCCCACCTCCTAGAGTAATGGAAATAAAAACAATAGTAAATAAGTGGGACCTGATTAAACTTAAAAACTTTTGCACAGCAAAGGAAACTATAAGCAAGGTGAAAAGACAGCCCTCAGAGTGGGAGAAAATAATAGCAAATGAAACAACTGACCAAGGATTAATTTCCAAATATACAAGCAGAACTGTTTTTACAAAGAGTACCTGTGGAAACCAAAGATCCAGAAATTACCCCTTAAGGCCACCTTGGAAAAGTATCTACAAGCCTGCACATACTGAGGGTACAATATCCCAGTTTGAAACCACCTTCTAAAACATTTATCCCCTAACAGAGTAAAAGGCAAATGGTCAGGAATTGTCAAAATGACTGTTCTATCTGGTCTAGTCAAGAAAAATAATTTTTCTTCTTTGGGAATTTTGAAGTGACAGGAAGGCAAGTATGAATTCAATCACGGATTTTGGCTTAAATTCCTCTTCAAGTTTGGAGGACACAAATCTTATCTCTAAAATTAGAATCTCTTGAGTTTAAAATCCAGTGTGCCATATAACATTCTTTAAAAAATGGATAAAGGGTTTGTGTGGATACAAGAACTCCTTGAGTCAAATAAATGCCTGCTAATGGGCAAGTTATAGAAGAAATGGTGAAAAATTACAAGACATACTTGGATTTAAGTATATGTAAATATATTTTATTTAAATATATAAATCAAATGATATACACATATATTAAATAAAAATATATATTTAAATATACAGTTAAATATTTTCCAAATAAGAGGGTATATGCACTAACGTAAAGAATATTTCATCTTATTCTTCTAATAAAAAGGAAGCAAAATGTAACCTCTATGTTATATTTTTGAAATATTTTCTTTATATAAGAAAAGTGAATGAGTTTAATGATTTTTTTTATAGTTTCAGCACAAAATCTAACATATAATTTTACTCATAAATATATTTTAATGTACTATTATTTTAGAAATACAAAGGTATTCCCTAATGTTCATATTCATTTTATAGGCTGTCATTTCAATGATGAATTTTCCAGAGAGATAAAATGTTGTCTTTGTTCATATGCTTTATTCTTCTTTTTTAAATGAAATCTTAAGCAATATTTCTTCAGCATTCTAAGAAAAGACCTCTTAGAATTTGGGATTATCTAAGAAAAGTAATTCTAGTCTTGAAGTTAAGGTTTAAATGAACACAAATAAAGCTGAAGGTAGTGATAACCGAAACATATCTGCATATTTTACAAGAACTGTTTCAACTTGTACTTTCAAACATAATTTATTCATGCTGTCTCATCTATGTGGTTACAAGGAAGCTTTGGTAAGCATCACATCTCATTAAATTAGACAGTCAAATGAAGTAACCTGAAAGCAAAGGCACACTGAAATCGACTTTTTAAATTATTGAGTAGAGCATTTAGATTTTATTTCATAAACTTACTGAACTATCTAGGATTTAAGGCAAAAAGAAAAAAAAATTTCGTGTGTCCACTAAAACTCCATGTTTATAATTCTTTATATTATTAACTTTGTTATGAAAGATTGGAACTATTGAAGAAGAGATTACCTTAGGGAATGCATCAACCAGAGCATCAGTATCCATAATGTTGCCGTTCTTGTTTAGTCACTAAGTCATAGCCAACTCTGCATCCCCATGGACTGTGTAGTTTGCCAGGCTCCTCTGTCCATGGGATTTCCCAGATGAGAATACTGGAATGGGTTGCCATTTCTTTCTCCAGGGGATCTTCCAGACCAGGGAATATCGAGCTCATATCACCTGCATTGGCAGGTGAATTATTTACTGCTGAGCCTCCAGGGAAGCCCAATTGAATATATTTGGATCATTAATATATTTAAAGCTTTTATAAAATGAAGAGATGAAAATAAAAGCAGAATATATAATTTAACAGTAAATTGCACAGTTTAGATTTATTTTTATAGTGTATAATTTCATGAGATCAATACTCTTGTGTGACATTAGAAGCATTTGAAAACTAAGTTCCTTAACTTGTAAAATCAGTATGATTTTTTTTTTATAATATCACTAGGAAATATTTGGCTAAAATAGGAAGAGTCCAATGCAGCCTATCTCTAGTGCTGACTATAACTTAAACTCTAGACAGTATACAGAAAAATACCTACCTTAGGATTCTGAAAATGAAATCAAAAGTAAACAAGTTGCAAAAGTGAGTCAAAAGTTGGGGAAATGACCAGCAAGTCTGAGACTTAAGAATCATCTTCCTGTCTGTCTGTCTGTCTCTCTGTTTCTTGCACTTTGCTTGTAAAAGTGCTCCAAGGGCAGATTTCTGTTGAGATCTGGATAGTCAGTATTGGTGGGTATAGAAATTACTGTAGCAACTAAAACTCCAGTAAAAATTTTCTCTTTCTGGAAAGATAAACAGAGAAAAAGGGATCTCTGCAGTCTGAAGAGTGAGGGGAAAATCCACATTTTTCCTCTTTTCTCTCCTAAGGAGACTATAGTCACAGGGATGCAAATGGCACAGCCATTTTAGCTTTCTCCCAGGAGTCTTGAGTCTATTTAGTGAAGACTTGTATTTAGAAACTAAAGTCTGAGCTCTAGTGTTCTTACTCAATGTACATGTGCACAAGGACATATACACACATGCACAAATAAATTTATCCATCTATTAACCTGCCCCAATTTCATTTCAACATTGCGAGGTTTACTCTAGCCAGTCTCATTTCCTTAATAGTAATACTATTCTCTGACAGTTCAAAACCTGGATTTTGTAATTTTCAATTTAATTATTTGATGTATTCTTTATTTTACTTAACTGAACACTTGGCTTCAGGAGCCAAAAGTTTGAACATACACATGCAAACTACTTCAAAACTGGGTCCCATCAATGGATGTGATTAAAGACAAAAGGAAAGGGAACAAAAAACAAATAAAGGAGAATGAAGAAAGGAAGTGTGAGGATGAGATGGGAGGAGAATGGACTTAATAGGAAGAAACTGGAGAGATAAAGGAATTAAGAGAGAGGAAAGTCAAGTAACAAGTGTGTCCTTGGGTAAACACTTCTTCCTACCTGGCACCCTTGCCCTACATTTGATCCCAGACATGTCAGTGACTTCCACTCAGCATTTCTTCTGGAAATATATTAACTCATTCAGATTTTTTAAAAGGTATCTTTCAATTTCAGAGATTTATCAGTGTTGTTGCATGTGTCCACAGTTTTTTTTTTTTTTTTTTTTTTCTGTACCGAGTATGTATGTATTACACTGTGTTTATCAATTCCTGGGATGATGAACATTTGCTTTGCTATATTTTTAAAATTATTATGAAAAACGGTGCTATGAACATTCATATGTATACCTTTTGAGGACTTATGCTTTTATTAAACTACTGCTACTGAAAGTCGCTCAGTCATGTCTGACTCTTTGTGACCCCGTAGACTATATAGTCCATGGAATTCACTAAGCCAGAATACTGGAGTGGGTAATCTTTCTCTTCTCCAGGGGATCTTCCCAACCCAGGTATCGAACCCAGGTCTTCTGCATTGCAGGCAATTTCTTCACCATCTGAACCACAAGGGAAGCCCATGCTTTTATTTGCCCTTGATAAATATTTGAATTTTCTGGTTGTATCATAAATCTTTATTTATCTTAAATGGCTCTACTAATTTGCATTCTTACCAGAGATAGATTTTGCCTAGTGTAAGTATTCCAGAAGCCAGCATTCAAAGCACTTCTGTGGAAGTTTAAATATTTATACAATTTAGCCTTGGCAGTCCAAGAAAATCACCTCTGATGCAATCTAATGCTTGGCAAAGTCATTAAGGAGGAATAAGTCAAAATAAAATTCTAAAAAATAAAATAATACATTGGAAGACAATAAATAGGGACCATACATGAATATTTTAGAGAACATATAGAAAAAAAATTGAAAAGAATATCTTAAATACTAACATATCAATATAATAAATGTAAATGGTTTAAAATGAGCAAAGTAGATGAAAAGCATAATTCAATTATATGTTGTTATTAGCAAACTCACTTTAAGCATAATGATTTGGGGAAAATAAAAATAAAAAGATGTATCATTCAAACTTTAATCAAAGGAAAGCAGGAATGACTCTGTTATATCAGATAAAATAGAGCTGTTCAGATAAAATAGAGCTGGTCTGTAGTGATGATATCACAAATCTCCACATGTAATAAACTACATGGAACTAAGTATAGCCAGAAACACACACACATAAATGAGTGAATTTAGAACTGGTGAAGTATGAATAAGTCCAATGGATTGTATCAATGTAAATTTTCTGTTTATGATATTTTACAATAAATATGCAAAATGGTAGTATCAGGCGAAGGTAGGTCAAGAGTATGTGTTATCTCTTGGAATTATTTTTGACAACTGCATGTGAATCTGCAATAATCTCAAAATACAAAGTAAAGGAATAAATAAATCTACCTCCTCAAAAAACAAAAAGAATGACACTCTTTTCTATATTCTGATGTAGAAAGCCCTCTAAGTAAAAAAGTAAATTTGCAAAAACAATGCACATAATGTCCTATTATTCATATAAAAGTTGGGGAAAGAGGAATCATATTTAGTTTTTTAAAAGATTTATTTTTATAGATATTTTAAGTTTACAGTGAAATTGAGTAAAAGGTACAGAGATTTCTCTTCCATCCCCTGCCTCCACACATACATGGCCTTTATCAATACGATTCACCAGCAAGATGTGTTTTATTTATTCATTTATTCAGTTTCTTTTCTTTTTGTTTCTTTCTTTTTCCTTTACCAATAATCAACCTACATTGACACATCATAATCACTCAAAGACCTTAGATCATCTTAGGATTCACTTCTGGTGCTGATTGTTTGATGGGTTTGGCCAAATGAGTAATAACATATATCCATATAAAATATGTATATATCATTTAATTTCTCTACCATGCAAAATCCTCTGGGTTCTGCCTATTTATTTATCTCTTCCCTCCAGCGTCCTGTGAAAACTACTAAATATTTTCATTGTCTCTGTAGTTTTGCCCTTTCCAGAATGTCTCATATTTGGACTCATATGGTATATAGCCTATTCAGATTGACTTCATTCACTTACTAATATGCATTTATGTCCCTCCATGTCTTTTCATGGCTTGATAGCTCATTTTTATAGTACTGAATAATATTTTATTGCCTGGATATACCATAGTTTGTTTATCCATTCCTCTAGTAAAACATCTTTATTGCTTCCAAGTTTTGTAAGTTATGGAAAAAGCTGCTTTAAATATCTGTGTGCAGTTTTTTGTGCATTTTTGCTCAATTTTATGTTTTTGTACAATTTTCAAGTGCCATTTTTTTGACTGTATAAATGTTAAAAAGAAAATTAGAAAAAATACACAAGAAACTGAGAGGGTAACATGCAGGAAGGCCAGGGGTCTCCAAACAGAGGAAATAAGCTGCAAGTGCCAGACATTTTTATCTCTCTTAAGGGGCAGGAGGGAACAAACTAGCGATATTTTTTTTCTTCTCTGTACAGATTTGAAAGGAGGTTTCTCTTAAAATGCTGTGTTGTCATGACACCTGGTTTCACCTGAAACTAACTACTCTCAAACCTTGAGTTAACCAATACATTTTTTTTTTCTTATGGAAATGTTTGTCTTAAGATATGTTAATTTACCCCAGACTCTGTAAATTCTGCCAAATGGCCCAACCTACTTACTCAGATATTGTTCCCCTAATCTATGTAAATGAAACTGTTTGTTTGGTAATCTGCCCTTCTACAAGATTCAAGTCAATCATTTATGGCTGGAGATGAATTATCTGGTGCCATTCTAAATTCTAAGACATTCCTTTCTTTTCATTAACAGACTGTGAGTGACTATATAACTTACAGCTAAAGACTAGGAGGAGGGTACTCTTTCTGCCCCCTTTTGATGCCTATGTCAGAAGCTTTCTCTCTCCTTTACACATTAATAAAACTTAACTACACAAAAGCTCTAAGCGATCCAGCCTCGTCTCTGGCCCCAGATTGAATGCATCTCCTCCGGAAGCCAAGAATCCTGGCGTCTTATCATTCAGCAACAACCTTTCAAAACTCACAACAGTTTTATCTGTTGATATATGAGGGAAATTGTACCATTTTATAACTCGTAAATCACATGACTATTTTACCTATGTAAAACCAAATGCATTACTGGAAAAAGTATTAATCCACCAACCCTTTGGAAAAACTCAATTATGTTTCTCAAAATAAATTTTAAAACTTTGATAAAACTTTGAAAAATCAAGTTCAGATGTAGAACATGTTAATACCTTAAGATCAATGAAAATTTGTTGCAGACTAGAAAAATATTTACAGATTAAAATAGATAAATAGTATTTATATCTTAAAGAAGAAAAGCATTTTATATAATTGAATACATATTTATAATAAAAATAACTTTAAAATTATGAATAGAAGGTTGCATCTCAAACTGATATAATATCTATTAAACATTGCCATAATGCTAATTCTGTAGATACAGTCTCATTAAATTGAGCTATAAGAAAAGAGTAAAAAACACGATTTGAACTCAACATTTTTTATTCAATATCTCTCAACCAGTCATATCCAGTGTTATAAGAATCAGGGAAAAATGAGTGAAGAAATCTAAGCTAAACTTACTGGTAATTTTTTAAACTATCACTTTAGAATTTCCCAAGCTGGATTTAGAAAAGGCAGAGGAACCAGAGATCAAATTGCCAATATACGTTGGATCATCGAAAAAGCAAGAGAGTTCCAGAAAGACATCTACTTCTGCTTTATTGACTACACCAAAGTCTTTGACTGTGTAGATCACAACAAACTGGAAAATTCTTCAAGAGATGGGAATACACGACCACCTGACCTGCCTCCTGAGAAATCTGTATGCAGGTCAGGAAGCAACAGTTAGAACTGGACATGGAACAACAGGCTGGTTAAATCGGGAAAGGAGTACATCAAGGCTGTATATTGACACCCAGCTTATTTAACTTATATGCAGAGCATTTCATATAAAATGATGGCCTAGAGTTGGAATCAAGATTGCCAGAAGAAATATCAACAACCTCAGAAACACAGATGACACCACCTTTATGGCAGAAAGTGAAGAACTAAAGAGCCTCTTGATGAAAGTGAAAGAGGAGAGTGAAAAATTGGCTTAAAACTCAACATTCAGAAAACTAAGATCATGGCATTGAATCCCATCAGTTCAAGGCAAATAGATGGGGAAACAGTGGAAACCGTGACAGACTTTATTTTCTTGGGGTCCAAAATCACTGCAGATGGCAATTGCAACCATGAAATTAAGATGCTTTCTCCTTGGAAGAAAAGTTATGACCCACCTAGACAGCATTTTAAAAAGCAGAGGTGTTACTTTACCAACAAACATCCTTCCAGTCAAGGCTATGGTTTTTCCATTAGTCAGGTATGGATGTGAGAGTTGAACTATAAAGAAAGCTGAGTGCTGAAGAATTGTTGCTTTTGAACTGTGGTGTTGGAGAAGACTCTCGAGAGTCCCTTGGACTGCAGGGAGATCCAATCAGTCCATCCTAAAGGAAATCAGTCCTGAATATTCATTGGAAGGACTTTTGCTGAAGCTGAGGCTCCAATACTTTGGCCATCTGATATGAAGAACTGACTCAATGGAAAAGACCCTGATGCTGGGAAAGATTGAAGGCAAGAGGAGAAGGGGACGACAGAGGATGAGATGGCTGGATGGCATCACTGACTCAATGGACATGAGTTTGAGTAAACTCCGTGAGTTGGTGGTTGACAGGGAAGCCTGGCATGCTGCAGTCCATGGGGTCACAAAGAGTTGGGCATGACTGAGCAACTGAACTGAACTTAGCACATCCAAGGGAATATACAGATAATCTAACACAGCTAAAATACAATTTCAGCATAACAGGATAAATGACTAACATTCAAAGCAATACTGATTCTGTAATAAAATATTAGATATATTTAAAAGACAAATTGATTTGCAACCATAGCAAAACTGTATTCTTTATAGAATTATAAATTAAATGTGGTAAAATCTTAGAGATTCTTAGCTGCTGACATAGGGGCTTAAAATAATGAGTGATGAAGAATTTCATAACAGATAAGCAACATGATTAGAATTCTGCTACAAAACTTAATCCAGAGCCTATATAAAATCTACTTGCAAAGCACATGTAAGGTAGATGTGTTGCTTATTATGCTACTCCCATTTTCTAGGTTAAAAAATAATATGGTCCTATAGATAAAAGTTAATGTCAATGAAAAATAAAGAGGATATAATAAATAAGTGAGAGAAATAACATGGAGGTAGAATTTTAACTTAGCAACTTATTGATTATATGATGCAGAACTCAGATGCTCTCCCTGAGTGATTCAGAATGCAATTTACCAGATGGAGGGATGATAGCGATACAGGTTCTAATGAATGTAAAGAGAGTATATGTCCTCAGAAAAGAGGAAACAAGCAACAAGAAACTATCATGGTGGATTTGAAGTGCTTAAACAAAAGCTACATATTTTTATGCTTAAGTGAATTAAAACTATTTTAAACTATTTAACAGTTTAAAAACTATTAAATTCAAGTAGAAGAGTTTTAATCTTTATATCATTTGAATTTTTTTAAGCATTTGACAAGTTAACCAGTAATGATTAATTTTACATGTTAATTTTGGGGTTTTGAAACAACATGTGTGGCCAAATAGTCTTCTGGATGTTTCTATGAGGATGTATTTGAATGAGATTAATGTTAAAACCAGTGAACTTTGAGAAAAACAGATGGTCCTTCAAAATGTGTATGAGCCTCATCCTATTGGTTGAGGACCTAAGTAGAATACCAGACAGCTCTTTCCAAGCATGAAGGAATTGTCCACCAGACAGCCTTTGGTCTTGAACTGTAGGCAGTACACTGTAGCCTCCATAACTTCCTAAGTCAATTCCTCACATCTCTCTCTCTCTCTCTTCCTCTCTCACATATCTATGCATTCATATAGATATTCTCTCTATCTATATCTATATCTATCTATCTATCTATCTATCTATCTATATCTGTTTTTCTGAAGATCTCTGATGAATACAACCATTCTCTCTTGATTTTTTTCATATAATTAGAATTCATGGAGCCACTCTCCCCAGAATTATCATTTGTTTTCTCTATTTTCTACTTCCTTTCTTTTCTTACAAAATATATGTTCTCCAGGCCTTCATTCTACTCTATGTTTTATTTGTTATTCTCTATATTCAATCCACACCTTCTTACTGCAATGTTTTCATTTATTGTATCATGCCAGAAACTTTTCAAAGTGTTAATTTATGGCACTTAAATCATACTGAAGTCTTCTTATTTGGTAGATTTAGTGAAATGTTGACTCTGGTGGCTCAGTGGTAATAGAATCCTCCTGCCAAGCAGGAGATGTGGGTTCAATCCCTGAGTTGGGAAGAAGGAAATGGCAACCCACTCCATTATTCTTGTCTGGGACATCCCATGGACAAAGGAGCCTGGAGGGCTACAGTCCATGGGGGTCACAAAAGAGTCAGACACAACTGAGGGACTGAACAACAGTGAGATGTTTCATTCTCTCATTCTTTTATCTACTGTTTCAAAAGCTTAAAGAATAAAAAAGTGAAAGTGAACCTTATTTTGTTCCCAAAATATTTTAAAAATAGGCATTGAAAAATACATTGGCTACAATTGTTGTTGCTGTTCAGATGCCAATTCATGTCCAACTCTACAACCCCATGAACTGTAGCATGCCAGGCTTCTGTACTTCACTAGCTCCCTGAGTTTTCTCAAACTCATGTCCATTAAGTCAGTGATGCCATCCAACCATCTCATCCTCTGTCACCTTCTTCTCTTGCCCTCAATCTTTCCCATCATCAGGGTCTTTTCCAATGAATCAGCTGTTTGCATCAGGTGGACAAGTATTAGAGCTTCAGCATCAGCATCAGTCCTTCCAATGAATATTCAGATTTGATGTCCTTTAAGACCGACTGTTTTGATCTTCTTGCTCCCTAAGGGGCTCTCAAAAGTCTTCTCCAGCACCACATTTTGAAAGCATCAATTCTTCGGCGATCAGCCTTCTTTATGGTCTAACTCTCACATCCTTACACGACTACATATTTGGCTACAATAATTTCACATAATGCATTCTCAATTTGTATTTGGGTGTATTAAAGGCACCTGAGATTTAATTTACTTTTTCCACTAATTATATGAATTGCTAGCCCATGTCTTGTGTTCTCAATTAGGGTTAATGCTACCATTCATTTTTTGCTACAGAAATCTTAAAAATTTTCCATGATTTGCCGTTCTCCCTACCTGTCTTATCTGTATCTTATCTGTATCTTCTTCCTTCCAAATAACAAAGAAAAAGAAGAAACTATTGCTAAATGCAAAACCATGATGAATGTCACCAATAATATCTAAGCAAAAAGAGCCAGATACAAAATATTGCATAATATGTGTATTGCATAATAAATTACAAAAACAAGCACAAAACAATCTATAGAATCTATGGTAATACAAGACAATAGTTACAGTTTTTAAAGGATATTATCTAGAAGAAATTATGAGAAATATTTGCAAGATGCTTGTAAATTATATATTTTGATTGGGATGATGTTTACATAGGTATATTCATTTTGCATAGAATGTCCACCTCTTTTATAAAATCTCTGCACATATTAACCAAAGTTATTTTAAATTTTGTTTATTATAGTTCTAACTTCTGGGGTATCTATAAGGTATTATTCTGTGAACATTTTTATCATCTTGTCACTTGGTATTTCCCAGATTATCTTATAATTTTTGACTGAATGCTGGATATGTGGTACAGAAGAGTCAAAATTGAGATAAATGTTATTTTAATAGGCACGCAAGTCCAATTATTGAGCTTCCCTGGAGTTTCAGCTGGTAAAAAATTCTGCCTGCCATGAAGGAGACCCCAGTTCAATTCCTAAGGGGTGTTGATCAGTTAGTCAGTAGTTAAGGTTCGGATTTTTTTGTTGATAAAATTAAATTGAGCATGCTCTAGCTTCAGTTAATTTTAATAAGTGACTGCTGCTGTTCTATGGATCTTGAAGCTTCAGGTGTGAATATGTTTTTTGCAGTGTTCTTGTTTGACCTACTATTCTTGTCAATCTATGTATGTTTGCAACAGAGGTGACATGCTCACTTTATTCCCCCTGTATCCCAGCAGATTGCTGTTGGCTTGTTATTCAGCTTGAACTTATAGTGGATCAAGGAGGTACATGACTGTCTTGGTTCAGGCTCTGTCTTTGACAGACTCTAAACCTTAGGGACAGAAGCTTCTTAATGTACATTTTCTCTTTTACTTGGGACAGCATGATTCTGTGTGCTATCTTCAGGGAGATTGGCCATAAGGCAGTTTCTTGCGCATTCCCCACGTGTAGCAAGTCTTCCCTCTGAAAGATGATGTAGCTGTGGGTCTGAAGGTGTTTTGTCTTCCTTGCCAAGTAGGATAGTTATGTTTCTACCAGTCCCTCCAAAACAAGGAAACTTAGAATCTGGATTTACTACCCCCACCACAACACTTTAAAGTCTTTGCTTTGTATGAAGAAAGGATCCAAGATGAGAGCTTGCTTTCATGCCAATGAACTACTATGTGAATCAGAATGGGGGATTTTTATGGTTCTTTGTCTTGTCTTCAATATTTCTTACAATATAGCCTGACTTTTCACATCTTAGGCTGAATGGTTTTAATAGTTGATTAAAATTTTAGCTAATATTTTTACCCACTTTAATGGTAGTCAACTCCTCTTTTAGGGATTTGCATAAAGTAAGAAATTCATGTGTCCCTAATGTATTCAAAATGGGCTTGTCATTCATTGGAATTTATTTCAACTGGTTGACTTATGAATACAGATTTCTGATAGGCTCATGACATTTTGATATTTCAAGGATGATCTGTTTTCTATCATTACAAAAACAGGAGTGACATTTTCTTGCAGTCTTAAATAATCTGAGAGACTTTAGTAGCATTCAAATTGTAGAAATGTATTAGTCTGTACAGTTACAATTTAATAACTTTTCAGTATACATGTTATACTTCAACTGAACTGTTTATGAATAAAAGTTGCAGTGCTTAACATATAACCCTTATTCTAAACAGTACAGTTTCTTTATATATTGCTAAAAATGTGAAACGCATTCCCCTAGTATATCTCCTTTTCACCTCAAAATATCAAGATACATTTGTCTGTCCCCTCTCTCATTTGTCCAATTTCAAAACATGAATACTCATCCTAGTGGCTAAAAATTTATATGTATGTACGCATATATATATATATATATATATATATATATATATATATATATATATATATATATAAAATTCATGGTAGTCTTTTGATAAAATCCCTTTTCTTTTTATTGAATCATTCAGTTATTCATTCATCAAGCACATTTTAGTAACCACATACATAATATTATTTTAGACACCAGGAATTTTTTTAAAAAAAGTAGGTATTTGAAATGGTTTTAAAATGTAATAGATTTTGTAAAGCACATTGAACTCTTTCTATGACATGTGAAGAGGAAGTCACTGATAGATGCAGAAAGTCTTCTGTCTTAGATGTCAGACAACTTTTGAAGTAGAAGAATATTTATGGTTATTTCACTCCTTCTTTCACCTTTATCCCTTCTAAATTCTAGAGTTTTAAGTAACTTCTTCATGAAATAAATAAATATTATTAAGATCAAAATGAAAAAGCTCAAAATTTACTTGCTGGCAGGGAGGAAAGAGAAAGAGAGGGCATTTAAATAACTGTATTGTGACAGGATAACATATGCAATATAGAGAGAGTCAAGATACCATAGTAACAACATAGTAGCTGACTGGTATGGGAGGGAGAATTGAAAGGGAAGGGAGAATTGAAAGACTCAATAGAAGAGGCCATCAGCTTCATACTGATGGTTGCGGTCACACACCAGGTATAGAATACCCTTGCTTTTCTGTGATGTTATGTCAGTATTCTCTTGGTATGAATGAATACTTGAGTTCTGAAAATGAGAAGTAATCTCAAACAGTTGGGGCAGACTGCATATTGGGCACTGGCTAGAGATAAACTTGGAAAGGCTTCTTAGACTATGTATAAGGAAGTACTGTTGTCCTGGGAGGGTAGAGATAGCTTCCCCCACTAGGAAGTTCACACAGAGGAGGGCTGAAACAACAGCTGAGTCTCAGAGGCTGTATGGCTAAGGAAGATGAGCTGAAGTCTTTTCTCATGGCTATGCAAACTGTGGAGCTACACCTCTGCTTATGGCTTATTAAATTCAGTGCCTTAAAAAAAAAAAAAAATTGCAAAAGGGAAACAATTGCTCTGACAGCTGGGATGGGTCCAGCTTTAGCAGCTGTGGGCATTGAGGTATGTACAAACAGGGGCTGGGCCGGACTGTGTTTCTTCCAGTTTCCACAGCAGGTCCAGGTACATGACTATTGCAGTCTTGGGACCTGATCTCAATGGATCTGCACTAGTGGTAAAAACAGCACATGGAAGGAAATTGTCACCCAATTCCAGTAAGTGCAGAGTCCCATACAGGAAAAATCCAAGGGAAAGCATGTCAAGACATATAGTAATCAAACAAACAAAAATTGAATGCAAAAAATAGTAAAAGCAACAATGGAAAGTAACAAATAACATATAAGTAAATGACTATAAGATTATCAGCTGATTTTTCAGCAGAAACTCTGCAAGCCAGAAAGAAGTAACAGGATATACTTAAAGTGATGAAAGGGTAAAACCTGCAACCCAGGATACTCTACCCAGCAAGGCTTTCATTCAGATTCAACAGAGAAAACAACAGTTTTAAAGTCAAGCAAAAGCTGGGAAAGTTCAAACCAGTTTCATAGCAAAATGTTAAAGGAACTCCTCTAGGCAAGAAACACAAGAGAGAAGAACAAAAGAGGAAAGAAAGAAAAAACACCTACAAAAACAAACCCAAAACAGTTAAGAAAATGGCAATAAGAAAACTCATATTGATACTTATCTTAAAAGTAAATGGATGAAATGTTCCACCCAAAGACATAGATTGGCTCAATGGATATGAAAAAAAAAAAAAAAAAACAAAGAAACAAAAACAAAAACCTAGAAACAAATGATAATGAAAACATGATGACCCAAACAAAGTCTATGGGACACAGCAAAAGCAGTTCTAAGAGGGAAGTTTATAGCAGTACAATTATACTTCAAGAAACAAGAAAAATCTCAAACAACTTAATCTTATGCCTAAGGCAACTAGAGAAGGAAGAACAAACAAAACCTAAAGATAGTAGAAGAAAAGAACTCATAATGCTGAAAACAGAGTTAAATGTAATAGATACAAAGAAAACAATAATGCAGATCAATGAAACTGAAAACTGTTTCTTTGAAAAGATAAATAAAACATGTAAATCTTTTTTCCAGACTCATCCAAAAAAAAAAAAAAAAGGTGGGGGTGGGGGGAGAGGACTCAAATCAATAAATTAAAAAACAATAAAGGGAAATTTCAATGGGCACCACAGAAATACAAAGAATCCTTAGACTACTACAACAACTACATGCAAATAAAATGGCTAACTTGGAAGAAATGAGAAAAAAAAAAAAATCTTAGAATGGTATAACCTTCCAAGACTGAAATAGGAAGAATGGAAAATACAAATATAACAATCACAAATAATGAAATTGAAACTGTGGTTAAAAAGTCTTCCAATTCCATTCTTCTTTCTCAAGATTGCTTTGGCTATTAGAGGTTTTTTGTATTTCCATACAAATTGTGAAATTATTTATTCTAGTTCTGTGAAAAATACCATTGGTAGCTTGATAGGGATTGTGTTGAATCTATAGATTACTTTGGGTAGTATACTCATTTTCACTTCAGGCTCTACTACAAAGACACAGTCCTCAAGACAGTATGGTACTGGCACAAAGACAGAAATATAGATCAGTGGAACAAAATAGAAAGCCCAGAGATAAATCCATGTACCGATGGACACCTTATCTTCAACAAAGGAGGCAAGAATATACAATGGAGAAAAGACAACATCTTTAACAAGTGGTGCTGGGAAAACTGGTCAACCACCTGTAAAAGAATGAAACTAGAACACTTTCTAACACCATACACAAAAATAAACTCAAAATGGATTTAAAGATCTAAATGTAAGACCAGAAACTATAAAACTCCTAGAGGAGAACGTAGGCAAAACACTCTCAGACATAAATTACAGCAAGATCCTCTATGACCCACCTCCCAGAATATTGGAAATAAAAGCAAAAATAAACAAATGGGACCTAAAAAACTTAAAAAGCTTTTGGACAACTAAGGAAACTATAAGCAAGGTGAAAAGATAGCCTTCAGAATGGGAGAAAATAATAGCAAATGAAGCAACAAAGAATTAATCTCAAAAATATACAAGCAATTCCTGCAGCTCAATTTCGGAAAAATAAACTACCCAATAAAAAAAATGGGCCAAAGAACTAAACAGACATTTCTCCAAAGAAGACATACAGATGGCTAACAAACACATGAAAAGATGCTCAACATCACTCATTATCAGAGAAATGCAAATCAAAATGAGAATGAGGTACCATTTCACGCCAGTCAGAATGGCTGCTATCCAAAAGTCTATAAGCAATAAATGCTGGAGAGGGTGTGGAAAAAAGGGAACATTTTTGCACTGTTGGCGGAAATGCAAACTGGTACAGCCACTATGGAGAACAGTGTGGAGATTCCTTAAAAAACTGGAAATAGAACTGCCATATGACCCAGCAATCCCACTCCTGGTCATACACACCAAGGAAACCAGAACTGAAAGAGACACGTGTACCCCAATGTTCATCGCAGCACCATTTATAATAGCCAGGACATGGAAGTAACCTAGATGTCCACCAGCAGACGAATGTATAAGAAAGCTGTGGTACATATATACAATGGAATATTACTCAGCCATAAAAAAGAATACATTTAAATCTGTTCTAATGAGGTGGATGAAACTGGAGCCCATTATACACAGTGAAGTAAGCCAGAAAGAAAAACACCAGTACTGTATACTAACACATATATATGGAATTTAGAAAGATGGTAACTATAACCCTATATGCAAGACAGAAAAAGAGACACAGATTTATAAAACAGACTTTTGGACTCTGTGGGAGAAGGCGGGGAGGTGGGGGGAATGATCTGAGAGAATAGCACTGAAACATGTATATTACCAATTGTAAAACAGATAACCAGTCCAGGTTGGATGCATGAGACAAGTGCTCAGGGCTGGTGCACTGGGATGAACCAGAGAAATGGAATGTGGAGGGAGGTGGGAGGAGGGTTCAGTATGGGAAGCACATGTAAATCCATGGCTGATTCATGTCAATGTATGGCAAAAACCACTACAATATTGTAAAGTAATTAGCCTCCAACTAATATAAATAAATAAATGGAAAAAAAAAAAAAAAAGAAAGTCTTTCAACAAACAGAAGCCCAGGACCAGCTGGCTTCACAGGCAAACTCTATCAAAAATTTAGAGAAGAGGTAATACTCATCCTGTTCAAACACTTCCAAAAAAATTGCAGAGTAAGGGACACACCCAACCTCACCATCATCCTGATACAAAAGCCAATCAAATATATTGCAAATAAAGAAAAGTACAGGTCACTATAACTGAAGAAAGTTACTCAAAAATCCTCAACAAAATACTACCAAGCAAATCCAACAGCACTTTAATACAATCCTACATCATGATCAATTGGTATTCATCCTAGGCATGCAACAATTCTTCAATAAATGCAAATCAGTCAATGTGATACATTATATTAACACACTGAAGAAGAGAAACTATATAATCACCACAATTGATACAGAAGAAACTTTTGACAAAATTCAATACCGATTTATAATACAAAGTCTCCAGAAATTGGGCATAGCAGGAATCTGCCTCATCATAATAATATATATATATATATATATATATATATATATATATATATATATGAAAAAACCACAGCATATATCATTCTCAATGGTGAAAAACTGAAAGCATTTCCTTTAAGATCAGGAACAAGACAAGGATGTCCACTCTTGCCACTATTATTCAGCATAATTTTGGCAGTCCTTGCCATGACAATCAGGGAATAATAAGACATAAAAAGAATTAAAATTAGAAAGATGTGAAACTGTCACTCTTTGCAGATGACACAACACTATACACAGAAAATCCTAAAGGTGCTCTTGGAAAACTACTAGAACTCATTAATGAATTTGGCAAATTTGCAGGATAAAAAATTAATATCCAGAAATCTTTTGCATTCTTATAAACTAGTAATGAAAGAACAGAATTTGAAATTAAAGAAAAATTCCATTTCACATGGCAACAAAAATGAATAAATTGCCTAGGAATAAACCTACATAATGAGTCAAGTAGATTTATTCTTAGGTATTAACTATAATATATTCAGGAAATTATAAGATACTGATGAAGGAAATCAAAGACAACACAAACAGATGGAGTGATATACAATGTTCTTGGAGGGGAAAAATGAATATTTGGAAAATGAGTATACTATCAACGAAATCCTCAGACTTAACGCAATCCCTCACAGAATTAGAACAAACTATTTTTGCAATTTGTATTAGTTCAGTTCAGTTCAGTTCAGTTGCTCAGTCGTGTCTGACTCTTTGTGACCCCATGAACTGCAGCACTCAAGGCCTCCCTGTCCATCACCAACTATCGGAGTCCACCCAAACCCATGTCCATTTAGTCAGTGATGCCATCCAAGCATCTAATCCTCTGTCGTCCCCTTCTCCTCCTGCCCTCAATCTTTCCCAGCATCAGGGTCTTTTCAGATGAGTCACTCTTCACATCAGGTGGCCAAAGTATTGGAGTTTCAGCTTCAACATCAGTCCTTCCAATGAGCACCCAGGACTGATCTTTAGGATGGACTGGTTGGACCTCCTCGCAGTCCAAGGGACTCTCATGAGTCTTCTCCAACACCACAGTTCAAAAGCATCAACTCTTCAGTGCTCAGCTTTCTTTATAATCCAACTCTCACATCCATACATGACCACTGGAAAAACCATAGCCTTGGCTAGACGGACCTTTGTTGGCAAAGTAATGTCTCTGCTTTTTAGTATGCTGTCTAGGTTGCAATTCTTATGGAAACCCAAAAAATTCTGAATTGCTAAGCAATCTTCAGAAAGAAAACTGGAGTCAGAAGAATTAGTCTCCCTGACTTCAGACTGAACTACAGAGCTACAGTATTCAAAATAGTATGGTACTGATACAAAATCAGAAATATAGATCAATGAAACAGAAAACAAATTCCAGAGATAAACTCACATACCAATAGTCATCTAATCTACGACAAAGGAAGCGAGAATATACAATGGAGAAAAGACAGTCTCTTCAGTCAGTGGTGCTGTAAAAGCTGAACAGCTACATGTAAAAGAATAAAATCAGAACACTTCCTAACAGCATACCAAAAAATAAATAAATAAATAAACTTAAAGTGGTTTAGAGACCTAAATGTAAGGCTGAACACTATAAATTTTGAGTAGGAAAACTTAGGATGAGCAATCTTGACATACATCACATCTTCAAAATATACAAGCAGCTCATGTGTATCCCTTTCAATATCAAGAAAACAAACTGCCCACAAACATGGGTGGAAGATCTAAATATACATTTCTCCAAAGAAGACATTTATTTTGATCAAAAGTATAAGAAAAGATACTAAATACCATTAATTATTAGAAGAGTGAAAATAAAAACTACAATGATTATCTCATACCAGTCAGAATGATCATCATCATAAAAATCTACAAAGACTGGAGAGGGTGTAGAGAAATGGAACCATCCTGCACTGTTTGTGGGAAAGTAAATTCATACAGCTGCTATGGAGGACAATATGTAGGTTCCCCTAAAAGCTAAGATAAGAACTTCCATATGACCCAGCAAGCCCACTTTTATATATACCTGGAGAAAAAAATCATATAACCAAAGACATATACCTCAGTGTTCATTGCAGCACTATTTACAATAGCCAGGATATGGAAGGAACTGAAATATCCATCCAGAGGAACAGATAAAGAAGTTGCATATATATATATATATATAATAGAATATTCCTCAACCATAAAAAAAAGAACAAAATAATGCCATTTGCAGCAAAATCGGGGATGGGGGGAGGCTTCCCAGTGGCGCTAGAGGTAAAGAACCTGCCTGCCAGTGGAGGAGATGCCAGAGACATCTTTTGGCATCATTCATTTGGGAAGATCCCTTGGAGGAGGGCATGGTAACCTACTCCAGTATTCTTACCTGGAGAATCCCATGGACAGAGGAGCCTGGTGGACTACAGTCCACAGAGTCGCAAAGAGTCAGACACAAGTGAAGTGACTTAACATACACACATGAACCAAAATGGATGGACCGAGATATTGTCCTGCTGAATGAAGTAAGTCTGACAGAGAAAGGCAAATCTCATATGATATCACTTATGTGTAGAATCTAAAGAAAAAGGTACAAATTAACTTATTTACAAAACATAAGTAGAGTTACAGATGTAGAAGTAAAACTTATGGTTATCAGGTGTTAAGGAGAACGAGGAGATTGGGACTGACATATACACACTACTATATATAAAATAGGTAGCAGATAAGAACCTGCTGTATAGAACAGTAACTCTACTCAGTACACTGTAAAGGGAAAAAAGGGAAAAGAATCTAAAAGAAAGTGGATACATGTATATATAATTGATTCATTCCGTGTACACCTGAAACTAACACAACATTTTAAATTAACTGTACTACAGAAACAATTAAAATAAATAAATAAATTAGAAAAAAAACTTAAAAAACCCACAGATATATTATGCAATATTTTATCATTTTTCACCATTATAAGTAATGGCACACAAATGCAGTAATAATAAAGCACCGATGATATCCATTGGACAAATTAAAATGAAATGGATTTGTTGTAATAAGTACATTTTGAAGATTTTTAACTTTTTTGTCAAATTTCCTACCACAAATGCCATATCATTTGTATTACCACTAGTAATTCATGGAAATGCCACTATCCTCCAGTACAGTTTGTTATAATATTTTACTTTTTAATCATAAAATAGTATATGATTGTTTTCTTTTCCATTTTTGATTTTCAGAATGATTGAATAATTTTAGACCCTTTTTCATTAGCTGTAAGCTATGTATGTTTATAGCATATATTTTATTTTTCTACCTTTTTCATAAACATTTTATGACATTTTGTGTATCAAAGATAGAAAATTTTAAGTTCCTTTATATATAGCTGATGTTTACAATTTGTACTCTTTAAATTCAATTTTGTTTGTAGTTTTTGAAATACAAAGATTTTCATATGTTCAAATTATTAGTCTTACTTTTCTTGGAAATAACTGGTATATCAAGTACTTACACATATACTCAAATCATATCTGTTTTTATGCAAGTTTCACATTTCACTTTTTATCTTATAATAGTTTTTTTTAATTAATTTATTGCTCCCAATGTTAGAAATATTAAAACTTTAAATTCTAACTTTGTCTTTTGGGGCATTATAAACATTTAATGCACTTTTCCTGAATATTTGTAGTCATTTTTGGCAAATAACTATGAGTGGAATTGTTAGTTCACAGGCTCTATGCTGTGTTTTAATAGGTAGTGGTGGGGATTCTCTGATGATGTTTTAGTAGGACTCCATATTTCCACTGCTGGGGCCCTGTTTCAATCCCTGGTCGGGCAACTAAGATTCCTGTAAGCTACATGATGTGGCAAAACAAACAAAGAAACAAAAAACAAGTAGACTCTCTTTGTAATTATATTTATGGTTTTTTTTCAAATTTTAAAAACTTTTAAATATGATGAAAAATAAAAGCAATCTTTTTAGAATATGTATAATAGCATTTTACTTGGCGTTGTGATTTTCATTTTCATTTCCAAGGCAAACGATTCACTATCACAGTAATCCAAGTCTATGCCAAATTAATGCCAAAGAAGCTAAAGTTCAGTGGTTCTATGAGGAAGTACAAGACCTTCAAGAGCACCAAAAAAAAAAAAAAAAAAAAAAAAAAAAAAAATTGCTTTTCATCATAAGGTACTTGAATGTAAAAGTAGGAAGTCAAGAGACACCTGTAGTAATGGGCAAGTTTGACTATGGAGTGCAAAATGAAGCAGGGCAAAGGCTAACAGAGTTTTTCCCCAAGAGAACAAACTAGCCATAGCAAACGCCCTCTTGCAACAACACAAGAGAAAACTATACACGGAGATAAAATGGGTTAGACTATTGATAGTACATGGAGCAATCATAAGCACCCTCGCCAGGAGAAGGATCCCCCAAAGAGAGACTGTAGCTATCCCAAGAACTCTCCATCTCGTTCTTTGAGATCCCATAGGATCTGCATGTTTTACTTGAGGACTGTGAGACTTTCTTTAACTTGGCTGGAGGTATTTACCCAGAAACAACACATCTCATTCAAGATGGCACAAGTCCCTCCTTGTTCAGGGATCAAGAGATATATCTCCTGTGTATTTTGGAGTACAACCCCTGCCAAGCTGTGTTGGCTTTTTGGGGCTATCCTGAGAGATCTTATCCCTAGAAACTTAATTTTCAGAGTTTTCATTAGAAAGGCACTCATTTGTAGTTCTGGATAGGTATCTGAGATCTCCCAGGGGCTCACAAGTGTATTGAGAGTCCTCTTCTGTTTTCTTCCATGGCTTGATTCGTGAGTAGTGAATCCAGGTGCCATGCCCTGGAACCTTGACTGATGTGGGGATAGAAAGTATTACAGGGTAGGGGTCCTTCCATGTGGGCTGGAGTTGAGCTTTTGGGGACCCATCTTTATAGACTTTAATTAGGACTTGAGTTTCTGGAGCTGATAGTGGGTAACTCTTTAGAATCTTTTGGGTCCTGGTTCACACCCCACAAGTGTATTTCTTGTTGGATTGACCAATAGCCATGATATAAGAATGGAGGGTTTGAGCCTCTGGATCTAGGAAGAGGTCCTTGACATAAACAAAAGATCTCCCATATAGCATCTCATAAGGACTAAGACCAGCCTGTTCCTTAGGGGCAATATGGGTGCGGAGGAAAGCTATTGGTAAAGCCTCCTTCCATTCCAGGGAGGTCTCCTGGGTTATCTTTTTTATCACTGATTTTAAGAATTGATTGGCTCTTTATACTTTTCCTGAAGACTGAGGCCTCCAGGCACAATGGAGGTAATAAGTGATGCCCAATGGTTTAGAGACCCCTTGGGTGACCTTAAAAGTAAATGGTGTCCCATTGTCACTTTGCAATGACCTGGACAGGGCAAATCTTGGAATGATTTCATGGAGCAATTTTTTTTTTTTTTTTCTTTTTTACTACCTCCTCAGACTTCTCAGTCTGGGTGGGAAAGCCTTCAATTAATTCATCCTGTGAATGTATCTATCATGACTAGTAGGTATTTATACACTTGAGAACTGGCATCTGGCTGAAGTCCATCTGACAGTCTTTTCCTGGGTAGGCCCCAAGTCACTGGACAGGCTGGGCCAGATGGGATCTTTGAGCTCCTTGTGGATTGTTTAATTGGCAAGTGGGACAAGAGGAAACCACTTGCCTTGTAGTTGTTTGGAGGCCTGTTCCTCTGAAGGACCTTTCTAGTGATCTTTGGAAGCCTTCTCCCCTGAATGACTGGTGGCATGTAAGGAGTTAACCAACTTCCTTTGGAGATTCCCAGGGAGAAAAAGGAGTCCCTCCTTTTGGAATCACCCCATATGATCCTCTTGAAAGCCCTCACTCTTAGCTTTAAGAGTCTCACCTTCAGTATATGAAGGAGTTTCTGGAAAATTAGCCTGTGGAAGTAATGTGGCAGCCCCTATTAGGTCATTGTTCTGTAACTCTGCTCTCTTAGCTCCTTGATCAGCTGCTTGACTCCCTCATGCCACTTCCATGATCCCTGTTTGGTATCCTTTACAGTGGGAGACTGAAACCTTAGGGGGAAGACGGACTGCCCCCAAGAGCCTAAGGATGTGATCATAATATTTGATTGGGGACCCTCGGGTGGTCAAGTGGCCTCTGTCTTTCCAAATAGTAGCATGTACATGTAGCACCACAAAGGCATACTTGGAGTCAATGTAAATGGCTACTCTTTTTCCTTTTCCCAGCTCTAAAGCTTGAGTCAGGGCTATGAGCTCAGCCAACTCGTCTGAAGTACCTGGTGGCAAAGGTTTAGCCTCTGTGGTCTCAGAATTGGAGACTACTGCATATCTGGCTCTTCCTTTTTCATCCAAGACAAAGCTGCTTCCATCAGCGTACCAGATTTCCTCAGGATTGGTCAGAGGATCTTCTGACAATCCCTCTCAGGGTTTTGTCCAGTGGTCCAAAGTTTCTAGGCAAGAGTGAAAAGGGAGAGCATCTTCAGGAGTAGGTAGAAGGGTGGCTGGGTTAGGAACCTCACAAGAGGATACAGTCAGGCCTGGATTTTCCATCAGCACTACTTGCTATCTGGGGATTCTTTGATCAGACATCTATAAATAGCCTCTCCCATTCAGGAGTTGTTTCACTTGGTGGCTGGTAAGAATAGTTAGTTTGCCCCCAAGATAAGAGTTTTATAGCATATTCTATCAGGACTGCAAAAGCTGCAAAGCAGGGAAATATCTTGTCCAATAAGGGAGTAAGACACTCAGGGACTACCAGAAACTGGGGGGAGGGAGGAATATTTGTCCATCCCAGCAACAAAGACGTGCTTGTGTGACTCTGTTTGTAATTGTTTTTTTCTGTGACACCCATAATGGTACAGGTTTGGGAGGAGAAGGCTCTGGAGTAGGAGGTCAAGACAGAGTAGGTAGCCCCTGTGTCAACCAAGAAATTCTCAGATGTACCTGCCACATCCAGTTTCACCCTTGGATCCAGCCCTGTGGTGGTTATCTGTGACAGGCGGGCTGGCTGGAGTGGGCCCCTTCAGTCCTGGTGAATCATCTTGAGGGAAGGCTTGGTGCTTGACCTTGAGGCTCTTGGATTCCCAGAGCAGAGTGCTGCCCAATGTCCCAACTGATGGCATTGGTAGCAAGCCATTTTAGGAGAATTGTCATGGTTTGGACACTCTTTGGCCCAATGTCCCGCCTGATAACAGATTAGGCATTTGCCTCACGCCTTGTCCTATAAGGACTCGGGGTTTGCCATAGGGTTTCCCAGGGGGGAGGCGGCATCTGGGCGTGTCTCGTCTCTTTCCTTAGCTTCCTTTTCTGGGCCTTGGCCTCCCTCTCCTGTTCTCTGTTATAAAAGGTATTGGTGACTGTCTGGACCATCTCATCTGAAGAGGCAGCAGGGTGCTGGTGCTGTAGTTGTTGTGACTTTGTCCTGATGTCTGATACACACTGGGACAGGAATTTGTCCTTTAAAATCACCTGGCCCTCGTATGAGTCTAAGTCCAGATTGATAAATTTTTGGAGGGCCTCTTTTAGCCTTTCCAGAAAGGCAATGGGGTTCTCATTGGGCTCCTGTGTTATTGCTGAGACTGGGCACAGTCCCACAACTAATAGTCTTTCTTCTGTTTTTGTGGGTTAACTTCCTTAGGGGTGAATCTTTTTGAAGCTTATCCTACACAGTGCTGTTGTAACCTGACAGCCGGGCTTCCCTGGGTCAGGGTGCAGATCCTCAGGCAGACTGAGGCTGACAACATCCGGGAGACTCAATCCCCTGGCAGGCTGAGGCATGTCAGCCTCCTGAGAGTTGAGTCATTGGGCAGGTCGAGGCATGTCTACCTCCTGGGACCCCTGGACTGGTGGATTTCCGAGCAGGTTGAGGTAGGACAACCTCCTGAGGACCAGATCCCTAGGCAGGGCAAGGCAGGTCAAACTCCTGGGGTCCCAGGCTGGAGTTGGGTGTACCCAAGTTTTCCAGCATGACCAGTGCAGGATAGGATTAAGGGACTGTAATCTTAGTTCAGATATTCAGATGACACCACTGTTATGGCAGAAAGTGAAGAGAAACTAAAGAGCCTCTTGATGAAAGTGAAAGAGGAGAGTGAAAAAGTTGGCTTAAAACTCAACATTCAGAAAACTAAGATCATGGCATCCGGTCCCATCACCTCATGTGAAATAGATGGGAAAACAGTGGAAACAGTGGCTGACTTTATTTTTTGGGGTTCCAAAATCACTGCAGATGGTGGTTGCAGCCATGAACTTAAAAGACGTTTACTCCTTGGAAGGAAAGTTATGACCAACCTAGATAGCATATTAAAAAGCAGAGACATTACTTTGCCAACAAAGGTCCATCTGGCCAAGGCTATGGTTTTGCCAGTGGTCATGTATGGATGTGAGAGTTGGACTGTGAAGAAAGCTGAGCGCCAAAAAAATTAATGTTTTTGATCTATGGTGTTGGAGAAGACTCTTGAGAGTCCCTTGGACTGCAAGGAGATCCAACCAGTCCATCATGAAGGAGATCAGTCCTGGGTGTTCATTGGAAGGACTGATGTTGAAGCTGAAACTCCAGTACTTTGGCCACCTCATGCGAAGAGTTGACTCATTTGAAAAGACCCTGATGCTGGGAGGGATTGGGGACAGGAGTAAAAGGGGACGACAGAGGATGAGATGACTGGATGGCATCACCGACTCGATGGACATGAGTTTGAGTAAACTCCGGGAGTTGGTGATGGGTAGGGAGGCCTGACGTGCTGTGATTCATGGGGTCACAAAGAGTTGGACATGACTGAGCGACTGAACTGAACTGAACTGAAAAGCTCATTGCTGCTTTGCCACAATGGATAGGAACAGATACCAGGGTGTAAAGCAATCCCAGATTGTTCCCTGAGACTAGGAACCTGGTGAAACAGACATAAGCCTTATTCTCTTATTGTTCTGATGAAATGTAAGTCACTGATTCCCTCCCCTAGTCCTCCATAAGAGCAGCGTTGGGTGTCTCCAATGGTAAACATTTCATTGTCATAAACACACTCTAGGTAATAGCAGAAGTAATGACAAAGGAGTTGGTTATCTCTTCCTGTTAGGGGCATTAAGAGTTTTTAATAATAGACTGGGTGGAGCAATGTTGCCCGCAGAGGTGGCAGGGTCCTGGTTGTAGGAGTTAGTAGGTGTCTTAAGGACAAAATGATAAAAGGCAACAGATATTCAATAAAAGTGGAGTGGAGATTTGATTCAGGGGTATGTTCACAGCTTTGGGAGAAGGGTGGTAAGAGTTTGGGCTGTAGGGCTAACCTCCAATGTGGCAAACATTGTCCCTGGAAGTCCAATTGCTCTTGGAGGGATGCCACCAACACATGGACTTCTAGCAGGCATTGTGTGCCTGTCATCTGCCCTAGCGGGTTCACTGAGAGATGCTGTTGTTGCACATGTTGTAGGAAACATGGAAGATGAAGGCCTGGATCTCTAGAAGAATTGGATATTATACAGTATTTCCCTCCCAAGGGTAAGCTATTTTCTGGTTGTCCCTCCAGAAGATTGTAGATGCAACATTGTGGTCTCAGATGGGGCTCACAAAAAGAGCATGAAACAGGATGGAAGTGGGCAGGGCACAACTTTTGAAAGAATGACATAGCCCAAGGGCATAGTTAAACTGATTAAAATCAAAAGGGAAAATTCTTCATGAGATGGGAATACCAGATCACCTGACCTGCCTCCTGAGAAATCTTCATGCAGGTCAGGAAACAACAGTTAGAACTGGACATGAATCAACAGACTGGTTCAAATAGGGAAAGGAGTGTTAAAGCTGTATGTTGTCACCCTGCTGATTTTACTTCTGTGTAGAGTACATCATGTGAAATGCCAGGCTGGATGAAGCAAAAGTTGGAATCAAGATTGCCTGGAGAAATAACAATGACCTCACATATGCAGATGACACACACCTTTATGGCAGAAAGTGAAGAGGAACTAAAGAGCCTCTTGAAGAAAGTGAAAGACGAAAAGTCGGCTTAAAACTCAACATTCAGAAAACTAAGATCATGGCATCTGGTCCCATCACTTCATAGCAAACAGATGGGAAACAACGGAAACAGTGAGAGGGCTTTATTTTTGGGGTGGTGCTCCAAAATCACTGCAGATAGTGACCTCAACCATGAAATTAAAAGATTCTTGCTCCTTGGAAGAAATACTATGACCAAACTAGACAGCATTTTGAGAAGCAGACATGTTACTTTGCCGACAAATGTCTGTCTAGTCAAAGCTATGGTTTTTCCAGTAGTCATTCATGTATGGATGTGAGACTATATCGGACTTTGGACTAAAGAAAACTTGAGTGCCTAAGAATTGATGCTTTCAAACAGTGGTGTTGGATAAGACTCTTGAGTGTCCTTTGGACATCAAGGAGATCAAACCAGTCAGTCCTAAAGGAATTCAGTCCTGAATATTTATTGGATGGGCTGATGCTGAAGCTGAAACTCCAATACTTTGTCCACCTGATGGGAAGAACTGACTCACTGGGAAAAAAAAAACAAACAAACAAACAAAAAAACCCTGATGTTGGGAAAGATTGAAGGCAGGAGGAGAAGGGGATGATACGAGATAAGATAGTTGGATGGTATCACTGACTTGATGGACATGAGTTTGAGCAAACTCCAGGAGTTGGTGATAGATAGGGAAGCCTGTCATAGTGCGGTCCATGGGGTTGCAAAGAGTCAAACACGACTAAGCTACTGAATTCAACTGAACTGGCAGACAAGTCAAATTAAACTAAACCTTGATCCTCAATCTGCAAGCTAAATGACACACCCAGAGGCACCACCAGAATTCCAAAGCACTATCAAAAGACCAAGAGTGGGTGGTTCCCCAATTGTTGGAATGATCCTCCAACTCATGAACATATGAAATCATTCAGCTGACAAAAACTAACCCCACATTTCATGGCCACCACACTCGCCCTCTGTTATGGCCCACACTCTTGGAGTTTGCTTCTCTCTTAATTCAAAGAGACCTACCTCTTACCTATTGCTGTGTCTCTCACTGAATTATTTCTTCAGTGAAATATCAAGAAAGTGAGCTTCTTTAAGTCCTGAAACCAGAACCGTGGATTTTGGCCAGGCTCAAGTCCCAGTTGGACACGACTGTGAGACTAAGCACAGCACAGAGTCCCTGCCATGTGGGTTTGAGTCACAGTCTTAGGTAAATAGTTTCAAACAAAACTTTTAGAAATGGAAAGATAATGACCTTCCCAATACTTTGGAAACAGTGACATAGATGAAGAGAGGATGGAAGGAAAAAGCAATGGGAAGAATGTGCTAAGGAACCCCTCTCATAATTTGCCAGGAAAGCTTTTAAATACCTGACCTGTGCCCACAATTTTCATTGGCCTGATCCTTGTCACAAAGGAGATTAAGGACAGAAGAACCCTCACCCGCTTGGGCAACAGTTACTAGGGCACAGCAGATAATGGAGCCTTCGGGACACACTGGGGAGTAACCCCTTCCAGAGTCCCTCAGTTGCTCCCACCGCGGCTCATCTGCTCACAGGGGCTTCAAGCAAACAAGAAATGAGAGATTGTCAAGGAATTAAGATATTTTAGCCATATGTCCTTCCAGCGAGTGTGGTGGCCTCCTACTTTAACTGGAGGTCTTCTGGAGTGAGATGCAGCCATGTGAGTTTTCTGCTGAGTTTGTTTTTGCTATCTGAGTTTCCAGCACGTCAGGCTTCTTTTCACTTCCATTGTGCTGGGTTTCCTTCATTTTCAGCTCCCACAATGTGAGCTTTTGCCAAGTTGGTCTCTGCTGTGCTTGGTCTCTGCCTCGCTGGGGCCAAGCTGAGGTTGTTTCAACCATGTTACATCCAGGTCACAGCACCATATATGCCCTCAGTTTAATTTCCTCGGTTCTGTCTCCCTGCAGCAAAGACTTGAAATGGTGGACCAGTGTTATAGCGTGGTTACAGCTCAGAGTTGTATTTGGCAAGCAAAGGAAAGTACACCCTCAAGGTGTGAGGGTGGACCGACCCCAAAAGAGAGCTGCTCCATCTTGCCTCCTCTTTTTATATGATTTGCCTCCTTCCCCTGAGTCCGCCCTATGTAAATTGAGCAAGCCAAGAGGGCTGTTTTTTTTTTCCCTGAGGTTCTTACTCTGGTCCTCAGATTTTCTTTTGTTCCATTTTCGTGGGCTTTTTCATTTCTTTGTCTTTTAGCCACCATCATTTTGGACTCCTTTTTCCTATTTTAACTGCCTAACAGATTGAAGGCAAGAGGAAAAGGGGATGACAGAGGATGAGATGGTTGGATGGCATCACTGACTCAAAGAACGTGAATTTGGGTAAACTGTAGGAGTTGGTAATGGACAGGGAGGCCTGGCGTGTGGCTGTCCTTGGGGTCACAAGGAGTAGAACATGACTGCGAGACTGAAACAATGATTTTCATTAGCAATACTCTAGGATCTTGAAGCTACACTCAAACTTAATTATTGTAGGCAATTTTTGAGCATTCAGTGAACCAGTTAATCTTTTTTATTAAGATGGAGAAACATTCAGTAAGCTGAACTCTCCAAGACTGTATGGCCCTGTGTCATCTTGATGGAGTCAGTCTATGCACATATTATTTCCTCAGCCATCCTTTGCCACTTCTTTACATGCAAGATTATCTTATCTCTATGAAATTGGAGTGTATACTCCCACATCAACAAGCAATAACTTAATAGGTATTAGTAAATTCTAGCCTCCAAAACTCCTAAAAGGGAAACAATGCTTGTGATCCAGCAGATCCATCACTCTCCACAGTGATTGCTGAGAAGCTCTGGGGATGTGAGAAATCAGAAAAACAGAACGCTGGCCCCAGATAGCTGAAATGCATATGAAAAGAGTGACTCCAATAATCCCAGAATCACAGATCTTCCCATACATAAAAGTGCTAAACTCCTTGAGATACCTGGTTTCCCATAATTAACAATAATCTCTAATATTCAGACTGACTGTCTGCTTTGTTGCAAACTTCTGGATACCCTGACTCTTTTCCACACCCACACAGAGCAGTCCCTCAGGGCTACCACTGAATAAAAAACACTCTACTTCCAGGCCATGACTAATTTTTATATTAACACCTCTAATAGTCTTTACTCCCATTTCCTAATTGTCACTACTCTCAGTTCAGTTCAGTTCACTTGCTCTGTCGTGTCCGATTCTTTGCGACCCCATGAACCACAGCACCCCAGGCCTCCCTGTCCATCACCAACTCCCAGAGTCCACCCAAACCCATATCCATCGAGTCGGTGATGCCATCCAACCATCTCATCCTCTGTCGTCCCCTTCTCTTTTTGCCCTCAATCTTTCCCAGCATCAGGGTCTTTTCAAATGAATCAGCTCTTTGCATCAGGTGGCCAAAGTATTGGAGTTTTAGCTTCAACATCAGTCCTTCAAATGAACACCCCACACTGGTCTCCTTTAGGATGGACTGGTTGGATCTCCTTGCAGTCCAAGGGACTCTCAAGAGTCTTCTCCAGCACCACAGTTCAAAAGCATCAATTCTTTGACACTCAGCTTTCTTTATAGTCCAACTCTCACATCCATACATGACCAGTGGAAAAGCCATAGCCTTGACTAAATGGACCTGTGTTGGCAAAGTAATGTCTTTGCTTTTTAATATGCTATCTAGGTTGGTCATAAGTTTCCTTCCAAGGAGTAAGCGTCTTTTATATTCATGGCTACAATCACCATTTGCAGTGATTTTGGAGCCCAGAAAAATTAAGTCAGCCACTGTTTCCACTGTTTCCCCATCTATTTGCCATGAAGTGATGGGACTGGATGCCATGATCTGAGTTTTCTGACTGTTGAGCTTTAAGCCAACTTTTTCACTCTCCTCTTTCACTTTCCTCTTTCACTTTCATCAAGAGGCTCTTTAGTTCCTCTTCACTTTCTGCCATAAGGCTGGTGCCATCTGCATGTCTGAGGTTATTGACATTACTCCCGTCAATCCTGCAATCCTGATTCCAGCTTGTGCTTCAGCCAGCCCAGCGTTTCTCATAATGTACCTCTGCATATAAGTTAAATAAGCAGGCTGACAATATACAGCCTTGACATACTCCTTTTCCTATTTGGAACCAGTCTGTTGGTCCATGTCCAGTTCTATCTGTTGCTTTCTGACCTGCATACAGGTTTCTCAAGAGGCAGGTCAGGTGGTCTGACAGGCCCATCTCTTTCAGAATTTTCCACAGTTTATTGTGATCCACACAGTCAAAGGCTTTGGTATAGTCAATAAAGCAGAAATAGATGTTTTTCTGGAACTCTCTTGCTTTTTTGATGATCCAGCGGATGCTGGCAATTTGATCTCTAGTTCCTCTGCCTTTTCTAAAACCAGCTTGAACATCTGGAAGTTCATGGTTCAGATATTGCTGAGGCCTGGCTTGCAGAATTTTGAGCATTATTTTACTAGCATGTGAGATGAGTGCAATTGTGCGGTAGTTTGAGCATTTTTTGGCATTGCCTTTCTTTGGGATTGGAATGAAAACTGACCTTTTCCAGTCCTGTGGCCACTACTGAGTTTTCCATATTTGCTGGCATATTGAGTGCAGCACTTTCACAACATCATTTTTCAGGATTCGAAATAGCTCAACTGGGATTCCATCACCTCCACTAGCTTTGTTCATAGTGATGCTTCTAAAGGCTCACTTGACTTCACATTCCAGGTGTCTGGCTCTAGGTGAGTAATCACACCATCATAGTTATCTGGGTCATAAAGATCTTTGTTGTACATTTCTTCTGTGTATTCTTGTCACCTTTTCTTAATATCTTCTGCTTCTGTTAGATCCATAATATTTCTGTCCTTTATTTTGCTCATCTTTGCATTTTGTGAAACATAAGCATACTTTCACAAAATATTCTGCACTACTTTCAAAAAATATTCTGCACCACTTCATTCCTTTTCTGTATGTTAAACTTGGTTCTCTTTAAGAATATCTTCTTTGTTTGTGAAGTTTTCTGACTAAATACTTCTCATTGTTGTAAACAGAGTGATCCCAGAGTCAAGATAAATATTTCTGTTTTTCTATTCAGTCTTTCAATTGCCTACTGCTCTATTCTTTTTAAAATTCTATTTGAAGGTCATGCTATCTCATTGTTCCTCCTTTTTTGAACTTATAATTAGTGTCATCTCATAATCCTGCCATCTTTTCTGGTTCCCTTTTTCTTTTTTTCCACATTATTTCCTGTTCAACCAAAGGATTGCCAAAGACCAAAGTCTTGCTGTCACTTTTGAAAATAACAGGGCCATCATTTTTTCCTTTTGATGTATAGATGCAATAATCTTTGAGTTTGAATTAACTCAAATATCTGACTTTCTATTATTATATTTAACTTCTGAGAAGCCCCATTAAAAATTGTATAAATCAAAACTATGAGACTATTAAAATTTATGATCTGTAAGTTCAGTATAGGGTGATGTTGCTTTTACCTGTTCCAGACAAATTCACTTCTTCACACTGCAGCATCTTCAGTGTCTTCTGATTTATTTATTTTTTAACCATCAAGCTAACAAGTGCCCTTTGTGCTTAATTGAAATGGAAAATTGAGGCTATTAAACATTATTTCACCTTTATGTTTCATAACTGCTAGGTGACTCACAATCACTGATTGCTCCATTATCTGTCTGGGTCTTGGTGGATATTTTCACATAGATTTTACCTGGGCTCTTGATTCATTAATTCACTTTCTCCCACTTTTTCTTCTTCTTCTTCTTATATTTTTTCCTTGTAGCACTTTACAGAAAAATAACTGCAAAATTAGGAAACTCTGATTGTATATAGGGCTACTGATGGCCTGCTCAGATATCCTCCCCTCAAGAGAAATACAGAGAGGAGATAGAGAAAAAGGACATTGTCTTTACTCTGAAATTAAGTGAATGCTTCCTGGGAAAACACAGGAATCTCTAGATTTATTATCCTGGAAAAAACAAATCTACTTTAAGGAGGGGAAGACAATGCCTTCGTACCTAGTAATAGTAGTAGTACTCTGGACCAGGTAGCGACATAGTTCTGAAACGTCAGTATCCTGGAATTTTTCCCTACATGAGTATCCTTAACTGAAATTGTCTTGCTCAGAAGACCTGAACCAAGCAGAATGTGAGTCAGGTGTGGAAAACCATGTCTCAACAAGAGTCACACTTTTCAATCCTTTGGTGAATAGTTTCTAGTTGCTACTCTTCTTTATAACATCTTCCTATATAAAAAATTTATAATTTATTGAGTAACTTCAATTAAAATTTTCCTTAGAGTTTCCTTTGATGCCATACATAAAGCAATCTTACCACAGCTATGTAATAAAACTTGCTCATTTTGAATTGTAATAGTTTCACTTGTTTGTTAACTTATCCATTTATGCATTTTAACTTTTTAATGTTTATTTTATCTAAAATTAGTTTTAGGGTTAAGTTGATATTCCAAATGGGTAATTGATTTTGTTGCCAGTGAATTTGAGGTTCTTTCTTCATTGTGAAAGATCTGGAGACAGAGCTGAGAGGTAAACAAAGTAAAATGACAAAAGTTTATTTAAGCAAGGATACACAGGGACAGCAGTTGGGCAGGTGAGGAGCTGTTGCCCTGGGCCTCTTTGGCAAGCCAGTTATGAGGAACATACAAATGAAGGGGCACATTATTAACTGGGGGAGGAGTTTGGGGGCTGACTTCCCTGATTTTTCACCCCAGCTTGACTTCCCTGTGTGGAGGAGGGAATTCTGTCCACATTAGCTTATAACAGAAGTGTCATGGCATTGCTGCATGATGCATACTTTTTTTTTTTAAGGCTAATCCTATTGTAATGAGAACACAGTGAGCAAAAAGTTACGTTTGTATTCGTTTCCCCACTTTTTTTGTCTGATATTGGGACCCTTTTCACCCAAAATGTGTGGTTTCCTATCAGTCTGCAGGTTCCTGCTTTCCTTTGTCTGTGTGTGTTTGTGTGTGTGCTCAGTCCGTCAGTCATGTCCAACTCTTTGGGGCCCCCCGGACTGTAGCCTACCAGTCTTCTCTGTTCATGGAATTTTCCAGGTAAGATTACTGGAGTTAGTTGCCATGTCCTTCTCCTGGGGTCTTCCTGACCCAGAAATTGAACCCATATCACTTGTGTCTACTACATTTCAGGCGAATTCTTTGCCACTGCACCTGGGAAGCCCCTTGTTTTACTGTAGACCCCTGCTTTTTACAGCATGCATGATTTTCTGCCACTTGGCTCCTGCCCCAACATCTCATATCTAGCTACCTCCCTGCTGTAACAATTGTGCCACTATGTTTATTTGAATATTCTGTTATTTTTTTCACTAGCTGAAATTCTGCAAGTCTCAGAGAATAACTGTGTATACAAACAGACACACCCATACATACTTCTGACTGATTGTAAAGTTTATTTTCTACTTCACTAATCATCTGACTATCTTTTAGAATAGCTTTACCATTTACTATATTTAATATTTTGTTGTTGCTGTCCAGTCGCCCAGTTATGTCATGTCCAACTCTTTGTGACTCCATAGATTGCAAAAGGCCATGCCTCCCTGTCCCTCACCATCTCCTGGAGTTTGCCCAAGTTCATGTCCATTGAATCAGTGATGCGATCTAGCCATCTCATCTTATGATGTCCTCTTCTCTATCTCCTTAATATTTAGTAGCATTTAAATTGATTTATTAAAATATTGAGAAAATAGATTCTATATATAGATAGAAAATAGATTATATCTATATAATTAGAGAAAATAGATTATATCTATAGATATATTTTCTATCTATCTACAAAGTGTTTATGTAGGTCATAACAAAAAAGATAGATCTTTATAAATAGAATATAATCCTTGAAAAGCCAATAAGAATTGGATCCAGCACATAAGTAGAAGTATTTTTTATCGATCTCTGAAGGCCTCAGTAGCTTGGAGCAGGTCTTGAGTTTCCAGCCAGATGTTGGGACTGGTTTGCAGTGGTGAAAACATCAGATCCTAACCACTATACCAGTGGTCAGTGCCAAGAGCCCTGGTCCTTCAGCTTTGCAAAAAAGAATCACCACAAAAATGGAAAGTAGTGAAGCAAGAAAAGTATTTATTAAGAGGAAAAGAGTATAGTACACATGGATAGGCACATGGGCAAACTCAGAGGGAGATTCCCAGAGTTGTGTCCATGTGGCAGTTTAAGTCACTTATATGGGGCATTTCTTCCAGTTTTCCTCTAGCCAATCATTTTAATTTGCCTTGTTCATAGTGCCTATTTGGTATATCTCAGGAACCTTCATATCTACTGACTCATCTCGTAGCCAAGATGAATCCTACCTCAAAGGTGTCTGGGAGTATCCTTTAACATTGCTCCCCATTTGGCCTGCAAGGAATCTTTTTTGCACATGTGTGGTTGGGAAGGTCTCCAGACTTTGGAATTAGAAATATGTGGTTTGAGTAGGGCGTAGCCTACTCCCTTGATTTTCCTACTATTTTTGTATTGGAGTTTCAGTCGAGAAAGAATAGATCTCCAACTGCTTTACCCTGGGGGGGGGGGGGTATCTGCCTCCTACCTGCTTATATTAGGCATAAAATGCCTTTTTCCATCAATAAGTAAGAAGGAATAAAAGTAGGCAAAAGTTCTAAGTTTTCAGCTTGTTTGAATTTTGAAGACTGTCTTCTGATGGATTCTGCATTATGTGAGGTTGCTATTGTTTTACAAGCACTGATCAACTGGATTTTCCCTACTCTTCTAAATTCTGATTTCTAAAGCCTTCCAGTAAATTATTTTTATGCAATGTCACTTTTGATCATTATTTTATTTTTATTGATAATTTAGTTCTATGATATTTAAATTTTTTCATTAACTCTCTTAAAATTTTTTCATGTTGTGCAAAACAATGATATCACTTTTGCCTACCTAGTATCCCCTCTTCTGGTAATTACACTTAAATTTTTCTTTGGGAAACTACCCTTGTTTCCTTTCTTATAGTTTTAACTTGATGATCAAATAACGTTTCCCACTTTTTTTCAGTCTAAACAATCAAACTTTCTTATAGGAATTGATTCTGGTTAGAAGAATGCAATTAAAAGATTGTCCATTAATGACAACATCCCAGTAACTATACTAGTTCTCCTTATTTCTGAGACAGAATTATGTAGTTTCTTTTCTTCCTTTCATTATGTGAGTTACCCTATAGATTTATTGAATTTCCTTTATTGTACACATTAGCCAATGACAACTAGTGTTGTCTGCAATCATTGTGGTCTTTCCTGGTGGCAAAAGAGAAAAATATAGAATGAATTAAGTCCAAGTGATGGAAACAGGTTTTAATTTGCTATTAGTTTGAGATGGGACAAAATGCAGGGGCAATCTCACTGATTTTCAGTGATATAAAAGTAACAATCCATGGTAGCTAATTAAAGTATCACCTATGGTCCTACAGATGTCTGCCTAGTGTAGGGAAAAACTCTGTGTGATTGAGCAACCAAATACTTAGAGTGATTTGAAGAGAATGAAAAATTATATCATCATGGGGGGAAAAGATAGTGTGATGATTAAATGAGAGAACAGAATAATCAGGTCTTTAAATTTCCACTCTAACCATAGAAATTTTAAATCATTGTGATAAAATAATATTATACTTTTTGTAGCTTAGAATTAAAGTCATTGAAAGGAAAAGTCAGTGCAAGATTTTTTGATTTAATAAATTAGGTTATCAATTGAATTAAAATTCCTTTAAGCATTTGGACATGGAATGTAAAGAAATGAAAATAATTAAAATGAAAATATATGTGCAGACTCAGGAAATACAGTAATGTATTCATACTGAAGGTTTGATTGAATAGCCCAAACTCGTGAGTTCATTTCCAAGTAATTCCTATCCAACTTTGTTTTTATTTTCATTCCTGCAATGTTCCTTGGGCTGGGTGGGTGTATGGCAGGAAAAATATAAAGTTTCTATTCAGTGGCATCTCAACATCTGCTAATGCATAATTTTCTTTCTTTTAAGAACTGAATTCATGGAACCACTAGGAGAAAGAAAAGAGTATTAATTTAAATTCTTCCTTTGATTTTCATCTTCTGGGTTTGTGTTCTGACCTGCTGATTCTCTTATAGTAGTAGTTTGTAGGACAAGGGACAATATATATTTGCATATTCTTCTCATTTATTGGTAGTAATAATAGTTACAATCCACCTAACACGGATCACCTATCAGTTCCATCTGTGCTACTGACATGTTGTACAAATGCTAGTAGTATAGTGAGCATGTGTCTGCTGGGTTTTGTGGGAACTCTTCAAACACTCCTTGCCAATGTGATGCCTTGTGTGAGAGATGTAGGTAACCTGTATCTCTGCCCCCCAAAGTACCCCCAAAGTGTGATCCACATCATGCTACAGTGTCTTAGTGGCAATGCTTTCCCCTGCAGTGGATGACCCCTCTGAAAATAGAAAAGGCATTTTGAGATCTGGATGTCTCCCATAGACTTCTCAATCCATATGAACTCATGACATTTTACTATGTCAAACAGCAAAAATGTTGCTTGCTGCTATACATAGACTTTTCTTCTTTATTCTCTATAACTTCTGCTGTTTATGTGGCTTAGAGCTATTCATATGAGAGACAATTTATAAACTGTAAATTGGGGGGAGAAAAAGATGCTGATTCCCTGACAAGGTACTTTACTCTTTCTCTGATTACGTTTATACAGATAAGGGAATGATGGAAGATGGGAAAGAATTTAGTTGCTCCTTGAATGCTGCTTTTTGTAAATCCTCAACTGCATTTGCTGATGGCCTTTCAAATTAGAAAATGAAGCATATCCTGCTTTTCATATTTCAGCTGTGAGCTAATTAAACTCTTGTTCTGCATTTTCCTTTAGGAATAAAAACTGGGAAGGGTTACAAAGTAAGACGCTTTCATGGGTCACTACCTTGTCCTGGCAAAGAGGTTTGCATAACTCAAAGAAGCTATGAACCATGTCATGCAGAGCCACCCAAGATGGACAGGTCATAGCAGAGAATTCTGACAAAATGTGATCCATAGGAGGAGGGATGGCAAACCACCCCAGTGTACTTGCCATGAGAATGTCATGAACTGTGTAAAAGGCCAAAAAGAAGGTGTCCAATATGATACTGGGGAAGAGCAGAGGAGAATTACCTATAGTCCCAGAATGAATGAAGTGTCTGTGTCAAAGCAGATATGATGCACAGTTGTGGATATGTCTGGTGATGAAAGTAAAATCTGCTGCTGCTAAGTACTGTTTTGTATAGGAAACTGGAATGTTAGATACGTGAATCAAGGAAAACTGGACATAGTCAAGCAGGAGATAGTAAGAACAAACATTGACATCCTAGGAATCAACAAACTAAAAGGGATGGGAATGAGAGAATTTAATTCAGATGATCTAGTTTTTCCAGTGGTCAGATACAGTTGTGAGAGTTGGACTGTAAAGAAGGCAGAACACCAAGGAATTGATACCTTCAAACTGTGTTGCTGTTGAAGACTCCTGAATGTTCCTTGGACAGCGAAGAGATCAAACCAGTCAATCTTAAGGAAATCAACCCTGAATATTCCCTGGAAGAACTGATGATGAAGCTGAAATTCCAGTATTTTGGTCATCTGATGCAAACAGATGACTCATTGGAAAAATCCCTGATGCTCAGAAAGATTGAGGGTAGAAGGAGAAGAGGGAGTCAGAGGATGAGATGGCTGATGTCCATCAGTGATGGACAGCATCACTGATGCAATGAACATGAACCTGAGCAAACTCTGGGAGATGGTGAGGGACACAGAGGCCTGGGGTGCTGCAGTCCATGGGGTCACAAAGATTCAGACACAATTGAGTGACTGAACAACAATAGCCACCACTACAAATTAAGAAAAGAGTGCGTATCTTGAGTTTCTTTCTTTTTTTTTTTTTAACAAGTCAACAAGTTCACAACCAAATTGCAATAGTAAACAAAATTTAAATAATTGTTTGAAGCAAAATGCAGAGTTAAAATGGAGAAGAATGAGGTTTCACTCAAAATGTAGCAGAAAATTATTAATGTATTTTATTGACTACAGGCTTCCCAGGTGGTGCTAGTGACAAAGAACCCGCCTGCCAATGCAGGAGATGTAAGAGATGCTGGTTCAATCCCTGGCTCAGGAAGGTCTACTGGAAAAGGAAAGGGCAACCCAGTCCAGTGTTCTTGCCTGGAGAATCCCCATGGACAGAAGAGCCTGGTGGGCTACAGTCCATAGGGTCGCAAAGAGTCAGACACAACTGAAGTGACTTAATGCATTTTATTGACTAAAGAAGCAAAGCAATGTTAATTAGGCTGAATTTATCTGTATTGGTATATTTTCTAGAAATTTTGTGGTTCTTTATTTAATTAAAGTTGATTTACAATGTTGCATCAGCTTCAGGTACAAAAAATAGTGATTCAATATTTTTTACAACTTTACTGAAAAAATTTATAAAATATTGGCTCTTTCCCCTGTGTTGTTAAATATGTATTTGTAGTGTACTTATTTTATGCATATTAGCTTATACCTCTTAATCTCTTACACCTATCTTGCTCTTCCCCCCATCTCTCTTACCACTTGCAATAATTAGTAGTTCTCTGCATATGTGGGTCTGTTTCTGTTTTATTATAAATATTTATTTATTTTCTAGATTACATATATAAGTGATAACATAGAGTATTAGTCTTTGTCTGACTTATTCCACAAAACATAATACTCTCTGGGATGTTGCAACAGCATCCATGTTGTTGCAAATGGCAGACTTTCATTCACTTAACTGAGTGATATTCCTTTGTGTGCATGTATACATACACGGGATATATATATATATATATATATAGGGTTTTTTATTTTTTATATATTTTTATATATTTTATATATATAAAATATATATAAATATGTATACATATATATACATATGTATATATGTATATATTTATATACATACATATATATATAATTTATATATATATATATATAGGGTTAGGGTTAGGGTTTAGGGTTAAGGTTAGGGTTAGGGTTAGGGTTATATATGTATATATATATAATTTTCTTTATCCATTTGTCCATTGATGAGAACTTAGTTTGCCTCATTTGCTGTTGTAAATAATGCTTCAGTGAACATACTGCTGCATGTATCTCTTCCAAATGTGTTTTCATTCTCTTCAGATATAAACTCAGGAATTACTGGATCATATGATAATTCTACTTTTAGTTATTGAGGTACCTTCATACTCTTTTCATAGTAGTTAAACCAATTTACATTCTACTAGCTGTGCACAAGTTTTCCGTTTTCTCCACATCCTCCCCAACATTTGCTACTAGTGAGATTTTGGTTTTTTTTGATGGTATCCATTCTGACTGGTGTGAGGTGAAATCTCATTGTGAATTCAATTTGTGTTTTCCTGTTGATTCAAGATACTGAGTATAATTTAATGTGTCTTTTGGCCATCTGTATGTTTTCTTTGGAAAAATGTCTATTTAGGTTTTCTGTACATTTTTTAAAGAGTTATTTCAGTGATATTGGGTTACATGAGTGGTTTATAGATTTTGAACATTAAGCACCTGTCAGTCATGGGCTTCCCTTGTGGCTCAGTTAGTAAAGACTTTGCCTGCAATGTAGGAGACCTGGGTTCAATCCCTGAGTCAGGAAGATAACCCCAGAGAAGGGAATATCTACCCACATGAAGATTCTTGCCTGGAGAATTCTAAGGACAGAGAAGCTTGGTGGACTATATTAATTGCAGATATTTTCTGTCATTCATTAGGTTGTGTTTTCGTTTCCCCAATGGTTTCCTTTGTTTTGAAAATCTTTAAGTTCAATTTTGTCTTGTTTGATTATTTTTGTTTTTGTGTCATTTGCCTAAGGAGACAGAGCAAATATACACATATGCAGTTTATGTCAAAGGTGTTTTGTTTTCTTCTAGGAGTTTCAGAGTTTCCAGTCTTACATTTAGGACTTAAATTCATTTTGCATTTTTGCATTTAGTATGATAAAATGTTTGAATTTTATTCTTTTACTATAGTTCTCCAATTTTCCCAGCACCACTTATTGAGGGAAGCATCCTTTCCTCATTATATGTTTCTGACTTCTTTGTCATAGGTTAATTGGCTATATATGTGTGGATTTATTTCTGGGCTCTCTATTTTGTTCCATTTATCTGTGTGTCTCTTTTTGTTTTAGTACCATACTAATTTGATTACTGTAGCTTTGTAACACAATGTAAAGTCAAAGAGTGTCATACCTCCAGCTTTGTCCATTTTTCTCAGGATTGCCTTGTCTACTGGGGGACACATTGCTTTAACTATTGTATTTTGTGTTTCCATATACATTATAAGACTGTTTGATCTAGTTCTATGAAAAATGTCATGGGTATTTTGATAGGGATTGCATTAAACATGTAGAAGATTTTCCTAGATATTTTATTCTTTTCAATGGGATTTAAAAGAAAATTTGTTTTCTTGCTTTCTCTTTTGGATAATTCAGCATTAGTGTATAGAGAAACAATTGTCTTCCATATATTAATCTTGTGTCCTGCAACTTTATTGAATTTATTTGTTTGTTCTAATAGTATTTTGATGGAGACTTCAGGATTTTTTGTATACAGTATCATGTCATTTGTAAATAGTGACAGTTTATGTCTTCCCTCCCAACTTGGATGATTCTTTTTGTGTGTGTGTGATTAATTTCTGACTAGATCTTCCAATACTATGTTAAATAGAAGCAGTGAGAGTGGGCATCTTTTTCATGTTCCTAATTTTAGATAAAAAAACTTTTAGCTTTTCAACATAGAGTATGATGTTTGCTATGGGTTTGTAATATGTAGTCCTTTTATGTTGAGAATGCTGTTACTGTTGTTGTTTAGTTGCTGAGTCATGTCCAATTCTTTTGCAACCTCATGGACTGTAGCCTGCTAGTCTCCTCTGTCCACAGAATTTCCCAGGTAAGAATACTAGAGTGGATTGCCATTTCCTTCTCCAGGGGATCTTCCAGATCCAGGGATTGAACCTATGTCTCCTACTTTGTAGGTGGAATTTTTATCACTGAGCCACAAGAAAGGTCCTATGTTGAGATTTGTTCTCTTCATACCCAATTTTATAAGCATTTTTCTTAATATGAATCGATATTGAATTTTGTCAAATGCTTTCTGTGAGTCTATTGAAATGATCATGTGGTTGTCTTTCCTTTTTTTAAATGTGATTTCTAACATAGATTGACTTGCAGTTATTGAACCATCTTTATGTCCCTGGAATAAATCCCACTTGATTATGGTTATATATTTTTATATATTGCTGAATTCAATTTGCTAATATTATGTTGAGTAGTTTTGTACCTATATTCATCAGATACCTTGGCCTGTAATTTTCTTTTATTGTAGTGTTTTTGTCTGGGTTTGGTATCTAGGTAACAGTGGCCTTGTAGAATGTATTTTGGCGTATTCCTTTGTTTTCAATTATTTGATATAGTTTGAGGAGGATGGTATTAACTTTTCTTCATATGTTTGGTAGAATTCCCCTGTGAAGCCAACAAGTACTGGACTTTTGTTTTCTGGAATCTTTTCAATTATTGATTCGATTTCACTACTAGTTGTTGGTCTGGTCAAATTATCTTTTCTTGATTCAGTATTGGCAGATTGTATTTTTCTAGAAACTTGTCCGTTTTTGCTAAGTTTTCCAATGTTTTGCACTATCATTCTTGCTAATATGATGAGCTTTTGTATCTCTGTTATGGTTATAATTTCTCTTTCATTTCTTATTTTGTTTGAGTCTTCTTTCTTTTTTTCTTGATGAGTCTGGCTTGTCAATTTTGTTTATCATGTCAAAAATTAGGTCTTATTTTCATGTATGTTTTCTAGTGATATTTTTGTCTCTATTTTACTTATTTCCCCTGTGATCTTTACTATTTCCTTCCTCTCACTGACTTTGGGCCTTGTTTTTTCGTTTTTTCCCTGATTTCAAAGATGATGGATTACATTGTTCCTTTGGGATATTTCATGTTTCTTGAGATAGGACTTTTGCTATAAACTTTCCTCTTAAAACTTCAACTATGCCCTTAGATTTTGATTGTGTTTTCATTGGCCTTAAGGTATTTTCTAATTTCTTCTTTGACTTCTTCATTTACTTACTGATAATTTAGTAGCATGTTATTTAGTCTCCATGTATTTCTGCTTTTCCTATTTTTTCATTTAATCTGTTTCTATTCAATAATTTTATGCCATTGTAATTGGAAAGGATGTTTGATATAATTTCCATCCTCTTAAATTTGTTGAACTTTGTTTTGTGGCTTAGCATGTGACCTACCTGGAGACTGTTTCATGTATACTTGAAAGTAACACATAGTATGCTATTTTTAGATAGAATGTCCTGTAGATATTTATGAAATATTAATGGCATACTGTGTAAAGTTACTGTTACCTTACTGACTTTCTGTGTGGATGATATGTCTTCTGAAATGGGGTATCAGGGTTACCTATTATCATTGTATAATTGTCAATTTCCCTTTATGTCTGTTAACATTTGCTTTTATATTTAGGTGTTCCTAACCAGAAAAAAAAATGCTCAAACTACCGCATAATTGCACTCATCTCACATGCTAGTAAAGTAATGCTCAAAATTCCCCAAGCCACACTTCAGCAATACGTGAACCGTGAACTTACAGATGTTGAAGCTAGTTTTAGAAAAGGCAGAGGAACCAGAGATCAAATTGCCAATATCTGCTGGATCATCGAAAAAGCAAGAGAGTTCCAGAAAAACATCTATTTCTGCTTTATTGACTATGCCAAAGCCTTTGACTGTGTGGATCACAATCAACTGTGGAAAATTCTGAAAGAGATGGGCATATCAGACCACCTGACCCACCTCTTGAGAAACCTATATGCAGGTCAGGAAGCAACAGTTAGAACTGGACGTGGACCAACAGACTGGTTCCAAACAGGAAAAAGAGTGCGTCAAAGCTGTATATTGTCACCCTGCTTATTTAACTTATATGCAGAGTACATCATGAGAAATGCTGAGCTGGAAGAAGCACAAGCTGGAATCAAGATTGCCAGGAGAAATAGCAATAACCTCAGATATGCAGATGGCACCACCCTTATGGCAGAAAGTGAAGAGGAACTAAAAAGCCTCTTGATGAAAGTGAAAGAGGAGAGTGAAAAAGTTGGCTTAAAGCTCAACAGTCAGAAAACTAAGATCATGGCATCCAGTCCCATCACTTCATGGGAAATAGATGGGGAAACAGTGTCAGACTTTATTTTTCTGGGCTCCAAAATCACTGCAAATGGTGACTGTAGCCATGAAATTAAAAGATGCTTACTCCTCGGAAGGAAAGTTATGACCAACCAAGACAGCATATTAAAGAGCAGAGACATTACTTTGCCAACAAAGGTCCGTCTGGTCAAGGCTATGGTTTTTCCAGTGGTCATGTATGGATGTGAGAGTTGGACTATAAAGAAAGCTGAGCGCCAAAGAATTGATGCTTTAGAACTGTGGTGTTGGAGGAGACTCTTGAGAGTCCCTTGGACTGCAAGGAGATCCAACCAGCCCATCCTAAAGGAGACCAGTCCTGGGTGTTCATTTGAAGGACTGATGTTGAAGCAGAAACTCCAATACTTTGGCCACCTCATGCGAAGAGTTGACTCATTGGAAAAGACCCTGATGCTGGGAGGGATTGGGGGCAGGAGGAGAAGGGGACCACAGAGGATGAGATGGCTGGATGGCATCATTGACTCGATGGACGTGAGTTTGAGTAAACTGCGGGAGTTGGTGATGGACAGGGAGGTCTGGCGTGCTGTGATTCATGGGGTTGCAGTCGGACACGACTGAGTGACTGAACTGAACTGAACTGAACCCACTCCAGTACTCTTGTCTTGAAAATTCCATGGACGGAGGAGCCTGGTAGGCTGCAGTCCATGGGGTCGCACAGAGTTGGACAAGACTGAGTGACTTCACTTTCACTTTTCACTTTCATGTATTGGAGAAGGAAATGGCAACCCACTCCAGTGTTCTTGCCTGGAGAATCCCAGGGATGGGGGAGACTGGTGGGCTGCCATCTATGGAGTCGCACAGAGTCAGACACGACTGAAGCGACTTAGCAGCAGCATAGTAGATGTATATATGTTAACTTATAGAAGCGCTATTATACCCTTGTCTTGATTGCTTTATCATTATTTAATGCCCCTTTTGTCTTTTGTTTTAAAGTCTACTTTGTATTGTATAAGTATTGCCATTGCAGTTTTCTTTTTATTTCCATTTTCATTAAATGTAATTTTTCATTCCCTTACTTTCAGACTGTGTTTTAACTGTGAAGTGATTCTCTTGTAGACAGCATATAAATTTTCTTTCCAATCAACTACCTTATGTCCTTTCATTGACACATTTTATTTAAAGTGATTATTGATAGGTATGTACCTATTGCCATTTTGTTGCTTGTTCTTTTTTTTTTTTTTGGTAATTCTTCTCTGGTTCTTGTTATTTTAGTCTCTTCCCTTGTGGTTTATTTCCTTATTTATAATTCCTTTCTAAAATTCTCCCCAGGTTCATTTAGTCTCTATCCAGTTCAGTTAGTGTCCTTATTACTAATGCTTTTAACTCTGTATCTGGTGAATTATCTGCTTCTTTCAGTTTTTTTTTTTTTTTTTTCAGTTTTTGTTGCTTTTCTTTAATTTGAAGTAAATTCCTCTGTTCTTTCATTTTACTTAACTTTCTCCATGTCTATGAAATTAAGTGAAGCATTCAATTACCCCTGCCTTGAAGAAGTGTCATTCTGTAGGAGCATCCCTATGCAGTCTGCATGTACCTACTGGCTTTGGTGGGAGAGCTGGATCTGAAGTGAGTGTGGGTCACATTTTTCCCTGGGATTTGCTGGTGGCTATCACCTTGGTGGGAGGTGGGGCTTATGTTGGAGAGACTAGAGCCAGAACCAAGTGTGAGAATGGGCTTCTTTTCTATTCAGTTGCTGTCAGTGCCCTATCAGGGGTGAATTGGTGTCCAAAGTGCTGAAACAGAAGTCCTGAGAATCAGGCCAGAACTGACTACACACCTCTAGATGCATGCTCTCCCAGCAACGGAAATTTCGATCCAGTGGAGAACAGCACTGGGGAAACAGAGGCTAAATCAGGCCCCTGGTGCCACCAGAGTGTGCACTGGAACAGTCCAAGAAAGCCAGTCAGAGCCCCAGGCAGCTCCCAATCAGTTGCTTCCACGTGAGAATTGTCAACAACTGCTTTTGCCCTATCAGGTCTGAGCTGGCTCTGCTCTCTGTAGGTGTGTACTCTCTCCTTGGCAACATTGGTCTTTACCATAGTGGAGAGCTGTGCCAGAGCAAGAGAGGATGGTGAGGCAGACTTGGTGAGTCTGGATCCCTGGGGGGATCCTCATGCCTGTTATATCCCTCCCTCTTCTGTGTCCCTGCTAGGGTTGTGAGTTCAGGCACAATTTCTTCTCCCCAACATCTGACAAGATTCTGTGTGGATATCTCTTTACAGCTTTGATTGTAGAATAGCCCTCTTGCTCATTTCCAGATTGATTTGCTCCACAAACAAATGTATTTTGATGTGTTTGTTGGGGGTGGGTGAAATCAGGGTCTTCCTACTCTACCTTCTTGATCTCTCTCCCTCCTGTGGTGACTCAGTTTTCTAATGTAAATCTGTATGCAAATTTGGTGATTAAATGACATTGAACAGATAAAAATCACATAAATGAGTATACTGGAATTCAAAAATATCTAATTCCAGATTCAGAGAGACTGTGAAATGCTGGATACATTTTAACACATTAATTGAAAATATTGCCTATTTATATTATCTGAGAGATATCAGAATGAATTCTCTTCACCAGGACGTTTAGGGTGAGATTGGCAAGAGAAGCAAAGACTGCAAAAAATGCACTCATGAATAATGTAGTAAAAAGTTTCAGATGAAATGGGCTGTCTGATTTTAGTGTGGCTGGATGGATCACAAACATCAGAGTCCAGGTATAAGAGACATAGAAATGTTTAAAAAGAAGCAAAGCTAATATGATTAACATGTGGCTATAAGAACATGTCCAGTCATCCAATACCCAAGAATAGTCTAACCCTGGAAGCCTCTGAGAAAATTCAATTAATTATAAATCCATAGGAAATAATTGTTAGGTCACCTTGCAAGGAATTATTTATTTTATGTATCAGAGTAAATTTTACTATTAGGAGTAATAGTAAATAAAATAAAATATGGTTACATTTTATTATATAATATAGCTAACAAAAGCCTGACATAGTACTTACAAGGCAGAGTCCCAAGGTTTCCCTAAATACATTTATCTGAGACATGGCATATTTCCATGACAGGAAATGAACAGCAATAACAGCTCAATGCCATATATCCATATTGTGCTGTTTCCTTCAAAACTTATACAAAAGAACCAAAGATCTTGCACTTGTTTACTTGCCTAATTAAACTTTGGGAAAGGGAAAATATACAGAATGGTTGAGAATTATTGGACATTTGGTTTCAGTTCAGTTCAGTTACTCAGTCATGTCTGACTCTTTGCAACTCTATGGAATGTAGAGCACCAGCCTTCTCTGTGCATCACCAAATTCTGGAGCCTACTCAAACCCATGTCCATCACATCAGTGATGCTCTCCAGCCATCTAATCCTGTGTTGTCCCTTTCTCCTCATGTGTTCAATTGTTTCCAGCATCAGGGTCTTTTCAAATGAGTCAGTTCATCGCATGGGGTGGCCAAAGTATTTGAGTTTCAACTTCAGCATCAGTCCTTCCAAGGAATATTCAGGACTGATTTCCTTTAGGATGGGCTGTTTGAATCTCCCTGAAGTCCAAGGGACTCTCAAGAGTCTTCTCCAACACCACAGTTCAAAAGCATCTATTCTTTGGTGCTCAACTTTCTTTAGAGTCCAACTCTCACATCCATATATAACTACTGAAAAATGATAGCTTTGACTAGATGGACGTTTCTTGGCAAAGTAATGTCTCCACTTTTTAATATGCTGTCTAGGTTGGTCATAACTTTTCCTCCAAGGAGTAAGCGTATTTTAATTTCATGGCTGCAGTCACCATCTGCAGTGATTTTGGAGCCCCAAAAAGTAAAGTCTCTTACTGTTTCCACTGTTTCCCCATTTATTTGCGATGAAGTGATGGGACCAGATGCCATGATCTTAGCTTTCTGAATGTTGAGTTTTAAGCCAGCTTTTTCACTCTTGTTGTTCACTTTCTTCAAGAGGCTTCTTAGTTCTTTTCCCTTTCTGCCATAAGGATGGTGTCATCTGCATGTTTGAGGTTATTGATATTTCTCCTGGCAATCTTGGTGCCATCTTGTGCTTCATTCAGCCTGGCATTTTGTATGTGTACTCTGCATATAAGTTAAATAAACAGGGTGACAATATACAGCCTTGATGTAGTCCTTTCCTGATTTAGGACTAGTCTGCTGTTCCATGTCCAGTTCTAATTGTTGCTTCTTGATCTGCATACAGATTTCTCAGGAGGCAGGTTAGGTGGTCTGGTATTCCCATCTCTTAAAGAATTTTCCATAGTTTGTTGTGATCCACACAATCAAAGGCTTTGGCATAGTCAATGCAGCAGAAATAGGTGTTTTTCTGGAACTCTTGTATTTTTTCAATGATCCAACGGATGTTGGCAATTTGATCTCTAGTTCCTCTACCTTTTCTAAAACCAGCTTGAGTATCTGGAATTTCATGGTTCACCTACTGTTGAAATCTGGCTTGGAGAAATTTGAGCACTACATTGCAGATGTGTGAGATGAGTGCAACTGTGCAGTAGTTTGAACACTATTTGGCATTGCCTTTCTTTGGGATTGGAATGAAAACTGACCTTTTCCAATCCTGCGGCCACTGCTGAAATTTTCCAAATTTGCTACCATATTGAGTGCAGCACTTTCAAAGCATCATCTTTTAGGATTTGAAATAACTCAACTGGAATTTCATCACCTCCACTAGCTTTGTTCATAGTGATGCTTCCAAAGACCCACTTGACTTGGCATTCCAGGATGTCTGGTTCTAGGTGAGTGATCACACCATCATAGTTATCTGGGTCATGAAGATATTTTTTGTATAGTTCTTCTGTGCATTTTTGCCACTTCTTCTTAATATCTTCTTCTGTTAGGTACATTCCATTTCTGTCCTTCATTGTGCCCATCTTTGCATGAAATGTTCCCTTGATATGCATAATTTTGTTGAATGATCTCTAGTCTTTACATTCTATTGTTTTCCTCTGTTTGCACTGATCTCCGAGGAAGGCTTTTTTTAAAATCTCTGCTTGCTCTTCTTTGGAACTCTGCATTCAAATGCGTATATCTTTCCCCTTCTCTTTGCCTTTCACTCCTCTTCTTTTCTCAGCCATCTGTAAGACTTCCTCAGACAATCATTTAACCTTTTTTTTTTCCCCTTGAGGATGTTCTTGATCATTGCCTTGATCACTGCCTCCTGTGCAATGTTACAAATCTCCATCCATGGTTCTTCAGGCACTCTGTCTATCAAATCTAATCCCTTGAACCTATTAGCCACTTCCACTGTATAATTGTAAGGGATTTAATTTAGGTCATACCTGAATGGTCTAGTGGTTTTCCCTACTTTCTTCAATTTCAGTCTGAATTTGGCCATAAGGATTCATGATCTGAGCCACAATCTGTTCCCAGTCTTGTTTTGCTGACTCTATAGAGCTTCTCCATCTTTGGCTGCAAAGAATATAATCAGTCTGATTTCGGCATTGACCATCAGGTGATGGCAATTTGTAGCATCTTCTCTTGTGTTGTTGGAAGAGTGTGTTTGTTCTGACCAGTGTGTTCTCTTGGCAAAACTCTCTTAGACTTTGACCTGCTTCGTTTTGTATTCCAAGGCCAAATTTGCCTGTTACTCCAGCTATCTCTTGATTTCCTACTTTTCCATTCTAGTCCCCTATAATGAAAAGGATACCCATTTTGGGTGTTAGTTCTAGAAGGTCTTGTAGGTCTTCATAGGCACATTCAGCTTCAGCTTATTCAGCATAACTGGTCAGGGTATAGACTTGGATTACTGTAATAATGAATGGTTTGCCTTAGAAATGAACAGAAATCATTCTGTAGTTTTTGAGAGTACATCCAAGTACTGAATTTTGGATTTTTGGTTGACTATGAAGGGTACTCCATTTTTTTTTAAGTGATTCTTGCCCACAGTAATAGATACAATGGTCATCTGAGTTAAATTCACCCATTCTAGTCCATTTTAGTTCACTGATTCCTACAATGTTGATGTTCACTCTTGCCATCTCCTGTCTGACCACTTCTAATCTCTTGTTTCATGGACCTAATATTCCAGGTTCCTACTCAATAGTGGAACTAATATAACATTAATGCTTGGGTATCTAGAGCTACACTGAGCCCTCCTGGTGTACATAGAGCTCATAAGCATAAAGGGATAAACTGAATTTATATGGATGATATTGTTGGCACAGGTGAATCCATATGTCCATAGTGGCCACTTTTCTTTAACCTAAAATTCATAGTCATAATTAATATACTCTCAATTCTCAAAACCTTTAACAATTTTTCTGATACCTGGATATGATTTATATTTAGGACAATGGTTAAATGATAGTTAGTGATTGTACCCTTCTTTTAAAAATAGTTAACTAATGACTTAACTAATCTCATTCCTAAAGAATTGCTCAGATTTTCAACCATCAGGGCAACCTGAAATGATTTCAATCATAGCTTTTTTCAATCCAATGGAAAAATCTGATAGTTTTGGGGAAATGACATGTGTTTTCCATAAGTTTAATTAAGTTTTGACCCTAATTGGAGTGTGTGTTAGAGAAAATAACATATTTAATCCAATTATTATACTTGTCCCTTGAAAGTATAGGATGATTGCTTTGCCATCTTCCTTTTATCCATGCAGGTTATGTGGTCAACTGTGGGGAGATATGAAGCAAAATACATTTAGTCTTTAATATAAAACAGTCATTACAATCTCTTGTATCCTTTTTTTCTGCTTACAGGACTGGAGTCAAGTACTCCAAAGAGGTAGGGTCATGTGATGGAAGAAACCTCATATCCATGAGTACATCAATTGAGTGGCCATAGCTACCCAGGAAATTCACTAAACTAGGATCATCCACATCAGATTATGTGTGAGCAAGAGATAAATCTTACCATGTAAAATCATTAAAATTCGAGGATGTTTGGTAAATTATATTATGTTGACTACTTCTCAGTTCCTTCCTATGGTTACTAACTTCACCTCATAGTGATATTGTTGCTTTTATTAATTTTTCACTCTATTCATACTAGAGACAACAAATATTAAACATTTATAGATTCTCAGGAGGGATAGTTCCATCTTGCCTTAGAGAGACATAAGCTCTCTGGTTTGTTATGTATAATGTTTGTTTCAAAGAACTTGTCCATCTTACAATTTTAATAGGTCATCACAGTACCCTATGTGATTGATAAAATCATACTGATGGTTCCTAGAGATTGGGAAATAGTTGATACCTTGTATGGCTTGGAAAGACACAGAGCTTTTGAAGATGGGGAAAAAGCACACACACACACAAACTCTCAGACTTGCTACCTAAGTGGAATTTCTCATACTTCCATGATGTAGAATTTCACGAAAGTGCCAGTAAATTGAAGGGAAGAAATTCTACAGTTTTAGACCAAAATTATTATTTGTAGCTCCTTGATGGAGTCCTTAGATATTATGGAAAACATATATGTATTTTAGCACTCTTGTTTTACCTTATTTACAGTCAAATAAAAATACAATAACTTTAAGTACAGACTATCTTGAGGAAAGACACACTGGCTGCTTTTGACTGCAGGATTAATGGATTTGCCTCTTGATCTTTTAGGCCCATGAGAACCCAGATAGGAGGACATTATCATCACCTACGTGCTTTCCTTCAATAAAACAGTCATACAACCTTTTTCTTATTCCCAGTTTGCCAGTGGTGTTTCTGCTTATCAAGGAATGAAAATCACTATAAAGTCGTGTCTTTGTGATGTAAGACCACTCCAAAGACCACAGTATATTGACAGTTAGATTTGAAAATACTACCAAAAGTTGTCAAAATGTCTTTGCTTTATTTTTTCAGCATGCTTATCAGTATCTATACAAAATCTAAATTTGGATTTGTTCAATTATTCAGTGTTTGTCTTCCCCAAATGGAAAACAAACCATACCTTGAACAGAGTTCTGACTTATCTTTCTCACCACTATCCTCATTGTTCCTTTAAAAATGCCTGACATATACTGGGGCCCAATTAATATTTCTTGAATGAATGTTAGTTGGTCTATGATTCTACAAATTCTTCAAATTCTGTATTTTAAATACTTATGAGTAATTTTCCTTATTTTTTAAAATCTCCCTTTTTTTCTTTCTTCACCCTTCCCTTTCTTTTCTTCACCTCTCTCCTGAATATTCATTACAAATATGAAATGTTGCTCTCCTATAGAATATTCTAATCAGCATCCATTGTAATTGATAATTACCCAAGATGTAAAAATTAAAAAAATAATATTTTCATCCTTTCCATGCACATTCAAACCCTTTAACCACACTTTCACTACATGAGGATTTGCACAAAAAGTTCAAAATTAATGTACTCTAATAGATCTCATCACAGTTCTCCTAGTGATCTCATTTGGCTTATACCCTCAAATAATGGCACCACAGAAATAATTTCTTTCCAACTTTTTCACACCTACACAGGACTCTGTGTTCTCTTAAAACATTTGTGTGACTGTCCTCTTCTCTTTGGTCTCTCGTTAGTTTAGACACTAATTCTTCTCTGCCTGGCTTCCCTTGTGGCTTAGCTGGTGAAAAATCCACCTGCAGTATGGGAGACCTGGGTTTGACCCCTGGGTTGCGAAGATGCCCTGGAGGAGGGAAAGGCTGCCCACTCCAGTATTCTTGGGCTTGCCTTGTGGCTTAGCTGGTGAAGAATTTGCCTGCTACGTGGGAGACGTGAGTTTGATCCCTGGGTTGGGAAGATTCCCTGGAGAAGGGAAAAGCTACCCACTTCAATATTCTGGCCTGGAGAATTCCATGGATTGTATAGTCCATGTGGTCGCAAAGAGTCGGACACAACTGAGCAACTTTCACTTTTACTTTCCTCCCTACCTGGAATATTGGAACATATTTCTAACTTGTTTTGCTTTTCACTGTTAGAACTTCTCTGAACAAGTGTTTTCGATTGAATTTTTCATAACTATATTTCTAGGAAATGATCTAAAAATAAACATATGAGTCTTAAAGACTCTGAAATGAACTACAGTGAGGGATATCTACAGAATAGTACTAAACAATAAATAATACATAGCACAGTATATGTGCTCAATATATTTTTGGAATTGCACATTGAACCCAATTAATAAATACATATCATGAGAATAATAAAGATCTTAAATATTGTTTTCTAATCTTCCAAACCAGCTAGTAATGTGTTGAGCTTCATCTGTAGAAACTAAGCAAAGAATAAAATAACAGAAGAGCTGGATTATTTCTTTCATGTAAAATGCCATTCTGGAAGGATGTATTATTATGTCAACATTTGATGCAGCTGGGTCATCATAAACACAAGCTACGTCTAGTACCTGATCTTCTATCTAAGAATGTGTGACATCTCATTTTTGATGAGATTTTGTTGCATCCCTGGCATCTCATCCATTTCCCAGGCGGAGAAATGTCGGAGAAAATAAAATGTAAAGATATTCATTTACATTAGGAACAAAATAGCCTTCTTGGATGCTTCACCTACTAAAATCTGGTTGCTTTTCACTGGCGAAATCTAGGACACACAGCTACACTCAATGTCAAGAAACCAAAATAAATCATATTTTATTAAATATACATGTGAATATTTTGCACTAAATCCATGGTTCTGTTAGTAAATTAAAAGAGAATAGACATATGTGAATTACATCAACCATTACTGCTAAATAAACCCAGACTTTACAGTTTAAATGATAATCATTTGCTTATTGCTCACACATTTATGGTTTAACTAAGTAATTCTGCTCATCTGAAGGAGGCCCCAATGAACTTAGACTGGGTCATGTATTCTGGGATCTGGATGTCTGGCAACTGACTCATTGTCAATTCTGGTGGCAAGCAGTGAGGGTTATGATGAGGCTATGCATATCTTATTATCAGCAGGCTAATCTGGGCATGTTCACAATGTAAGCAGACAGCATGGTTCTAAGAGCAGTGAGAGGGCAAGACCCAATGTGAAAATCATTTTCACATTTTGGCTTTCATAACTTTGCTACTGTAATTTTAGCTAAATTAAGTCATATAGTTGAGCCCAGAGTTGTGGAAAGAGGTTGACAAGAAGCACAGCTTCAGGGAGGCAAGAACAGACTTGGACCATTACAGTAACCCATTCAACACAGGGAACTGGGTCTGCCTCAAGAGAACACATACGACTGATGGGGAAATAAGTAAGATTACTCAGTAAAATGTTTTGAACACAGTCAACATTTGATAAGATTTAGTTCTTATATTTAAGTATTTCAAAAAAGTTTTTCTTATACTCTCTTAATAGAAAAAAAATTAATGAGATATATTATCCTAGGAAACTGCTTCTATATGGAAAGATGTATCTGATAAAATGTTACTGAGTTTTTCCACACACATAAGCCAGCATCAGTTCTGTTCAATCACTCAGTCATATCCAACTCTTTGTGACCCCATGGGCTGCCGCATGCCAGGCATCCCTATACATCACCAACTCCCAGAGCTTGCTTAATCATGTCCATCGAGTGGGTGATGCCATCCAACCATCTCATCCTCTGTCATCCCTTTCTCCTCCCATCTTCAATCTTTCCCATCATCAGGGTCTTTTCAATTGAGATAGTTCTTCCCAACAGGTGACCAAAGTATTGGAATTTCAACTTCAGCATCAGTTCTTTCAATGAATATTCAGGACAGATTTCCTTTAAGATGAACCAGTTGGATTTCCTTGCAGTCCAAGGGATTCTCAAGAGTCTTCTTCAACACAACAGTTAAGAGGCATCAGTTCTTTGGTGCTCAGCTTTCTTTATAGTCCAACTCTCACATCCATACATGACTACAGGAAAAGACATAGCTTTGATTAGGTGGACTTTTGTTGATAAAGTAAGTCTCTGCTTTTTAACATGCTGTCTAGGTTGGTCATAGCTTTTCTTCCAAGGAGCAAGTATCTTTTAATTTCATGGCTGCAGTCATATTCTACAGTGATTTTGGATCCCCCAAAAATAGTCTCTCACTGTTTTCATTGTTTCCCCATCTATTTGCCATGAAGTGATGGGACTGGGTACCATGATCTTAGTTTTCTGAATGTTGAGTTTTAAGACAACTTTTTCATTCTCGTCTTTCACTTTCACCAAGAGGCTCTTTAGTTCTTCTTTGCTTTCTGCCATAAGTGTGGTGTCATCTGCATATCTGAGGTTATTGATATTTCTCCCAGCAATCTTGATTCCAGCCTGTGCTTTATCCAGCCTAGTATTTCACATGATGTACTCTGCATTTATGTTGAATAAGCTCAATCACAATATACGGCCTTGTATATACTCCTTTTCCGATTTGGAACCAGTGTGTTGTTCCAAGTCGGGTTCTAACTGTTGCTTCTTGACCTGCATACAGATTTCTCAGGATGCATGTCAGGTGGTCTGGTATTCCCATCTTTTGAAGAATTTTCCACAGTTTGATGTGATTTACACAGTCATAGATTTTGGCATAGTCAATAAAGCAGAAGTAGATATTTTTCTGGAATGCATGCTTTTTCGATGATCCAATGGATGTTGGCAATTTGATATCTGGTTCCTCTGTCTTTTCCACAGGGTTATTTGCTTCTGTGAGCAACTCTGGCATGCCCTATATGAAGTGACAATACTTCTACTGTAAGTTTCTTTAGGATGACAGTGTTTTGAATAAAGGCATCTTAAGCACAGAAGACAATGATATGGTGTTTTGAAATCTAGAAAAATATCTTTACCAGGCATATAATAAAAACAGTATGCTATTCTTTTGTCCATTGGAAACAATATTATGTACATATGTAGTCATCTTGGTTAAATGAAACCTTTTAGAGTGTACACTATTTGACTATATTTATAATCCAGGTGACTCAGTTCAATCACTGGGTCAGGAACATTCCATAGAGAATGAATACTACCCACTCCAGTATCTTTGCTGCAGAACTCCATGGACATGGGAACCTGGAGGGCTACAATCCACAGGGTTACAAAGAGTCAGACATGACTGACAGACCAACACATATAAAGTGTTAGTCATTCAGTCGTGTCTGACCCTTTGTGACTTCATGGACTATAGTCCACCAGGCTCCTCTAACCATGGGATTCTTCATGCAAGAATACTCGTACGAGTCTCTGTATCTTTCTCCAGGGAATCTTCCTGGCCCAGGGATTGAACCTGGGTCTCCCGTGTTGCAGGAAAATTCTTTACCATCTGAGCCACCAAGTAAGCCCAATATAATTTGTATTGGTGATTGGGCTCATCCAACTGATCCTTTTTCTTTCTTTTTTTTTTTTTCATAATTATGTAGATATCTTTATTCTTGAACCACAAACAACATCCACACAAAGGCTTCTTGGGCAAATTGTGAAAGCATTCCATACTCAGTAATCTCCTTCATATAATTTAAAAGTAAAAATTATGCCAAGAAAATGTGCTTGTATGTATGTCAGAAGAGATAAACATAAAAACTGAAATTATAGTTCAGTTGAAATAAATAAAATTTGACAGTTAAGCATTTATTTTTGTAATATTTCTGCTACAAATTGTATAAATTAGCATAGCTATATTAAACACTCTAAATTATTTCAAAATTGAACATGTCTACTGTGAAATTGTCAATTTTTTAATAGTTAATCATATAGTATGACCAATGCAAGCATGTATTTCAGGGAAAATGTACATTTGGATTTTGTTGATATTTGGTAGTATTTTTGGTGAGATGCAGAAATCTGAGATACCCTCTGATTAGTTCCCAGCCTCATCTCTGAATTCAAACTATTTTAAATGTTTAATTTCACCAAAAAATGTTTATTTTTATCACCCTAGTACCACACATGATTGCCATTTTTCCTCCTTTCAAATCCCATATTTTTTGGAAAAAAATCAATCACATGATCACAGTTAACTACAGGGGAGGCTGGGAAATATAGTCTAGATGGAATTTCAGAGGATGATGTCATGTTTGGATACACATGATTTCTGCCTATGGCAGAAATGCATTATCCAGTTCCCATCTATTCTTCCTGAAGCAACTCAGATCATTTCCCCCTGTTGCTTTTACTTGCAAGAATTTTAGCCTGTATCCCTAATGCTAAACCCATTCTCACCTCAGGTTTTGATACACACTGTTCCTTGGGCATGAACACATTATATCTAACTTCCATCCTTCATCTGTTACCTCTTAGCTCAAATACTATTTACAGAGATAATTCTATCTTGTCCACCAATAGGTCAATTTTCCCTAAAACATGCTTGCAAAGCACTTTGGATTTTTACACATCAATACTTACCATGGTAGAGAACCATATTTTTGTGATTATTTTTATTTGTAGTATCCTCCTGCCTTCATTAGATGGTGCTTTAGTTTTTTAGCATTATCATAACAAAATGTCAAGTACTGGTGACTTAACCACAGAAGTGCATTTTCTCAAGGTTCTGCAGACAGGACTTCCAAAGCTGTCTGGAGGCTTGACTTCTGAGGCTTCATTCCTTGGCTTTCAGATGGCCATTTGCTCTCTCTCACATGGTGTCTCCTATGCGCATGCATACCCCTGGTTCTCTCTGTGTCTCCATACTTCTTCTGGTAAGGACACAGGCCATGTTGGATTAGGGTCTATTACAACTGCCTCTTTTAACTTAATTACCTCTTTAATGGACCCAGATTCAAATGCAGTCATACTCTGAAGGCACTGGGCTATTGGGACCTCAACCTGTGAATCTGTGGGAAACACAATGCTGTGATAAACTCCACAAAGTCTGAATCAGTGATTTGTTTCCAATTGTGTCTCTAGCACTAGTATATTACTCAGCATTTAGTAGGTGCACAATGTAAATGAATTGAATTAATGAAAAATGTACTGTCTAAATATTTGTGCTATTCACTGTTTTTTGTGTTACGCTTTCTTTTTTATCTTATGTATTCACCAAAGGTAATACTAGGAATCCCTATTATAAGACACATGAAAGACAATGTTATAAAGTTTACTAAGGGCTGAGGATATTTTATAATTTAGTAATTAAATTGATGTGCAAACCAGAATATATATAGAAAACATTCTTTATTAAGAATCAGATTATTTTCATTACAAGTAATACATGGAAGTTCTAGGTACAGTGATTATGAAAAGGGAATGAAAGTAATTAGAGGTCCTGATGGAAAGAAGAATAGTCCTTGGTGTTCACTGGGGGGACTGATGTTGAAGGTAAAACTCCAATACTTTGGTCACCTGATGTAAAGAGCTGTCTCATTTGAAAAAATCCTGATGTTGGGAAAGACTGAGGGCAGGAGGAGAAGGGGACGACAAAGGATGAGATGGTTGGACGGCAACATTGACAAAATGGACATGGGTTTGGGTGAACTCTGGGAGTTGGTGATGGACAGGGAGGCCTGATGTGTTGCAATTCATGGGATTACAAAGAGTCTGACACGACTGAGCAATGGAACTGAACTGAACTGAACTTATGGAAAAAATTTACTGTGATAAAACTATAGCCAAATAGGGACAACAGACTTACTCTGGTAACACCTGAAGCTCATTAACAAAATCAGAATTTAGAGAGTTGAGTGAAGAGAGCATTTCCTAAAATTCAGTTCAGTTCAGTTGGTCAGTCGTGTCTGAGCAACTCTTTGCAACCCCATGGACTGCAGCACGCCAGGCCTCCCTGTCCATCACCAACTCCTGGAGTTTACTCAAATTCATGTCCATTGAGTTGGTGATGCCATCCAACCATCTCATCCTCTGCCATTCCCTTCTCCTCCCACCTTCAATTTTTCCCAGCATCAGGGTCTCTTCAAATGAGTCAGCTCTTCACATCAGGTGGCCATAGTATTGAAGTTTCAGCTTCAGCATCAGTTCTTCCAATGAATATTCAGGACAAATTTCCTTTAGGATGGACTGGTTGGATCTCCTTGCTGTCCAAGGGAATTTCAAGAGTCTTCTCCAACACCACAGTTCAAAAGCATCACTTCTTTGGTGCTCAGCTTTCTTTATAGTACAACTCACATCCATACATGACTGGAAAATTCATAGCCTTGACTAGATGGGCTTTTGTTGGCAAAGTAATGTCTCTGCTTTTTAATATGCTGTCTAGGTTGGTCATAACTTTTCTTCCAAGGAGTATGCATCTTTTAATTTCATAGCTGCAGTCACCATCTGCAGTGATTTTGAAGTATATGAAAATATAAATAAGCATGTTGAACACTTTTTTTTTTCTTTTTGATTTTTTTTTTAAATTGAAGGTTAATTGCTTTACAGAATTTTGTTTTCTGTCAAGCTTCAACATGAATCAGCCATAGGTATACATATATCCCCTCCCTTTTGAGCCTTCCTTCTGTCTCCCTCCCCATTCTACCCCTCTAGGTTGATACAGAGCCCTTGTTTGAGTTTTCCAAGTCATACGGCAAATTCCAGTTGACTATCTATTTCACATATGGTAATGTAAGTTTCCATGTTACTTTTTCCATACATCTCACCCTCTCCTCCACTTCTCCCCATGTTCATAAGTCTATTCTCTATGTCTGTTTCTCCATTGCTGTCCTGTAAATAAGTTCTTGAATATCATTCTTCTAGATTTTGTATGTATGTGTTAAAATATGATACATGTATTTATCTCTCTCTTGTTGACTCACTTCACTCCATATAATAGGTTCTAGGTTCATCCACCTCATTAGAACTGACTCAAAAGCATTATTTTTATGGCTAACTAATATTCCCCTGGATATATGTACCACTCTTCTTTATCCAGAAATTATAAAGCTCTTAGAGGAAAACTTAGCAGAACAATCAATGATATAAATCAAAGAAAGATCTTTTCTGACCCTCCTCCTAGAGTAACAGAAATAAAAACAAACATAAATAAGTTGGACCTGATTAAACTTAAAAGCTTTTTCACAGCAAACACTAAGCAAGGTGAAAAGACAACACTCAGAATGGGAGAAAACAATAGCAAATGAAACAACTTACAAAGGATTACTTTCCAAAATGTACAAGCAGCTCATGCAACTCAACACCAGAAAAACAAATAACCCAATCAAAAAGTGGGAAAAAACAATTAAACAGATATTTCTCCAAAGAAGACATACAGATGGCTAACAAACACATGAAAAGATGCTCAACATTGCTCAATATTAGAGAAACAAACACGGATTTTGATAGTGTATACTTTTATCTCATTCCTGACAATGAGGAGGGGGGGTTTTCACTATTATTTCAGTTCACTCACTCAGTTGTGTCCAGTTCTTTGTGACCTCATGAACTGCAGCACACCAAGCTTCCCTGTCCATCACCTACTCCTGGAGCTTACTCAAGCTCATGTCCATCGAGTTAGTGATGCCATCCAACCATCTCACCCTCTGTCATCCCCTTCTCCTTCTGCCTTCAATCTTTCCCAGCATCAGGGTCATTTCCGATGCATCAGTTCTTTACATCAGGTGGCCAAAGTTTTGGACCTTCAGCTTCAAGATCAGTCCTTCAAATGAATATTCAAGGTAGATTTCCTTTAGTAATTACTGGTTGGATCTCCTTGCAGTCCAAGGGACTCTCAAGAGTCTTCTCCAACAACACAGTTCAAAAGCATCAATTCTTTGGCCTCAGTAAGTTTTCTTTGTGATCCAACTCTCACATCCATAAATGAGTACTGGAAAAAACATAACTTTGACTAGATGGATGTTTCTTGGTTAAGTAATGTCTTTGCTTTTTGATATGCTGTTTAGGCTTGTCATAGCTTTGTTTCTAAGAAGCAGGTGTTGTTTAATTTCATGGATGCAGTCACCATCTGCCATGATTCTGGAGCCCACAAAAATAAAGTCTGGGATTGTTTCCACTGTTTCTTCATCTATTTGCCATGAAGTGATGTGGCTGGATGCCAGGATCTTAGTTTTTTGATTGTTGAGTTTTAAGCCAGCAGTTTCACTCTCTTCTTTCACTTTCATCAAGAGGCTCTTTAGTTCTTCCTGGCTTTCTGCAATAAGGGTGGTGTCATCTGCATATCTGAAGTTATTGATATTTCTCCCAACAATCTTGATTCCAGCTTGTGCTTCATCCAGCCTGGCATTTCACATGATGTACTCTGCATATAAGTTAAATAAGCAGAGTGACATAATACAGCCTTGACATACTCCTTTCCTGATTTGGAATCAGTCGGTTGTTCCATGTTCAGTTCTAACTGTTGCTTCTTGATATGCATACAGATTTCTCAAGAGGCAGGTTAGATGGTCTGGTATTCCCATAGCTTGACAGAATTTCTACAGTTTGTTATGATCCACACAGTCAAAGGCTTTGGCATAGTCAATAAAGCAGAAGTAGATGTTTTTCTGGAACTCGCTTGTTTTTTCGATGATCAACAGATGTTGGCAATTTGGTCTCTGGTTCCTCTGCATTTTCTAAATCAAGCTTGAGTATCTGGAAATTATCAGTTCACAAACTATTGAAGCCTAATGGGGAAATTTGAGCATTTTTTTGCTAGTGTGTGAGATGAGTGCAATTGTGTGGTGGTTTGAATATTCTTTGGCATTGCCTTTCTTTGAGAGTGGAATGAAAATTGACCTTTTTCAGTGATATGGCCACAGCTGAGTTTCCAAATTTGCTGACATATTGAGTGCAGAACTTTAACAGCATCTTCTTTTAGGATTTGAAATAGCTCAACTGAAATTCCATCTCCTCCTCTAGCTTTATTCATAGTTTTGCTTCCCAAGGCCCACCTGAATTCGCACTCCTGGATGTCTGGCTCTAGCTGAGTGATCACACCCTTGTGGTTATCTGGGTCATTAAGACCTTTTTTGTAGAGTCCTTCTGTGATTCTTGCTGCCTCTTTTTAATATCTTCTGCTCCTGTTAGGTCCATACGTTTTCTGTCCTTTTTTGTGTCCATCTTTTCATGAAATGTCATTTGGTGTCTCTAGTTTTCCTAAAGAGACCTCTAGTCTTTCCCATTCTAGTGTTTTCCCCTATTTCTTTGCATTGACCACTGAGGAAGGCTTTCTTATCTCTCCATGCTATTTTTTGGAACTCTGCATTCAAATGGGTATATCTTTCCTTTTCTCCTTTGCCTTTCACTTCTCTTCTTTTTTCAGCTATTTGTAAGTCCTCCTCAGACAGCCCTTTTCTCTTTTTGCATTTATTTTTCTTGGGGTTGGTCTTAATCACTGCCTTCTCTACAATGTCATGAACCTCTGTCCACAGTTTTTCAGGCACTCTGTCAGATCTAATCCCTTGAATCTCTATGTCACTTCCAATGTATAATCATAATGGATTTGATTTACTTCATACCTTAACAGTGTAGTGGTTTTCTTACTTTCTTCAGTTCAATTCTGAATTTTGCAATCAAGAGTTCACGATCTGATCCACAGTCACTTCTTGGACTTGTTTCTGATGACTCTACAGATCTTCTCCATCTTTGGCTGGAAAGAATATAATTAATCTGTTTTTGGTATTGACCATCTGTTGATGTTCACATGTAGAGTCTTCTCTTTTCTTTTTGGAAGAAGTTGTTTTTGTCAGTATCATTTAGTATTATGGATTTTAAGGTTTTTATTTTTCCCTTGGAGATGCCTTTTATATACATATATACTTTATCATACTAATGACACATTTTTGAATATCATTTTCTTTTATCAACCATGAGTTGTGCATTTACATGCTTTTTCTGTATATGATGATTATATGCTTTTTTGTTTTTATTCTGTTAATACACTGCATGTGCTTAATCATTCAGTTGTGACCCCATGGACTGTTGCCCATCAGCTCCAATGTCAATGGGAATTCCTCAGGCAAGAAAATGAGTGGGTTGCCATTTCCTTTACTAGGGGACCTTCCAAACCCAGGGATCTAACCCAGGTCTTCTGCATTGCAGGCAGAGTCTTTATTCTCTGAGCCACCAGGGAATCCCTAATACACAATAGAGCTTTTCTAAAATGTTTCTAATATTATGTATAATAAATTTCTAGAAAAATATTGACTGTTTTGATACATCATGTTGGAAATATCTGACGTTTTCTTGGGTTGAAGTTCTTCTTAGTAAAAATCCCCTTAGTATTTATAAGAACATTCAAATTTTATTTCTTTTTAATTTGATTTTTTTTCAGTTTGATTTGTCAAGGGATTTGTCCATTTCATCTGACAAATTTTTGTTTATATTATCTTAAATATTAAATATTTAGTGCATGCAAAATATTCTTTTCTGATTTTTAAAAGTTATATTGGATTATTACTATACTCAGTTTTTTCTTCAGTAGCCATTGTTGAAGTCCATACACACAAAAACACATACACATATATTTATACTAATATACTGAAATAATCAATGTTTAGTTTCTTTAAATTTCTTAATTTTATCTGTGTGTTTCTTATTATTTACTATATTTTATGAATTATTTTGTGAATTATGAATATTTTGTGAAAGTGCTGCACTCAATATGCCAGCAAATTTAGAAAACTCATCAGTGGCCACAGGACTGGAAAAGGTCAGTTTTCATTCCAATCCCTAAGGAAGGCAATCCCAAAGAATGCTCAAACTACTGCATAATTGCACTCATCTCACACGCTAGTAAAGTAATGCTCCAAATTCTCCAAGCCAGGCTTCAGCAATACATGAACTGTGAACTTCCAGATGTTGAAGCTGGTTTTAGAAAAGGTAGAGGAACCAGAGATAAAATTGCCAATATCCGCTGAATCATCAAAAAAGCAAGAGAGTTCCAGAAAAACATCTACTTCTGCTTTATTGACTACACCAAAGCTTTCGACTGTGTGGATCACAATAAACTGTGGAAAATTCTGAAGGAGATGGGAATACCAGACCACCTGACCTGCCTCTTGAGAAACCTGCATGCAGGTCAGGAAGCAACAATTAGAACTGGACGTGGAACAACAGACTGGTTCCAAATAGGAAAAGGAGTACGTCAAGGCTGTATATTGTCACCCTGCTTATTTAACTTATATGCAGACTACATCATGCGAAACGCTGGGCTGGAAGAAGCACAAGTTGGAATCAAGATTGCCAGGCGAAATATCAATAATCTCAGATATGCAGATGACACCACCCTAATGGAAGAAAGTGAAGAGGAACTAAAAAGCCTCTTGATGAAAGTGAAAGAGGAGAGGGAAAAAGTTGGCTTAAAGCTCAACATTCAGAAAACTAAGATCATGGCATCTGGTCCCATCACCTCATGGGAAATAGAGGAGGAGACAGTGGAAACAGTGTCAGACTTTATTTTATTTTATTTTTTTTGGACTCCAAAATCACTGCAGATGGTGATTGTAGCCACGAAATTAAAAGATGCTTACTCCTTGGAAGGAAAGTTATGACCAACCTAGAGAGCATATTAAAAAGCAGAGACACTACTTTGTCAACAAAGGTCCATCTGGTCACGGCTATGGTTTTTCCAGTGATCATGTATGGATGTGAGAGTTGGACTGTGAAGAAAGCTGAACGCTGAAAAATTGATGCTTTTGAGCTGTGCTGTTGGAGAAGACTCTTGAGAGTCCCCTGGTCTGCAAGGAGATCCAACCAGTCCATCCTAAAGGAGATTAGTCCTGGGTGTTCATTGGAAGGACTGATGCTGAAGCTGAAACTCCAGTACTTTGGTCACCTCATGCAAAGAGTTGACTCATTGGAAAATACCATCATGCTGGAAGGGATTGGGGGCAGGAGGAGAAGGGAACGTCAGAGGATGAGATGGCTGGATGGCATCACCGACTTGATGGACATGAGTTTGGGTAAACTCCGGGAGTTGATTATGGACAGGGAGGCCTGGCATGCTGTGATTCATGGGGTCACAAAGAGTTGGACATGACTGAGCGACTGAACTGAACTAAACTGATGGATTATTTTCTAGCTTCTTCAAATTTTATTTGTATTAATGTATTTCACATTTTCCTTTTTGTAATATATTCATTACATAATACAAGTTTTATTCTAATAATAGGCTTTGCTACATTCCATGAGTTTTGGTATGCTATATTTTATTATAACTTCATTCAAAATATTCTTAAATTTTATTGATTTTTTATTGAATCATAAGTTCTTTGCAAATGTTTCAATTAATATAAAAAATTGGGGGATTTTCACCTTGAGAATTTTATAACTATTTTAGTATATTAAATATATGTACCCATGTATAAAATTTCAATCACTTGAAATAAGATGAGGCATAATGTTAGTAATCAACAAGTTGTTAACTTCCGCCCACATGTACATTTGAAAACGTATGCAGTTACAGCTGTTGCATTCAATGTTCTGCATATGATATTGATGTTGCATTCATTCATTGGCTTTCAAAATCTTGAATGTTTCTATGAACGTTTCATTGTGTAACTGAAATAGCTCTTAAAAATCGCTATGATTAGTGAATTTAACAGTAAGTAGTCTCTGCTGCATATATTTTTGAGGCCCTGTTATTACATACAAAAATTTGATCATCACATCATTCATTTGAAAGATTCCTTTTACATTATGAAATATTCCCTTACCAATCTTACCCTTCTTATATTAAAGTCTTTTTGGTACAGTGATTTTGGGAGTTGATCTTTCTTTGATATGTATTGTTCCATGTTTTGCTTTCAATCTTCCTGAATTATTAAATTCAAGGCTTTCCTTTTATAGTGTCTATGCACAGTTTTCTACTGATGCCTGACAGATCTCAGTAGCTCAGTCTGGACATGCTCAGGAGTCTAGACATGCTCACCTGATTTATCTACTTAAAACTGACTAGACTATTGTCAAGATTTTTGGCTGAGATGTATACTAAATTGAAGAATCAACAAAGAAAGAACCTACTTCCAAGCTCATTAAGGTTTTTGGTGGAATCATTCCCTTGCAGTTACAGATCTCAAGGTCCCAGATACTACTTGGTTATTGGTCACTTTCTTTTAAAAATTTCGTTTGTTGATCACAATCTCATAATTGAATTATTTAGTTCATTTACATTTAATACAATAATTGATATATCTACAAGGTAGTGTTCCATGTTTCTAATTTTTGTGCTTTTTTTTGTTGTTTGTTTTGTTTTGTTTCTACTCAAGATACTCTAGTATTTCTATCTTAATCTTACTATTTGAATATTCTTTTATTAGCTCATTGATATTATACAGATTATATCAGGTATGCTTGACTTCTTGGATTTTATTAGGTATTAGCGTTGTTATACTTTGTGGACAAATTAATGAGCTTACAACAATTAAGTTTATTTTCATACTCAATTTTTGTGGATTTTTGTCATATTTTATGTATACATACATTATTGTACATCATATAATGGTATTCTTAGTATTACATGTACAGCAGTATTCACTTTAGTTTGCCCAGATATTTACATTTCCATTCCTATTTTAAGGTAGTTTTACTTGGGATTACTTTCCTTCTGCATGAAAATAATTATTCTTTGGAATATGCTTTTATGGAAGTTTACTAGAGGTAAATTCTTTAGTTAGTGTTTGAATGAAAGTGTATGTTTTTAAATGGGATTTTTGTATGCATATAAAAGGCCACAAAAATCTGATTTTTATTTTTAACAGATTTTATTTTAACAAATTTTAACAAATTTGTGTAAAGTTTGTATCACGCATATGAGGAAGTTTATTGTTTCTTTAAAGGACTGTGGAAATCATTTTTCTTCTAGTTTCTCCTAATAGAGCAAAAATCACTTCTAAATGTTATTTCACTTTGCTTATATCTTGAGGCCTATTTTCATGATAATAAACACCATAAAATTATAGCTATGAACGGTCACCAAAAATGTATACCAAATAAGAAACACTAAGGAAAAAGAGTGAAGATGAACTCTAGAGGCTATGATTTTTAGGTAAAATAAATTTGGAAAATAATTGAGCTCTTCAGAAAGTTCATCACACGAAGCATGACAAGATGCAGAATAGAAGCAAACCCTTTAGTTAAAGATATACTCTTTCTATTATGAAACATTGACAAATTTGGGACAAATAATATAGAAAAGGATTATCCTTCAAAACTGTATCATAATTAAAATTACATGCCACACTTTAATTTCATATTAGCTTTTCTTTTCTTCTGTTGAAACTAGGGTCTATATTTGCATGAAATTTCAAAATGTAAGTGGTCTATGACTCTATCCTTATAGTCATAAAATTTTATGCAAGTTTACTGGAAACAAATGGATGAGTTTAGCAGGTTATTTTAAAATTATCAGAATAGAAGAGTTTTAGGGAAGATGGCAGAGAAATAGGATGGGGAGATCACTTTCTCCCCCACAAATTCATCAAAAGAACATTTGAACGCTGAGCAAATTCCACAAAACAATTTCTGAATGTTGGCAGAGGACATCAGGCACCCAAAAAGTCAGCCCATTGTCTTTTTTTTTTTTTTTTTTTTTTACATTTACATTTCTGTTTTTTATTTATCAGAAACTCTTAAAGAATCCATCACTCTTAACAAATTGGGGATCAGGGATAAATGTCAGATTCTGTCTTAAATCTAAAGGAGATTCTTCTTCTTCTTTTTTTTTTTTTTCATTTATTTTTATTAGTTGGAGGCTAATTACTTTACAATATTGTAGTGGTTTTTGCCATATATTGACATGAATCAGCCAAGATAAAAAGAGAGACAAAAGAGGGAGGGACGGAGATCCCTCCTGGGAAGGGAGTCTTAGAAAAGAGAAGTTTCCAAACACCAGGAAACACTCTCACCAACGAATCTGTGGCAAGTCTTGGAACTTCAGAGGTCAACATAATGGAGAGGATAAATAAATAAATAAATAATTAAAACCTACAGATTACATGCTTAAAGGCAACTCCTAGTGGAGAAGCAGTGCAGACGCTTGTATCTGCCACTAGCAAGCAGGGACTGGACAGGGAGACACAGGCTGCATTACTTAGGGTAAGGACCAGGCCTGAATGCCCTGAGGGCAATATGAGGGAACTAACTAGAGATGCAACCCAGACTGTGGGATAGCTTCCCCAGGAAATGCCCTAACATAAGACACCGCCCCGCCCACTCACAGAACAAAGGATTGAGCAGAGATAGCCAGCTGCAGACTGGCCCATCCCCCACTGGAGACAGGCAGGCAAAGGCAGCCAGGGCCAGAAGGTGGCCCCAGAGAGGCATCATCTACCAAACTGCAAGCAGGCTTCGTTGCTAACTAAGACTTCTTGGGATTCCGGATGGTCGACATCTTCCAGGAGGGTCACAGCCAGAGATCAGCTCCCCAGAAGAGACACAGGGTACCTGAGAAATCACGCCGTTTGTACACCCAGAAAACCAAGCAGCTGGGATGGGGAGGCTGGGGGCAACTGCACTCGCCAAGCACCTGGTCACCTGATCTGCTCTGACTGGGGAAGGGCACAAAACGCAGGCCCAATCAAGTCTGCACCTTTGTGGAGTACCCGAGAAGCTGAACATGAGCGACTTAGTCCTGGGGAGGGCACTCAACCCAGGGCCCCCCTCAGACAGTTCCCGGCAGAGCAACCTAGAGCCTGAACAGTGTAGATCATGAAAGCACACACGCCGTGAGCGGGGGCAAACCCAGTGTGGCTGAGACACTATGTGCGCTCCCCACACATGCCAGTGGTATTTGTTTGCAGTGTTTCTCCCTCCCCACAGCACGACTGAGCAAGTGAGCCTAAAAAAGACACCACCACCACTGTCCCCTTGTGTCAGGGCAGAAATTGCTGAAGAGGCCAGCAAACAGATGAAGCTAAAATAAACAGAGGGAAGCACTTTGGAAGTGACAGATGCAATAGATTAAAATCCTGCAGTTAGCCCCGACTACATAGGAAGGGGCCTATAGATCTTGAGAAGTATAAGCCAGATCAAGGAACTATCTGAAAATGAACTGACCCCACACTGTCAACAACACCAGAGAAAGTCCTAGATATATTTTTACTATTATCACTTAAAATTTTTTTGAGTTCTTTTTATTTTTAAGTCCTCAATTACTCCTTTAATTTTCATTTTTATAACCTACTATTACTTTGCAAAAAAAGAAAAAAAAAAAAGACCTTATTTTTAAAGCAAACTTCATATATATAAAGCAAACTCTGTGTACCTTCTGGGTGTCACTCACTGTGGAGAAACATTTCATCATTAACCTAGGTGTTTTATCATTGGTGCTGTAGAGATGGAGAAGTCTAGAGGCTACTGTAGTTTTTGTGACTTTTTCTTTAATATTGTATTTTTGAGAATCTAACTTCTATTCTAGATTTTTAATCTTTGCTTTCTGGTGCTTGTTATCAATTTTGTACCTTTAAGAATCCAATCTTTAGTACCCATTCTTACTTGGAAGTGAGATTTCTGGCTGGATTGCTCTCTCCCCCTTTGGGCTCTCCTTTTTCTCCACCAGGTCGCCTTTATCTCCTCCCCCACTTCTCTTCTCTACCCAACTCTGTGAATCTCATTGTGTGTTCCAGACATTGGAGAACACTTAGGAAACTGATTACTGGCTGGATCAGTCTCTCTCCTTTTGATTCCCCCCTTTATCCTCCTGGCCACCTCTGTCTTCTTCCTCCCTTTTCTCTTCTTTGTGTAACTCCATGAACATCTCTGAGGAATACAGACTGTGGAAAGCACATAAGGAAGTGATTACTGGCTAGCTTGCTCTCTCCCCTTTTGATTCCCCCTCTTTTCCTCCTGGCCACCTCTATCTCCCTCCTCCCTCTTCTCTTCTCCATGTAACTCTGTGTACCTTCTGGGTGTCACTCACTGTGGAGAAACATTTTATCATTAACCTAGGTGTTTTATCATTTGTGCTGTATAGATGGAGAAGTCTAGAGGCTACTGTAAGAATAAGACTGAAAACCAGAGGCAGGAGGCTTAAGTCCAAATCCTGAGAACACCACAGAACTCCTGACTCCAGGGAACATTAATCAATAGGAGCTCATCAAATGCCTCCATACCTACACTGAAACCAAGCACTACCCAAGGGCCAACAAGTTCCAGAGAAAGACATACCATGCAAATCCTCCATCAACACAGGAGCATAACCTTGAGCTTCAATATACAGGCTGCACAAAGTCACACCAAACCCACTGACATCTCAAAACTCATTATTGGACAGTTCAGTGCTCTTCAGAGTGAAGAAATCCTGCTTCATTCCACCAGAGCACTGACACAAGCTTCCCTAACCAGGAAACCTTAACAAGCCACACGTCCAACCCCACCCACAGTCAAGAATTTCCACAATAAAGAGAAACCACAAACTGCCAGAATACAGAAAGGTCACCCCAAACACAGCAATATAAACAAGATGAAAAGGCAGAGAAATACCCAGCAGGTAAAAGAACAGGACAAATGCCCACCAAACCAAACAAAAGATGAAAAGATAGGGAATCTGCCTAATAAAGAATTCAGAATAATGATAGTGAAATGATCCAAAATCTTGAAAACAAAATGGAGTTACAGATAAATAGCCTGGAGACAAGGATTGAGAAGATGCAAGAAATGTTTAACATGGACCAAGAAATAAAAAAGTGTCAATATGTAATGAATAATGCAATAAATGAGAGAGAGAGAGAGGAAAAAAAAAAAAACACTCTGGAGGGAACCAATAGTAGAATAATGAAGGTAGAAGATAAGATTAGTGAGGTAGAAATAGAATGGTAGAAATAAATGAATCAGAGAGGAAACAAGAAAATAGAATTAAAAGAAATGAGGACAACCTCAGAGACCTCTTGGACAATGTTAAATGCCCCAACATTAGAATCATAGGAGTCTCATAAGAAGAAGACAAAAAGAAAGGCCATGAGAAAATACTTGAGATAATAGTTGAAAACTTCCCTAAAATGGGGAAGGAAATAGTCAGCCAAGTCCAAGAAACCCAGAGAGTCTAAAACAGGATAAACCCAAGGCAAAACACCCCAAGACACATATTAATCAAATTAACAAAGATCAAACACAAAGAACAAATATTAAAAGCAGCAAGGGAAAAATAACAAATAACACACAAGGGGATTCCCGTAAGGATAACAGCTGACCTTTCAATACAAAGTTTTCAGGCCAGAAGGGAATGGCAAGACATACTTAAGGTGATGAATGAAAAACAAACAAACAAACAACAACAACAAAACTACAGCCCAGATTACTGTACCCAGCAAGGATCTCATTCAAGTATGAAGAAGAAAGAAAAAGCTTTACAGACAAGCAAAAGCTGAGAGAATTCAGCAACACCAAACCAGCTCTCCATCAAATGCTAAAGAATCTTCTCTAGACAGTAAACACAGAAAGGGTGTATAAACGTGAACCCAAAACAACAAAGTAAATGGCAACGGGATCATACCTATCAATAATTTCCTTAAATGTAAATGGGTTGAATGCCCCAACCAAAAGACAAATACTGGTTGAATGTATACAAAAACAAGACCCCTATATATGTTGTCTGCAAGAAACCCACCTCGAAACAAGGGACACACAATGTCCCTTGTGACTTTCAGTCTTCACATAGACTGAAAGAGAAGGGCTGGAAAAAGATAGTCCATGCAAAGAGACCAAAAGAAAGCAAGAGTAGCAATACTCATATCAGATAAAATAGACTTTAAAACAATAGCTGTGAATAGAGACAAAAAAGGATACTACATAATAATCAAAGGATCAATCCAAGAAGAAGATATAACAATTATAAATATAAATGCACCCAACGTAGGAGCAACGAAATATGTAAGAAAAATGCTAACGAGGATGAAAGGGGAAATTAATAATAACACAATAATAGTGGGAGACTTCAATACCATATTCACACTTATGGATAGATCAACTAAACAGAAAATTAACAAGGAAACACAAACTTTAAATGATGCAATAAATCAGTTAGACCTAATTGTTAGCTATAGGATATTTCACCCCAAAGCAATGAATTTCACCTTTTTCTCAAGCGTGCATGGAAGCTTCTCCAGGATAGATCACATCCTGGGCCATAAATCTAACCTTAGTAAATTAAAAAAAAAAAAAAAAAAAATTGAAATCATTCCAAGCATCTTTTCTGACCACAATGCAGAAAGGTTAGATGTCTATTACAGGAGAAAAACTATTAAAAATTCCAACATATGGAGGCTGAACAACATACTGCTGAATAACGAACAAATCACAGAAGAAATAAAAAAAGAAATCAAAATATGTATAGAAACGAATGAAAATGAAAACACACCAACCCAAAACCTATGGGACACTGTAAAAGCAGTGCTAAGGGGAAGGTTCACAGCAATACAGGCTTACCTCAAGAAACAAGACAAAAGTGAAATAAATAACAACTCTACACCTAAAGCAACTAGAAAAGGAAGAAATGAAGAACCCCAGGGTTAGTAGAAGGAAATAAATCTTAAAAATTAGGGCAGAAATGAATGCAAAAGAAACAAAAGAGACAGTAGCCAAAATCAACAAAGCCAAAACCTGGTTCTTTGAGAAGTGAAATAAAATGGACAAACCATTAGCCAGACTCATCAAGAAACAAAGGGAGAAAAATCAAATCAACAAAATTAGAAATGAAAATGCAGAGATCACAACAGACAGCACAGAAATACAAAGGATAATAAGAGAATTATCAGCAACTACATGCCAATAAAATGTAGAACTTGGAAGAAATGGACAAATTTTTAGAAAAGTGCAACTTTTCAAAACTGAACCAGGAAGAAATGAAAAATCTTAACAGGCCCATCACAAGAATGGAAATTGAAACTGCAATCAAAAATCTTCCAGCTAACAAAAGCCCAGGACCAGACAGTTTCACAGCTGATTTCTACCAAAGATTTAGGGGAGAGATAACACCTACTCTACTCAAACTCTTACAGAAACTTGCATAGGAAGGTAAAATTCCAGACTCATTCTATGAAGCCACGATCACCCTAATCCCAAAACCTGGCAAAAATGCCACAAAAAAAGAAAACTACAGGCCAATACCGCTGATGAACATAGATGCAAAAATCCTTAACAGAATTCTAGTAAACAGAATCCAACAACATATTAAAAAGATCATACATCATGACTAAGTGGGCTTTATCCCAGGGATGCAAGGATTCTTCAATATCCACAAGTCAATCAATGTAATACACCACATTAACAAATTGAAAGATAAAAATCATGTCATCTCAATAGATGCAGAGAAAGCCTTTGAAAAAATTCAGCATCTATTTATGATAAAAACCCTGCAGAAAGCAGGAATAGAAGGAACATACCTCAACATAGTAAAAACTATATAGGACAAACCCATAGCAAATATTATCCTCAATGGCGAAAAATTGATAGCATTTCACCTAAAGTCAGGAACAACACAAGGGTGCCCACTCTCACCACTACTATTTAACATAGTTTTGGAAGTTTTGGCCACAGCAATCAGAGCAGAAAAAGAACTAAAAAGAATCCCCTTTGGAAAAGAAGAAGTAAAACTCTCACTGTTTGCAGATGATATGATCCTCTACATAGAAAACCCTTAAGACTCCACCAGAAAATTACTAGATTAATCAATGAATATAATAAAGCTGCAGGATATAAAATTAATACACAGAAATCCCTTGTATTCCTATACACTAACAATGAGAAAACAGAAAACGAAATTAAGGAAACGATTCCATTCAACATTGCAATGAGAAGAATAAAATACTTAGGAATATATCTACCTAAATAAACAAAAGACCCATATATAGAAAACTATAAAACACTGGTGAAAGAAATCAAAGATGACACAAATAGATGGAGAAAAATACTGTGTTCATGGATCAGACGAATCAATATAGTGAAAATGAGTATACTATCCAAAGCAATCTATAGCTTCAATGCATCCCTATCATGCTACCAACGGTATTTTTCAGAGAACTAGAACAAATAATTTCACAATTTGTATGGAAATACAAAAAACCTTAAATAGCCAAAGTAATCTTGAGCGAGAAGAATGAAACTGGAGAACTCAACCTGCCTGACTTCAGGCTCTACTACAAAGCCACAGTCATCAAGACAGTATGGTACTGGCACAAAGACAGAAATATAGATCAATGGAACAAAATAGAAAGCCCTGTGATAAACCCAGGCACCTATGGACATCTTATCTTCGACAAAGGAGGCAAGAATATAAAATGGAGAAAAGACAATCTCTTTAACAAGTGGTGCTTGAAAAACTGGTAAATGACTTGTAATAAAATGAAACTAGAACACTTTCTAACACCATATACAAAAATAAACTCAAAATGGATTAAAGATCTAAATGTAAGACCAGAAACTATAAAACTCCTAGAGGAAAACATAGGCAAAACACTCTCTGACATAAATCCCAGTAGGATCCTCTATGACCCACTTCCCAGAATATTAGAAATAAAAGCAAAAATAAATAAATGGGACCTAATTAAAATTAAAGGCTTTTGCACAGCAAATGAAACTATAAACAAGGTGCAAAGACAGCCTTCAGAATGGGAGAAAATGATAGCAAATGAAACAACTGACAAAGAATTAATCTCAAAAATATACAAGCAACCCCTGCAGCTCAGTTCCAGAAAAATAAATGACCCAATCAAAAAAATGGGGCAAAGAACTAAACAAACATTTCTCCAAAGAAGACATACAGATGGCTAATAAATACATGAAAAGATGCTCAACATCACTCATTATTAGAAAAATGCAAATCAAAACCACAATGAGGGGCCATTTCATGCCAGTGAGAATAGCTGCTATCCAAAAGTCTAAAAGCAATAAATGCTGGAGAGGGTGTGAAGAAAAGGGAACCCTCTTATACTGTTGGTGGGAATGCAAACTAGTACAGTCATTATGGAGAACAGTGTGGAGATTCCTTTAAAAACTGGAAATAGAACTGTCACATGACCCAGCAATCCCACTGCTGGGCATACACGCCAAGGAAACCAGAATTGCAAAGCGACATGTATACCCCAATGTTCATCACAACACTGTTTATAAGAGCCAGCATATGGAAGCAACCTAGAAGTCCATCAGTAGACGAATGGATAAGAAAGCTGTGGTACATACACACCATGGAATATTACTCAGCCATTAAAAAGAATACATTTGAATCTGTTCTAATGAGGTGGATGAAATTGCAGCCTATTATATAGAGTGAAGTAAGGAAGAAAGATAAAGACCAATACAGTATACCAATGCATATATATGGAATTTAGTAAAATGATAATGATAACCCTGTTTGCAAGACAGCAAAAGAGACAGAGATGTATAGAACAGTCTTTTGGACTCTGTGGGAGAAGGCGAGGGGGGGATGGTTTGGGAGAATGTCATTGAGACATGTATATTATCATATGTGAAATGGATCACCAGTCCAGGTTCGATGCATGATGCAGGGTACTCCAGGCTGGTGCACTGGGATGACCGAAAGGGATGGGATAGGGAAGGTGGTGGGAGGGGGATTCAGGATGGGGAACACATGTACACCCGTGGCTGATTCATGTCAATGTATAGCAAAACCAATACAATACTGTAAAGTAATTTGCCTCCAAAATAAATAAATAAAAAATAAATTAAATAAATTAAAAAAATAAAATTATCACAACAGGCATCTTACTACTACCAAGAAAAGTAATTATTAGTAAAATAATTAATGTTAACTGATAGTCTACTATTTGTAAAATCTTATTTGGAGCTTTACATTAATTAAATTGTTGGATCTTCACTAAAGTTCTATCTAGTGAATGTTATTCATTGATTCTATTTTAAGATATGATACATATGGAGTGAAGTCATTGTCATGGTGGCCAAAGACATTTCTCCTTTTAGTTCCATGAAGCAAAGTGCCTTTGTGGGAGTTGTGGGATCCAACACCATATACCAAGGGGCCTGAGAGTAACCTTGCACCTGTGTATCTGGTGTTGAGCACATAGACCTTTCTTCAGGCTGTGAAATCAATGGCAAAGCAAATCTGCCCCAATCCCTGTCTGTATAATTGGAAAAAATCCTGGAGAGGATATGCACAAAGACCAGAGAGAAACTGCAAAATGCGGCCTTCTGGAAGAGATTGGAATAAAAGAAAAAAAGAAAAAAAAATACAAGTTATAGCATAGCAGAAGAAATCAGAACTTTGTGGTGTTGGCCCTTCTCCAAGGCAACAGTGTAAATGACTGAACTATCAGAGAGAGTAGTGACATTTCCTACAGGGGAGAGGAACAGTGAGTAATTGCCCCACCACCCAACCAGTTTGAGATTTAGCTGGAGTATCCAGTTTCTTTCCAGCAGTATCCAGAGTACTGAATTGTGTTCTCTATCTCTATGAGGTGGGAGGAGACCAGGAAAGAGTCAGATGAGAATATAAAAGGATATTAAAGAGACATGGTTCAAGGGAATGCTCTTGCACTGTTGGTGGGAATGTAAATTGATTCAGTCACTATAGAAGATGGTATGGAGATTCTTTAAAAAAAAAAAACTAGGCATAAAACCACCATATGACCCAGCAATCCCACTCGTAGGCATATACCCTGAGGAAACCAAAACTGAAAGAGACACATATATCCCTTTGTTCATTGCAGCACTATTTACAATAGCTAGAACATGGAAGAAGCCTAGATGTCCATGGACGAATGGATAAAGAAGTTGTAGTACATATACACTATGGAATATTACTCAGCCATGAAACGGAATGAGTTTGTGTCAGTTCTAATGAGATGAATGAACCTAGAACCTATTATACAGAATGAAATAAATCAGAAAGAGAAAGATGAATAACATATTCTCATGCATATATATGGAATCTAGAAAAATGGTATTGAAGAATTTACTTACAGGGCAGAAATGGAGAAACAGACATAGAGAATAGACTTGAGAATATGGGAAGAGGAGAGAAGAGGGTGAGATGTATGGAAAGAGTAACATGGAAACTTACATTACCATATGTAAAATAGATAGTCAACAGGAGTTTGCTATATGGCTAAGAAACTCAAACAGGGGCTCTGCATCAACCTGGAGGGGTAGAATAGGGAGGGAGATGGGAGGGAGGTTCAAAAGGGAGGCGATATATGTATACCTATGGCTGATTCATGTTGAGGTTTGCCAGAAAACAACAAAATTCTGTAAAGCTATTATCCTTCAATAAGAAAATTTTTAAAAAAATCAAAGATGCTTAATTAAATTGCTAAAAGTGAACACTGACATTGAACCATTAAGTTCATCATTAAATTGAATCATTAAGTTCAATTGCTCAATTATATAAATGGTGTCATGCACACCAAGAATTAGCTTTCTAAGTTATATTATAAGTAAGCTGTAAAATATTTTATCATGAAATTTTAAATCAAGAGATTTGACACTGTACCACAGATATGTTAATATTATTGGATAGAAATTTAATGTGAATCAATAAATGTTAAATAAAGAGAGAGAGAGAGAGAGAGATGGTTCCAATGAGAAAGAAAGTTGGATTGGGAATCAAAAATCCCACCACAGAAAGTCCCAGAACCGGATGGCTTATCTGCCAACTTCTACCAAACATTTAAAGAAGACTTAATGAGAATCCTTTGAAATATTGTTTTTTTTTTTTTTCAAAAAAAAAAAAAATTAAAGAAAAGAGAATGCAGTCAAACATTTAAGAAACCCAGCATTCAGTTCAGTTCAGTCACTCAGTCATGTCCGACTCTTTGCAACCCCATGAACCTCAGCACACAAGACCTCCCTGTCCATCACCAACTCCTGGAGTCCACCCAAACCCATGTCCATTGAGTCAGTGATGCCATCCAACCATCTCATCCTCTGTCGTTCCCTTCTCCTCCTGCCCTCAATCTTTCCCAGCATCAGGGTCTTTTCAAATGAATCAGCTCTTTGCATCAGGTAGCCAAAGTACTGGAGTTTCAGCTTCAACAGCAGTCCATCCAATTTTACTCTGATACCAAAGCCAGGTAGGCCACTACAAGCAAAAAAAGAAAGAAAGAAAGAAAAAGAAAGTGAAACTAGAGACCAATCTCTCAAATGAATAGAGATGCAAAATTTTTCATCAAGCTATGAAAAATCCAATATATTATAAGGATTGTACACTGTTATCAAGTGAAATTCACACCTTGGATTCAAATAAGCATCAATATATGCAAGCTAATAAATGTGACATACCACTCCAATAAGTGAAAAATAAAATCACATGATAATCTTAACAGAAGCAAAAATAGATCATGAAAACACATTTCTCCATGAAAAGCAAAAAATCCTCTCAGTAGATGTGTATAAAAGGAACATAAATCAGCATAATAAAGACTGCATATGACAAATTCACACCTAACATATTACTCAATGGTAAGAAATTGAAAGCTTTCCTCTAAGCTCAGGAATAAGACAAGGAGGCCTACTCTCATCACTCTTATTCAACATAGTAGTGGAAGTTCTAGCTGGAGCAATTAGACAATACAAAGAAATAAAATGCAACCAAAGTTAGAAAAAAAAAAAAAGCAAAATTGTCATTATTTGCAGATGATAGGGTCTTATATATAGAAAATCCTAAATAGTCAACCAAAAATACTATTGACTCTAATTAAAAAAAAAAAAATCAACAAAGTTGCAGGATATTAAATCAACAGAGAAATTAGTTGTGTTTCTACAGACTAACACAACTTCTGAAAAAAAGAAAGAAAGAAAATAATCTGATTTAAAAATGTATCAAAAACAAAAACAAAGGTTTTGAATAAATTTAAGCAAGGAGGTGAAAATTGCAAGATATTGATGAAAGAACATGAAAAAGGTACTACTGAACAGAAAGATATTTCATGTTCATGGATAAGAAAAATTAATATTAGTAACATTTCTACACTACACAAAGCCATCTCTAGATTCAATATAATCCTGCAAACATTTCAATCACATTTTTTTGCAGAAATAGAAATTTATCCTAAAATTTTTATGGAACTTTAAGAGACTCCAAATAGCCAAAGCAATACTGAGAAAGAAGAAAATTAGAGATATTGCTTTTCTTGATTTCAAGCTTTACTATAAAGCTATAGTAATTAAAGAATATAGTACTGACATAAAAATGTTTTTGTTTTTGATACATTTTTAAATCATAGTACTTCCCTGGTGGCTCATTGGTAAAGAATCTGCCTGCCAATGCAGGAGACCTGGGTTCGATCCCTGATTTGGGAATATATCACATGATGCCACAGCACAGTTAAACCCATGCACCACAACTATGAGCCTGTGCTCTAGAGCCCAGGCACCTCTACTACTGAGTCCATGTGCTGCAGCTACTGAAGTCCACTTGCACTAGAGCACTTGCTCCACAACAAGAGAAGCCACCACATTGAGAAGCCCTTGCACCAGAAAAAAGAGTAGCCTTTCATCTCTGCAACTTGAGAAAGCCTGCATAGCAACAAAAAGCCAGCACAGACTAAAATTAAATAAGTGAACCTTAAACACACACACACACACACACACACACACACACACACAATTCAAACCAGTGCAACAGAATAGAAAGTCCAGAAATACTTCAGACCAATGCAACAGAATAGAAAGTCCAGAAATACTCTCCCCTGCCCTAATCACTGATGATTGGTTAATATTTGAAAGCCAAGTCAAGAGCATACAATGGGAAAATAATTGTCTCTTTAACAAATGGTGTGGAGAAAACTGGATGACCACTTACAGAGAAATGAAGTAGACCCTTTTCTTATACCACTCAAATAAATTAACTCAATGTGGATTAAATACTTAAACATTTTTACCTAATAGGGTAAGATTCCCAGATGAAAATAAAGGGAAGAAATTCCTTGATTTTGGTCTTAGTAATTTTTTTTTTTTTTTTTTTGAGATGGGCCACTAAAAGCACAAGCAAAAAAGCAAAAGTCATTAAGTGGGACTAAATCTAACTAAATACTTCTGTACAGGAAAAAAGACAAACAGTAAAAATAAAAAAAAAACAATGTATAAAATGGAAGAAAATATTTAAAACCACATGTCAGATAAAGAGTTAACATACAAAATCTATCAAGAACTCATTCAACTCAATAACAACAATGATACATCTAGTTAAAGAGGGAGGCAAATTAACTAAATAGGCATTTTTCCAAAGGAGATATCCAGCTAACTAATAAGTTTGTGAAAAGATGCTCAACATTAATGTTACTCAGGAAAACACTAATTAAAACTACAAAGAAATATTATCTCACACCTGTGGTTATGATTAAAAAGTCAAGAGATGAGTTTGATGAGGATGTCGAGAAAAGAAAATCATTGTACCTGTCACCGGGAATTCAAATTGGTTTTGTTGTTTAGCCTCTAAGTCATTTCTGACACTTTTGTGGCTCCATGGCCTGTAGGTCACCAGGCTACTCTGTCCATGGGATTTCCTACACAAGAATACTGGAGCGGGTTGTCACTTCTTACTAGAGGAAACCTAAATTGAAAAAGACACCTGTACTCCAATTTTCATGGCAGCACTATTTAAAGAGGTAGAACATGCAAACAACCTAAACGTCCATAGACAATTGAATGGATAAAGAAGCTGTGGTACATATATACAATGGAATATTACTCACTGATAAAAAAGAGCACATTTGAGTCACTACTAATGAAGTGGATGAACCTAGAGCCTATTATACAGAGTGAAATAATTTATTTTTAATTGGAAGATAATTTCTTTACAATATATGTTGGTTTCTGCCATACATCAATATGGAAATTTGAAATGAGATGCAGGTAGCTCAAAATCAGTTCTCTGTAACAATCTGGAGCCACTCTGTTCCAAAGAACTTTACCAATGTAAGGAAACAGTAATACAAGCAACCTCAAAAACCTGAATGATGACTTTTTGAGAATATGGTTGAAATTGATACAGTAAGTTTGATATTTAACAATGTTTGGTCTGGGTGTTATATTTTAAAATTATGCAGATTAGTGAAGCAAAAATCTATGCCCTTCTGGAGTTCACTGTACATTAGAGAAAATGGTTGTGTAACTCTAATATGACATGATATGGGTTTAAATGTACATAACTATGAACTAAATTGGAAGAATTTAAAGTAAAGTAAATTTTCCTGGGAATTAGATAAATTCTGAGAAAAGGCACAGATAATCTTCTTTTAGGAACACTACCAGAAAATTTCCAGATTAGCAGAAAGTAGATGAATATTTCAGAACTGGGAACTATAATGGTATCATGACCTGAATGTCCAAATTCTGTTTGAGAATTAGCAGAACATTTATGTGACTAACATGTAAAGAGACAAGCCAAATGATATGGGAGGAAATGAGAATAACATTTCCTAGGTTTTAAATGCCATTGTGAAATAAGATATGATTAGGGTACAATTTTCTGGAGTTACTGAACAATTTAATCAAAGTATTCTTGTGAATTTTTCTATAAATAAATACCATTTTTCCATACTTACAGTGGATTATGAGTAACACAATTGACAGATCACCGACTAAGATTGCATATATACTGTGGTGATTGAAGGACACATTAATTTCCTACATACCTGAGTTTATTCTTTTTCAATTTTTAAAAATTATTTACTTTTTATTGAAGGATAAATACTTTACAGCATTTTGCTGTTTTCTGTCAAACCTCAGCATGAGTCAGCCATAGGTATACATATATCTCCTGCCTTTTGAACCTCCCTCCCACCTCCCTCCCCAACCCACCCCTCTACGTTGATAACGACCCCCTGTTCGAGTTTCCTGAGCCATACAACAAATTCCCATTTGGCTATGTATTTTACATGTGGTAATGTAAGTTTCCATGTTACTCTTTCCATACATCTCACCCTCTCCTCCCCTCTTTCCATGTCCATAAGTCTATACTTTATGTCTGATTTTGCATTGTTGTCCTGTAAATAAATTCTTCAATGCCAATTTTCTAGATTCTGTATATATGTATTAGAATACGATATTTATCTTTCTCTTTCTGACTTACTGCACTCGGTTTAGTAGGTTCTAGGTTCATCCACCTCATTAGAGCTGACTTAAAGGCGTTCCTTTTTATGGCTGGGTAATTGGAAGGACTGATGTTGAAGCTGAAACCCCAATACTTTGGCCACCTGATGCAAAGAGCTGACTCATTGGAAAAGACCCTGATGCTGGGAAAGATTGAGGGCAGGAGGAGAAGGGGACAACAGAGGATGAGATGGTTGGATAGCATCACTAACTCAATGGGCATGGGTTTGGGTGGACTCTGGGAGTTGGTGATGGACAGGGAGGCCTGGCAGTGCTGCACAGTTCATGGGGTCACAAAGAGTAAGACATGGCTGAGCAACTGAACTGAACTGAACTGAATATTCCATTGTGTATATGTACTGCAACTTTTTTATCCATTCATCTGTTGATGGACGTCTAGGTGGTTTTCATGTTCTAGCTATTGTAAATAATGCTGCAATGAACAATGGGATACACGTTTCTTTTTCAGTTTTGGTTTCCTCAGGGTATATGCCTAGGAGTGGGATTTCTGGATCATATGGTGGTTTTATTCCTACTTTTTAAAGGGATCTTCATACGGTCTTCCATAGTGACTGTATCAATTTACATTCCTACCAATGGTACAAGAGTGTTCCCTTTTCTCCACACCCTCACCAACATTTATTGTTTGTAACCTTTTTGATGATAGCCATTCTGACTGGTGTGAGGTGATATCTCATTGTAGTTTTGATTTGCATCTCTCTAATAATGAGCTATGTTGAGCATCTCTTCATGTGTTTGTTAGCCATCTGTATGTCTTTGGAGAAATGTCTGTTTAGGTCTTTCCCCCACTTTTTTGATTGGGCTGTTTGTTTTTCTTGTATTGAATTGTATGACCTGCTTATGTATTTTAGAAATTAATCCTTTGTCAGTTGTTTCATTTGCTGTTATTTTCTCCCATTATGAGGGTTGTCTTTTCACCTGGCTTATAGTTTCCTTTGCTGTGCAAAAGCTTTTAACTTTAATCAAGTCCCACTTGTTTACTTTTGTTGTTATTTCTGTTACTCTAGGCAGTGAGTCCTAGAGGATCTTGCTTTGATATATTTCATCGAGGGTTCTGCCTATGTTTTCCTCTAAATTTTAGAGTTTCTGGTCTTACACTTAGGTCTTTAATCCATTTTGAGTTTATCTTTGTGTATGGTGTTAGGAAGCTTTCTAATTTATTCTTTTACATGTAGCTGTCCAGTTATCCTAGCACCATTTATTGCAGAGGCTGTCTTTGCCCCATTGTATATTCTTGCCTCATTTGTCAAAAATAAGATACCCATAGGTGCATGGACTTTCTATATTTTTCCATTGGTCTACATTTATGCTTATGTGCCAGTACCATACTGTCTTGATGACTGTAGCTTTGTAGTATAATCTGAAGTCAGGAAGGTGGATTCTTTCAGCTCCGTTCTTCTTTGTCAAGACTGCATTGGCTATTAGGGATCTTTTGTGTTTCTATATGCATTGTGAAATTTTTGTTCTAGTTCTGTGAAAAATGTCATTGGTAATTTGATAGGGTTCACATTGAATCTGTAGATTGTGTTTGGTAGTATAGTCATTTTCATAATATTGATTCCTTCTACCCAGGAACATGGAATATCTCTCCATCTGTTTATGTCATCTTTGATTTATTTCATCAGTATCTTATAGTTTTTGGTGTACATTTCTTTTGTCTCCATAGGTAAGCTTATTCCTAGATATTTAATAGTTTTTGTTGCAATGGTGAATGGGATTGATTCCTTAGTTTGTCTTTCTAATTTTTCATTGCTAGTATATAGAAATGCAAGTGATTTATGCATGTTGATTTTGTATTCTGCAACTTTTCTAGATTCACTGATTAGCTCTAGTAATTTTCTGATACTATCTTTAGGGTTTTCTATGTATAGTATCATGTCATCTGCAAACAGTGAAAGGTTTACTTCTACTTTTCCAATCTGGATTCCTTTTATTTCTTTTTCTTCCCTGATTGCTGTAGCTAGGACTTCCAGAACTATGTTGAATAATAGTGGGGAAAGTGGGCTCTCTTGACTTGTTCCTAATCTTAGGGGGAATGCTTTCAGTTTTTCACCATTGAGAATAATGTTTGCTGTAGGTTTATCATATATGGCCTTTACTATGTTGAAGTCGGTTCCTTCTATACTCATTTTTGAAGATTTTTAATCAGAAATGGGTGCTGAATTTTGTAAAACTTTTTCTGTGTCTATTGAGATTATCATATCATTTTTTTCTTTCAATTTGTTAATATGGTGTATCACATTGATTTATTTGCATATATATATTTAAGTATTTACTTTTGGCTTTGCTGGGTCTTTGTTACTGTGTGATCTTTTGTCTAGTTGTGGTAAGCAGGGGCTACTCTCTAGATGCAATGTGTGGGCTTCTCATTGTGTCAGCCTCTTCTTGTTGTGGAGCAAGGCTCTAGGGTGTGCAGGTTTCAGTAGTTGCCATTTCTAGGCTCTAGAGCACAGGGTCAGCAGTTATAGTCCAAGGCTTAGTTGCTCCATGGCATATGGGATCTTCCCAGACCAGGGATCAAACCTGTGTAACCTGCATTGGCAGGCAACTTCTTCACCACTAGACTACCAGGAAGCCCAGATACCTGAATTTAGATATCTTTACATTAGAAATTGAAAAGATCACCTGTAGGATTGTGGGAGCTCACCCTAAGCCTAAGGAAGAACATTGGACTTAAACACTAACTCAACAAAGTGTGGAAACCATAATTGATTACATGCTAGGCGGGCAAAATCTGTGCATATAGTACTAGCTTGTGTGGTAAATCGCTTCAGTCGTGTCTGACTCTATCTGACCCTGTGGGCTGTAGCCCGCCAGGCTCTTTATTCATGGGATTCTCCAGGCAAAAATACTGGTGTGGATTGCAGTGCTATCCCCCAGAGGGTCTTCCTGACCCGGGGATTGAGCTCATGCTTCATGTCTCCTGCATTGGCAGTCAGGTTCTTTACCACTACCATCACCTGGGAAGCCCAGCACTAGAATGAGGCACACTCTAAAATTAACTTAAACATATATAATGCAGATTAAATGAAGCATTCTTAGGAATAACAGATTTTAATTGCTATTCTTAACATTTATTTTGCAATTTTATATTGCCGCAGTTTAGAATTATACATTGGATACCATTATTTTCATATCTCAGAGCCTCTGAACAACTTAATACATTTTCAAATGAAGAGGCCTGAAGTGGAGGTTACTAATAAGACCCTTTCTGGATCCTCACAGGAATACTTCTCTTGAGCTTCTGTAGAGAAATTTTGACCAGCTTCCTTCTACAATTATAACTTGAAAAGTCAGTGATTTATTGGCTGATAAAGAGTTCAGTAGGGCACCACCAGTGGCCATCACCTAAAGGGTGCCCAGAAATAAACAATATAGATGTAATATTCAAATGCCATTCCAAGCTATGGAGAAAAGTCCAGAAGCAGATGCATTGCCATATGAATAATCCCTTTGTTTCAGACTGGGATTCTAACATATCAGGCTATATTGGTCGGGGTACTTGTTAGAAAGAGCCAGAAATGAACAGAGCCAGACACCAGAATCTGATTCTGGCTATGACTGAGTGTAAAGAAGCAAAATCAGAAATGTAGATATTTCAATTCACAGTTCAATCTGTAACCAGACCAAGAAAATTAAGCTGGTCAGACACTGGTTGCTGAAGCTCTGATAAGATGCTCTACTGAACTGTTTTAGTAACATGTGGTTCATTCTGTCCCTATGGTATTCTAGGCACATTTTATTATGAACAAATATCTTATTCCATTGTGCTGTCTAATAGAATCAAAGGAAATCACATTTTTTTAGGACACAGAGGCTTTGTTTTATAGTCTAGATATGATTAATTTTAGTAAACAAGATGGGAGAAATATCAAATATTAACTGAAAGATTATCATAGACTTACACTTGAAAAATAGAATTATGCTATCACATTATATTGAATATAAGATCAAAATGTTCTTAATAAACAAAATTACTTCTTACTCTAATATATGAATTCAATTTATCATTCAATGCAACTTTCTGCTTTGGGTGAATATTTTACTGAATATGTTTATATAAATGTCCTGCTGAGAAAATATAATGCTATTTTTATCATTCTGATTACTCACTTATCATTTTCATTTCCTGAGTAGATTGATTTCCAATTCTTCAAATTGTTATGATTTTAGAAAACAGAACACTTTTTCATCACATGCATTGATTACTTGAAGTTAGCTGCAGCTTCTAAAAGAGGAAAGATACATTTTCCATATGATTCAAACTTCTGTGGAAAAATTGCCTGCTCACTTTCACCTTTCATTTGATTTGCTGCATATAAACCTCATTAGTAGTCATCTGTGAAGTTTGTTATGACAAGATAGAACAGGCCAACTTATGTAAAACATGAGAGCGATGAATGTGGTTTATTTTCAAGTTTCTCTCTTCTACCTGTGCATGAGAAGAATCACTTTACATTCATTTAATTGTAGAAAAAAAAAATAAAATGTTCATGTACACAGGCCCACAAGAGGCATTTTGTTCATAATGGTTGAGATTCTATTTCCTATTTGTTTTAGAGACCTCCCTGGTTATAAGTTTTCTAAATCACAATCAAGGAAGAAAAGACCAGAAGAAATTTGAATATAATGGCTGGAACTTAGGTGAAAGAGTTTCAGTATGTATTTGAGTTCCTAATATGTGCAAAGCATTTTAATAAATAAAGTAGCAAATTCATTGTCCTAATAGATATTACACAAGAGGGATGCAGTGTTCTTGCCCCAAGTAGAGATAAACCTTGACTGAGATAATAAAATGGGTGCTAATTAGTCTCATTAATTTATCAATTTATTGAGTAAGTATTGAGTGCCTATTGAGAACACTCTCAGGTACACTCCCAAGGTATTTTTTTTTTCCTATTTCTGATTTATAATACCCTATCCAAACATGTTGAGATGATCCAGATGTCTTTCCTAAGGGCAGGGGGTATTTATGGTCTCTTGCACACACACACAAATATACAGTAACGATAACAATAAACATCTAGGCAGGTGCTGGCACGGCTTTACCTTTGTCCCTTCAGACCCCTTTATTACTTTTGTGCACACTAGCCCCAGTGTGATTTCACCTCAAAGAGCCAACAACCATGTCTCTTTGCTGAAGGATAATCCGAGAGTGTTCATCTATCAAGATCAAATGCTATGGGACTTCCCTCAGGCTCCAGGGGTTAAGAATCTGCCTTCCAGTGCAGGGGGCATGGGTTAGACCCCTGCTCAGAGCACTGGGGTCCCACACACAACTAAAGCAATCAAGTCCACACACCACAGCTAGAGAGTAGCTCTTGGCACTGCAATGAAGACCCAACACAGAAAAAAAAAAAAAAAAAAACCACAAAGATCAAATGTTCTTGTTTTCAGATCAACCACTAGTGAGCTTTATGCTATATCCTTCCTTCCTTGTAAGACTTTGATGAAACTTATATACAAATTTATGTTCAAATTTTTTTATATTAAGATCTAGTGTAAGCATATGTTTGAATTCCACATTATAAGATAAGACATGTAAACACATAAGGGAAAAAATATAACAAGGTTTTTCCAGCTCTAAATGCGGGATTCCTCACCGCCCCACCTCCTCCACTAACTGTATCATTTAAGTGTCTGTTCATCTGTATCAGTTAAAATAGAAGGTCAACTAAATCCATCAATTATCTCATACAATAAGATGTCCAAGTTAATCCCCTTGGGAACTAAGATTCGTGCCAACTGTTCAGATAGATCCTGTGAAGCTGACTGATGGGTCTTTCACAAACTAAGAATAGTGGTAAACAAAGTAAAAGAAGAACAAGCAAATAGAAAAATACTTGGTAAAGAGTGATTTAGCAGTGATTGACTTTCAGTTCAAAATGCTTGTTGTAAAGCAGGTTCTAAAAATTTATTTGTTTTAAGGCATTGAACTGTATTACTTCACAATGTGTTTAACAAAATCTCCTTTCTGAACACTTTCAAATTATAAGGCCTTAAAATACAGAGTATTTTTAAAGATTTTAGCAAAAAGTCATGGCTTATAAAGAAACAATAGATTTCTATGCAAAACAATTTGAGTTTGTATTTTCAAAAAATGCTTGAAAACTTAACATTATGACAAGTGTATTATGCCATAATCTTTCCCATGAGATCTATGTGGGCTAGAGATAGCCCATCAGGCTGGAAAAAACTAAAGTTTCAATCTGGTGATAGAATTCTTAGATTCCTACTCTTGATGTTTTCATTATTGTTATAGAGATCATACTTTTTACTACTTCTAAATTTTCTGCTATTCTTTGATATTACATCTGGAGGATTTTATACTAAGAGAACAACATAATATCACATGCCAGGAAGAAAAATCTAAACTTTTAAAATGCTCATTAAATGCATCTTTCCACTAGTAATTCATACTTTGTTTTTTACTCGAAGGGAAAATAATAACATAGAATATTAAAAGAGCAATTTTTAATTTATTCAGCAAGAGATGAGGAATTCAAAAAATTCTGCAAAACTTATTTATATGTTCATATGCAAAGAAGGAGGGGGAAGAAGCATGGCTAAATAGACATGTCTTTAGTTTAAAAAAATATTGCTTGTTTCATCCTCCTCTGAAGATGTGATAATAAAGAAAATAGAATTGAAAGATTGCAAAGTGGTATTTTCAAGAATCTTTAGCACTATCTTTATACTAAGGGAAATTTCTTGTTGTTCAGTTACTCAGTCATGCCCAACACTTTGTGATCCCCATGGACTGCAGCATGCCAAGATTCTCTGTCTTTCACCATCTCCTAGAGTTAGCTCAAACCCATTGAGTCGGTGACACCATCCAACCATCTCATCCTCTACTGTCCCCTTCTCCTCCTGCCTTCAATCTTTCTCAGCATCAGGGTCTTTTCTAATTAGTTAATTCTTTGCATCTGATGGCCAAAGTTAGTTTTCTTAAAACTTGAACATGGACAGAATAATGGAATAATGAACATGTGTATATGTGCATGTGTGTGTGTTTTGAAGGCTGTTAAAGTTTATTCTTTGTCAGCATGAACTGCATGATGTAGAATACACCAGTGTTTTCAATGTTTATTATTTTTATTAAATTATTGTTTAAAAGTGCTTTGTCAGACCTCTAATCTCCCATCTGCATACTAAAAGCACACAAACTATGGACCATTTAGTTATTAGCTGTCATAATGAGGTAAAAGTAAATGTATTGGATTTTCTTAATCAAAATTACGATTTTTAACATGATTTTTCTATGGCATTTATCTTCAGATTAGCATGGCTCTTTTACATCATCAACTTACTTATTTTAAAATGAACAGATAAATAAAAATAGTTAAATGAGTTCAAGAACATAGAACTTGACATGTTTTATAAGAAATGTTAATCTGAAGTTGATTTTTTCTTATGCAAACAATTAGCAATTATTTATTTTTGATACATAATGCTGTAAGCATAATGATTTTTAAAAATTGATCAAAGACTTGAAATATGTCAGATTGCAATAGTTTAACACTCAGCAAAAACTAAAAAGTAAGAAAAAATTCACAAAAATCATATTTTTAAAGACAGTACAAGACTGAAATGCTTGAGAAGATATCAAGGATATCTTATCCTACTAATGCATTCACATTTAGCTGTTATAAAATAAATGTATTAAAATACAATGAACAACAAGGAAAATTGGCTTCATGCCAACCAAATTTTGATTTAAAAAGAGTAGCAAAGACTTTTATGCCTTCTTTCATATCACTAAAACAGCCCATGTAAATCATTTAATAATCCTTTATTGAATCTAAGCAATATGTTAACTTAGAAAAGGAATATTTTTCTATTATTCCATGATATCAGTTTTGATTCCAGCTGTGAAATGATTGTAATAAAAATAATATGATCATTTTGTCTTCAAAATTTGGATACAGTAACACATTATTCTGTATTCTCCCTTAGATATAGATTAAAGGGCAGGTAGAGGAAAAGGACTGGTAAATGTGCCAGATCCTGAGTGAAGTATTTTATGTGCATTTGTCTCATTTGATCCTGGGAGAGACCTGACTATTAACTGTGAGCATTGCCCTGTAGCTATTAATGATTCTCAAAACCATCAGCAAGGCTGTTTTATAGTGTCAATAAAAGTCCTAATTGCAACCATTTATTGAGTCCTCATTATGTGCCAGGCAGTCTACTTAGCATTTTACTTACATTATGTTATTTAAGTCTCAAAAAAACTCAATATTCTCATAAAAATAGGAAAATAGAATCATAGTGGATAAGTAACTCAAACTAAGAGAAACTGAGATCCTTAGCAAGGCACATTTGACTCAAAAGATTGCTATTAGTTGCCACCCTAGGCCACTGTCCCTTCCAATCTTACCAAAGTCAGATGTAGCTATGACTAATCATGGAGACGTGTGGAACTGGTGATGGTCTTATGACAAGCATGCTAGAAGCTATGCTTCTCTTTTAAACCAAGTATGTTAGGTCACTTGTGCACACATGTGTGTTTCTATGCATAAAGGGTATTTAAATTTTGCAACATAAGAAACTCTTTTGTTGAGGTGATAAATTGTTTGCAGAAGACTGAGGATGAGAGATGAGAAAATCGCAACCAGGAAATGTGTTATCTTCTTCAGAGAGCTCATCAAAGACAAAGCCTAGGAAGAGTTATTTTCTATCTCTATGTATTTAAATATAGAATCAAACATATTTTTTATATATATCTTGTCATTATTAGATTTTATGAGATACCTATCATTTGAATCAGAAGAAATATATAAATATAGGTATGTATATATATATATATGTACATACACACACATCCTTGCACATGTATACATACTATGCACCATTTATTGAGCCCTCATTGTGTTCCATACGTACATGCACATACACACATATGTATACACAATGCACATGCATCAAAAGTTTTAATAAACATGGAAATCAAGTATGTAACTTCTGAACTCTCATCCTGGTAAAGGAACAATAACATGAGAAAAATGAAAAAGAGAAGATACAAAATACTTCACTTACAGGAACACTCTTTAATTGTTTTTTTTTTCACTCTTTAATTTTATAACCATTCAGTCAGAGGCAATGAAAATAACCAAAATACATTAAAACCTTTGTAGTCTTATATTGGAAGTATTGTCCAAATCTCATGGATAAAGAATTTATAGATCACAGTGCTGAGTATGTTATTTATATTTTACCCCTCTGTGGCTATTTTCTTATTTATCTAAAAGCCACTCAGTGATATCTCCCACTATCTATAATAATTTTGCCAGTACCACATTGTTGCTGTGAAGATTCAGTGAGACAATCTTGGTAAAATGTGTATAGGACTGTGCCTGCCCACATTAAGTGCAGAAGTACAGAGTGGTAGCTGGATTCTTTATGTTCACAGATTGAGCATAGCATCTGTTATACAGCCAATCTGCAATAAATACTTCCTAAGTCAGTGACTACAGAATCTGTAGGAATATTACTCCTTTTATTACTTTCTTTTCCTGTCAAGGTCTTTTCTATTGGCCTGCAATTGGAGACAGAAGAAGTTATATCTCTATAGTCTCTCTTTCATAACATAAGTTAAAAGTACTCCACATGTGTAAATATATGTGGATTGATGAAATTGCAAGCACTTTAGAAATACGAACATTATTTGTAATTTTCTGAAATAATTAAGTGTTCCATTGTGAAATCTCAAGTTTTATGTATTCCAGAAATGTTCTTTTCTTCAGATGATATATATAATTTATTAGTTTGTTTAAAGATATTCTATCAGTTTAAATGCATTATATTGGCTCAGAAAAGAAACTAAATCAAAGTGATCAGCATAAAGTGTCTCATTCTATGCCATAGCCCTACTGGAAATGAGTGCAGAGGGGGAGAAAATCTGTTTGATCATCCCTGACTACTGGCTTATTCAACAATGATGGACACATGCAACAGAACCAGGGAGGGAGAAATACTGCTGCTTCTTCCATTAAATCTTTTCATATGAAAGGAATAGTTATTTCAACCTTTAAATATTGTGTTTGGGCTCCCCCAGTGGCTCAGCGGTAAAGAATCCACCTACGATGCAGGAGATGCATGTTCAATACCTGTGTTGGGAAGATCCCCTGGAGAAAAAAATGGCAACCCACTCTAGTATTCTTGTCTGGGAAGTGCCATAGACAGAGGAGCCTGATGGGCTACAGTCCATAGGGTCTCCAAAGAATCAGACACGACTTAGCAACTAAACAACAACAACAACATCGTTATCTTTATAAATCTTACACTCTTTACCCATTTAACAGAAGAAAAATGACATTCATAAAAAAAGCCCTTTATATAGGAGACATGAGCTCAGCAACTTGGTGCAACATTTTTCAGGGTGTTTTTCTATGATTCCAAAGACCAGGAGTAAATTTCACCATTGGTATAATCTTGAATGATAGGAAAAGATAAATCAAATAAATGCCAAGTGTATATCTGATTCTTTCCCTAATGGTGTGCATTTCTTAGTGACAAGAGTAAAATTTAAAAATAAATTTTACAAATTTTTCACTTGGACTTCTTTAATAATAATGAACCTGATCTACCATTGACCTCAATATTTGCATATTTCAAAGGAAGAAAAATATTATAGTGGATAGATTCATTACAACTTAAGATCAGGGTTATTTTCATTTCATCAGGCCAATATGATTCCCATAAAAATAATAAATACTGCATGCTCACCACAACATCATGCATACAAATCTATTTACTTCTTTCCAAATGATCCATCACTCAAAATTCAATGTTTCCTGTATTAACTGATGTATCACAAAACATTAAATATGACACATAATTCAATTTTTTTGTACAAACAATCTATTTTAGGTACAAATTAATATATTATGTGTGGAAATTATTTTACCATATGCTAAATAAGTTAAATTTTATGTAACCTAACTCCTGGAATTTTAGGTATACAATCACCAATGATAAGTTTAACAATGTTTAAATTTTGGTATTTAACCAAACACATATAGGAAAATAAAAATGATGATATAATTCAGTTTTGAATTATACAATCAAAAATCACAGAAAAATATTATCAAATTGAACTTACTACCTTCTAAAAGAAAATAAACAACTACCAGGTTAGGGAAGTTGTAAAGCTATCAAATTAATACATCTAGATTGAAATGTAGAAGTAAATATAAGAAAAAACGTTAATTCTTGATTGTTCTCTTTTTATTAAACAGATGTAAAGAATATTTTTCATCACATTATTAAAACTATTGCTAATTTACCCTGACAATGATTATACTTGCAAGTATAGTACTAGAATTCCAAAATACAGTAATCCAAAATTAGGGGAAAATTATAAGAATATAATAAAAATAAGGTATAATGCAATAAAATAATGAATAAACCTAAATATTTCATGTTTGAAAAAATAGGAGAAGAATATAATTGCTTAATACACTTGTTTAGAAAATTCTTGAGTTACTGTTCTCAATACTGGAAAAATCCCTAATAAAACTAAAATTATATACCTCTAAAACTCAAGAAAAACAGTTAAAAAATCTTTTGAGCCAAGAAAATGATACAGAAAACTGCCTTTTTAGAACAGTAAAACATGAATAGATTCCCTCTACTAAGTGCAAAAAAATAGAGGAAAACAATAGAATGGGAAAGATTAGAGATCTCTTCAAGAAAATTAGAGATACTAAGGGAAAATTTCATGCAAAGATGGGCACAATAAAAGACAGAAATTGTAGGGACCTAACAGAAGCAGAAGATATTAAGAAGAGATGGCAAGAATACACAGAAGAACTATACAAAAAACATCTTCACAACCCAAATAATCATGATGGTGTGATCACTTACCTAGAGTCAGACATCCTGGAATGCGAAGTCAAGTCTGCCTTAGGAAGCATCACTACAAACAAAAAGCTACTGGAGGTGATGGAATTCAGTGGAGCTATTTCAAACCTTAAAGATGATACTGTGGAAGCACTGCACTCAATATCCCAGCAAATTTGGAAAACTCAGAAGGGGCCACAGGGCTGGAAAAGGTCAGTTTTCATTCCAATCCCAAAGAAAGGTAATGCCAAAGAATGCTCTAACTACCACAGAATTGTACTCATCTCACATACTAATAAAGTAATACTCAAAATTCTCCAAGCCAGGCTTCAACAATATGTGAACTCTGAATTTCCAGATGTTCAAGCTGAATTTAGATAAGGCAGAGGAACCAGAGATGAAATTGCCAACATCTGTTTGATATTCAAAAAGCAAGAGAGCTCCAGAAAAACACCTACTTTTGTTTTATCGACTATGCCAAAGCCTTTGACTGTGTGGATCACAACAAACTGGAAAATTCTGAAAGAGATGGGAATACCAGACCCTTACCTGCCTCTTGAGAAACCTGTATGCAGGTCAGGAAGCAACAGTTAGAACTGGGCATGGAAAAACAGACTAGTTCCAAATCAGGAAAGGAGTACGTCAAGGCTGTATATTGTCACCCTGCTTATTTAACTTATATGCAGAGTATATCAGGATAAATGCTGGACTGGATGAAGCAAAAGGTGGAATCAAGATTGTTGGGGGAAATATCAATAACCTCAGATATGCATATGATACCACTCTTATGGCAGAAAGCAAAGAAGAACCGAAGAGCCTCATGATGAAAGTGAAAGAGGAGAGTGAAACAGTTGGAGTAAAATTCAACATTCAGAAAACTGAGATCATGGCATCTGGTCCCATCACTTCATGGAAAACCAATGGGGAAGCAATGGAAACAGTGACAGTCTTTATTTTGGGGTCCTCCGAAATCACTGCAGATGGTGACTGCAACCATGAAATTAAAAGATGCTAACTCCTTGGAAGAAAATTTATGACCAATCTAGACAGCATATTAAAAAGCAGAGACGTTATTTTGCCAACAAAGGTCCATCTAGTCAAAGCTATGATTTTTCCAGTAGTCATGTATGAATATGAGATTTGGACAATAAAGAAAGCAGAGCACCGAAGAATTGATGCTTTTGAACAATGGTGTTGGAGATGACTCTTGAGAGTCCCTTGGAATACAAAGAGATCCAACCAGTCCTTCCTAAAGGAAGCCAGTCCTGAATATTCACTGGAAGGACTGACGCTGAAGCTGAAGGTCCAATACTTTGGCTACCTGATGCAAAGAGCTGACTCATTTGGAAATACCCTGATGATGGGAATGATTGAAAGGAGGAGGAGAAGGGGATGACAGAGGATGAGATGGTTGGATGGCATCACTGACTCAGTGGACATGAATTTGAGTAACCTCCAGGAATTGGTGATGGACAGGGAGGCCTGGTGTGCTACAGTCCATGGGGTTGCAAAGAGTCAGACACGACTGAACGACTGAGCTGAACTGAACTGATAATAAATGGAAATAATAAGCTACTGGGAGAGAAATGTCACAAGGTAGATGCAAATTCGCATTATGGAAACTACTCATTTCAATGAAGGACTTGGAAAAAAGCAAGAACAAAATAGTTAACACATGTTTCTCATGTGAAATTAAATGTTTTTCAAAAATAATCAATTCTACTCAAATTAATGTACAATTTCAAAGAAATTGCTGTAACTTAACTAATACTCATTTCCATGTTTTTTTTTTTTTTGCAGGAATTCTTGGACAAAATTTTCCAAAACTCAACTGCAAGAATAAGTGTCCTGAATTTATCACTGCAATATAGACCTGCATTATTAAACAACACATTCTGCTATAAATTAATAATAACAGTGATAATGAGAAACATGTACCAAAATCATTTGGGGAAAATCATGTCTAGAAACAAGACTTGAGGGATTTCCAATTTATTATATCACAAATATAGCATCTTCAAGAATGTTTTTAAATGATGCATTATAGTTTTAAATATTTATTTAAAAATTAGAGAATAATGTTATGTTTAAAAGTATAACTTCTCAGATAAGAAAAAAGTATATATGCATAAAGATATATACTTTCTCTCCACAAACATACAACTAAGAATTAAAGATGCATTAATTTAAACTCTGTGAAAAATCCCTATTCAGGAAGCTTACTGAGAGGGCTGTGGGGATTAACACTTGCAGGTTAATAATGAAGGTGGGACTACTCAAAAGGGAGAGTTCTATAGTTAAAAGCAAGCCCACAAGGAGCTCTGGAATATGATGGCATCTGGAAGGCAGACCATTTGGCCTTTCTTCCTCTGTACTGATCAGTCATTGGGTGTGGTTGAACACTGGGGATCTTAGACAAGGAAATCTCTTCCACCAAGGCCAGATCCTGGAGAGAGCATATAATTAGACAACATTGAAAGGAGATTTTGCTCTCTATTTCTTAAAACATATTAAATATGATATCTATCTACCCATCCATCTATCAAACAAGAAATAAAAGTCAGAAAAGACATGAGAAAATCTTTAATCATATTTGACAGCTAAAATTTAATATGTAACTATGCTCTCAAATCAGTGAAAAGTAGAGAAATGCCATAGAAGAAAAATTGGCCAGTGATACAAACAGTTAATTCACAAAAAAACTGGTCAATAAAGATAGGAAAAGACACCCAAGATCAAAACTAATCAAATATGGGACACTTTTTTTTTTAAGTGGTAACATGATAGTAGTGGTTGAGAGATGTTTGTAATATAATTAGGAAACAAAACTGCAAAAAATTACAGAATGTATGATCCAGTATGTACTTAAACAGATAACTACGAAAACTTGAAATGATAACATTGATGACTTTTTATTTCACAGTGCATATTTTGACATTTATTTAATGATATTTTGATTTAAAAATATTTCCACTTTTAGTGACTCTTGATTTCTCTGTGATAAGTCAACCAAACCCGTTGGCCTGGCACACTCAATACAAAGGATTCTGAAATAGGGGTTTAGCCTTTTATTCTTTCTGTCCTGTCTCTTGCCGCTCTTCAAGTCACTGTACACTATGAAAATATCCAACTGCTTGCAGCTCCCAGAATTACTATGTTTTATATGGACTTCCCTGGTGGCTTAGACGGTAAAGCGTCTGCCTACAATGCGGGAGACCTGGGTTCAATCCCTGGGTTGGGAAGATCACCTGGAGAAGGAAATGGCAGCCTACTCCAGTGCTCTTGCTTGAAAAATCCCATGGACGGAGGAGCCTGGTAGGCTACAGTCCTTGGAGTCGCAGAGTCAGACACGATTGAGCGACTTCACTTTCACTTTTCATTTTCATCCTTAGATGATAATGCGCCCCACCCCTGGAAACCTCACCACAATCTACAGCCAAATCAAAACTTGTGGTCCTTCATTCTCCAGCTAGTAGCCCTCTACCTGGGCTATTTCTGATTCCTCAAGGCTGAGGGAGGAGCACCTCATGTTTGAGCTTGATCACCCACTGACCACACAGTAAAGCAGTTGTCTCTTTACTCTTTGTCTTCTCAACTAGAATGTAAACTTCTGAGCAGTTCCATGACTCCACTTCACAAATGCATTGCATAAAGTTTCACCTCTCTTCTGTGGAAGGCATTCTTCATTGCCAAGTGAACACACTTCAGACCAAACTCCTTTCCCTCACAGGTAACTATTTCATAGTCTCTTTCTCTAGATCATTTCTTTGTGTCTCACTGGTATGAATGATAAAGAGGGTAAAAGTGACTCCCCCCCCCCCCAAGATACTTCACTTTTACTTTCTTTATCACTCATACCAGTGAGTTTCTGCATAAACCAGTGGCTATACTTTAGAATTCATTGCAGTGATTTAATAAATACAGATGCCTGGGATCTATTTACAGGTCAATTAACTTAGAAGCTCTGGGTATGACCTAGTTCTGCTATCTTTGTAATAGTGCAGGTGACACCAAGGGCAGACAGGACTAAGAGGTGGTGAAGTGGTAAAGAATACACCCGCCAACACAGGAGATACAAGAGATGCAGCTTCAACCCCAGGGTCGGGAAGATCCCCTAGAGTAGGAAATGGCAACCTAACACACTCCAGTGTTCTTTCCTGGAAAATTCCATGGACAGAGAGCCTATCGCGCTACAGTCCATTGGGTCACAAGGAGTTGGACATGACTGAGCAGGCATGAGCAGGTGATACCAGACAGGTTTAGGGATCATTTTATCTTGGTCAAACTCTCATTTCATTCAGTCCCATAGACTCATATATACACATATGCTGATTATTTCAATTCAATTATCCATCTTCCCTGATCCACATCTAACTGCCACGGGAAATATCCCTTAAAAGTCTAAAAATCTTTACTTTATTAAGATAGAACTCTGATTTACCCACTTAAAGTGCTCTCAGGTCAACAGTGGATATCTCTTATTAAAGGTTGTTCAGGCCCAAGCTTTGCAGTCTTCTTTAACTTCTCTCCCTCATTCTTGTTCTGTGTGAATCCATCAGTAATTTCTTCTGTTATTTCTTTTTTATTTCATTACTTATATTCCTTTCCTCACACTTTATATAATTTTTACTGAAGTATAGTAAATTGTCAATTTATTTTTGTTGTTTTTTATTGAAGTATAACCACTTTACAACATTGTGTTCATTTGTATTGTACAGTGAAGTGAATCAGAGATATATATATATATATATACCCTGACTCTTCTGCCTCCCTCCCCTCCCCTCCCGTCCCACCCCTCTAGGTCATCACAGAGCACAGAGATGAGCTCGCTGTGTTATACAGCAGCTTCCACTAGCTATCAATTCCATAACATTGCATTAGTTTCACATGTATATCAGTGATTCAGTTATGTGCTGTGCTGAGTCTTTCCAGTCGTGTCTGACTCTTTGAGACCCTATGCACTGTAGCCCATCAGGCTCTTCTGTCCATGGAATTCTCCAGGCAATAATACTGGAGTGGGTTGCCAGGTTCTCCTCCAGGGGATATTCCTGACCCAGAGATCGAACCCCTGTCTCATTATGTCTTCTGCATTGCACGCAAGTTCTTTACCACTAGCCTACCTGGGAAGTCTGATTCAGTTATACATGTATTTAAATATTCTTTTTTTTTATTGTTTTCCATTATAGATTATTATAAGATACTAGGTACAGTTCCCTGTGCTATATAGTAGGTCCTTATCATTTACCTGTTTTATATATAGTATATACAGTAGTGCATTTATGTTAATCCCATACTCCAAATTTATCATTAACTTCTGTTTGCTTCTTTTAAAATATATCCCCAACTTCATTACTTCTTAGGACCCTCATTATCAGCTAAGGCAGAATTTCTCAAATCTGGTATCAATGCACCTGGGCTGGGAATGGTTGCAGATGTGCTGAGATACTGATCCTTTTAGCTTGCCCTGGTAGCTGGCAGAACCAGTGAGTTTTAGCCCCTGAACTTCTCATATCAGGTTTGGAGGTCTGTCTGAAGCTACCATCAGGGAAAGCTGACTACTATAGTACTTTCTGATGAAGTCCCCTTGTTTTGATTTTCAATCATCTGCAGTTATTTTCAAAATGGCAAATAAAATGGTATTTGCCAATGATAACTGGTTGTAACACTGCCATGCTCAAGGATTTTAGTGGGCTCCCATCACCAAGGGCCCTGCCTATGCATCTAACTTCGTCTCTACAACTCTTCCCCTGAGACACTCTGCTTCTTGCTGACCTTAGAAAAGGCCACACTGGTTTGTTCTGTCTTACATGTTGTCAGTCCTCTAGACCTGTCGTGGCCCATTCCCCCCATTTTCCTGAGGTGTCTGCCTTATGATGCTACTCAGAGTCCTCTGCTACACACATCTTCCCCTTATCACTTATTATCTTTCCTCATGGTGTAATATATGTTAATATGAATTTGTTTATGAAGTTTATGTGTCTTGACATAAGAGAAACTCAGTAAATGCAAAGATAGTCACTGCTCTATCTCATCATTTGGAAGAGATGACACCAGTAGTCACATTTTGAATGAGTGAATGGATCTGATCATCAAGCATAGTTCTCCCTTCCTTTCTAAAATTGTCTAAATATTGCCTTTTACTGCCTCAGAATTAGGAACTAGACACGGATGCTAAATTGATTTTTTTTGTTCTTATTGGCTTCAGAACTGTTAGATGAGAATAAATAAAATGTGATCTCCACATAGAAGAAAAGTTAAAAAAACTAAGATCTCTTAATTAAATTGGAGATGAAAGGACTATTGAATGTTGATTTTCTAAATCAAATTAAATACAGTCTTTACAGAGGGACCACAATAGTCAACTCCAGAATGTTCACATTATATTCTTGGAAAAGAAAAAGAAATGGTAAATAATTTATGGTGTTCAAGAGATTTCTTTATGTGCCTGACACCCAAAATTTTTGTTATTAAAATTTTGATCTAACAGTAATATATTGATTAAATTTATATTGACTAAATCATAAATTTTTTATTCTTTTGTTCTTTACAAACATAATAAGGGTAAAATTTGAAATATATAAATATCACATTTTATATGTAAAGTGATATTTGAACAAATAGACACATATGAAAACTGTTGAAAACAATTAGCAGATGTATTAAACATATTTTAAATATGATGTGTGTCTAATATAGGTATGAGTTAATGCTGTAATAATTATCTTTTAAAATTTAAATACCAAGTAAGACGAGTAGATAATTAAATTTTATTATTCAGGCTTCATTTTAATTAATAGAATAGTCAAATGATACTCCCAGAGTCTTATCTTGAGATTAGATTGTAACTGATCTTTAATTATTTCAATAATTATTTACTTCCTTATTTGACTATCTACTCTATACACACACACACACACACACACACACATACACATATACCTGGTTTGTTACTAGTAGTCATAATTGAATATATTAAATCACATGCCCATATTTTTAATACTTGATTATATCAGTATTTTATGGAAACATAGTCTACATAATTAGATATCATTTATTCAGCCATTTCTTCACCAAGCACAGAATTGTTTACAGAACAAAGTTATGTTCCATTTTAGAAGTTTGGTTCATAAGGAATTTTAACTTTAATTCCAATATTATCTTATTTTTTTTCAAATATTATTGTTCTGGTCACAGATCATAAATTAAAATGAGTGAGAGCTATATCAATTTCAGCTTTTTACATCTTCTACTATCCCTTTTGCAAATACCTAATATGATTAAAATGCTTGGTTTTTATGTTAAATCTTAGTTTTCACCGAAGGCCAAAGAATTGATGCTTCCAAACTGTGGTGCTGGAGAGACCCTTGAGAGTCCCTTGAACAATAAGAAGATCAAATGAGTCAATCTTAAGGGAAATCAACCCTGAATATTTATTGGAAGGACTGATACTAAGCTGAAGCTCCAATACTTTGGCCACCTGATGCCAAGAGCTGACTCGTTGGAAAGGACCCTGATTCTGGGAAAGATTAAAAGTAGGAGAAGGAGACACTTTGAGATGATTAGATGGCATCACAGATTCAATGGACATGAGTTTGAGCAAAGTCCAGAAGACAGTGAAGGACAGAGGAGCTGGGCGTGCTGCAGTCCATGGGGTTGAAAAAAGTGGAACACGACTGAGTGACTGAACAACGACAAAGAAGTTTTCACTCTATAGAAATTTGCTTCCTTTATTCCAGTACACTGATTTCTCAGATGGTAGATTTGAGAAGTTTATTATAAAGTATTGAGAGAATCAATGTAGATTTTCTACATAGGAAGGGAAATGTGATGAAGAGAATAACTATGTTCACTTAATAAAAGTGGCACAAGGAAAAATGCACCTGTATATGTAAATGTGTGTGTGTACACTTGTGCATATGTACACACATATATCATAAGCTAACACCTTCAGGAGACAAGCATAAATTTTGCATATCTATGATGATATAACTTACCCTGAGGAGATGGCTTCACAATAAACCTTGACAAGTGTTCAGTTCAGTTCAGTTCATTTCAGTCGCTCAATTGTGTCTGACTCTTTGTGCCCCCATAGACTGCAGCATGCCAGGTTTCCCTGTCCATCATCATCTCCCAGAACTTGCTCAAGCTCATGTCCATTGAGTCGGTGATGCCATTCAACCATCTCATCCTCTGTCATTCCCTTCTCCTCCCACCTTCGATCTTTCCCAGCCTCACGGTCTTTTCAAATGAGTCAGTTCTTCCCCTCAGGTGGTCAAAGTATTGGAGTTTCAGCTTCAGCACCAATCCTTCAAATGAATATTCAGGACTGACTTCCTTAAGAATTGACTGGTTGGATCTCCTTGCAGTCCAAGGGACTTGCAAGTGTCTTCTCCAACACCACATTTCAAAAGCATCAATTCTTCAGTGCTCAGCTTTCTTTATAGTCCAATTCTCACATCCATCCATGACTACTGGTAAAACAATAGCTTTGACTAGATGGATCTTTGTTGGGAAAGTAAGGTCTCTGCTTTTTAATATGCTGTCTAGGTTGGTCATAGCTTTTCTTCCAAGAAGCAAGTGTCTTTTATTTTCATGGCTGCAGTCACCATCAGCACTGATTTTGGAAACTTAAAAAATAAAGCCTCTCACTGTTTCCACTGTTTCCCCATCTATTTGCCATGACGTGATGGTACTGGATGCCATGATCTTAGTTTTCTGAACGTTGAGTTTTAAACCAACTTTTTCACTCTCCTCTTTCACTTTCATCAAGAGGCTCTTTAGTTCCAGAAAGTCATCTCTTGACAAGTGTAGAAGAGCTAAGATGTTATCATCAAATGGACCAGATAGCATTTATTCTAAACAGTGTAAATGTGAAGAAAAGGGCAACTGGTTTATTTACAAAACTGATAAACTATAATGTCTAGCCAAGAAAAATCATGGGGCATTTATGAAAAGAAAAATTTTCAACTCTGTGGATGATCATGTATGTGTGAAGTTCAGGTGAAGGAAAGATCACAAAAGGACTACTGATAGTATTTACTTGAGAAATATATGTGACTATATACTTAATATTTTGTACATGAGGCTCTTATTTTGAAATTAATAAATTCATTTCTGTTGATATTAATATGATGCTGATGTATTATTATTAGAAGAAAATCAAAACCATTAAACATTGTGGTACAACAGAGAAGTCTCAATTCTTGCTAAACAAATTTAGTAAAGAACTACAAAATATTTTATCAACAATGAATATTACATATAGTGATCCTTAAACAACAATTTTAAATAATGAGGATAGTTGAGTGGAAGCACATGATACATTGATCACAGAGCTTTATTGAGAAGAAATGTAAAATCATTTACATCTCAGTGAAAGGAACTAGATTGTAGAAAACTCTTAATATACTTTATATGAGATGATTCATGAAAATTTAATCCAATCAGGAAATAAGTTTCTGTGCACTCTTCTTTTTTTCCCACTGTTGAAATCACTTAGTCAAAATTTTGTATTATAACTTCAGGTGGTTTTTCTTTTATTAAAAATGTTAAAGTTGCCTGTTATGAATACAACAAAATGAGTATTTTATGGTAGCAAATCTTTTTTTTTCATAAAATATTAATATGAATTAATTTTTAAATAAAACTCATATCAAGTCACTCTTTACTGAAGCCTTTGGAATATTAAACACTGGAACAATTAATCTGCCATTTCTCTGAGCTCACAGTCATAAATCTTGTTGTGCAGTTGCAGTCATATCAGACTCTTTGTGACCGCAACACACCAGGCTCCCTTGTCCTTCACTATGTCCTGGAATTTGCTCAAATGCATGTCCACTGAGTCAGTGATGCCATCCAACTGTCTCATCCTCTGTCACCCCATTCTCCTCCTACCTTCAGTCTTTCCCAGGATCAGGGTCTTATCCAGTGAGTAGGTGCTTCACATCAGGTAAGAAAAGTATTGGATCTTCAGCATCAGTCCCTCAAATGAATTTTCAGGGTTGAGTTCCTTGAAGATTGACTGGTTTGATCTCCATGATGTCCAAGAGACTCTCAAAAGTCTTCTCCAACTCCACAGTTTGGCAGCATTCTTTAGGGTTCAGCTCTCATATCCATACATGTTAAGTTCAGAAAACCATAGATTTGACCATAAGGACCTTGTTGGCAAAGTGATGTCTCTGCTTTTTAAAATGTTTTCTAGATTTGTCACGTCTACTTCTGTTTCATTTACTACACTAAAGCCTTTGTGTGGATGACAAAAACTGTGGAAAATTATTCAAGAGATGGGAATACTAAACACCTTACCTGCCCCCTGAGAAATCTATATGCAGGTCAAGCAGCAACAGATAGAACCAGACATGGTTCCAACTTAGGAAAGGAGTATGTCAAGGCTGTATATTATCAACCTTCTTATTTAACTTACATGTAGGGTACATCATGTGAAATGCAGGGCTGGATGAAGCACAAACTGGAATCAAGATTGTTGGGAGAAATATCAATAATCTCAGATATGCAGATGACATTATGGCAGAAAGTGAAAACCTTATGGCAGAAAGTGAAAAGGAACTAAAGAACCTCTTGATGAAAGAGAAAGAAGAGAGTGAAAAAGCTGGCTTAAAATTCAGCATTCAAAACACTAAGAACATAACATCTGGTCCCATCACTTCATGACAAAAAGATAGGGAAAAAATGGAAACAGTGAGAGAGTTATTTTCTTGGGCTACAAGATCAATGCAGATGGTGACTGTAGCTATGAAATTAAAAGATACTTGCTTCTTGGAAGAAAAGATATGACCTAACTAGACAGTATATTAAAAAGCAGAGACATTACTTTGCTGACAAAGGTCCATCTAGTCAAATGTATGGTGTTTCCAGTAGTCATATGTGGATGTGAGAGTTGGACCATAAAGAAAGCTGAGCACTGAAGAATTGATGCTTTTGAACTGTGGTGTTGGAGAAGACTCTTGAAAGTCCTTTGGACTGCAAGGTGATTCAAACAGTCAGTCCTGAAGGAAATCAGTCCTGAATATTCATTGGAAGAACTGATGCTGAAACTGAAGCTCCAATACTTGTATGTGAAGTACTGACTCTGGAAATGACTCTGATGCTGGGAAAGACTGAAAGCCAGAGAAGTGGATGACATAGGGTGAGATGGTTGCATGAAATTACCAACTCAATGGACATGTGTTTGAGTGAGTTCCAGGAGATGGTGATGGACAGGGAAGCCTGGTGTGCTGCAGCCCATGGGATCTTAAAGAGTTGGACTCGACTGAATGATTGAACTGAACTATGTTTGTCATAGCTTTTCTTCCAAGGAGCAAGTATCTTTTGATTGCATGGTGGCAGTCACCATCTGCAATGATTTTGGAGTACAGGAGTATAAAGTCTAGTCACACTTTCCATTGTCACCCCACCTATTTGCCATGAAGTTATGGGGCCAGATGCCATGGTCTTAGTTTTTTTTTTTTTTTTTTTTGTTACTAACATTTAGCCTGCTTTCACTCTCCTCTTTCACCTTTATCAAGAGCCTCTTCAGTTCCTCTTTGCTTTCTGACATTAAGGTGTTGTCATCTGATATCTGAGGTTATTGATATTTCTCTTGGCAATCTTGATTGCAGCTTGTGATTCATCCAGTGTGGCATTTCTCATAATGTACTCTGCATAGAAGTTAAGTAAGCAGAGGATAATATACAGCCTTGATGTACTCCTTTCCCAATTTTGAACAAGTTCATTGTTACATGTCCGGTTCTAAATGTTGCTTCTTGAACTTCATACAAGTTTCTCAGGAGGCAGGTAAGATGGCCTGTATTCCCATGTGTTGAAGAATTTCCCATATATTTTTGTGATCCACACAGCCAAAGGCTTTAATATAGTCAATGAAGAAGAAGTAGGTGTTTTTCTAGAATTCTTTTGCTTTTTTTATGATCCAGCAGATGTTGGTAATTCGATCTCTGGTTCACTTGTCTTTTCATTGAGCTCTCTGTAATAAATTCTAAACTTGTATTATATTTATAATTTACTTGATGAACTGTACCATACTTATTTGGACCAATAGATGCCTCCCCCAAGGGACCATGCTTTGAATGTCATATTGATATTCTCACTCACAATATACAAGTAGAAAAAAGGAAAAAAGAAAAAAAGAAAAAGTCCAATGAGTCTATTTCAGGTCAAAATAAAATTAAGCTATGTTGCAATAGAGAAGCTGGGATTGTCTCATATTATTTTCACTTCTTTGTTTAGATTTTTTAATAAACAATAAACTAGATAATTGGTGGCAAAACTAATAGGAGACATTTCCCAGTGAATCTTTACCTGTCAAGAAGGTGTTGACTTTGACTGAGTTTGAGCTGACTTAGAATTTCTTCACACCAGGGTTTGGATCTTCATTCTGCCACTTGGGCAATGTGATCTTAGCCTTGCCATTAACATTTTCCATCAATAACTTGGCAATCACAGTGATTGATTCTTCAAATGTAGAATTAATGATATCACTCATCTAATTAATGTTTCACTGGTTTCCTAGGACCATATAGCAAAATTCAAACTTTTATCATGGTTTCTGAGGCTAAAACTGTGTCCTAACAATGATCCTTCCTCATTTGTGTGCTTTCCCCACCTACTATGTGCCAGGCAAATTGGCAACTTCGGTTTCTTGAACAGCATCAGCTTGTTTTCTTACCTGTGTCCTTAAACATTATTTCTCTTCTATCTAGAAATCCCTTCCCTACGCTGTTGATAATTGTTGGCTTCTCATCATTTGCTTCTCAAATCAAATCTTTCAAGGCAGGCTTTCCTGACCTATCTTTTTAAAGTGCTTTTTCTGTGACCATGATTCTTTATCTTACACATTTGTGTTTCCTTGATAGATTCTCACACAACTAGCACTTTTTAATTTATTTATCTACTTATAATTTTATATTCAATCAATTCCTCTGGACTCTTTTGAGCCATCAGGGAAGACATCATGTCTATTTTGCACTCTCAGCTGCTAGTACAGAGTCAATTCCTATTTGGGGGTATAATTGAACACAGATTGACATGTTTATTGAACTCATAATTTCCTCAGAGACTGTTTTAAGGAATAAATGACTAAATGCATTTAGATAATTCTTCACACAATAGGTACTCAAAAGCCACTAGGCAGAAGCATCATGTGAGTGATAGAAGGAAGAATAAAAAGAGAAGCATGTTTATAGTGGTTAAGAATGTAGGTTCAGGATGAGAGACAACTTCACCAAGTATTTATTGCCTTTGACTTCTTATTTGACCTCGGATCGTCACTCAGTTTTTCTGTGAATATCATTTTTCCTCAGGAATTGTGGTTTATAATAATAATGATATCTTACTCAAATGACTATTGACACACAAATGAAAAAGAAAATACATGTAAATTCCTTACTACAGGGACAGATATAAAACAAACATTCAAGGAATCTTTATTTTTCTGTGATTTTATTATAACAGTAACAATAGAATTGGTGCTCTTAACCTTTTGTGCTAGGACTTTTTTATAGTTGATGATGTAACACTTTCAGAACATACGGGTTTTGCTATGAAAATAAACATAAAATAAAAATGGAAATTAAATGAAATATCCTAATGATTTGAGTATTTATACTAACAGGAACCATAAATTGAGGCTAGATCAAAACAAATTTAAATATACAGACAACTAATTCTAGAACTTGTTTTTAAAATTATTTTATTTTATCTCATTTTAGGTGGTATCTGGTCCCATTATTTCATGGTGAATAGATGGGGAAACAATGTAAACAGTGAGAGACTTTATTTCTTGGGCTACAAAATCACTGCAGATAGTGACTGCAGCCATGAAATTAAAAGATACTTGCTCCTTGGAAGAAAAGTTATGACCAACCTAGACAGCATCTTAAAAAGCAGAACACTAGTTTGCCAACAAAGGTCCATCTAGTCAAAGCTATGGTTTTCCCATTAGTCATGGATGGATGTGAGAGTTGGACCATAAAGAAACCTGAGCTCTGAAGAACTGATGCTTCTGAACTGTGGTGTTGGAGAAGACACTTGTGAGTCCCTTGGACTGCAAGGAGATCCAACCAGTCAATCCTTAAGGAAGTCAGTCCTGAATATTCACTTGAAGACTGATGCTGAAGCTGAAACTCCAATACTTTGGCTGCCTGAAGGGAAGAACTGACTCATTGGAAATGACCCTGATGCTGGGAAAGATTGAAGGCTGGAGGAGAAAGGGATGATGACAGAGGATGAGATGGTTGGATGGCATCACCAACTCAATGGACATGAGTTTGAGCAAGCTCTGGGAGATGGTGATGGACATGGCGTGCTCCAATCCATGGAGTCACAAAGAGTTGGATACGACTGAAAGGTGCAACTGAACTGAGGCCACATGAAAAGCTTGTGGGATGAGTCTTAACCAATGGACCATCAGAGAAGTCCCTAGAACTTTTTTTTTTAAGTTACCAAGATTGTTCTTAAGTTTTTAAAGGCAAAATTACACTGTATATAATTCTATAAAAATATATTCAATTACTTTTAACTATTATTTTCTAAAACTGCATTAATTTATTTTCATATAAAATTTTCACTGAGGAATATGGATAAATATTGTGTAGCATATTCATAAAATGAAACATCATAAAATTTTAACTTAGATGTAACCTCATCCATCAGTGATGAATGATAATTTGTTAAATTATTGTTTGTCGGTTTTTTGTTCTATTTAAAATTTATTTGAGTTCACAAATATTTTCTGAGTTTTTTCTCTTGTCTGCTCAGATATAACATGAAGTAACATTTATTATTTTTAGTATGCAATTTTGTGAGTTTTGGTATAATATTGGGTCATATAACTCCCACCACAGTCTTGAAATGGGAAACTTATCCCCTTCAAATCTCCTGTCCTCCTTGGAAGCTAGCCTTCCCCACATGGCAAGCCCTGTGATTATTTTGTTACTTGTCCACATTGCTTTTCCTTTCTCAGAATATTATACACAAATAGAGTCATAGAGTCTTATTTCCTTCACTAGCATAATGTATGTGAAATTCATCCATCTTGTGTGACAGATTTTAGTTTTTATACTGAACTTACATTGCCTAATGAACTAAACTTACTTATTAGTTATTATTCGTTACTAGTGGTGTTTTAGGTTTCTTTCAGATTTTATATAACCAGTCATTACACCTGAATATATATTTTACATATCTTTTTACAAACCATATATCTTTTATAAGTTTTTACTTTCTTTCTTAGCTTGGCCAGTATGATGTTGATTAGAAGCGACAATTTTGGGGAAAAACACTTAGTCTTTCATATTATGCATGATGAATATTTTGTAGACTTCTTTTATCTGGCAGAAGTTAGATCTCTATCTAGGATTAACTTATATTAAGGATGCAAGCTATTTTCCTGGAGATTTTGTCTAAACACACGCTTGAACCTCAGTATTTTCCACTTTGTGCTGTGTCTGAGTTATCTCCATACTCTTGCTTTTTTCCTGTCCTACCAACTAAAATCACTTTATAGTTGATCTTTATTAGCCTGGAAGAAAGGGGTAGAAGAGGATTCTTTGCTATCCTGATTAAGACTCAGCCTTAGAGAGATCTTCCATCTCTGTGTCTTGGGATTGGCGCCTAAGTTATCTTGCCACCTATTCTCTTCTGTAACTGCCATTCTTATGTTCCAGACAGGCACCTTGAGAAATGTGTCCTCACAGAACATTCAACATTTTCAGAAATGGATTAAGCATGTGTCAATTTTTCTTGTGCTTGGGAACTGCATAGCTTTATTAGTTCCTTATCAATTTGTTAAAAATTTTAGATGCATTCTTGCTGAAGTCCAGAAGTGTACATCCCGAATAAGAATATATATATATATATTCAGTTTGGTTCAGTTTAGTCGCTCAGTCGTGTCCAACTCTTTGTGACCCCATGAATTGCAGCATGCCGCACTTCCCTGTCCATCACCAACTCCCAGAGTTTACTCAAACTCATGCCCATCGAGTTGGTGATGCCATCCAGCCGTCTCATCCTCTGTCATCCCCTTCTCCTCTTGCCCCCAATCCCTCATAGAATCAGGGTCTTTTCCAATGAGTCAACTTTTTGCATGAGGTGGCCAAAGTACTGGAGTTTCAGCTTCAGCATCAGTCCTTCCAATGAACACCCAGGACTGATCTCCTTCAGGATGGACTGGCTGGATCTCCTTGCAGTCCAAGGGACTCTCAAGAGTCTCCTCCAACACCACAGTTTTAAAGCATCAATTCTTCAGCGCTCAGCTTTCTTCACAGTCCAACTCTCACATCCATACATGACCACTGGAAAAACCACAGCCTTGACCAGACAGACCTTTGTTGGCAAAGTAATGTCTCTGTTTTTTAATATGCTATCGAGGTTGGTCATAACTTTCCTTCCAAGGAGTAAGCCTCTTTAATTTCATGGTTGCAGTCACCATCTGCAGTAATTTTGGAGCCCCCCAAAATAAAGTCTGACACTGTTTCCACTGTCTCCCCATCTATTTGCCATGAAGTGATGGGACCAGATGCCATGATCTTAGTTTTCTGAATGTTGAGTTTAGGCCAACTTTTTCACTCTCCTCTTTCACTTTCAAGAGGCTTTTTAGTTCCTTTTCACTCTCTGCAATAAGGGTGGTGTCAGCTGCATATCTGAGGTTATTGATATTTCTCCCGGCAATCTTAATTCCAGCTTGTGCTTCTTCCAGCCAGCGTTTCTCATGATGTACTCTGCATATAAGTTAAATAAGCAGGGTGACAATATACAGCCTTGACATACTCCTTTTCCTATTTGGAACCAGTCTGTTGTTCCATGTTCAGTTCTAACTATTGCTTCCTCACCTGCATACAGGTTTCTCAAGAGGCAGGTCAGGTGGTCTGGTATGCCCATCTCTTTCAGAATTTTCCACAGTTTATTATGATCCACACAGTTGAAGGCTTTGGTGTAGTCAATAAAGCAGAAATAGATGTTTTTCTGGAACTCTCTTGCTTTTTTGATGATCCAGCGGATATTGGCAATTTGATCTCTGGTTCCTCTGCCTTTTCTAAAACCATCTTGAACATCTAGAAGTTCACAGTTCACGTATTGCTGAAGCCTGGCCTGGAGAATTTTGAGCATTACTTTACTCAAAGTAAATGAGTGTGTGAGATGTGTGAAAAGAAAGTGAGATGAGGGCAATTGTGCGGTAGTTTGAGCATTCATATATATATATATATGAGAGGCCGTGGCATTAGAGTAGGAAATGGCTACCCACTCCGGTAATCTTGCCTGGAAAATTCCATGGACAGAGGAGTGTGGTGGGCCACGATCCATGGGGTCACAGAGTTCGATGCTACAGTAGACATGCTTGTCTTAAATGTTAGTTTAGCTTGTCATCATGAGAGCATAGATGACAGATTCCAGTAAAGTTATGCATTTTCAGATTTTCTGTTGTTTTAAGGATAGGAACAATGTTCTTGCCAGACATCTAAATACTGTGGTGAAAGTATTATTTTCTTCTTAAACTGTGTTTTTAGCCTTTATATTTAGATTTATGGTATACTTTGTAAAAAAAAAAATGTATAAGCTGTGAGTTAGGAATTATTATTATATAAAACAATCCAACATTTTCTGTAGAGTCTACTGTTGAAAGAATTATCTCTATTGCATTAGGAAGTACTTTTGTTAAAATCACCTGACCAATCTAATGACCAATGTGACCAATCTAATTAAACTCTCTAATATGTTCTATTGACCCATATTTCTTTTGCTATGGTCAGTAAAATACTGTATTGATTAGCATCAATGTTTTGTAGTAGTGATACCAGATAGTGTAGATCTTTTAATTATTGGCTTTTAAAAACCTGTTAGTTAGTCTAGTCTATTTAAATTTTTATATAAATAGCAGAATCAGTTTGAAAATGTATATAAAACTTTGTTGTGATATTTTTATTGAGATTACATTGAATCTACAGATCATTTAGAGAGAATGAATATTATAAAAATAATAAATCTCTGGTCAATCCAAAAATAATAAATCATAATCACTCTCTACCTCTTCTTCTTTGGTCTTCTCTAATTTCTTTCAGTGATGCTGTGCACAATTTGCAAATTATTATTATTTTTTTAATTTACCCCTAAAAATTCTAAACTTCTGATGTTAATGAATACAAAATTTAAAATATCAATTCCACATTTTTAGCCAGTGTAAAGAAATAGACTTGGTTCTTGTATACTGACCATGTATCCTGCAAACATTTTAAATATAATACATTAAGTATTTCTATTAACATTTCTATTACCTTTTTTATGGATTTATTATGGTTTTAAACCTGGATGATCATAGCTTGTTTACAGAAAAACAGTTCAGTACCTTAGTTTCCCATCCATTTTTCCTGCTTTATTTTACTGATTAAAAATTTTTCTAGATATTGAATAGAAATACTGAGAGGGGACGTTTTTCCTGATACCCAATCATAGGGAGAATTTATCACATATGTAGACTTTTCAACGTCTCTTAGAATAATGTGATTCTTATCTATAACTTTTTGGTTTGTTGTTAGTATGGGAATTAAGATTTTTTATAAACTTGTTTCTCAAATGCTTATATGTTTTCTACTTTTACTTCTCTCTTTTTAAAAATATTTATTCTCTTTTTTCCTTTTTTTTTCATTTTATATCTTAAAAAGAAGTACAGGTGCTGATATTTTTGCACTTTATTTTATTTTATTTTTAACTATCTTATTTCCATTTTTATCATTTTCTTTTTCTCTCCTGAAATTCATAATGTCTTCACCTGTTATAGCCAAAATTTCTAGCAAAATTTTTACTTATTATGGAAGCTACTTTACATTACTAGTCTGTAACTATAACAGGTTCAACTAAAATTACTATTCTATTAACTATTTTCTCTCCCTTTTTTGACTGCTTTGCATGTCATATAATCTTTTTTTTTTCCCCCCAAGGCAATTTCTTTTGAGAAAAAATATAACCAAATACTGTTTGTAATACTGTTTTCTTTCTTTTTTCTTATAAAATGAAAAAAAAATATTTCTTTCTTTCTTTTTTTTCAATGAGTGCAAGCCCTTTTATTTTGACTGGTTTCGAGGCCCAGTTGCTAATCCTATTGGTTACACTAGATTGCTTTGAGATTAATCCTATTGGTTACACTAGATTGCTTTGAGCTTGTCTGGACCATGTTTACCTTTAATTCAGATATCATTAGTCAAACCACCAAATTTTAGAGCTATTACCTTTTAGTTGGTTTTGCAATATTTGAGCTGGGACAGAGTCCACATCTGATTTATCTCTGATTTTTCATCCCCTCCTTTACTTGTTTTTAATGTTAAAACTTTGGGTTGAGGACAAAAATGGAAAAATTTGGAGGTTAAGGAATTTTTTTTTTTTTTTTTTTTTTTGCATACAACTTTTCCAGATTCCAATATGCCCAAACAACCTATCCTGCCATCTATTATTTAGGTGTATTTTTCTCAAGCTTTCAAAATAATTTCACCTATACCAGTGTATTTCTCCACTGTCTCCTACTGTGCATGCATGCATGCTCACTCGTTCAACCATGTCTTACTCTTTGTGATCCCATGGACTATAGCCTGCAAGTCTCCTCTATCCATAGGATTCTCCAGGCAAGAATACTGGGGTGGGTTGCAGTTTCCTACTCCAGGGGATCTTCCCAACCCAGGGATCAAACCTCCATCTTTTAAGTCTTCTGCATTGCCAACCAGTTTCTTTACCACTAGTGCCACCTGGGAAGCCCCTTCTGATATTTAGATGAGCTAATTACCCCATAAATGGAAGTTGCCATGGGTCTCAGCTGCCTACCAAGGGCTGGTTTAGTCTCTGAACTTCAGTTTGTCTGAGTTCTCTAATACTCTCAGTTTTTCTTAGCTCTGAGAAAACTGCATTATATTAACTTTTGTCTGAATTTTTCTTTCAATACTATATGTGTTACAAATAGTGAAACCATATGCATCTTGCTCACTGTTAGTCCCGTAACATGTTACATAGTGGTTATAAATAATTTATGTTCACAAATATCATTATAAAAGCTTGGTTACAAAAAGAATGTGCATTTAGTTATATCAAGCAATAAAGAAGATTTCCACCCAAGACTAGTGCAATAAATATTGTATAAATAGCAATCAAATAATTACCCACAAAAAATAAAATCATGATTTTTCAATTAGATTGCAATATTAATTTAAAAAATCATGACTGTCTAAGATGGTGAACTTAATAAATGTGGTGTGTGATCTGACTGCCCTACTGACCTGTAGTTCCCTTTCATCTTTCTCCCTCTCATCAGGCCTCCTGACTCCCTGAGACACAATAATAATGAAATTAGGCCAATTAATAAACCTAAAATGTCCTCTAAATGTTTAAGAATCAGAGGTCTCTCACTTTAAATCAAAAGTTGGAAATAATTAAGCTTAGTAATAAAAGCCTAATCCAGAGCAGGACCCGAGTCTCTCCAATACCAGGAAGGCAGACAAAGGTGAGGAAGCTGAAGAAGAAAAGCTTGAACTAACAGAGGTTTGTTCATGAGGTTTAAGAAAAGTGCAGGGGGAAACAGTAAGTTAGTGATGATGTAGAACCTGCAGTAACTTATCCAGAAGATATAGCTGATATAATTAATGAAGCTGCACTAAATAAAATTTTTTTATATAGATGAAACAGACTCATGTTGAAAGAGCATGCCATCTAGGACTTTCATATCTAGAGAGGACAAGTCAATGCCTGGCTTCAAAACTTCAAGGACAGGCTGAATCTCTGGTAAGGGGCTATTGGAGCTGGTGATTTCAAGTTAGAGCCAATGACCATTCACTATCTGAAAATCCTAGGGCCCTTGAGAATTATTCTAAATCTACTTTGCCTATTCTCTGTTAATATAACAACAAATCTCTTTCATAGCACATCTGTTCACAACATGGTTTACTGAATATTTTAAACCTGATGAGAACAACTGATCAGACAAAAAGCTTCAAAATATTACTGCTCACTGACAATGCACCGAGTCATCCAAGAGCTCTGGTGGAGATGAACAATGAGTTTAATGTTGTTCATATGCCTGTTCACAAAGCATCATGCTCTAATGTCAGGGAATGTTTAATGGGAGGATTCCTACGTGCTGTCTCTCATGAGTCCTTTGTCTCTCTTCAAGCGGAACAGCACGCTGCTCCCAGGGAATGAGGTCATTGTGTGAGGCAAGCATGAGTCTCCTTTAGTAAACATTCTCCTTAGGACAAAACAGCTTAGTCTCCTTCCCCTTTCTTGAGATAGGGATTGTCTTCTGACCTTGTGACTAACTTTAGCCCATGTTTCCTTGGTAACGTTTGCTGTACATTTGGTTTTCTGATCTCTATCATTTCCGAAAGAAGTTTTTTTGTACTGCAGCCTATATATACTCAAAGAAAAATCATTAAAGCACCTTTGCTCCATCAGAGCTTGGGTCCCCGGGTCTTTTTTGTCTCTCTCTCTCTCTCTCTCCTTTTCTGGCTGACTCTCTGGAGCGTGGAGACCCGTCGTGCTCACTTTTCTGCCCGGGCTTCTAAGACCCCCTCGAGAGGGCGCCAAGTCCTGTGTCAAGGACTTTATTGGTCCTCTGCATAAACCAAGGGACATCGGCCTCTTTCTCTCTTTCACTTTCTTATCGTCGACTCCGTACCTCCAGATTCCGGTCCTTTAAAGGACCCCAACAAGTGGCGCCCGAACAGGGACGCTGGTATACGTGGCATATCGGGCGGAGTGACTCAAGGACCTATTGAGGTCGGTAAGTACTAAGGCATGGGTCAAACGGCTGGAAAGCCCCATCATTTTTCTACTTTACTTCTTCATTTGTTTAAAGTTCAGGGACTTCTGGTTTCATGCCAACGAATAGAAGCTTGCCTTCAAACAGTAGGTGAACATAACCCCTGGTTCCCTGATGAAGGCAGTTTTGATTTAGAAATTTGGCACCGGGTCAAAGAAAATGTTGAACGAGCCGCTGGGCAAGGAGAAAATATTCCAATTGATTTTTGGCCCTTATGGGCTCTCATTAAAGCTGTAATGCTACCATTTCAAGGTAATTCTAGCCCTCACGATATTCGACAACAGACAGAACATTTACTGCATGAATATAAATTAGATGATGAAACTTTACAAAAGGCTCAATTAGAACAACATAAAATATTTCAAAACTTTCCTACTAGCCTTGCCCCGACTGCTCCAACTCCTCCTCCTCCTCCTTCTCCTCTGCCAGCAGGCACATATCCAGCGGTCTCTCCTTTGTTAAAACTTAATGATTCTGATAACGACTCTCCTGAGGCAGTTATTGATACCAAAACTAGCAACGCTCTTATGGACAATTATGATAAGTCCTTGACGCAGACTCATACCTACAAAAAATCAGCACTTATTCACTTTTCTCAGCAACAGAGACTCTCTGATTTACTAGCTTTGCAGTCACAAGTTTCTGATGCCAATGGTTTTTCTGTTTTTCCAGTTTTAAGAAGTTCTGACACTCAAGGGCACATAATATCTCAATATGACAGTATTAATCTTTTTCATATGCAACAAATAAAGAAGGCTATAACTATGTATGGCCCACATTCACCTTTTACAAAAAAACTTCTAAATGTTGTAACATCTTCTATTGGAAACTTTATTCCCTATGATTGGCGAACTTTAATAAAAGCTCTCCTTAAACCCGGAGAATATCCTCAATAGACAATGTGGTTTCATGATATAGCCAGAGATCACGCTAACAAGAATGCTCAAGCTGGCACTCCCCAAAATCAAATTACTTATAAAATGTTAACTGGCTCCAGACAATTTAAAACTATAGAAGCTCAAATACAATGCCCTCCTTTGTTACATGAACAATTAAAAACAGTGGCCCTTAAAGCTTGAGATCAAATTACTCCTCAAGGAGAGCCTACAAGTAGTTACACTAAAATATTACAAGGACCTAATAAAAGTTATGCTGATTTTTTGGCTAGATTAGAAACTGCTATTTCCCGCACTGTAATCGGAGAAGAAGCTAAAAGACAGCTAGAGAGATTACTTGCTTCTGATTTGCATGTCAGAAATGTCAAAGAGCTATCGCTCCAACTCGTGAGACTAGAACTATTATTGATTATTTAAAAGCTTGTTGCAATCTGGGATCAAAAACTCAAAAAATGCAAATGCTGGTTGAGACAATGGCTGCTACCTTTAGAAAGGGAAATAAAAGATGCTTTAATTGTAGAGATAAAAATCATTTAAAAAGGGACTGCCCTAAGAAGGCTAATAAAATACCAAAAATTTGCCCTCGCTGCCGTAGAGGAATGCATTGGGCCAAAAGTTGTAAATTTAAATTTGATATTGATGGAAAGCCTATTCCGGAAAACTTCAAACAGGGGACCCCCCAGGTCCCCTACAACAAAAACCAGGGGCAAATTCTATCTTTTCCCTCAAACCCTCAACATCCGGCAGTGCTGCCGTCGATATACCAGCCCTAAATGATTTTTTCCTTTACCCACAAACAGTCCCTACTAGAGTGCCTACCGGACTTTTTAGACCCCTGCCCCCACAAACTTTTGGTCTTTTGCTTGGCCGATCTAGTCTGACTTCTAAAGAAATTACTGTTCACCCTAAAATAATTGATTCGGATTGTAAAGGAGAGATTCAAATTCTGATGTCATCTCAGATTCTATGGCAATTCAAAAAGGGGGACAAAATTGCTCAGTTACTTCTTTTACCTTACATTTCTATTAATTCCTCTAATAATGTACAGACAGATGGATTTGGCAGTACAGATCAAAAACAATCTTTATAAACATCATTAGTATCTGAGTATGCCCGGCCAAATATAAATATTAAAATTAATGGTAAAAAATTTTCTGGTCTCCTCGATACTAGATCTGATATTACTATTATTTCCAAACATTTATGGCCCAAATCCTGGCCTGTACAAAAGGTCTCTTGCCAAATTGCAAGAATTTCTCAAACTAAAGTACAAAAAGTTTATCAAAGTGTTCAAATATACTCATGTGAGGGACCAAAAGGCCAACCTGCAACATTAAAACCTTATGTAATCAATGTACCCTTTAATCTAATAAGAAGGGACTTACTTATGCAATGGCAAACTCAAATATACATTCCACATTTTTCCTAGGGGCCACTGCTCATTTAACAAACAATGCAATTATTAAAATAATTTGGAAAAATGATGAGCCTATATGGACAGAGCAGTGGCCCCTTACAAAGGAAAAGTTACAGACTGCTAAAAAACTTATAGACACGCAATTAGAATTGAAACATATTGAAAAATCTTGCTCTCCATAGAACTCTCCCATTTTTGTTATAAAAAAGAAGTCTAACAAATGGCACCTCTTAACAGACCTTAAAAAAGTTAATGCATCTATGAAACCTATGGGTGCATTACAACCAGGAATCCCATCACCTACTGCTATTCCTCAAAACTGGCATATTATTATTATTGATTTACAAGATTGCTTTTTTAATATACCTTTACACCCTTTAGACCGAGAGAGATTTGCTTTTTCTCTCCCTTTTCCTAACCACAACGGGCCTCATAAACGATATCAATGGACTGTGCTGCCTCAAGAAATGATGAATTCTCCCACCATATGTCAATACTACGTGGCTAAAGCTCTTGAGCCTGTGAGAAAACAGTTTCCTGACTTTCTTGTTATTCATTATATGGATGATATATTATTTTCAGCTCCATCTGTTTTGAAAACTCAACACATGTTTGATATAGCTCAACTATGCTTAAAAAACTCTGGGTTAATCATTGCCCCTAAAAAAATTCAAACCTCTACACCTTACCATTACTTAAGATTTATTATTAATAGACAGTATACTACTCCTCAATTAACTCAGATTCGTACTGATAAATTATCAACTTTAAATGATTTTCAAAAACTCTTGGACAATATAAATTGGATTAGACCCTCATTAGGCAATGCTAATTATCAACTAACTAATCTATTTAATACTTTGAGAGGAGATCCTAGTTTAGACAGCCCTCGTTCACTTTCTCAAAAAGCACTAGAGGAACTCTATTTAGTGCAGAATAAATTACAAAAACAGTTTCTTACTCGTATCAGATTAGATTTACCTCTAAAATTATTTGTACTGCCCTCTCTTCATTCTCCCACAGGACTTCTTGCTCAACAAGAACACCCAATAGAATAGATCTATACACATTTTAGAGGAGTAAAGTCACTTACACCTTACCTTGATTTAATTGCTCTTATTATTATCAATGGAAAAAATAGAACTAAAACTCTAATTGGCTCTGATCCTCATAAAATTGTAATACCTATAAATAAATTTCAATTTGAAAATACATTACAAACTTCCACCAATTTTCAAATAGCCTTTCTAAAATATTTTGGAGAAATTTCATTCCATTACCCATCTAACAAATTATGAAATTTTTTCAAAAATACTGAATTTATTATTTCCCACATTGTCAGCTCACAACCTATACCACAAGCTGAAGTTTTTTATATAGATAAAGCTAAAAATGCCAAAGCCTCATTCTGGTCTCTCAAAGAATATAAAGTCTTTTACACTAAGTTCCATTCTGCTCAACAAAATAAATTATATGCTCTTATTCAAGTTATTTCCCTACACCCTTACCCCATTAATATAGTTTCTGATTCTTTATATTCAGTTTTTGTATTAAAAAATATAAAAACCTCTATTATAAATTCCAATCAATCTATTATTCAACAACTTTTTTCAAAACTACAATCCATTATTAAAAGCCGCACTTCTCCCATTTATATTACACATATTCGAGCGCATTCTTCCCTTCCTGGTCCTATGACTTACGATAATAAACAGGCTGATAAACTTGTTTCTTTTGCTACTCCAAAAGAACAACATGCTTTGCTGCACAACAATGCTGGTTCCCTACACCAACTATAAAAAATCCCATACCGCCAGGCTAAAAAAATTATTAATAATTGCTTTACTTGTAAACCCCTACATCTTCGACCCATTGCACAAGGTGCTAATCCTCGGGGATTACAACCTAATAAACTATGGCAAATAGATATAACTCATTGTCCTAAACTTTCTCCATCTTCCTTCCTACATGTCTGTATTGACACCAATTCTTCTTTTATATGGGCCACACCTCTTCGCGGTAAAGCTACACATCACATTATAACTCACTTACTAGCCTGCTTTGCTATAATGAAAACTCCTAGCTCTATTAAAACAGACAATGGCCCTACCTACACTTCAAGATATCTCAAACAATTTCTACAATCCTTTTCTATTAAACATATTACCAGCATTCCTTATAATCCACAAGCACAAGGCATAGTAAAACGAGCACATCACACACTAAAATTACAAATAAAAAAATTAAAAAAAAATACATAAAAACATTGCTGTCTTCCTCATCTAAAACAGATTTTACTAAATTCCAACATAAGATATTTTCTAAACCTACAACTATTGTTAATATGGCTTTATTTATTTTAAATTTTTTAAACTTACCACAAAAAAAATCTTGACTAGAGCAAAAAAAAATTTCAAAAAATTAAAAAATTCTTCTTCTCCTCTGCCCATTTGGTACCAAGATGAGTTAAATAAACAATAAAAACCTAAAAAATTAATTTTACAAAAAAAGAGATATGCTTATATTTCCCCAGATAGATCCAACGAGCTCACATGGCTTCCTCTTCAAAAAATCCGAGCCAGGACAGCCCCCAGCCGTCAAGATTCCAATACAGACCATAAAAGCTCTAAAAATCTCTAAAAAGCGCCACTCTCGGCGACATCAACCTTATAATCTCCCCTCTTAGAAACAAATAAAAACACTCACTAATCAAGCTAAAAATCTGGTTTCTCAACAAAAAATGCCTCAAAATCCTAAAAATGTTTTCGTTGCTTTGCTTGCTTTGCTTGCTTGTGCCTCCCCCGCTCAAGCTAAATCAATAAATCACACTTACTGGACTTACATACCTAACCCCCCTTTACTTCAGGTAATAAACTAAACAAAAAAAAAGACCAATCGTATTAACTAATGACTCCACACATATGCCTTCTCCATGGAGTTTTAAAGGGCCCTCACACCCTAAAAAAAAAAAAAAAAAAAATCAATTAATATCTCTTTAGGTTATAAAGTCCTTCCTTTATATATGGGCCCAGCAAAACTACATATAAACGTTAGTCAACAAACTTGGGCTTTTGTCCTGTCTCCAAAAAAAAATTTTCAGACACTACTTAGATTATTTACTTCCCTTTCTTTGTCAGTAAACCATGTTAACACTACTAAAACTTTAAAAAAAAAATTAAAAAAAAAAAACATGCCAAGCATTTACTAATAAAAACTTTAAAAATATTCCTGTTCAATGAGACAAATGTCAGGCTAAATCAAAAAAATTAATATTTTTAGCCAATCGTATGATTGTTAATTAAAGACCCCACGATATATGGTTATCTAACTGCTCAGATGATATTAACAGTACTATATGTGATTACATTACCCAAGTAACATAAAAGGTTACCAGTACTACAATAGAGCATCACCATAACAAAAGACTTCTTAGATGACATGACAGTAAAATGGCCCCCCCTCGTCCTCAAATCGTCCTCGATAAACAGACTGGGCCTAAACAATGAGATATTTAAAAGCTTGCTACAAGCACTAAAAAACTTAAGACTTAGACTAGACATTTCACAAAGACCAATCATAGCCATAACAATTATTTCTTTCACTATAATCAATCATATTTTATACAAGCCTGTGTTCCATTTCCTTTTGTTATAGCTATAAAAAACCTACAATTCAATAAGACTATACGTTCTGTAACTTACATAAATTACAGATTATATACTTGTCTTAACTCCTCTATTTCCTTAAGATATGATTCTCTTTTAATTCTTCGATCTCGACATGGTCTATGGTTACCAATAAATCTCCAACGGCCCTGGAAAAAAGGTCCCATAGCTAGACTTGCTTCCCGGTTACTTACTATATTGCTCCGGCAATCTAAACAATTCATTGGATGGATGATTTTTAATATTTTAAAATTAATAGCCATTTGCACCACTGCTGCTGTCACTAGTGTTACTTTACAAACTTCTATTCAGACACATAATTTTATTCAAAATTAGACTAAAAATGCCCATACTATATGGGCCACTCAAACTCAGATAGATAAAAAAATTCAAAAAAAAAAAAACACAAAAACTAAAAACAGCCATCAAATGGGTTAAAAATCAATTAAAAGATATACAAAAACAAGTGATGCTAAAATGTAACTAAAATTCTACTCAATTTTATGTTACTCCTGTTCGTTTTAATAATAGTGCCTACAACTAAAAACAAATTAAATTTCATTTACAAAACATACATGATAATACCTCTCTAAATGTACAATTATTACAAAAAAAATATTTAAAATCTTTTCTAATAATCTGCCCTCTTCCATTGATATAAAAACTTTAGCTAAACAATTAGCTGATCAATTATCTGGGCTAAACCCACGTAGATGGTTTCAAAGTCTTACTCATAGCATTAAATCTAAAACCATAATTTTGGTGATTGTCTTAACAATTATATTTGTTGTCTACCGTTGCCTTTATACAAAAATTGTCAAAACTAAACAAACTTTAATGGTCAAAACTCTTCTTACAAATATTAAATAAATAAGGGAGAATTGTCAGGGAATGTTTAATGGGAGGATTCCTACGTGCTGTCTCTCATGAGTCCTTTGTCCCTCTTCAAGCGGAACAGCACGCTGCTCCCAGGGAATGAGGTCATTGTGTGAGGCAAGCATGAGTCTCCTTTAGTAAACATTCTCCTTAGGACAAAACAGCTTAGTCTCCTTCCCCTTTCTTGAGATAGGGATTGTCTTCTGACCTTGTGACTAACTTTAGCCCATGTTTCCTTGGTAACGTTTGCTGTACATTTGGTTTTCTGATCTCTATCATTTCCGAAAGAAGTTTTTTTGTACTGCAGCCTATATATACTCAAAGAAAAATCATTAAAGCACCTTTGCTCCATCAGAGCTTGGGTCCCCGGGTCTTTTTTGTCTCTCTCTCTCTCTCCTTTTCTGGCTGACTCTCTGGAGCGTGGAGACCCGTCGTGCTCACTTTTCTGCCCGGGCTTCTAAGACCCCCTCGAGAGGGCGCCTGGTGCCTTCGTGAGCGATGCAAGTCCTGTGTCAAGGACTTTATTGGTCCTCTGCGTAAACCAAGGGACATCGGCCTCTTTCTCTCTTTCACTTTCTTATCGTCGACTCCGTACCTCCAGATTCCGGTCCTTTAAAGGACCCCAACACTCTAACCCATGGATCAAGGAGTCATTTTGACTTTAAAGTCTTATAATTTGAGAAATACATTCTGTAAGGCAATACCTGGAAGAATGTGAGTCCTCAGATGGATCTGGGCAAAGTCAATTGAAAAAAAATCTGGAAAGAGTTCACTATTAGAACATTCATGGTTCATGGAAAGAGATCAAAATGCAGCAATAACAGGAGTTTGGAATATGTTTATCCCAATCATCAAGGATAACTTGAAAGAGTTCAAAATTTCACTGGAGGAAATAACTGCAGATATGCTAGAAATGTCAAGAGAAGTACTGTTAGAAATAGAGCCTGAAAACGTTAATAAATTGCTGCAATCTCATGATAAAACTTTAATGGATGAGGAGTTGTTTCTTATGTGTGAGTAAAGAAAGTGGTTTCTTGAGAGAATCTACTTCTGGTGAAAATGCCATGGAAATGATTGAAATGACAGTGGAGGATTTAGAATATTACATAAACTTACTTGATAAAGCAGTAGCAGATTCTGAGAAGATTGATTCCAATTTCCAAAGAAGTTCTACTGTGGGTAAAATGTTATTAAATAGCACATATGCTACAGATAAATTTTTATTTAATGAAAGGAAGAATCAGTTGATGCAGCAGATTTCATTGTTATCTTATTTTAAAAAATTGCCACAGCCACCCTAACCTTCAGCAACCTAGATTTTTCAGCAGCCATCAACATCCAGGAAAGAACCACCCCATCAGCAAAAAGATTAAGACTAACTGAAGGTTAAGATCATGGTTAGCATTTTTCAGCAATAAAGTATTTTTCAATTAAGCTATGCAAATTGATTTTTTAGATATAATTCTATTTTACACACTTAATAGTCTAAAGTGAAAGTGAAAGTCATTCAGTCATGTCCGACTCTTTGCGACTCCATGGACTATACAGACCATGGAATTCTTTGAGCCAGAATACTGGAGTGGGTAACCTTTCCCTTTTCCAGGATATCTTCCCAACCCAGGGATTAAACCCAGGTTTCCCGCATTGCAGGCAGATTCTTTACCAGCTGAACCAGACTAAAATATAGTGAAAATAACATACACACACTTGAAAATTAAAAAATCTGTGTGATTTGTTTTATTGTGATATGTACCTCTTTGTGGTCATCTGTAACTAAACCCATAAACAACATCTCAGAAGTATGTGTGCCTATAAAACAAAAGTCAATTTCTGAATCTGCTTGATGTAATCACTGGATCCCAAATCACCACTTTCCTCTCTCTGCCTGCCCTTTCTAGGTAATCTCTATACTTCACTTGTCAGTCACTGAAACCCTCTAATTAAGTGACTATTAAAGTCTGTTGTTACTTATTCCTAGACTGCTACTTATTCCTAGACTGCTACTTATGCCTAGACTGCTGCTTAATGGTTGCTAGCTCATTGGAAAGAAAGATAACAAAGAAATGTGTTCATTTGTATATGTTTTAAATATATTAAATAAAGTGAAATAAGCAATCAATTAGCAAAGCAGAGAAAGAAAAGGAGAAAAAAAATGCATGTAAATCCTGCAATTTTATATCAATGTTCAGAAGAAATATGTTAAGGGAAAATAAGATATACCTCATGGAAAGTGGTTCACACTAAGTTATCATTCAAACCTTCAATTAATTAGCAATCACTGCATCATAACCACTTATGATACTGATAAGCAATGAACATAAATCCTTGTAAAAACTCAGAAGAAGTATATGCTTTTTCAAATTATAAACTCAGTACATACTACTAACTTCCTAAAATATGAACAGTAAGAAGTTTGGATGCCAAACTTTTCAACTAGCTAAGAGGTCTATCCTATTAAGAATTTATATTTTTAGTTTTCCAGTAATGTTGTATATGTCTTTTTAATTTCAATTAAATACCACCAATTTTCTCCATTTTATAAAACTAGACTACATTACAAAATAGTTTTTCAAATTATAAACTCAGTACATACTACTAACTTCCTAAATATGAACAATAAGAAGTTTTGATGCCAAACTTCTCTGTTAGCTATGAGATGTATCCTATTAAGTACTTTTAGTTTTCATTTTCCAATAAAGTTATATCTGTCTTCTTAATTTCAGTCAAATATTATCAATTTCCTCCATGTTTTGAAACTAGAATACATCATAAAATACTGAAAATGTTTATTTTATAAGATAGTGTGCATTTCCATTACAGGCAAAACATCACAAGTATAAACATAATCATATCTTCTTTGTCTTTTTAAGAGATAAGAATTTTTAGGATAAAATCTATGAAGAATTTTCAAATACTGGAGAAGAGGATGGCTACCCACTCTAGTATTCTTGCCTGGAGAATTCGATGGATGAAGGATCCTGGCAGGCTACAGTCCATGGGGTTGCAAAAAGTCGGACATGACTGAGTGACCAACACACATAAGCATACATAAGCATAAATGTCCATACATTGTGAAAACTACTCTGAATAATCATTTCTCTCTTTAGTCTTTAAAAATAATACAATGTGATTATTATCCAATCTCACTTTCTTTCCTATTTTTATTAATCGATGTTACTAAAACTATAATAGTGAATTATCTTCCTTATTTTAGGTTTATATGATGTGTCTACATTTTTTTTTTTTCTCTTTGAGAATCTACAAACCAAGAAGTTTCAAAGAAATACCTGAGTAACTGAGATCAGATGAATAGGAATGTAATCATAATAACTAAAAAAAGCACCAAAAAGTCATGTACTTGAAATGTCATATTCCACTGATAGCACTAACTTGTTTTTCTAGTCTTAGCAAAATATGCAGGTGCTCTGAACCTGTTTCTTCACATGAAAATGTAGGATTACCAAGTAATCTTTGATATAAATTCTGTTTGCAGACATGATTATAAGTTTTACCAGGTATAAGGTATGACTTTGATCAGAAGTAAAAAAGCATTCTAACTTTATCAATTTTCAATTAATTTTCTGGTTTGAATGACAGTTGCTTTTAAAAATAAGAAGAATAAAAAGTCAAGCTTTTTATTAAGATGAACAATATCAACAGTCAATAAATTATTTCTGTCTATTATATTTTTCCTTGATAGATTTTTTCTTAAATATGTAAAACTTGTTAGCAAAATTAGTTATTTAAAATTATACATTTTCATTTATAATTTTGTAAATTGGTAATCATACAGTGCATTAAGAAACCTACTGTGATGAATGATTTGATCAGTTACTACAACACTGGCCATTAATTTGCTTCTTTATAAAAAATATGGCAACAATTTGAGAATATGTTAGAATATGTTATTTCTTGAATACTCTTTTATAATGAAAGATGCATATGTTAGGGGAGTGTAATTTCCTCAGTTCTGTCTCGTCATAACAAAAATTTGAAATGACGGACGTTAAAGCCCTCTGCACATCACAGCTCTTGGACTGTCCATATTATAGCTCTTGGACAAATCAGTTTTATTTCGAAAATAAAAGAAAATACATCCTCGAGGCGTGAGGGTATGCTAACCTAAAAGACGCGAAGAGAAGAGAGAGAGAGAGAGCGCACGCGCACATGGGAGACAGACCCTTCAGCCCTTTGGCTCCTCTTTCTATATGTTTTTTTTTTTTTCCTCCCTCTGGGCCTGCCTATGTAAATTGGGCTAGCCAGGAGTGCTGTTTGTTCTACCTGAGGTTCTCACTCTGTTCCTCAGACCTTCCTTTGTTCTATTTTTGTGGGCTTTTCCCTTCTTTGTCTTTTAACCATCGCCATTCTAGACTCCTTTTTCCTATTCTAAATACCTAACACATATTTCAAGTTAATGTAATTATTAAACATTAGAAATATAAGTTCAATTAGTAAAAGCTATGTTTTTTTTTCAGTAGTTATGTATACATGTGAGAGTTAGACCATAAAAAACAGCTGAGTGCTGAAGAATTAATGCTTTTAAATGGTGATGTTGGAGAAGACCCTTTGAGAGTCCCTTAGACTGCAAGGAGATCAAGCTAGTCAATCCTAAAGGAAATTGATCCTGAATATTAATTGGAAGGACTGATGTGAATGTGAAGAACTGACTAATTGGTAAAGACCCTGATGCTGGAAAAGATTGAAGACAGGAGGAGAAGGGGATATGAGAGGTTGAGATGGTTAGATGCCATCACCGACTCAATGGACATAAGTTTGAGCAAACTCTGGGAGTTGGTGATGGACAGGGAAGCCTGGTGTACTGCAGTCTATGGGGTCACAAAGAGTTGTACACGACTAAGTGACTGAACTGAACTGAAGTGATTAAGAGTAATGCTATATCCTAGGTACATTTGGCACCAACTGGATAAAAAATGAAAGTAGAACTTTATATATTTAATATTATGTCTAGTGTAATGCTAGTGATAATTCTATGAAATTACTATTATAATCCTCCTCTTGTAGAAGAAAGTAATATGCAATAATAGAAATTAAGTTTTAAAGTTAAATAGCTAGAAATTTCATAGCTGAACTATGAACCCAAGTCTGCATTATTTTACCATGTGAACGCTCACCTAAAGTTCCTCCAAGAGTCACAAGAATGTAGGGAAGTTAAAATGGTACAAATTCTCTATTTTAAAGTTGAGAAGTCTGAAAAAAAAATAAAAATAAAGTTGAGAAGTCTGGAGGTGGCCAAGAGATGCCAAAGGGTTAGCTCAAGGTCACACAATGAGTAATTGCAATATTTAAAGAAAGAAGGTTACTCATTTTAAGCAACCCATTAGCTATTTCATCTACATAATGTCTCTTTTTATTGTATTTATTCATAGTAATTATATCATTAATCACACTGATAAAAGAAAGAAATAGCAATAATTCAAGCCAAAGTTCTATAGAGGCATTTTTGAAATCATAAAGAAATCATAAATCATAAAGAAAAGTTATATTCTAAGAAATTGATGTAGTCAGGTATGCTATGCGCTTGTTATTTTGGTTGTTTCAACAGCTTAATCCTATAAAATGGCCAAGTCCAAAATATTACTAAGCAAAGATACTGTTTCAATAGAATCTGATATTACTAATTATTATAGCAAACCTAGTAAGCTGTCATCAATTTAAGATTTTGTTTGGGATATAATCACAATAAACTGTGCCCCATTGTTCCTGTTCTCTCCTTATATCTTGCTTTAAAAAGAAAAAAAAAAAAAAAAAGTTTATCCTATAGTCCCTTATTTACAGTCAAGTACTAGTTCTATTTAACTTTTTTCTTAAATCTTTGTTTCTCACCATGACTATTTCCAAAGAGAAAGCTCAAGTGTCTTTTTTTTTTAATTGAAATCCTTATATATTACAGTTAAAAATGTATCTTTCTTTTATTTTAAACTTTCAGCCCTTTGGACTTTCCCTCTTATACTGGCATTGAAACCTTCTTAATCATTGTATTGGTTAAGTTTCTGTTAGGAACAACAACCAGTTTGGGTAGCAAAGAGCTTTTTACTTGACATTAGTTTGCTTACCGCATAATTGGAAGGATGGAAACAATTATTGACAAATTTTTAAAACATCCCTCTGCTCCCTCAATTACACTGCCTCTGCTAAGATTGCAAAGGCTGCTCATCACTGCATGAAAAAGTAAGAAAGAAACTTGGCCATGTTGGCTCAGCAAAGACATATGAACATTATCGCCTCTGATATACAAAATGGCAACAGCATGAAGCCAGAAACCACAATACTGCATTGCTCCTGTGAATATGAGCAAAATACTCCATGTACTTATTCCAGTTTTGCATATCAATAATACTCATTAGCTGTATACTCTTAGCGATGCTTAGTTGCTTAGTCCTGTCCCAACTCTTTGTGACCCCATGGACTGCAGCCTGCCAGGCTCCTTTGTCCACGTGTATTATCCAGGCAAGAACACTGGAATGGGTTGCTCTGCCCTTCTCTAGGGGATCCTCAAAACCCAGGGAGCAAATCCAGGTCTCCCACATTGCAGGCAGATTCTTTACCAGCTGAGCCACGAGGGAAGCCCAGTACCTAAATCATATTCAGAATTTTAACTACAAGGAGGTTGGATATGCAGTTTATAGCTTTCTAGGAGCTATTGTGGAAAAAAGACACTAGTAAGAATTTCAAAGGAGAGTTGAGTAAGTCACTTCATAACATCCATTGGTGTTCTCCATATTTCAGTGTTAGAATAATTTCTGATAGCTTCCTCCACCCACTTGCTATCCTTCTTTGTCATACAAGGCACTAACTCCTACACATTCTTCCTTTATCACATCTCACATATTTGACCTTTTCTTCCATTTCTACCACTTCCCCATAAGTCTTTTTGAACTGATTTCAATACTATTTTAAAGCATACTTACAAGTCTTTCATCTAGGATTTTCTCAATGTAATAGTTTCACTAACATGCCCTTAGATAATCTGTAATGAGTGTCCATTTTCAAAGAAATCTAACTATGAGAACTCCACCTCTCTCATCATCGAGTTCTAGTATTATTTCTGGGTTGCAGTGCAGCATACAAACCTAACTGCTGGAGTCCCCCAAATACCTAACACACTTCTTCCTTAAGCCTGAGGAATTACAGAATTATATATTGCTCCCTTTGGCTAATTAACTACACCTATGAGAAACCTAAAACATTGGATCATGATAAAAGATTAAGAAGATGTTGTGTATATACACAATGGAATACTACTTAGCCATGAAAAGAATGAAATAATGCCACTTGCAGCAACTTGGATAGACCTACATATAATCATACTAAGTCAAAAAGAAAAAAGACAAATACCATAAGACATAGTTTATATGCACATTCTAAAACATGATACAGATGAATTTATTTATGAAACAGAAACAAACTCACAGACATAGAAAACAAACATGGTAAAAGGGGGGAGATATTACTTATGAATTTAGGATTAACATATACACACTACTATATGTAAAATAATCAACAAGTTCATACTTTGCAGGAAAATATATTCAATATTCTATAATAAGCCATAATGGAAAATAATATGAAAGAGGATATATAATATGCCTAACTGAATCACTTTGCTTTACACCAGAAACTAACACAGCATTGTAGATCAACTATACTTCAATAATTTTTTAAAAAGTATCATAAAAATTTGAACCTTTTACACATTTATTTCTTTATATGTGACATACTCAAAGTATGCCCAATATGTCTATGGAGAAGAGTATAAATATACAACACTGATGATCTCATGATATTTTCCTAAACTATGACAGAAGAATCTTAAATTGTGAAATTCGTATATGCCCATTAAATTTAGTGACTTCTGCTTAAAGAATGTAATGTCATTATGCTTTTTCCCTTTATAAATTTTATTAAAAGATGATTTCACCAATACACAAACATGGAACTAATAATATATTACTGAATAAATGGTTTTTACTTTAAATTTTAAGAAATTTATAGCAATTGCACCGTACTAAGTAGGCTTTTGTCTTATTATCATTTAGTTCAGAAATCACTGATACATCTTCTTAGATAGTTTTCTATTACAAATGTTTTGCACTTATAATTTTAATGTCTTCAATGGGCTTTATTAGAGTTTATTTTTCATTTCCTTTTGTAATCAGTGGATTGTGGCTTGTGTCTCAATGTAGTCCACCACTTAGTCAAAGATTTTGATTTTCACAGTAATGCCTTGTGGAATAAATTCCTCTTATATTAGTTATAGAAAAATACCATAGACTGGGTGACTTACCAAGATCCAGGTATCGGCCAATCCAATTGCCGACAAGGGTCCTCTCTCTGGCTGGCAGACAGCTGCCTCCTCACTGTGTCCTCACATGGCTGTGTCCTTGCATTTGAAAATCATGGTCTCTCCTCTTCTTATGCAGATTCTAGTCCCACTATGGGAGCCTCACATTCATGACCAAATTACATACCAAAATCTCACCTGAGTACTATTACTCTTGTGATTAGGGCATCAAAACATTGACTTTGGGGGGGACGCAGACATTCAATCTACAACACCCTCCTCCCCCACCCCGTGTTGACTTTTGCTGGATGTGGAAGCTTCATTCATGCTTGCTAGAGAGTACTGAAATAAAGGAGGGGATGATTTGTACAATCCTCACATCTCACTGATATTAATAAAAGTACACCTTTGGTGCACACTCTTCTGCCTTCAGAACGGCTGTTGGGACCTCTGCTATGCTGCTTCACTTCACTGCTCTGTTCCGTGTTCTTCCCCATGGTGTCCCCTCTTCCCCCTCAAATCACCCATGCCTCTGCCCTGCTGAATTCCACTGACTTTGTGTTTTATTTCCTTTTGATCTATATTGCATTCTGTCACATCTTATATTTTATATTTTTATCAACTGAATTTCTGCTTTATTTTCACTTTGAAAACCTATTTTGATACTATTTCTATCTTAAATTCATTGTAGAGAATCCATAGAAATATACTTAACTACAATAATTTCACCTTCATGCCAAACACTAAAATCTTATGAGACAAATATAATCTCCTCCTTTAGGAAGTTTATGGGATCGCATCAAAATCAAACATCAAATTAACAATTTAAAAAAAAAGTGATCAGTAGCTCCTTTGGTTTTATGTAGACTCTGGGAACACAAGACACATCCACCTGTATCCCAGTTAGATGGTGCTCTACCAACTAGGAGATTTTCTAGAAAAACATCTAATTAGAGAAAAAACTAAATGACAGAGAGTCTGAAACTAAAATGGAGAAAACATGAAGTGTGTCAAGAGTCAGGGCTACATTGGTGAGGAAGATAGATGCCAATAAAGGAAACAAAAATTGTGAGAAAATAATGAGTGTGGTACATTCAGAAGATATAGTTGCATGGTTATGAGTGTCAGGGTATGTGACTAAAAATTTAGGCAAAAACTGAACATTGAAGGTACTTACATGTTATTCTTATGTGTTTGGATTTATAGAAAATTTAAGTATATTTCTAATATCTTTATCTGGGAGGAAACAGGAATGACACAATCTTATTTGTGGAGTTGTCAGACAGATTAAGCTTAAAATAAATGTCTGTGATATCTAAAGAGACAGGTCCAATGGCTATTTGAATTTTGGCTCTAAGATCTGAGATCTGGGCTAATGGTATACATTTACTACCCATTAGCATATGTGTTCTTTTGAAGTTACAGCTATCTATAAAACTGTACTGGAAAACATGCTGAGAATGAAAAAAACTGAAAGCATAAAATGAAAAAAAGAAAAAAAAAAGTGAAAGCATAAACTCTAGGGAAACTGTCCCATAGTCCAAGAATTTACTCACACTTTTATGTAATTGCTAATTTTATTTTTGACACCACAAATGGAATGCACCCTTTTTTTTTGCAAGACATTTCCTTTAAAATCTTTTCCAATAATCACTTTTTTAGGAAAAAATGTCAAACTATGTCTTTCATTATAAAAATCTTACCTTTGCTCTTGCCAGAAAATTTTTTCATTATGTCACCATTTTTGGCTTTTGATTGGTATACAATTTCTAAATGTGTCAGATCAGGTCTTACTATTCTAATGCAGAAAAATTTATTTCCTCTTCTAATTACTAATTAAATTCTGATTCTCCAGTCTATAGAGCAAGTAGAAGACACGTAGTGGAAAACTCAGAGAGAGTTTATTTGTATTTCAAGATGTTTCAGTTTCTTTTTGGCAATTTCCAGTCCCATAAACTGTTTTTGGAGTCTAAGATCTATAGAATAAGTGCATTTTTAGACCATTGTTTATATTTTGCTTTGTCAATTGCTCATTTTCACTAGGTTAATGTTGCCCTTTATCCACAACCCTGAAGTTTTCAAACATACATCATGAATTCCACCAAAGTAATTATAGTTCCATGAAAAAGAAAGTTAAAGTTAAAATTCTTTGGGCGAGGGTTGCCCAGACTATACAATAACATATACCAGTTTTGAAATACATGTATAATACATGAATATGAACAAAGTTCACTTAAAAGTTAATATACATTTGCATGTAAGATATACTTCTGAATCAACATATAAAGCATCCAAATTAGCAGCTTTGCAAAACGTTTACAAACAGGAAAAAAAGATGACTAGAAAAATCAAAATGTTTCATTATAAGACATTGTCCTATTTTATTATACATGTTTAAACCTACCACATTAAAATTATCTTGCTTCTTTGAAAAAGATCTACTGATTAGTACTCAAGTTTAAATTCCAAGTGCTCATTATTGCATTACTTGATGAACACAGATTTGAAATGCAAAGTGGTAGTTTGTTTGAAATGATGAAATGAGACAGGTACTTGTAATTTTATTTATCAATATGGCTTTGTATGTCATGCAATAAACTACATAACAAATTTCTTTATTTTGCCATTTTGTCAAGAGTATTTTTAAAGATTTTATGTGACTGCTAGTAATACTCTAGGAAGTAGTATAATTAATTTTGGTATATCTGCTTATCTTTATAGTGAGAATCAGCTATAATTAAAATTGAAAATTTCCATGCCCCTTCCAGTTATGGTTGCAAACAATTTAGAATTTATGCATAGTCAATAACCATTGACAAAGATCTGGGAATAATCAGAATAAATAGTGTATGCTCCCTACTTTAAGATAATTTGTTCTATTAGCAGATAAAAATCTGGAAGGAAATACTTGGTGTTCTACAATGCCACTATCAAAGTGTTATGAAAATCCAAAGAAGGGAGATATTCTGCCTCGGTTAGATGGTGGGAGGAGTTATTGATGTGGGATTTTTAAGGAGAAATATCTTAATTGAGTTATAAAGATGAATAGTAGGAATTTTCCTTGAGTGAAGAAAGGGGAGAACATTAGACAAAGAGGTGAACATTGATTCTTAATCAAATCAAAATAACAGAAACAAATTTTGTGGAAAACCCACCCAATAAGCCTTATATTTTACCCATTTTTCAACATAATAAAAACAAATCTGGATGGAGGTGCTTCATCTACACAATTACTTTCACTTTCTAAAAGAAGAAAAAAGGAACAAAAATGGAGGGGAGTTAGAGAAGGAAGAAAGGAATAAAGAGAAGAAAGTAACCATGGGCTTGATTCTTTCTATGAATTGGGAATTATTGTTGGGGTTTTATAAAAACTGTCTGAAATGATCTTTCCACACTGGTCACCTCAGTGGTGGAAGTCAATACAACATGGTAAAACCAACTTCTCTGATTTTGAAACCAATGTTCCCAATTACTTTGTGGGTGTGTGTGTGTGTGTGTGTGTGTGTGTGTGTGTATCAACAAAGGATACTTTGTTAGAGGAAACTGAAATGGCTCACTTTGACAGTAATTTGTAAATTTTATGACAGGGGATCCTGGTAAGAAACATTAAACTATCAAGCCACCATCAACTGTAAAAATTCGGGAAAGGTCAAAGGAGGAGGGGAGATACCAATCTGTGTGTCCTATGAACTTCCCAGAATCTTTCCTCTGGAATCCTTGGTTGAGGCATGCATGTGCCAAGGCAAGGCCCCGGAGTCAGAATGATTGCCCAGAGACAACCTGGAAACTAACCCCGTCACCATAAAACCCAGAACTGCTAACCACAGGGCAGAGGAGTGCCCCTCCGTTTCCTTACCTTCCTGCTTTCCGCCCAGGCATCCCTTCCCAATAAAGTCACTTGTTCTGTCAGAACAACACATTTCTGAGTGTTAGACAAAAGTCCACTCTTGGGGCCTGCAAGGGGTTACCCTTCTTGCAACAAATTTATTATATTTCTTATGTGTGCTTTGAGATATTATGAATCCAAGATGTGTGTGTGTGTGTGTGTGTGTATTCATACACATGAGCATGAGCTTGAACTAAGTTTATGGCAAGAAGAGTTTTAGGTAAACTATTTTGCCTAAAATTGGAGTTTCTGTGTGTGTTAGTAGCTCAGTCATGTCCGACTCTTTGTGAACCCACGGACTCTATCCAGCCAGGCTCCTCTGTTCATGTGATTCTTCAGGCAAGAATATTGGAGTGGGTTGCCAGTTCCTTCTCTGAAACTGGAGTGACTCCAGCTTATACATTCTTTTGTGATTTTCTAGGAACAGGGAGCTGAGTGTCATACTACCAGCAAAAGACAGAGAGAAAAAAAAAAGGTTTTAAAAATTATGAGGGTATTCCAGGATAACAGACAGAAAATCAATCCCAATTTCCACTAAATTTCTCATGTAAAATTATTCTAAACACACGTTGGAATGCAAAATTATTGACTATTTCCTTTTTAATTAAAGTTAATAATTCTAATTATAATAGATATATTAATAGTAGGAATATTAAAATATGAATTATGCAGTTGTGATCTAAACATTATCCAGAAGTCTTGGAATGTATTAAGAAGTCTTTCAGAAATACGAGGAGACTTTCACAATTTATAATTTTTACTATTAGTAATAGCCATCATATTTTATTCCTTGAACCCTCCAAATTGGTTTTTCCTCACTCTTGAAAAATAAATTAAAAATAAAATTAGAAATTTCAAATGTTATTGTTCAATATGAAAGGGCATAGGGAAATACACACAGTATGTTATTAATTATAAGATTGAAAACCAAAATAAATTATGTTATATAATCTTCCTTGCTTTCTATTACAATGGAAATGTGACCCTGCTTCTACAAAAGACAAACCTTTATGCTGTGTCCTGGATCCACTTGATGATACCTCCAAAGGCAAGTTTTCCTCTAGCTACCCCCTTTTTCAACTGTATTATTGACTCCTTTCTTCAGATTAATTTCCATCAGCATTGAAATGTACAAGACAATCTTGACAAGATTGCCTCCATTGTGTGTGCTCTTGAATCTATCCAGTTCATCTTCTGATTCTAGTACTCTGCTAAAATTACTACTGTTAGGTCACCAACTGCAATCTTGCACAACATTCTACTTGGATACGTACTTGTCTTAACTGTTTTTCTATCACATTCTTATTTGCTATTTTCTCCTCTCCTCTCATTATCTTATTAGGCATGTATTGTGGAAAATCCAAGAATTGAAATTTTCAGTCTTTTTTATCTACTTGCCACCAATTAACAATGATGTGATTCTTTTCTATGTCATACACATTTGATTCAGATATATTATTATTATTTTTTAACACTGTCCCAATTTGAATCCTATTTCTTACAAAATTTTTAAGAAAAACCTCAGTCATTCATAGGCCTTTTTTTTTTTTTCCTTTGATACAGCTTAACTGAAAACTGTCTGTAGGTTAGGATGGCCAACTACAGGCACATTTTCATTGGAATCACATCTAGTGTCAATCTTGGTTAATGTGGAGCAGGAACAATCATGGGTGTGGCCCTAATGGCTCCCCAGGTTGGGAGACTCAATCCTGGAAAACAGAAAAGGAGCTGCATTTGCTTTCAAGAAAGCCTTACTAATTTTTCCTTGTAAATGTCTCCACTAGGGAAAATCTTTTAATCAAAAATACATGGTCATCCTTTGAAAAAAGTCCAAAATGTCAGTTCAGTTCAGATACTCATTAGTGTCCTACTCTTCGTGACCACAAGGATTGCAGCGTGCCAGGCTTGCCTGTCCATCACCAACTTCCAGACCTTATTTAAACTCACGTCTATCGAGTCAGTGATGCCATCCATCCATCTCATCCTCTGTTTTCCCCTTCTCCTGCCTTCAATCGATCCCATCATCAGGATCTTTTCCAATGAGTCAGTTCGTCCCATCAGGTGGCCGAAGTATTGGAGTTTCAGCTTCAACATCAGTCCTTCAAACGAATATTCAGGACTAATTTCCTTCAGAATTGACTGGTTTAATCTCCTTGCAGCCCCAGGAACTCTCAAGAGTCTTCTCTAATACCACAGTTCAAAAGCATCAATTCAATTAGCACTCAGCTTTCTTTATAGTCCAATTCTCACATCCATACATGACTACTGGAAAAACCATAGCTTTGATTACATGGACCTTTGTTGGCAAAGTAATGTCTCTGCTTTTTAACATGCTGTCTAAACTGATCAAAGCTTTTCTTCTAAGGAGCAAGTGTCTTTTAATTTCATGGCTGCAGTCACATTTTACAGTGATCTTTGAGACCCCCAAAATAAAGTCTCTCACTGTTTCCATTGTTTCCCCATCTATTTGCCATGAAGTGATGGGACCGGATGCCATGATCTTAGTTTTCTGAATGTCGAGTTTTAAGCCAGCTTTTTCACTCTCCTGTTGCGCTTTCATCAAGAGGCTCTTTAGTGCTGCTTTGTCCTCTGTCATAAGGATGGTGTCATCGGCATATCTGAGGTTATTGATATTTCTACCAGAAATCTTGATTACAGCTTGTGCTTCATCCAGCCCGGCATTTCACATGATGTACTCTACATATAAGTAAAATAAGCAGGGTGACAACATACAGCCTTGATGTACTCCTTTCCTGATTTACTGTGTTGCTGCTCTGTTGCTCCATGTCTGTTGCTCCATGTCTGGTTCTAATTGTTGCTTCTTAACCTGCATAAATATTTCTCAGGAGGCAGGTCAGGTGATCTGGCATTCCCATTTCTTTAATAATTTTCCAGTTTGTTGTGATCCACACAGTCAAAGAATTTGGCATAGTCAATAAAACAGGAGTAGATGTTTTTTTCTGGAACTCTTGTGCTTTTCAATAATCCAACTGATGTTGGCAATTTGATCTCTGGTTCCTCAGCCTTTTTTAAATCCAGCTTGAACATCTGGAAGTTCACAGTTCACATGTTGTTGAAGACTGGCTTAGAGAATTTTGAGTATTACTTTATTAGTGTGTGAGATGAGTGCAATTGTGAAGTAGTTTGAATGTTCTTTGACATTACCTTTCTTTGTGACTGAAATTGACAATTTCCATTCCTGTGGCCACTGCTTAGTCTCCCAAATTTGTTGGCATATTGAGTGCAGCACTTTCATAGCATCATATTTTAGGATTTGAAATTGGAATTCCATCACTTCCACTAGCTTTGTTCATAGTGATGCTTCCTAAGGCCCACTTGACTTCACATTCCAGGATGTCTGGCTCTAGGTGAGTGATCACACCATCATGATTATCTGGGTCATGAAGATCTTTTTTTGTCTAGTTCTTCTGTGTATTCTGGCCACCTCTTCTTAATATCTTCTGCTTCTGTTAGGTCCATTCCATTTCTGTCCTTTGTTGTGTCCATCCTCCTGAATATTCATTGGCAGGACTGATATTAAAGTTGAAACTCTGATACTTTGGCTACCTGATTTGAAGGACTGACTCATTAGAAAAGACCCTGATGCTGGACAAGATTAAAGGCAGGAGGAGGAGGGGATGACAGCAGGTGAGCTGGTTGGATGGTATCACCAATTTGATGTACATGAGTTTGAGCAAGCTCTGGGAGTTGGTGATAGACAGGGAAGCCTGGCATGCTGCAGTCCATGGAGTCACAAATAGTCAGACATGATTGAGAGACTCACCTGAATTAATTTATCCCTTCCGTCCTTTGCCTCCATTGCCTGGCTGATTTTATCCTTCTAATTCAATACAGTGTGCCAGGCTATGCTTTCTGTGTTATTTAGCAACTTCCCACTGTCTGGTTTACCCTTGATAGTGTTTATAACTCAATGATACTTTCTCAATTTTTCCTACCCCCACCTTCCCCTGCTCTGTCCAAATGTCTGTTCTTTACTAGATGCATCAGTACCATTTTTCTAGATTCCAAACATATGTGTTAATATACAATCTTTGTTTTTCTCTTTCTGACTTACTTCACTTTGTGTAACAGGTTCTAGTTTCATCCAGCTCACTACAACTGACTCAAATTCATTCATTTTTATGTTTGAATAATATTCTGTTTTATAAATACACCACAACTTCTTATCCATTAATTTGTCAATGAACACCTAGGTTGCTTCTATGTCCTGGATATTGTAAATATTGTTACCATGAACACTGGGGTACATGTAGTCTTTAGAATTGTGGTTTTCTCAGAATATATGCTGAGTAGAGTGATTGCTGGGTCATATGGTAGATTTATTCCTAGTTTTTAAAGAAATCTCAAACTATTTTACATAATGACTGTGTCAGTTTATATTCCAACTTACAGTGCAAGAGGATTCTGTTTTCTCCACACCCTTTCCAACAATTGTTTGTAGATTTTTGATGATGGCAATTCTGACTTGTGTAAGGTGACCTCATTTTAGTTTTGATTTCCATTTCTCTAATGAGGAATGTTGAGCATTTTTACATGTATTTATTGGCCATCTGTATGTCATCTTTGGAAAAATGTCTGTTTAGGCTTTCTGCCTATTTTTTTGATTGGGTTGTTTGTTTTTATTATATTGAGATATATGAGCTGCTTATATATTTTGGAGATTAACCTATTGTCAGTTACCTCATTTGCAATTATTTTCTCCCACTCTGAGGGTTGTCTTTCTTCTTGGCTATGGTTTTCTTTGTTGTGCCAAAGCTTTTACGTTTTATTAGGTCGCATTTCTTTATTTTTGTTTTTATTTCCATTATTCTAGCAGGTGGATCACAGAGAATCTTGAGAGATTTCTGTCAAAGAGAATACTACTTAAGTTTTCCTCTAAGAACTTTAAAGCTTCTGGTCTTACATTTAGGTCTTTAACCCATTTTGAGTTTATTTTTGTGTATGGAGTTAAGAAGTGTTCTAGTTTCATTCTTTCACAAGCAGCTGCCCATTTTTCCTAGCACCAATTATTGAAGAGACTGTCTTTTCTCTATGTATTCTTGTCCTCCTTGTCAAAAGATAAGGTGCCCATAGGTGTGTGGGTTTATCTGGGCTTTTTATCTTGTTCCATTGGTCTATATTTTTGTTTTCATACCAGCCTAACATACTGTCTAGATGACTGTAGCTTTGTAGTATAATTTGAAATCAGGGACGTTGATACTTCTGGGTCATTTTTCTTTCTCAAGTTTGCTTTGGCTATTCAGTCTTTTGTGTTTCCACAAAAACATTGTGATTTTTTTGTTGTTGTTCTAGTTTGAGAAAAATGCCATTTGTAATTTGATAAGGATTGTATTGAATCTGAATATTTATTTGGATAATATATTCATTTGACAATATTGATTCTTCCAATTCAAAAACATGGTATATCTCTCCATCAGTTTTTTGTAATCATTGATTTCTTCATCAGTGTCTTATAGTTTTCAAAATGTAGGTCTTTGTCTCCTTTTCTTTTCTCATTGCCAAGACTAGGACTTCCAAAACCCATATTGAATAATAGAGCTGGGAGTGTGCACCATTGTCTTGTTCCTGATCTTAGAGAAAATGCTTTCAGATTTTCAACAATGAGAATAATATTTGCTGTGGTGTTGTCATATCTGACCTTTATTATGCTGTGGTAGTTTCCTTCTATGACAATTTTCCAAAGGTTTTTTTTTACCATAAGTGAGTATTGAATTTCGTTGAAAGCTTTCTCCACAGCTATTGAGATGATCGTATGGTTTTATCTTTAAGTTTATTAATATTATGTATTATATTGATTAATTTGTGTATGTTGAAGAATATTTTCATACTGGGATGAATCATACTTGATCATGATGAATGATTCTTTTAATGTGTTGTTAGACACTATGTGATATAACTTGCTAAAGACTTTTACATCCATGCTTATCAGTAATATTGACCTGTAATTTTCTCTTTTTGCATGTGATATATTTGTCTGATTTTCATACAAGCACGATGGTGGCCTTGTAGAATGAGTTTGGGAGTTTTCCTCTTTCAGAAACTTTGTGGAAGTTTGAGCAGGATAGGTGTTAGCTCTTATTTAAACTGTTGATAGAATTCACCTGGGAAGGAATCTTGCCCTGGCCTTTTGTTTGTTGGAAGATTTTTTATTACAGTTTCAACTTCAGTGCATGTGATTGATCTGTTCCTATTTTCTACTTCTTCCTAGTTCAGTCTTGGAAGGTAGTACTTTTCTGAGAACTTGTCCATTTCTTCCAGGTTGCCTATTTTATTGGCATGTAGTTTTTTGTAGTAGCTTCTTATGATCCTTTGTATTTCTGTGTTGTCTGTTGTAACTTATCCTTTTTCATGTCTAATTTAATAGATTTTAGTCTTCTCCTTTTTCTCTTGATGAACATGGCTTATACCTTATCAACTTTATTTTCTCAAATAACCAGCTTTTAGTTTTATTAATCTTTGCTATGTTTTCCTTCATTTCTGCTCTGATATTTATAAATTCTTTCCTTCTACTAATTTTCAAGTATTTTTGTTCTTCTTTTTCTAGTTGCTTTAAGTGTAAGATTAGGTGGTTTATTTGACTTTTTTTCTTGTTTCTTGAGAAATGTTTATATTGCTATAAACTTCCTTTAGCACTGCTTTTACTACATCTGATATGTTTTGAGTTGTCATCTTTTCTCTGTTGTTTCTGGATATTGCTTGATTTACTCTCTGATTTCTTCAGTGACCTCTTGGCTATTTAGAAATGTATTATTTATCCTTCCTGTGTTAGCGTTTTCACAGTGTTTTTGGTTTTTTTCCCCTGTATGTGATATCTAATCTTATATAATTATCAGAAAAAAAAAAAATACTTGATACAGTTCCAATTTTCTTAAATTTAGCAAGGCTTGATTTGTGACCCAAGATGTGATCTATCCTGGAGATTGTTCCATATGCACTTGAGAAAAAAAATTGTATTCTACTGTTTCTTGATGAGCTATCATATAGCTATCAATTAGGTCTATCTCATTCAGGTGATGGAAAGGGAGGCCTGGCGTGCTGCAATTCATGGGGTTGCAAAGAGTCGAACACGACTTAGTGACTGAGCTGAACTGAACTGAACATACATATAGTTCAGTTCAGTTGAGTTGCTCAGTCGTGTCCGACTCTTTGCAACCCCATGTACTGCAGGATGTGAGGCCTCCCTGTCCATCACAAGCTCCCGGAGTTTACCCAAACTCATGTCCATTGAGTCGGTGATGCCATCCAACCATCTCATCCTCTGTCATTCCCTTCTCCTCCTACCTTCAATCTTCCCCAGCATCATGGTCTTTTCAAATGAGTCAGCTCTTCGCATCAGGTGGCCAAAGTATTGGAGTTTCAGCTTCAACATCAGACCTTCCAGTGAACGCCCAGGGCTGATCTCCTTTATGGACTGGTTAGATCTCCTTGCAGTCCAAGGGACTCTCAAGAGTCTTCTCCAGCACCACAGTTCAAAAGCATCAATTATTCTGCACTCAGCTTTCTTTACAGTCCATCTTGGTTGTAGTTTTTTTTTTTTTTTTTCTTTCATCACTTTATGTATATCTTGTCACTCCTTTTGGACCTGCAGAGGTTCTGCCAAAGAGCAACTGTTAACCTTATGTGGATTCCCTTGTATGTTACATATTGCTTTTACCTTGTTGCTTTTAATATGTGTTTCTTTTTAATTTTTAAAATTTGATTAATATATTTCTTGTCACTTTTTTTTTTTGAGGGGGTATGTTTATCCTGCATAGGAATCTCTGGGGTTCCTGGACATGGATGATTATTTCTTTCCAATTTTAGGGAAGTTTTCAACTATAATCTTCTCAAATGTTTTCTCATACCCTTCCTTTTTGTCTTCTTCTTCTGGGACTTGTATAATTTGAAAACTGGTGCACATAATGTTCTCCTAGAGGTCTCTGAGTCTGTCCCCATTTCCTTTCATACTTTTGCTCTATTCTACTCCACTTCATTTATTTCTACCATTCTATCTTCCAATTTACTTATCCATTCTTCTTCCTTAGTTATTCTGCTATTGATTCCCTACAGTGAATTTTTAGTCTCAGTTATTATGTTGTTCATTGTTAATTATCTGTTCTCTATTTCTTCTTGATACTTATTTGTTTCTTGTATCCTCTTAATTTGTGATTCCATTCTATTTATCTATGCCTCCATTTTATTTCTGAAATTTTGGATCATCTGTACTATCATTATCCTGTATGTTTTATCAGGTATACTGCTTACCTGTTTAGTCTTATTTCTTATTGTTTTGGCCTTATTTCTTTGTTTGGTCTGGTGAGCTTTTAGCATGCTCCTTCATCTGGTGCATGTTTCTCTGTCTTTTCATTTTGTTTAATTTGTTTAATGTGTTTCTGATCTTTCCGCATGCTGCAAGGTTGTAGTTCCTCTTAATTGTGGAGCCTGCCTCCACTGTGTGGGGCTGGGCCAGCACCTTGTGAAAGTTTCTTAGTGGAGGGGACTGGCTCCTGTGTTCTGGTGAGTGGAGCTGGATCGTCTCTCTATAGGTCAGTGTCACTCCCAGTGGTGTATTATGGTATGTCTGTGAGTTTGGTATGACTTTGGGGAGTCTATCTGCTAGTGGATAGGGTTCAGCTTCTGTTTTTCTAGTTGTTTTTGTGTGGGGTGTATGGCACTGGAGCTTGCTACTTTGGATTGGGTCACATCTTGATGTTGAGATATAGGCCTTTGGGAGAGCTTTTGCTGATTAGTATTCCACAGGGTCAGGTGTTCTCTGATGACCCGATGTCCTAGATTTGTATCTCCTATCTTGAAGGTTCAGGCCTGACTGCTGGCTGGAGCACCAAGACTTCATGGGCCACACAGCACAGAAGGGAAAAATAAAGAAATTGGGGGGGAAAAAATCAAACCTACCCACAGACAGAAAAGAGCAAATAGACAAAACTTTAACACAATTGATAAAAATCAACATTAATCAGATAGGAAAACAGAAAGAAATTTACACTTACCAAAAGAAAAAGAGAAAGAACAAGAAAAAAGGAACCAAAAAAGAGAGATGCAGAGAGGGAGAGAGGGCGATTAAACCAGTGAACAAACCTATAAATAAAAACATAGACTAAAAACTAGAGTCACAAGATACAAAACTGAAAAATATGGGAAAAATTCAATATAATGAAAAGGTATTGTAGAAATTGGGGAAAATAAAATAAAATGAATGTATTTAAAAATAAAGGCATCACAAAAGGAAAACGTAAGCATAAAATTAAAAATGAATTAATGAGATAGGAACAATTGTAGAACAAAATGAAAAAAATGAACAAAAATGTTTATACATATTTATAGAAAGAATAGAAGTAAGAAGATCATTATCCTGTGGATGTCAGCTGTCTTTACCACACAATGAGTTCCAACCAATCTGCCTACTCATAAAGTCCTCCAATATTTCTAGGAATGTCTCTGGGCCTGCTATGAGCACTGTGTGATCAACTCTTACTCAGATCTGGCCTTACTCCACTTTGTCCTTGCTTCCAAATTCCACAATTGCCCCCAAAATTCAGTCTCAAGCTAACTATAGGAAGTTAACCTGTTGTACATGCTGCTGCAGAGGTGAATTCCCTTCTTCTTCTTTGGTCACACAGCCCCTGGTATTGAGCTTTGGTTTTGGCCCCACTTCTGCTTGTAGGCTACCATCTGGCATCTGATACCTACGCAGACAAGAGGGAGCAAATTTCTCAGTCAGACTGGGAAGAGGGAGGAGTATAGTAGCCACCATGGGATGTGTGTGGTGTGCCTGAAACAATAGAGACCTATGGGAAGTTGCCACAGTCTGAGGTGAGTTGTGTGCTCTCCCAGGGGAACTATCATTGTTTTTCAATGGTGCAAAAATGAAAACCTGATGATACTGGCACAAGATCATGTTTTCATGAATATTGCAAATTTGATTGAAACCTATTTATTGTTAAAATTATCAATCTAAATCTCCCATATTTCTATCAGAAGATTTTTTTTCTAAAATATTCTTAAGATCAATAAGGTAGAAATTGGAATATTTTATTATTGTACTCTATGCAATTTTTCTATATACTTTATTACCTTTTAATCATGCCTTGATACAAATATATATTTGACATTATTAAATAGAATAATATAAACATAATAATTTGGAATTAAATGTGTTACCTTCTCCACTCATCTCTTCTTTCGGTGAATGAATGTTGTCGTTGCATTCCAAGTAATATACTAAAAAAAGGGGACATAAGATTGAATAAGATGAACAGAATCCCTATCCTCATGGAATTGTTTTACTGGAAGTAAGACATAGATCAAAAATACTAAATATTCAGAGTGTAGCACGAGGGCAATCAGAATTGCCAACATCAAATAAACACTGAAGCTATAACCTTGTATGCTCTTAGGACACAGGTGACAAATTTTTAAAGCACTTTATATTGGTATTATATCCAGCTAAAGCAAAACAGGACTTAATGTCATAAGAGATAACATTGGCCAGAGGCAGAATTTGTTACTGCTAATTCCCCATCCTTCACTAGACACTTAACAGCTTAACTTCAAAAGACTTCTGAGGAGAGGAATAATTTTGATGAAAATCCACATAGATAGAAAGATAGATCTATAGGTCCAAAATAAATACTCGTTTGAGTGCTCTAATTAAAATAGCTTTATAAATATCATTATAGTCAAAGACATCATCTTAAAAAAGTTGTAAATAGCCTTAAATTTTCCTGTAAAAATGGAGATGAACAGGGTTAAGTTAATCATATAAGTAATCTGTCTGGATTCTGAAATTGACAAACCTCACAATATCGAGGAATAAAGAGTTACATATCCTCTATTTTCATATCTATAATACGGATAGCTTCCAGGAATTTGGTCATATCATTGAACTTTCTGAGAAGACCTCATAGAAAAAAGGTAAAACATTTTATTTAAATTATAGCACACTGTGTGGCTGTCAGAAAAAAAATGTTTATATGCATACCTTTATATGTGCCTTATGTTTGTATGTCTGTATGTATACACCTATTGAACAAAAGCAAAGATAGACACACATATACACTTTTGGGAGCTTTTTCTGCTTTTACCTTCTTAATAGTATACCAAGAATATATTCATCATTTATTACAAATATCATTGACTTTCTAGGAGTTAGAAAACAATGATCATTTGAATAAGCTTTGTGCCATGAAAGATACACTCAGTATATCAAACACATACGACTTTTTAATCTTTGCTATTAGAGCAAAATGGGTTTTAAAACTAGACCCATGCTGCATAATGATCATGCAAATAACCTTTTAAATAAATAAATCGACATGTCTCTATGGCTCAAGACATGATGAATACAGTGACTGAAATTTCCTGTTTGTTTTATATCTTAAGATATCAAGAGTGTGTTCTTGTTTATTTAATATATTCATTATAATAATAGCATTATTGTTTTTTTTCAGGTAGTGAACTATTACTGGTTTTCTTCCATGAGATTGCATTTATCTTCTCAGGTTAGTTGGGGGGATAAAAATTCAGATAATATTTTTAGAAAAAATGAGTAAAATATTTACCTTTACTCAGTATGAAGAATTGAATACATTAAAATTTACCTTTGTGGGATTTTCAACTTGTTATCTATTGTATTTTGTGGCTGCTCTAGGACACAGGCAATCATCCAGATTCTGAAGCTAGAATTGCTCAACCATGTGTTAGCTATCTAATGCTAGACAGACTTGGTAAAATTGAAACAAGAAAGTGTCTACTTTGTAAAGTATCAATAATTAATAAGAATTAAGTGAATTAATGCATATGAAGCACTTATAGTGCCTGGCATATGATCAGTATTCTAGATATACTGGCTGATACTGTTCCCAAGTAGTAAAAGGAAAATATCTATTTTCCATATTGGATATAATGGTAATTAAAAAAAAAAAAATCTTTGAATTTATGTTGCTGTTTCATGAAGTGTTCTGAGGTGATATTTCTAATTTGCAAGGTATACTTTTTTAAAATGTATTTTCCATGCATAGATAAATAAAGAGGTAGAAAGGAGACACAACTAATCATATTCCTAAATTGCTTCTTTGAATAACCTTCTGGCACAGACCCAAACTCAAATTCATTTCTGTATTCTCTGAGCATAAACATCCCTCATCTTGAAGTCACTACTTTTAATGTAGCTTCAGGCACTTTATGCTGCTGCTGCTAAGTCAGTTCAGTCGTGTCCGACTCTGTGTGACCCCATAGACGTCAGCCCACCAGGCTCCCCCGTCCATGGGATTCTCCAGGCAAGAACACTGGAGTGGGTTGCCATTTTCTTCTCCAATGTGTGAAAGTGAAAAGTGAAAGTGAAGTCGCTCAGTCGTGTCCGACTCTTAGCGATCTCATGGACTGCAGCCCACCAGGCTCCTCCATCCATGGGATTTTCCAGGCAAGAGTACTGGAGTGGGGTGCCATTGCCTTCTCCTCAGGCACTTTATAGCTTCAATCACAGATGACTTGAAGAGGTGACCCTTAGGGTTTGAAAGCTCTAAGTTTTTTACATGTTTCTCTGATAAAGGCAATTCCTTCATCCCTACCTATTTCCTTCTAGGCAACAGGTCTTGGTGTTACCTTAACTTTTAGCTAAAACTCTGATTTAAATCTGACTTATGTTTCTCAGAATTTCCTCAGGAAATTATAAAGCTTATACAAGAGACCCTGTGGTCCTCTCATTCCTCACTCCCAAGTCATATTTATAAAGTTTAGAAAAATGTAGGGAATTCCTTGGCAGTCCAGCAGTTAAGACTCAGCACTTTCACTGCTGGGGTCCAGGTTTAATTTTAATTCCTGGTCTGGGGAAGGCTTGGAAAAATGTAGAGGAAAATCCCATAAATTTGCATTTGTACAATTTTGTTACTTTTCACTGAAACTAGGATACACTGTTATACCATCAGTATGCTTTTCATAATATCTGTGTTTCATGATATACCTTCACTTTATTGTTGTTTTTCAGTCGCTCAGACATGTCTGACTCTTTGCGACTCCATAGACTGCAGCACAGCAAACTTCCCTGTTCCTCACCATCTCCTGGTGTGTACTCAACCTCATGTCCATTGAGTCAGCGATGCCATCCAATCATTTTGATCTCTGTTTTCCCCTTCTCCTCCTGACTTCTATCTTTCCTGGTCTCAGAGACTTTTCTAATGAGTCTGCTCTTCACATTAGGTGGCCAAAGTATTGGAGCCTCAGCATCAGTCCTTGCAATGAATATTCAGTGTTGATTTTCTTTAGGATTGACTGGTTTGATTTCCTTGATGTCCAAGGGACTCTCAAGAGTCTTCTCTTCACCTTAGCGTTGCCCTATCAGGTTTAGGGGAACCACACTTAGGTAAATTTGTTGATAAAGCCAATTATTTTATATTATTATGTTAAAAGCAGAAAACTTTATTTCAGAATTATTATATACATATCATAGCATATTTTAAAAGCAACAAGAAGTCCAAAAAGTGACTACCATAACACTTGTGTCACAGATTATTGTTATTTTTATTGAGGAAAAGGACCGATATTATTTGAAGTAAAAATAAAATATAGAGATATAATATAGATGGAAAAGAAGGCAAATTTCCAGTGTACAGAGATAACAACTGCTAATTCTAAAAACATACTTGACATACAATATATTTATGATATATTTAAACATATATTCATTATATATCAAATAACAAGTATGCAATGTGTTAATAATATGTTCTATGATTTGTGCTTTGTTGTGACCTTCTTTATACAATGAATAATATATATTAACCCCTTTCTATATTTTTGAAATACACTTTGAGAAAAATATTTATATTCCATATGTTACTTAACCATTTCTCTATTGTGGAATAAGTTGTTTACTGTATTGCACTCTAATTATAAGTGATGTTGCAATGCATATTATTACTCATAAATTTTTATACTTCCTTTTGTTCTGATTTAAGACATTTCCTAAAAGTAGACATTGAAATCAAAAGACTTAGACTTGGTAATAATTTAATTAAATGGTAATAGATTATAGGTTTGAAGTGAGATTTATTTATTTGGATATGTGAAAACAAGAGTGATTATAGAAGATTTGGAAATTTGGGGCTTCCCTGATAGCTCAGTTGGTAAAGAATCCACCTGTAATGAAGGAGACTCCAATTTGATTCCTGGGTTGGGAAGATCCACTGGAGAAGGGATAGGCTACCCACTCCAGTATTCGTGGGCTTCCCTTGTGGCTCAGCTAGTAAAGAATCTGCCTGAAGTGTGGGAGACCTAGCTTAGATCCCTGGGTTTGGAAGATCCCCTGGAAAAGGGAAAGGATACACACTCCAGTATTCTGGCTGGAGAATTCCATGGATTGTATAGTCCATGGGGTCACAAAGAATTGGACATGACTGAGTGACTTTCACTTTCATAATGTGGTCAGTTAAGATTTATTTAAATATTTTAATATATAATAATTGTTATGTGTGTATATATGCATGTGTGTGTTTCTGTATGTGTGTGTGTGTGTGTGTGTGTGTGTGTGTGTGTATACATATATATATATATAGAAAGAGAGAGAGAGAGGGAGAGATGAAGAGAGGTACAATATATCCATATTATATATATATATATATAATAAAATGTATATTCACCCTTATTATTCATTGTAGCTGTGTTCAATACAGTTACAATGAACTCTGAATTAATTAATACTGAACCATTGCTCCTGGACATAATTAGGTTTCTGTGAGCCTCTGCTTGTAATTTTCATAAATTTCATTAATCAATCAATACATGACATTGTCTTAGCCATGCTTCTTTTAAAAATCATTCTGTTTAATATATATTGTTGATTCATGAACACTGAAATAATACTCAACAGCAGTACTGCTCATGCTTGAATGAAGTTTATGTAACAATATTTTCTCAGTGAAATATATCATAGACCTCTTGCACTTAGAAAAATGCACAGCATTTCAGCACTATATTTGAGAGCACTATATTTGAGAGCACTATATATTTAAACAATGAAATAACTAACAAAAAGGGTGAAAAGGTGAAATGACAAATAAAATTTTAAAAACTATATCTTACAGTATTAAAGATTAAGAGAGTTCAAGCAAGAAACCATAATGCAGTCTTTTCTTACCTCAGCTAGCAACTTGAGTATCAGGCAACTCAAATTATTTGCTACATGACATATGTCTGAATCACTGTGAAATTATAAGAATATTGATTTGGGGATTAAAAAGTAAAAGTTAGCAAGTAAGTAGATGGTAAAAATGGAATCCAAAAATAATATGGATTTACTTTAGAAATTTATGTCAATACTGACAAAGAGAGAGAAGCGATTTTACGTCTAAATGTGGTATGTGTGTGGACATGCATGCTCAGTCGTTTCAGTCTCATCTGACTCTTTGTGATTCCCCCATAGACTGTAGTCTGACAGGCTCCTCTGTCCGTGGAATTCTCCAGGAAAGAAGACTTGTGTGGGCTGCCATGCATTCCTCCAGAGGATCTTCCCTACCCAGGGATTAAACCCAGGTCTCCCACATTCTTTACTGCCTGAGACACCAGGGAAGCATTCCCCCACCGCCCACCACCACAAATGCTTTAACGTGTGGCCAAGCTCAGCAAAACTCTGCTTAGATTTTCAGTATTCATACCGAATCATGAGTTTGGCTAATACTAACCACTTCTTTTTTAATACCTGCAACATACTTTTGACAAATTACTCACTCATGACTAACCTTGTTGGTCCAGAAGCATTATAAATAAAAGAAGGACAACAAAGTCCATTTTAATCTGTATGATTAACGCTCACAATCTGATTAATTTTTACTGAAGATATACTGAATGTAAATTTCTTGGGAAGGAATCTTTACAGAATATGAACATGGTTAAAGCATTAAATTATGCATTGACTTCACAAATTAACTTTCAGAAAGTTGGCAACAGTGTACATTTCCACTACTGGTCAATGAGAATATATTTTGTTTTCATTTCATTCTTACTAAAACTTTTAATTTGCAATTTTGTAATAAAACATATTAAAATTCAAGTTTTCTTATAAATAGTTTGAACTTAATGAATTATTGGATTTTAAATATTTTTCAATAAATTGCTAGTTTTTTTGTCTTCCTAAGATTTCCATTAGCTTCCTTTGTTGTGCAAAAGTTTTTAAGTTTAGTTAGGCCCCATTTGTTTATTTTTGCTTTTATTTCCAATATTCTGGGAGGTGGATCATAGAGGATCTTGCTGTGATTTATGTTGGAGAGTGTTTTACCTATGTTCTCCTCTAGGAGTCTTATAGTTTCTGGTCTTACATTTAGATCTTTAATCCATTTTGAGTTTATTTTTGTGTATGGTGTTAGAAAGTGTTCTAGTTTCATTCTTTTACAAGTGGTTGACCAGTTTTCCCAGAACCACTTGTTAAAGAGGTTGTCTTTTTTCCATTGTATATCCTTGCCTCCTTTGTCAAAGATAAGGTGTCCATAGGTATGTGGATTTATCTCTGGGCTTTCTATTTTGTTCCCCATTGGTCTATATTTCTGTCTTTGTGCCAGTACCATACTGTCTTGATGACTGTGGCTTTGTAGTAGAGTCTGAAGTCAGGCAGGTTGATTCCTCCAGTTCCATTCTTCTTTCTCAAGATTGCTTTGGCTATTCGAGGTTTTTTGTATTTCCATACAAATTGTGAATTTTTTTGTTCTAGTTCTCTGAAAAATACCGTTGGTAGCTTAATAGGGAGTGCATTGAATCTATAGATTGCTTTGGGTAGTATACTCATTTTCACAATATTGATTCTTCCAATCCATGAACATGGTATATTTCTCCATCTATTTGTGTCCTCTTTGATTTCTTTCATGGGTGTTTAATAGTTTTCTATACATAGGTCTTTGTTTTTTAGGTAGATATACTCCTAATATTTTATTCTTGTTGTTGCAATGGTGAATGGTATTGTTTCCTTAATTTCTCTTTCTGTTTTCTCATTGTTAGTGTATAGGAATGCAAGAGGTTTCTGTGTGTTAATTTTATATCCTGCAACATTACTATATTCATTGATTAGCTCTGGTAATTTTCTGGTAGAGTCTTTAGAATTTTCTATGTAGGGGATCATGTTGTCTGCAAACAGAGACAGTTTCACTTCTTCTTTTCCTATATGGATTCCTTTCATTTATTTTTCTGCTCTGATTGCTGTGGCCAACACTTCCAAACTGATGTTGAATAGTAGTGGTGAGAGTGGGCACCCTTGTCTTATTCCTGACTTTAGGGGAAATGCTTTCAATTTTTCACCATTGGGGATAATGTTTGCTGTGGGTTTGCCGTATGTAGCTTTTATTATGTTGAGGTATGTTCCTTCTATTCCTGCTTTCTGGAGAGTTTTTATCATAAATGGATGTTGAATTTTGTCACAGGCTTTTTCTGCATCTATTGGTTATCTCAATGCAGATGGCTAACAAACACATGAAAAGATGCTCAACATCACTCATTATAAGAGAGATGCAAATCAAAACCACAGTGATGTACACCGACATGCCAGTCAGAATGGCTGCTATCCAAAAGTCTACAAGCAATAAATGTTGGAGAGGGTGTGGAGAAAAGGGAACCCACTTACACTATTGGTGGGAATGCAAATTAGTCCAGCCACTATGGAGAACAGTATGGAGATTCCTTAAAAAACTGGAAATAGAACTGCCATATGACCCAGCAATCCCACTCCTGGGCATACACACTGAGGAAACCAGATCTGAAAGAGACACTTGTACCCCAATGTTCATCAGAGCACAGTTTATAAGAGCCAGGACATGGAAGCTACCTAGATGCCCATCAGCAGACGAATGGATAAGGAAGCTGTGGTACATATACACAATGGGATATTACTCAGCCATTAAAAAGAACACATTTGAATCAGTTCTAATAAGATCGATGAAACTGGAGCCCATTATACAGAGTGAAGTAAGCCAGAAAGATAAACACCAATACAGTATACTAATGCATATATATGGAATTTAAAAAGATGGTAACAATAATCCTATATGCAAGACAGAAAAAGAGACACAGATGTATAGAATAGACTTTGGGACTCTGTGGGAGAAGGCGAGGGTGGGATGATCTGAGAGAATAGCATTGAAACATGTATATTATCAAGTGTGAAACAGCTCGCCAGTCCAGGTTGGATGCATGAGACAAGTGCTCAGAGCTTGTGCATTGGGAAGACCCAGAGGGATGGGATGGGGAGGGAGGTGGGAGGGGGGATCGGGATGGGGAACACATGTAAATCCACGGCTGATTCATGTCAATGTATGGCAAAACCCTCTACAATATTGTAAAGTAATTAGTCTCCAACTAATAAAAATAAATGGAAAAAAAAAAAAAAAACTACAGCACAGAGGTACTGTTTACAACATTAAAAAAAAAAAAAAAGAAAGAAAGAAAAAAGAAGAGTTCTGGAGATGTACGGTGGTGATGGGTGCACAACATTGCAATATACCTACAACTACTGAATTGTACACTTACTATTGGTTCAGATGGGAAATTTTATGATTTGTCTCTTTTTCCAAAATTAAAAAAAAAATAATTAAAACAAAAAGCTTTCCATTAGCATGTTGATGATTCAGATTATAAAATTCAGCCTGATTCTTTTTTTTTTTTTTTTTTGCTAAAATGGGGAATTTTACTTCTATTTATTTTCTGAATTGATCTATGGACTTAGAAACAAGCGTGTACTTAATATATATTATTCTCTCTAAATAATACACAATTTGAGATTTATTTTATATGTCAGTACCTCTAGTTTCCTTATCCCAATTCTCTCCTACAAAACAAAAACAACAAAAAACTTTTGGATCAAATATTTACTATAGCTACAAGCAGAACATTTACAAAAAGTATAAACCACTGCATATTCGAAAATTAGGAAAAGTAACATAAAGGTAAAGATGTTAAGGTAAAGGTAAACAAATTAAAAATTGATTTTTTTCTTCAACTATTTTTTAATCATCATTTTATAAGAATGTAGCTCTTAGTTCTCAGACCAATTCCTGCCAGTTCCTTTCCTGCCACATTACTAGTAAGAGGTTTTATACCATTTAAAGTTTTACCTCCATCTAGTATCTAAACTAATATTAAACCGCTGTGGTTGCATACTTCCAGCATCATCACTGGACACAGAGTCCAAAAATGAATTGCTCTTCAATCAGTGTTAGAATACTTACTATCCATGCCCTGTCATTTCCTCAGCTGACCAGAACTCTTCCCCAGAAATCACACCATGGTATCTCCTTGTAATTTCTTGTATAGGATCCTATTTGTATCAAAGCTGACCTCATTTCACTAACTCTTACCTTACCCATGAAGATCATCTTGAATCATGATCTTCAGAAAATTACTTTCTAATATCTTCAGCTCAAATATTTAAAGTATTAGTTCCATCATACTACACGTTTCCTTACTTTATTTTATTAGTACAGTGACTATCTGTATCACTAGTTCATTTACATTTTGATGCCTCTATTATTATCTTGAGAATAATACTTATTGTTGTTGTTCAGTCACTACAATGTGTCCAACTCTTTGGGATCCCATGGACTGAAGCATGCCAGGCTTTCCTGTCCTTCACTATCTTCTGGAGTTTGCTCAAACTTATGTCCATTGAGTCAGTGATGCCATCCAATCATCTCATCTTCTGTCACTCACTTCTTGTCCTGCTCCCAATCTTTTCCAACATCAGTGTCTTTTCCAATGAGTCAATCCTCCACATCAGGTGGCCAAAGTATTAGAACCTTAGCTTCAGCATCAGTCCTTCCAGTGACTATTCAGGGTTGATTTCTGGTTTGATATCTTTACAGTCCAAAGGACTCTTGAGTCTTCTCCAGCACCATAATCTGAAAACTTCAATTCTTCAACACTCAGGCTCTTTAGGGTCCAATTCTCACAGCTGTACATGATGCAAAGACAGGCACAATAAGGGACAGAAATTGCAAAACTGAGAAGCAGAAGAGATCAATAAGAGATGGCAAAAATACACAGAAGACCTGTACAAAAGAAGATATTAATGACCCCGGTAGCCATGATGATGTGGTCACTCATCTAGTCAGACATCCTGGAGTGTGAAGTCAAGTTGTCCTTAAGAAGCACTGATGCCAATAGAGTTAGTGGAGGTGATGGAATTTCAGCAGAGCTGTTTAAATCCTAAAAGATAGTGTTACTAAAGAGCTGCACTCGGTAAGCTAGCAAATTTGGAAAATTTACCAAAGTGCTGCACTAAATATGTCACCAAATTTGGAAAATCCAGCAGTTGGTTACAGGACTAGACAAGGTCATTCTTCATTCCAGTTCCCAAGAAGGGCAGTGCTAGAGAATGTACAAACTACCAGACAGTTTTACTCACTTCCCATGCTAGTAAGGTTAAAATCCTTCAAGCTAGGATTCATCAAAACCTGAATTGAGAACTTCCAGATTGAAAAACTGGGTTTAGAAAAGGCAGAGAAACTAGAGATGAAATTGCCAACATTCATGGGATCATAGAGAAAGCAAGAGCATTCCAGAAAAACATCTACTTTGGTTTCATTGACTATACTGAAGCCTTTGACTGTGTAAATCATAACAATCAGTGGAAAACTCTTAAAGAGAAAGGAATGGCAGACCATCTTACTTGTCTCCTGAGAAACCTGTATATGGGTCAAGAAGCAACAGTTCGAACATTGTATGGAACAACTGACTGGTTCAAAATTGAGACAGGAGTATGACAAGGCTATATATTTTCACTCTGTTTATTTAACTTATACACAGAGGACATCAAATAAAATGTTGGACTTGATGAGCTACAAGCTGGAATCAAGATTGCCAGGAGAAATATCAACAGCTTCAGATATGCAGATAATACCACTCTAATGGCAGAAAGTGAAGACGAACTAGAGTGGCTCTTGATGGGGGAAAATAGAGAAAAATGAAAAATGGCTTAAAACTCAACATTCAAAACTCTAAGATCATGGCATCTGATCCCATCACTTCATGGCAAATAGAATGGGAAAAGGTAGAAGCAATGACAGATTTCCTCTTTTTGGGCTCTCAAATCACTGTGGAAGATGACCACAGCCATGAAATTAGAAGACAATTGCTTCTTGGAAGGAAAGATACTATAAACCTAGACAGAGTATTAAAAATCAAAGACATCACTTTGACAACAGAGGTCTGTATAGTCAAGGCTATGGTCTTTCCAGTAGTCATGTACAGATGTGAGAGTTGGACCATAAGAAGGCAGAGTGACAAGGAACTGATGCTTTTGAATTGTGGTGCTGTAGTAGACTCTTGAGAATCCCTTGGACAGCAAGGATATCAAACCAGTCAATCCTAAAATAAATCAGCCTTGAATATTCATTGAAAGGACTGATGCTGAAGCTGAAGTTCCAATACTTTGGCCACCTAATGCGACCAGCTAACTCACTGGGAAATGCACAGGTGCTGGGAAAGATTGAAAGCAGGAAAAGATGGCATCATAGTATAACATGATTGGATGGCGTTACTGATTAAATGGACATGAACTTGGGCAAACTCCAAGAGATGGTGAGGGACAGGGAGGCCTAGCATGCTGCAGTTGATGGGGCTGCGAAGAATTGGACACAACTTAACAACTGAAAAACAACAACAACTACATAATTACTGGAAAAACCATAGCTTTCACTATATGCACCTCCTTTGGGAAATTGATGTCTCTGCTTTTTAATACACTATCTAGTTTTGTAATATCTTTACTTTCAAAAAGCAAGTGTCTTTAAATTTCATGGTTGTGGTCACCATCTGAAGTGACTTTGGAGCCCAAGAAAAGAAAATCTGTCACTGCTTCTACTTTTGCCCCTTCTGTTTGAGGTGAAGTGTTGGGCCCAGATGCCACAGTCTTAGTTTTTTAAATGCTGAGTTTCAAGGCAGCTTTTTTACCCTCCTCTTTCACCTCCATCAAGCTCCTCTACACTTTCTGCCATTAGGGTGGTATCATCTGCATATCTGAGGCTGTTGACTTCTCTCCTGGAAATGTTGATTCTAGTTTGTGATTCATACATCCAGGCATTTCATATGATGTGCTCTGTATACAACTTAAATAAGTAAGGAATAATGTTATTTAGCATTTAATCATGTATTAGTATATACAAAATATAATTATAGATATAGATGCTTTTAAAAATGTCTCATCCATATAGCATAGAGTCTCTCTCTCTCTCTGGAGCAAATGTGTATAAGGTACAGGGTTACGTGATATCTCTCTCCATAGCAATTTGATCATGTTTGCTAATAGTCCCATGTATAAGATCAGGGTTTCTTTATCTCAGGCTGATTTACCTATAACACATTCTACTGAATGTGTCAGGTCACTTGGCACTCATCATATTAACACTGAAGATTGGAGTTTAAGGCTTCATCACAGTAATGTTGCTCTGACAATAACCAGTGCAATTAGTGATAAATTGTCTTTCATCTCCAACCCCTGAATCTCGTATCTTCTCCCTATATCAATGAAACTGGGAAGATAACTTGCTATCTTGTAAGTATGGTACAATCTCGTCTTTCCTAGTTTGCCAAGATAGATTGTACAAAAGATTGCTAGACTCTTCAAAATAATGGTATCTAAACTTTTAGATTGTTTTTATACTAACAGTTTAATTTAATCTTTACCACACCTCTGAAATGTAGAACTAATGATGTTAACTTTAAATCATTATATAGAGGGACTTAGTTAAACTCATTGAAACCTAACTTTTTATTTGTGAAAATGATACTACCTTATGAGATTTTATGCAAAGTAAAATAGTTGATAAACATAAAATGTTTAAGAGTAACTACAACAGAGTTTGTCCTTAGTGTGTCTGTAAAATCACACCCCCCATACTTTATTCTGAGATATTATGGTTATCCAATTACTTATTCAAGTGGTTCTCCTTGATCAATCTTTATATTGTGCACTCAAATATTTATTTATGCTATCAATATATTATTCATATATAATAACATGATTGTTTACATTTAGCTTTCTTAAATGTTTATGTAAGTTGTAAGCACTTTGAGAGCTGAGTCTAAACCATATGCAGTCTATTTTACTACCAGAATTCATGATAACATCAAGTCTGCATTGGAGATTAATGTCTCATAAGTATACCCTAAAATCTAAATATATTCTAAAACCTCTTCATGTTGGTCCAGTGAATAAATAATTTTGGACTTATTTATTTTAAATTGTTTTATAGATCAATTTTTTATAATTGTTTTTTTTTTCTTTCAACACTTTAAGAAAAAATATATGGATGTTTATTTGTAGATACAGAGAATGTTGCCTTACATCAGAAAAACTTTCACAAAGTAATTGTTCTTGTGATACATACAGTAACAAAGATGTCCAAAAATCTGGGTTGCACAGGTGACTTTCTCAAACATAGTATCATAGAACAGGAAGTTAGTAAGATGAGCACAAGAGAGTTATGTTATAATGTAAACACCATTAATGTAATTACAACTAGGAAATAATATTCCTGGAAATGACACACATTTTTATCTAATTCAATTTTATGCTTCTACTTACTTATATGAATGCTAAAATTTTATTTAATTTTACTTGGTTTACTACTGGCAAAACTTTAAAAGCAATTTTAAAGTTAAAGAGTACACTTGTATTACATATGTAAATATAGGTGTCTTACATCTGTGTGTAGTTGCTCAGTCGTGTCTGACTCTTTGTGACCATGTGGACTGTAGCCCACTAGGCTTCTCTATCCATGGGTTTTGCCATGCAAGAATACTGGAGTGGACAGCCATTTCCTTTTCCAAGGGATCTTCCCTACCAGGGATTGAACTCACATCTCCTGCATAAGCAGGGGAATTCTTTACCACTATACCACCTGCAAGTTCTAGCTTATATCTAGAAATTCTATATTTTGAAAATTTCCAGAATTATACGGAATAGTATTAAGCATAAAATAGAGAGCTACTACTTGTGTTTTCAGTAGGCCAAGTAGAAAATAGGTACACAGAATGGAAATACAATTTAATTAATCTAAAGTAGAAATACATGAAATTAGTCCATCAAAAACATAATTTAGTGAGAAATAGCATAGACCATAGCTTTTTAAGATTCTTCTTATAGATTAATCTTGAAATTGAATTGACACTAAAATTAACTTCTTGTTTTCAGAGGACACAACAATTAGTTTTGAAGAAAACATATCCTTTATATTGATGTGTTGGAAATTATCAAAATCAGAATAACATTTAAAAACAATTTCAATATAATTGCAATAAAATTATTAAGTAAATAATTTCCATATCACATAGAAATTTTATAGTTTTTACTAGCTCTTTTCAAAAATTGAAAAAATAATGATTTAGATACTCAATTTCATGCATGTTCTATATAAACAAACTGTAATATTTGAAGCGAGTGAGCCGAAGTGGAAACAATGCACCGTGTGGATGTGTCTGGTGGTGAAAATAAACTTCATTTGCTGTAAAGAACAATATTGCAAAGGAGTATGGAATATTACGCCCATGATTCAAGATAAACTGGAAGTGGTCAAACAGGAGGTGGCAAGAGTGAACATTGAAATTTTAGGAATCAGTGAACTAAAATGGACCACATGGGTGAATTTAATTCAGACGACCGTGATATCTACTACTGTGGGCAAGAACCCCTTAGAAAAAATGGAATTGCCCTCATAGTCAACAAAAGAATCTGAAATGCTGCACTTGGGTACAATCTTAATAATGAAAGAATGATTTCTGTTCATTTTCAAGCCAAACCATTCAACATCACAGTAATCCAAGTCTATGGCTCAACTGCTAATGCCGAGGAAGATGAATGTGAATGGTTCTATGAAGATATACAAGACCTTCTGAAATAACATCCGAAAATATTCCTTGTCATCAGAGGGGACTAGAATGCAAAAGTAGGGAGTCAAGAGATACCTGGAGCAACAGGAAAGCTTGGTTGGAGTAAAAATGAAGCAGGGAAAAGGCTAACAGTTCTGCCAAGAGAATGCACTGATCATAGCAAACACCCTCTTCCAACAACACTAGGCGACTCTACACATGGACCTCATCAGATGGTCAATACCAAAGTCAGACTGATTATATTCTTCACAGCCAAAGATGGAGAGGCTCTATGTGGTCACCAAAATCAAGACCGGGAGCTGACTATGGCTCAGATCATAAACTCTGTATTGTGAAATTTAAATTTAAATTGAAGAAAGTAAGGAAAACCACTATACAATTCAGGTATGAGCTAAATCAAATCCCTTATGATTATATGGTAGAAGTGACAAATAGACTCAAGAGATTAGATCTGATAAAAAGAGTGCCTGAAAAACTATGGATGAAGTTTGTAGCACTGTCCAGGAGGTGGTGATAAAAAAAAAAAATCCCAAGAGAAATAAATGAAAAAAGGCAAATTGGTTGTCTGAGGAGGAATAAAAACAGCTGAGAAAAGAAGAGAAGCAAAAGGCAAAGGAGAAAAGACAATATATGTCCGTCTAAATGCAGAGTTCCAAAGAAGAGCAATGAGAGATAAGAAAGCCTTACTCAGTGATCAACACAAATAAATGGAAGAAACAATAGAATGGGAAAGACTAGAAATCTCTTCAAGAAAATTAGAGATATCGAGGGAACATTTCATGCAAAATGGGCACAATAAAGGACAGAAATGGTATGGTTCTAATAGAAGCAGGAGATATTAAGAAGAGGTGGTAAGAATACACAGAAGAACAGTACAAAAGAGACTTCACTACCCAGATAAACACGATGGTGTGATCACTCACTGAGAGCCAGACATCCCAGAATGCAAAATCAAGAGGGCCTTAGGAAGCATCACTATGAACAAAGCTAGTGGAGGTGATGGAATTCCAGCTGAGCTACTTCAAATCCTAAAAAAATGATGCTGTGAAAGTGCTGCAGTCAAAATACCAGCAAACTTGGAAAACTCAGCAGTGGGCACAGGGCTGGAAAATATCAGTTTATTTTCCAATCCCAAAGAAAGGCAATGCCAAAGAATGTTCAAACCACCACACAATTGTATTTATTTCACATGCTCGTAAAGAAATGCTCAAAATTCTCCAGGCTAGGCTTCAACAGTATGTGAACCAAGAACTTCCAGATGTTCTAGGTGGATTTAGAAAAGGAAGAGGATCTAGAGGTCAAACTGCCAACATCCATTGGATCATAGAAAAAACAAGAGAAGTCTAGAAAAAGACATCTATTTCTGCTTCATTGACCACGATAAAGGTTTGACTGTGTGGATCACAAGTAACTGTGGAAAATTCTTCAAGAGACAATAATACTAGACCACCTTACTTGCCTCCTGAGAAACCAGTATAAAAGTCAAGAAGCAACAGTTAGAACCAGACATGCAATGATGGACTGGTTCCAAATTTGGAAAGAAATATGTCAAAGCTGTATATTTTCATCCCGCTTATTTAACTTGTATGCAAAGTACATCAAGAGAAATGCTAGGCTGAATGAACACAAGCTGGAGTCAAAATTGCCAGGAGAAGTATCAATAACCTTAAATATGCAGATGATACCATCCTTATGGCAGAAAGCGAAGAGGAACTAAAGACCCTCTTGATGAAAGTGAAAGAAGAGAGTTAAAAACATTGGCTTAAAGCTCATTCTAAAAGCTAATATCATGGCATCTGTCCCCATTACTTTATGACAAAAGATGGGGAAACTTTGGGAACAGTGAGGAATTTTATTTTCTTGGGCTCCAAAATCACTGCAGATGGTGACTGCAGCCTTGAAAATAAAAGACACTTGCACCTTGGAAGAAAAGCTATGGCAAATCTAGATAACATTTTCAAAAGCAGAGACATTACTTTGCCAACAAATGTCTGTCTAGTCAAAGCTGTGTTTTTCCACTAGTCATGTATGGATGTGAGAGTTGGACTATAAAGAAAGCTCAGAACCAAAGCATAGATGCTTTTGAACTGTGGTTTTGGAGAAGACTCTTGAGAATCTCTTGGACTGCAAGTAGGTCAAACCAATCAATCCTAAAGGAAATCAGTTCTGAATACTCATTGGAGGAACTGGCGCTAAAGCTGAAGCTCAATTACTCTGGCCACCTGATGCGAAGAGCCAACTCATCAGGAAAGGTCCTGATGATAGAAAAAATAGAGGGCAGTAAGAGAAGGGGACAAAAGAGGAAATAAAATTGGATGGCATCACAGACTCACTGGAGATGAGTTTGAGCAGGCTCCAGGACATTGTGAAGGACAGGGAAGGCTGTTGTGCTGCAATCCATGGGGTCACAAGTAGTCTCACATGACTGAGTGACTGAATAACAAAATATTAAATGATAAACCAATACTCTATGATGAGAAATAGAGCACTATGTCAAAGAACAATCTATTAGTATCAATAAAATTTACAGCAGAGGTTTGATTTTTGACTTAGTTATTTTTTTTATGAATTGCACAACACTAATACTTTAAAAACTAAGATCATGGCATTTGGTCCCATCATTTCATGGGAAATAGATGGGGAAACAGTGGAAACAGTGCCAGACTTTATTTTTTGGGGCTCCAAAATCACTGCAGATGGTGATTGCAGCCATGAAATTAAAAGATACTTACTCCTTGGAAGGAAAGTTATGACCAACCTAGACAGCATGTTAAAAAGCAGAGACATTACTTTGCCAACAAAGGTCCGTCTAGTCAAGGCTATGGTTTTTCCAGTGGTCATGTATGGATGTGAGAGTTGGACTGTGAAGAAAGCTGAGCACTGAAAAATTGAAGCTTTTGAACTGTGGTGTTGGAGAAGACTCTTGAGAGTCCCTTGGATTGCAAGGAGATCCAACCAGCCCATCCTAAAGGAGATCAGTCCTGGGTGTTCATTGGAAGGACTGATGCTGAAGCTGAAACGCCAATAGTTTGGCCACCTCATGAGAAAGGTTGACCCAATGGAAAAGACCCTGATGCTGGGAGGGACTGGGGGCAGGAGGAGAAGGGGACCACAGAGGATGAGAAGGCTGGATGGCATCACCGACTCGATGGACATGTGTTTGAGTTAACTCCAGGTGTTGGTGATGGACAGGGAGGCCTGATGTGCTGTGATTCATGGGGTTGCAAAGAGTCGGACATGACTGAACACCTGAACTGAACTGAACTGAATACTTCGAAAGAAAATGAAGAGATCATTCTAATACATATAAAAACATATTGAATTAATTTGGAGGATTATAGTTTTTGAATAAATATCTATTTATTATGGATAATAATTGTGCAAGTAGGTGACATTATTTAACTCATAGTTCTGGTGTGTCACTACTAGGCAATGAATATACCACGATATCTTGTTTCTTGTGTAACAAGGAAAATGTACATTTTTAGAGGAAACAAATCACAATTAGTTGTAAAATGTGCAACAGATGGTAGAACTTATAATCTTTCCATCAGACTAATATTTTACTGTCTGCAGTTTGAAATTTGCTTTTCCCAAAAGATGATGTTGGTTTGAAGCCATATTGATAGCTGGTACATTCCTAATGTAGTTAATTTGATATACCTCATCTATTAAATCCTGTACATTCTCCAAAATAACAGATGACAATTGTATTGACCACCTGGGAAAAGGCAATTTCAATAGAAAGAGAAAATGGATCTCCTGTTTTGGTGATTTTGCAGTTATGTTTTCTATCTGGGGTGACATTATTAATCACCAGCAGTTTATTTTGCTTTAAAAAAGTACACATTTTGAACCTAGACAATGATTAAGAATAATCTATGGACAGCTAACAGATGTTTTACTTCCCATAATTCCTAAATATGTAAAAATGTTTTTTTGAATATCAATCCAATTGAACATTTTCAGTATATGCTTTACAGATGCTACATTAAATTACCAATTAGATAATTAATTTATCTAATTTTGAACAAAATATATCTCACAGAGTGTTGAATGGTACCCAATTGCTTACATAAAAAATTGATTTATTTTTCAGAAAGTAAAACTATTCTTTATAATACAACATAATATCTGATTCTTTCAGGTTGAATAAAATGTATTATGGATTTCTTTGGTTTCAGCAAGACAAGTGATAATACATAATTAAGACAAGAGAAAACTAAACTATAGTGGCATTAAAAGTGTATGTTACAAAACTATTATTTTGACTTGCTTATATCACTGAGAATTGGATATCTTTCTAATAGAATCTTCTTGTATCATTGCAAAGCTATTCATAAGACTCATGTGTATTTGGGGATTTACAAAAACTCAAGGTCGAGTACAATGCATGAGACAGTGTGCTCAGGGCTGGTGCACTAGGCCAACCCTGAGGGATGGGATGGGGAGGGAGGTGAGAAGGGGGTTCATTATGGGGGACACATGTACACCCATAGCTGATTCATGTGAATGTATGGCAAAAACCACTACAATATTGTAAAGTAATTAGCTTCCAATTAAAATAAATAAATTAATTTATAAAAAAGAGAAAAAATATTCAATAATAAAGGTTATTTTTCTTATATGATAATATTTATTATCAAAATTTTCAAAAATATGCAAAATATATTTTAATCTTAAATGAATTGTAAGACAACAATATAGATACTTTCAAACAGTAGGAGACTTTATTAACTAATATCAGCTCAAACTAATCAATTTTAAAATATGTGAAATAGAAGATGTTGAGAGGGGTAAGATTGTTTAAGTGATCAGTAATGTTGTTATGAGAATATTTATGTGAAGTCAACTGAAGGTCTCTCAGTCATGTTTGACTCTTTGTGACACCATGGGTTGCAGTCAACCAGGCTCCTCTCTCCATGGGATTCTCCAAGCAAGAATAATGGAATGGAAAGCCATTTCCTTCTCCAGAGGATCGTCCTTACTCAGAAATCGAATTCGGGTCTCCCATATTGCAGGCAAATTCTTTACTGTCTGAGCCACCAGGGCAGCCCTGTGAATATTTATATATGAAGCTAAAATATCATACTCATTTTTATGACTTAATATAACTAAGTCATAGCATTTGAGCTTTACATTGGTTATCAATTATCAGAATTTTAGTGTTTAAATCATATGATATATGAAATAAAATGACAATAAAAATTTGTTTTAACCAAGTGATAGATGCTAATGTTCAAGAAAGTAACTGATTCATACAAGAATATATTTACTCCAGGTTTTTCAACTGAGGAGGTGTAATCAAAATGTATTCATTTGTAACATCTGATATATTAGACAATCTTTACTCACTCCAATTCCACATTTTCTCCAGTGTTTAAAATTCCATTTAAGCATATAATTAAATTAGATACCAAGGTTACTTCATGATAGTATATTATATTTAATATTAATTTTAAAAACATTAATAGTTAAGCTTGTGGGAAATTACTTTTTCTCACCTCTACAAAAAAATTAATTTGAACTAAAATGATACCTTATAATTAATGCACAATTATCATTGTATGTACTTAAATATATAATTGGGTATATAATTTTAAAAACTTAGATTGAAGTCACAATTATGCACTGCACATTAAAATTCAATGTACAGCATAATGTAATGTGCAAGAACATGTGAAATTCAAAAAGAATAAAATAAACAATATGCATATCAGTCAGTCAGTTCAGTCAATCAGTCGTGTCTGACTTTTTGCAACCGCTTGGACCACAGCAGGCTAGGCTACCCTATCTATAACCAACTCCTGGAGCTTGCTCAAACTTATGTCCATCGATTTGGTGATGCTATCCAACCATTGCATTCTCTATTGCCCACTTCTCCCGCCTTCAATCTTTCTCAACATCAGAAGCTTTTTTCCAATGAGTCAGTTCTTCGCATCAGGTGGCCAAAGGATTTCGAGTTTCAGTTTCAGCATCAGACCTTCCAATGAGTATTCAGGACTGATTTCCTTTAGGATGGACTGGTTGGATCTCGTTACAATCCAAGGGACTCTCAAGAGTCTTCTCCAACACCTCAGTTAAAAGCATCACTTCTTCAGTGCTCAGCTTTCTTTATAGTCCAACTCTTACATCCACACATGACTACAGGAAAAACCATAGCTTTGACTAGATGGACCTTTTTTGACAAAGTAATGTCTCTGATTTTTAGTATGCTTTTTATAGGTTTGTCATAATTTTTCTTCCAAAGGGTAAGTGTCTTTTAGTTTCATGGCTGCAATCACCATCTGCAGTGATTTTGGAGCCCAAGAAAATAAAGTCTGACACTGTTTCCACTGTTTCCCCATCTATTTCCCATGAAGTGATGGGACCAGATGCCATGACCTTCATTTTATGAATGTTGAGTTTCAAGCCAGCTTTTTCACTCTCTTTCACTTTCATCGAGAGGCTCTTCAGTTCTTCTTCAATTTCTATCATAAGGATGGTGTCATCTGTGTACCTGAGGTTATTGATATTTCTCTCGGCAATCTTGATTCCAGCTTGTGCTTCATCCAGCCCAACATTTCACATGATTTATTCTGCATATAAGTTAAATAACCAGAGTGATAATATACAGCCTTGACATACTCCTTTCCCAATTTGGAACCAATCTGTCATTCTATGTCCAGTTATAACAGTTGCTTCTTGACCTGTGTACAGATTTCTCAGGAGGCAGGTTAGGTGGTCTGGTATTCCCATATCTTGAAGAATTTTTCACAGTCTGTTGTGTTCCACACAGTCAAAGGCTTTGGTGTCATCAATAAAACAGAAGAAGGTGTTTTTCTTGATATGTGTATAACATATAATATACTTTTCTGGATATGCATATGATATGAATAAAACAAATAGTAAAAAGATGCATTTGTATGATGCTACATCTCAGAATCCTTGCAGTTATCTAATTATCATAAAATTATTATTTAGCATAATCTCTATAGGAATGAGAAAGCAGGATTCAGAGTTGAAATATGATTCTAGGTAGTGGGTGAAATATTATTATTGTTGACAAAAGGTTGCCTTTACATTTAGGGTCGAAATAATTTATCAATTTAATAGTCTGTAGAAAGAGTTCTTCTGACATGGTGAAGCAAACCTACTAAAGTCTATATTCCTCACTTACTCTTAAACTTCTACTCTTAAACCTGCAAAAAGGAACTACAATAAATAAAGCTGAGCAATAGAAGGGAATCAAAACTCAGAGAATAACCTACAAAGTATGTGTTTTCCACTGTTTTCCCATTTTATTTGAAGGGTTTTCTGTGAGGGCATCACTAGTTTCAGCTGTGGGAAAAGCAAATGAGTAAAGATAGTGGTCCATTTTTTTCACCAGAAGAACCGGAAATAAAGATACCAATAGACCAGGTAGTGAGCAGCAGAGGAGAACTCAGAGAGGAAAGTGCACGAGCAACACAGTAAACACACTGAAGACTGAATTCCTATTTGATCTGGTCCATGTTTCAGATTAAACCCTAATGAAAAGCATAGAGAACTGATCCAAAACAGATTTAATAATAGAATCTATATTTAAACTGGAGTCTATTTTCAGATTAAATGAGTAAATTGTATAGAAAACAAACAAAAACAGTGTAGCAAAATCTTCAAAACCTGAGCTGAAATTAGAACCCACTCAGGGGAGATCAAACTAGGACAAACCTAAGGAAATGAACCATTAATATTAATTGAAATGACTGATGCTGAAGCTCCAATGCTTTGGCCACCTGATGTGAAGAGTCAACTCATTGGAAAAGACCCTAATTCTGGGAAAGATTGAGAGCAGGAGGAGAAAGGGGTGACAGAGGAAGAGATGGTTGGATGGCATCACTAATTCAATGGACTTAAATTTGAGCAAACTTTGGAAGATGGTTAAGTACAGGGAAGCCTGGCATGGTGAAGTACATGGAATCACAAAAAGTAGGACAGGACTTAGCAACTGAACAACTTGGGAGGTAAAAAATAAACTTTAGGAAAAAAACAAACAAACAAGATGAGTTGATTCATACCACACATACAAATACAGAAACAAAAAAAAAAAGAGTTGTAACAAGCTTGGAGTCTATAAAATATAATATTCAATATATTTCAGATGTAATACAAAATTGCTTAACATACAAAGAACCTACCAAATATTATCAACTCCCAAAGGAAGGACAGTCAATAGATGACTCAGCTGTTGGAATTGTCATAAAAATCATTTAAACCAGCTTTTATAGTCAAATTCTATTATGTAGTTATAAATATACTTGAAATAAATAGAAAGATAAATGTTGTAAGTAAGGGGAAAAGTCTGTAAGATTTTTGTAGCTATGGGACAACAAAATACAAATATCAAAAATAATATATCCTTCAGATATATGTAGAAAAATAAAGATAATAGAGGGTGGAATCAGAGAATTTTAAATTTGATGAATAATAATTCTCCATGTTTAAGTACTGAAAAAGAGAGAGGGAATGAAAGATGAAAATTAAATGAGCAAAACTACAGAAAAATATAAAATATTAATATTCTAATATAAATTTTCAGAAGAGGAGAAAATTTGAGGTATTAAAATATATTTGAAGAAATAATGGTGAAAAATTCTAATACAGTGAAAGATAAGTTTACAGATTGAAGAAGCTCACTGGATTAAAAAAAGCAGGTAAATTAAAAAAAAAAAAAAAAAAGCCAAGCATACATGTCATGCTTGGATGACTGAAAAACAATGATTAATTAAAAAAATAAAAATAAAAGCCTTTGGAGGAAAATAAAAAAGAAATGTAAAAGAACTTAGAAAAATTACAATGAAATGATACCAACTTCAAATAACTCAAAAGAAAATGAGAACAAAGTAACAGAAAACAAAAGCAAATAAGATAAAAAGGAAAGTAATCAAGTAATAAACAAAACTATTCAGCTGACAGTTTAGGGATGAGAAATAGTCCTTCTAACCAAAAGTGTTGTGATAATTGGATATTAATATTCACAATATTTAAAAACTGGACTTACCTTTCCTCATTCATGTTTAAGTGTTAATTAAAAATAGATCTAAGTTCTAAACTTACTAGATTAAACTATACAAATTTTAGAAGATAGTTTAGAGTAAATTTGTGACATTGTGTAACACTATTTTTTAAGGTGTGACTTCAAAAGGAAATACAGCTCTAAGAAAGATGTGTATGTTATGTGTATGCATGTGTATTAAATATTGAGTATCCAGACTACATATAGGACTTTCACAGCTCATCAATAAGATGACAATTAACCCAATTTAAAATTATCAAAAGGCTTGAATACACATTTCACAAAAGAGGATATACAGATAGTCAATAGGCACATACACAGTTATTTAACATAAATAGTCACTCAGTTCAGTTCAGTTGCTTCAGTTCAGTTCAGTTCAGTTCAGTCGCTCAGTCGTGTCCGATTCTTTGTGACCCCATGGATCGCAGCACGTCCGGCCTCCCTATCCATCACCAACTCCTGGAGTTTACTCAAACTCATGTCCATCGAGTCAGTGATACCATCCAGCCATCTCATCCTCTGTGGTCCCCTTCTCCTTCTGCTCTCAATACCTCCCAGCATCAGGGTCTTTTCCAATGAGTCAACTCTTCGCGTGTGTGGCCAAAGTATTGGAGTTTCAGCTTCAGCATCAGTCCTTCCAATGAACACCCAGGACTGATCTCCTGTACGATGGACTGGTTGGATCTCCTTGCAGTCTAAGGGACTCTCAAGAGTCTTCTCCAACACCACAGTTCAAAAGCATCAATTTTCTGGCACTCAGCTTTATTCACAGTCCAACTGTCACATCCATACATGACCACTGGAAAAACCATAGCCTTTACTAGACAGACCTTTGTTGGCAAAGTAATGTCTCTGCTTTTTAATATGTTATCTAGGTTGGTCATAACTTTCCTTCCAAGGAGTAAGTATCTTTTAATTTCATGGCTGCAATCACCATCTGCAGTGATTTTGGAGCCCCCCCCCCAAAAAAAAAAAAATGTCTGACACTGTTTCCCCATCTATTTCCCACGAGGTGATGGGACCAGATGCCATGATCTTAGTTTTCTGAATGTTGAGCTTTAAGCCAACTTTTTCACTCTCCTCTTTCACTTTCATCAAGAGGCTTTTTAGTTCCTCTTCACTTTCTGCCATAAGGGTCTTGTCATCTGCATATCTGAGGTTATTGATATTTCTCCCGGCAATTTTGATTCTACCTTGTGCTTCTTCCAGCCCAGCATTTCTCATGATGTACTCAGTTGCTTAGTCCTGTGCAGTTCTTTGTGATCCCATGGACTGCAGCAACCAGGCTTCCCTGTCCATCTATCAACTCCTGGAATCTGCTCAAACTATGTTCATCGTGTCAGTAATGCTATCAAACTATCTTATCCTCTTGCCTTCATTCTTTCCCAAAATCAGGATCTTGTCCAATGAGTCAGTTCTTGCATCACATTGCCAAAATATTAGAGATTCAGCTTCAACATCAGTCTTTCCAGTGAATATTCAGGACTGATTTCCTTTAGGATTGACTGGTTTGATCTTGCTGTCCAAGCGAATCTCAACAGTCTTCTTCTGTACCACAAATCAAAATTATCATTCTTCAGTGTTCAGCTTTCTTTATGGTCCAACTCTCACATCCATACATGACTACTGGAAAAATCATAACTTTGACTAGATGGACCTTTCTTGGCAAAGACCTTTCTTGGCAAAGTAATGTCTTTGCTGTTTAATATGCTTTTTATAGGTTCATCACAGATTTTCTTTCAAGGGGTAAGTGTTTTTTAATTTCATGGCTGCAGTCACCATCTGCAGTGATTTTGGAGCCCAAGAAAATAAACTCGGTCAAGGTTTCTACTGTTTCCCTATCTATTTTCCATGAAGTGATGGGACCAGATGCCATGATCTTCATTTGTTGAATGTTGAGTTTTAAGCCAACTTTTTCACTCTCCTCTTTCACTTTCATCAAGAAGCTCTTTAGTTCCTCTTCTGTTTCTGCCATTAGGGTGGTGTCACCTGCCTATCTGAGGTTACTGATATTTTCCCGTGCAATCTTGATTCCAGCTTGTGCTTCATCCAGTACAACATTTGACATGATGTACTCCTCATGCAGGCTTCCCTGGTGGTTCAGATGGTAAAGCATCTGCCTGCAATGCAGGAGACCCGGGTTCGATCACTGGGTCAAGAAGATCCCCTGGAGAAGGAAATGGCAACCCACTCCAATACTCTTACCTGGAAAATTCCATGGATGGAGGAGCCTGGTAAGCTACAGTCCATGGGGTTGCAAAGAGTCGGACACGACTGAGCAACTCATCTTCAATCTGCATATGAGTTAAATAAGTAAGGTGAAAATATATAGCGTTGACATAGTCCTTTCCCAATTTGGAAGCAGTCTGTTTTCCCATGCCCATTATAACTGTTGCTTCTTGACCTGCATACAGATTTCTCAGGAGGCAGGTAAGGTTGTCTGGTATTCCCATCTCTTAAACAAGGTTCCGTAGTTTGTTGTGACCCACACAGTCAAAGGATTTAAGGTAGTCAATGAAACAAAGGTAGATGGTTTTCTGAAGGTCTCTTGCTTTTCCTATGACTTAGTGGATGTGGGCGTTTGATCTGTGGTTCTTCTGCCATTTCTAGATCCAGCTCGAGTATCTGGAAGTTCTCGGTTCATGTATTCCTAAAGCCTAGCTTGGAGAATTTTGAGCATTTTGTTGCTAGTGTGTGAGATGAGTGCAATTGTGTGGTAGTTTGAACATTATTTGGCATTGCCCTCCTTGGAGATTGGAATGAAAACTGACCTTTTCCAATCCTGCAGCCACTGCTGAGTTTTCCAAATTTGCTGGCATATTGAGTGCAGCACTTTCACAGCATCATCTTTTAGGATTTGAAATAGCTCAGCTGGAATTCCATCACCTCCACTAGCTTTGTTCATAGTGATGCTTCCTAAGGCCCACTTGACTTCCATTCCAGAATGCCTGGCTTTCGGTGAGTGATCATACTATTGTGATTATCCAGGTCATGAAGATCTTTTTTGCATAGTTCTTCTGTGTATTCTTACCACCTCTTCTTATAATCTTCTGTTTCTGTTAGGTCCATACTGTTTCTTTCTTTTATTCTGCCCATTTTTTTTTTTTTTTTTCATGAAATGTTGCCTTGATATCTCTAATTTTCTTGAAGCGGTCTCTAGTATTTCCCATTCTATTGCTTCTTCCATTTCTTTTCATTGATCACTTAGGAAACCTTTCTTATCTCTCTTTGCTATTCTTTGGAATTCTGCATTCAAATGGACATATCTTTCCTTTATTCATTTGCCTTTTGCTTCTATTCTTTTCTCAGCCTTTTATAAGTCCTCCTCAGCCAACCATTTTACCTTTTTGCATTTATTTTTCTTGGATATGGTTTTGATCACTACCTCATGTACAGTGTTACAAACCTCCCTCCATAGTTCTTCAGGCACACTGTCTATCAGACCTAATCCCTTGAATCTATTTGTCACTTGTATTGTATGATTGCAAGGGAATTGATTTAAGTCATACCTGAGTGGTCTAGTGGTTTTCCCTAATTTCTTCAGTGTGAGTCTTAATTACATAATACAGAGTTCATAATGTCAGCCACAGGCAGCTTTCAGTCTTATTTCTGCTTATCATGCAGAGACTCTCCATCATCATCTGCAAAAATATAATCAGTCTGATTTCAGCATTGACCATCTTGTGATGTCCTGTATATAGTTGTCTCTTGTGTTGTTGGAAAAGAGCATTTTCTATGACCAGAGCATTCTCTTGGCAAAACTGTTATCCTCTGTCCTGATTCATTTTTGACTCCAAGGCCCAGTTTGCCTGTTACTCCATGTATCTCTTGACTTCCTACTTTGCATTCCAGTCCCCTATGATGAAAATAACTTTTTTTTTTTTTTTTTCTTTTTGGTGTTACTTCAAAAAGGTCTTGTAGGTCTTCATAGAACCATTCAACTTCAGCTTCTTCAGCATTATTGTTGGGGCATAGACTTGGATTACTGTGATATTGAATGCTTTGCCTTCCAAACAAACAAAGATCATTCTGTAATTTTTGAGACTGCCCCCAAACACTGCATTTTGGACTCTTGTTGACTATGAGGGCTACTCCATTTCTTCTAAGGGATTCTTGCCCACACTAATAGATATAGTGGTCATCTGAATTAAATTCACCCATTCCAGTCCATTTTAGTTCACTGATTCCTATACGTCAATGTGCACTCTTGCCATTTCCTATTTGACTACTTCTAATTAGTCTCCAGGGAAGTGAAAACCCAAATCATGAGATAACACTTCACATATACTTGGATGGCTATCAGCAAAAATATAGAAAACAACATGCTTTCACAGGGCTGTGGGTAAATTGGAATCCTCATGTATTGTGGGTGGGAATGTGAAATGTTACAATCTCTTTGAAAAACATTCTTGCAGCTCCTTAAAAAGTTAAACAAAATTATCATGTGATCCAGCAGTTCCTCTCCTAGGTATACAATCAGGAATGTACTAAGTGCCTAGACAAAAATATATATAAATATTCAAGAAGCATTATGCATACTATCCCCAAATTAGAAGCAGCCCCAATGTTCACCCTCAGATGCAAGGATAAATGGAAAGTGAAATATCCATATAATGAGATATTTTCCAGTCCTAAAAAATATTGGAGTACTGATAGGTGCTATAACATGGGTAAACTTTGGAAAACATGGTAAATAAATAAGGCAGGTACAAACACTCACCAAACTTGGAAAACAAGCTAAATAAATGACAGGTACAAAGCTCACCCTTGTGGCTCAGCTGGTAAAGAATCTGCCTGCAATGGAGGAGACTTGTGTTCTATCCCTGGATTGTGAAGATCCCCTGGAGAAGGGAACGGCTAACCACTCCAGTAAAACTTTATTACACAAAAGCTCTGAGCGATCCAGCCTTGTCTCTGGCCCCGGATTGAATTTTTCTCCTCTGGAGGCCAAGAATCCCAGCATCTTATCATTCAGCAACAACCTTTCAAGATCCCCTGGAGAAGGGAATGGCTACCCACTCCAGTATTATGGCCTGGAGAATTCCATGGAATGTATAGTCATAGGCTCATAAAGAGTCAGACATGACTGAGTGACTTTCAGTTTCACAAAAGCTCACAGATTTTGTGATTTTATTTACATTAAAAAGTCCATTTTGAAAAGTCATGGAGGCAAGAAATATTGTTTCCCGGGGACTGGCGAAAAGGGAAATTGGAGTCACAATAGGTTTACTTTTAGGGTGATGAAAAAAATGGGGTGATGAAAATACCATGAAAATTCCTCAACTTTGTGAATAAACTAAAAACCATTAAATTTTACACTTTTTGTAAAATTTTATATGTGACCTATATCGCAATAAAAAAGAAAATGAAATAAGCACAATATTTAAAGTTGAAGATTTTATTTAAGCCCAAACTATATATTATCTACAAGAAAACTTCAATGAAGAGGATTCAATTAAAGAGGATTCTTAAATGTAAAAGCATATAAAGGGGTAAAGTGGACAAAATAATCAAAATAGAGCACGAGTTGTGACCAAGTTAATATAAGATCAAGAAGACTTCAGAAAAAATGAGTATTTTTAGCAATAAAGAGGAACATAGCATCTTGACAAAATATAATACTCATGAAGAAACATATCAGTCTTAAATGTATATGTGTGTGCATTCATGCTGAGTCACTTCAGTTGTACCTGACTCTGCAATCATATGGACTGTAGCTACTAGGCGCCATTGTCCATGGCATTCTCCAGGTAAGAATCCTGGAGTGGGTTGCCATGCCCTCCTCCAGGGGGATCGTGCAGATCAGTGACTGATCCCAGATCTCTTAAACAGGTTCTTTTTTAAAAGTTGGAATAAGCTTTGTTTACTTATATATTTATTGATATTTACACAGTCTTTTATTTTTCTCTTTTTAAAACTTTATTAATTTATTTTAATTGGAGGATAATTACTTTACAGTATTGTGATGAGTTTTACCATACTTTGTCACTAGTGCCACTATGTACCAAGCAATATATACTGTTACTTAACTTTATTTCCAGATTTAGATAACAATCTCTGAAATGAAAAGGCCAGAAAGAATTTAGAAGTAGGCTCCAATATCTTGTGTTTAGTCCTGTGGGAAATGTCCAGTTAATTGATTGGAGCCATCATTGTAAATCTGTGAGATAGTCATTGATAAACTTCAGAATTCTGATATTTACTCGTGAAACTTAAGCATGGAAAGAAAAAAAGGAAGGCTTCATGTTAAGTAGTATGAACTGTTTCAGATATTTACTGTAATTTCCCAAATAAAGTATACCACAGAATTAGCCACATATCTGACTGATATCAGGAAAAATATGCAATTATATTAAAAATACAATAAATGAAATCAGGACTTTTTTTTTTTTCACTATTAGGGTTCAAAGAATAGTGCATTATGACATGTGCAGAATGAAAGGAAAGACAGCAGGATTATAATTTGCTAAGGTATTTGTATGACATCAGATTTCCTCCAGGCTTAGTGTCTACTAGTTTTTGCTTCTTTCTTTATTGAAATGTAATGACTTACCATATTACACTAGTTTTAGGTGTACAAATAGTCATCTTACATATTTACACATTACAAAATAATTACAACAATAAGTCTAATTAGTGCTACTATAAAATTATTGTGATATGTTGACTCTAATCCCTACACTGTACATTAGATTCCCAATACATATTTATTTTGAAAATGGAAGGAAATCTGTAGTGCCTAATCTCCCTCACTTATTTCACTCATTCCCCAAACTCCACCCCTCTGGCAAACACTACTTTGTTCTCTGTGCTTATAAGTCTGTTTTGTTGTTGTTGTTGCTTTTATGATTAACATTTAGTTCTATTTTTTTTTAATTGCACATATAAGTGAAATCATAAAATATTTGTCTTTCTCTGACTTATTTCACATAGCATAATACTCTCTAGGTCTGCTCATGTTATGACAAATGGCATAACTTCTTTCATTTTTATGGCTAATATACCATTTAGATAGATAGATAGGTAGACATCACCTCTTCTTTATTCATTCATCTATCGATGGACATTTAGGTCACTTCCATATATTAGCAGTTGTAAATAATTCTCAATTGAACATGGTCATTGCTGTTTAGTTGATAAGTCATGTCCAACTCTTTGTGAACCAACTAGGCTCCTTTGTCCATGGGATTTTCCAGGCAAGAAAACGAGTGGGTTGCCATTTCCTTCTCCAGGAGATCTTCTGACCCAGGTATCAAACTCAGGTCTCCTGCACCACAGGCATTTTTCTGCATTGCAGGAAGATTTTTTACTAACTGAGCCACCAGGGAAGCCCACATGGGTGTATACATATTTTTACATTGGTGTTTTTGGTTTATTCAGAAAATACCCGAAAATGAAATTGATGGATTGCATGATCAGTTTTTAAATTTTTTGAGGAAACTACATATTATTTTCTATAGTGATTATACCAATTGACATTCAAACAAAATTGCCAATAAGATTCTCTTTTTTCCAAATCTTCATTAATATTTATTGCCTTATTTTTGATAATAGCCATTCTGAAAGGTGTAATGTGGTATCACCCTGAGATTTTTGATTTGTATTTTCCTGATGATAAGTGATTTTCATCATCTGTTCATGTATCCGTTTGTGGCATGTCTTTGGAAAAAAATGTCTATTCAGTTCACTTGTCCCCTTTTGAAATCTTGTTTGTCATTTGGTGTTGGGAAATTGAGGTCTTTTGTGCTTCTGAACAAAATTTAAGTTTCTATGTTCTACTTCTGTAAAAAATACTATTGGTAGCTTGGTAAGAATTGAATTAAACCTGTAAATTGTCTTTTATAGTATAGTCATTTTAGCAATATTAATCCTTCCAATCTATAAGATCACAGTACATCTTTCCATTTATTTATGTCATCTTCAGTTTCTTTTACCTGAATATCATAGTTTTGCAAGTACAGACCTTCCTCAATAGTTACATTTACTGCTAGATATTTTATTCTTTTTGATACACTTGTAATTAGGATTGCTTTCTTAATTTCTCTTTCTGAAAGTTTGTTTTTTAGTGTATAGAAAAATGACATATTTCTTTATGTTAATTTTGTATCTTGCAAGTTTACTGAATTCACTATTAATTTAAAACGTTTTATGGCATTTTTAGGATTTTTTATATATATAGTATCATGTCATCCTCAGAGACAGTTTTACTTCTTCCTATCCATTTGGATGATTTTTAATCATTTTTGTAGTCTAATTATTGTGGCTATAACTTCCAGCATTAAATTAAATAAAGGTGGTAAGAGTAGAATTCTTGCCTTCTTGATTTTAGGGAAAATCTTACATCTTTTCAACATTGTGCATGATATTGACTGTAGGTTTGCAATCTAAAGCCTTCATTATGTTGACAGAGGTCTCCTATATACCCACTTTGTTGAGAATTTATGTCATAAATGAAAGTTGAAGGTTTTCAAAAGTTTTTTATGCATCTAATGGTTTAGTCAAAAAGTTCATTTGAGATTTTCCATAACATCATACAGAATAATTTGAATTAACTTTTGGCCAGCTCAATATTTAGATGATCATGTGATTTTTATTTTTCACTTTGCTAATTATACCCAGGTGGTATATCATATTTATTGACTTAGAAATAGTGAACCTTCCTGAATTCCTTGGGATAAAATCCACTTGATCTGCCATATGGTTCTTTATTTTTTTTTTTTCTGAATTTTGTCTGTTAATATTTTATAGATAAGTTTTGCATCTGTGTTTATAAGTGATATTGGCTGTAAGTTTTTGTGTTGTCCTTTTCTTATTTTGATATCAGAGTTATACTGATGTCATAAAATGAGTTGAGAAACATTTTTTCCTCTAATTTTCTGTAATAGTTTGAGAAGGATAGATGTTAACTTTTCCTCATTGCTTGGTAGAATCCACCTGTGAAGGTCCTGGATTTTTTTTTTTTTAATGGCTGATTCAATTTTATTATTGATGTTCAGTCTGTTCACATTTTCTACATTTTCCTGGTTCAATATTGTATGTATAAATGTGTGTTTTTTCTAAATTGTCCACTTAATTGACATAATTGTTCACAGTAATCTCTGATTTTTTTTTTTTCATTTTTGTGATGAAAATTTCAACTTTTTATTTATAATCCCTGTTTTTTTTTTTTTTTTTTTTTTTGGTCTCCTTTCTCTATGTGTTTGTCTGTGTGCATTTCCTTGAGACTGGCTAATGGTATATCTATATTCTTTGTTTTTTTGAAGAACCACTTCTTAGTTTCATCGATCTTTTCTATTGTTTCCTTAGTATCTATTTCATTTAATTTTGCTCTGATCTTTTCTATTTTCTTCTACTAACATTGGATAATGTTCTTTTAATCTGCTAGACCTTAGCATGAAAGGTTTGTTTTTGTTCTTCAGTCACTCAATAGTCTACACTCTTTGCAAACCCATGGATTACAGCACACCAGGCTTCCCTGTCCTTCACTATCTCCCAAACTTTGTTCAGACTCATGTGCATGATATCATTGAATCATTTCTCCTTTTTCACCCCCATTTCCTTCTGTCCTTAGTCTTTCCCAGCATGATGGATATTTTCCAATGAGTTACCTCTTCATATCAGGTGGCCAAATATTGGAGCTTCAGCTTCAGCATCAGTCCTTCCAGTGAATATTCAGAACTGATTTCCCTTACGGTTGACTGGTTCATTGATCTTCTTTTGTCTAAGGGACTCTCAAGAGTCTTTTCTAACACCACAGTTCAAAAACATCAATTCTTCAGTGCTCAGCCTTCTTTATGGTCAAATTCTCATATCTGACATGATTACTGGAAAAATCATACCTTTGACTCTACAGACCTTTATTGGCAAAGTGATGTTTCTGCTCTTTAATATACTGTCTAGATTTGTCATAGCTTTTCTTGCGAAAACAAAGTGTCTTTTAACTTCATGGCTCCATTCACTATCCTCAGTAATTTTGGAGCCCAAGAAAATAAAATTTGTCATTGTTTCCATTGTATGTCCATCTATTTACCATAAAGTGACGGGACGGGATGCCAGGATCTTAGTTTTTTGAATGCTGAGTTTTAAGCCAGCTTTTATCTCTCCTTTTTCATTTCCATCAAGAAACTCTTTAGTTCCTCTTTACTTTCTGCCACGAAGCCTGTGCCATCTGCATATCTGAGGTTATTGATATTTCTCCAGGTAGGTATTGATATTTCTCAAGGTAGACCTAGGGTCTACCTTGAGTTTCATCTAGTCTAGCATTTCACATGATATACTCTGCATGTAAGTTAAATTAGAAGGGTGACAATATACAGCTTTGACACACTCCTTTCCCAGTTTTGAACCAGTCTTTTGTCCATGTCTGGTTATAAATGTTGCTTCTTGACGTACATACAGGTTTATCAGGAGGCAGCTTAGGTGGTTTCATATTTTCATATCTCAAAGAATTTTCCAGTGTTTTTGATCCATATAGTCAAAGGCTTTAACATAATCAATGAAGCAGAAGTAGATTTTTTGCTTGTTTGTTTGTTTTTTCTGTAATCCCCTTGCTTTTTGTATGATTCAGAGGATGTTGGTCATTTGATCTCTGGTTTCTCTTCCTTTTCTAAACACACCTTATACATGTGGAAGTTCATATTGTTGAAGACTTACTTGAAGGATTTTGAGCACTATCTTGGTAGCATGTGAAGTAAGTGCAATTTTGCAGTAGTTTGAACAGTTTTTGGCATTACCCTTCTTTGGGATCATTTGTTGACTCAGACTGTAAAGAATCTACATGCAGTGCAGGAGCCCTGTGTTTGATCCTTGAGTTCAGAAGATCCCCTGGAGAAGAGAATGGCAAGCTACTCCAGTATTCTTGCCTGCAAAATTCAATTGACAGAGAAGACAGGCAGGCTACAATCCATGGGGTCATAAAGAGTTGGAAATGACTGAGCAACTAACTTGAAAGGATAGATTATTTTTTTCTTGTTTCCTTAATCAGACTTGTATTGCTTACAACTTTATTCTTGAACTGATTTTGCTATGTCATATTGATTTTGAACAGCTGTGTTTCCATTTCCATTTGTCTCTATTTTTAAATTCTTGTTTGACCCATTGGTTGTGTAATATGTTTTTAGGCTCCACGTGTTTGTGTTTTTTGCAGTTATTTTTTCTTGTAGTTGATTTCTAGTATTATACTGTTGTAATCAGAAAAGATTCTTAATGTGATTTCATTATTACTTAATATATGTGTCCTGTTTTGTGGGCTAGTACATAATTTTTCCCTGAGAATATTTCATGTGCATTTGAAAAAATTGTGTATTCTGCTGCTTTTGGATGGAGTTAATGGGGGTGTTTAATTCTCTTCCTATTGTTTTGTTAGTATCAATGTCTTTTATGTTGGTTGATATTTGCTTTCCCTATCTTAGGTGTATATATATTTACAACTGTTATATCTTATATAGACTTCTTAAACATTGTGTACTGTCATTTGTCTCTTATTACTGTCTTTGTTTTAAGCTCTTTTGTCTTATTTTAGTATTGCTACCTTAGTTTTCTTTTCCTTTATTTGTATGGAATATAATTTCCCATTCCTTCAATTTCAGTTTGTGTGTCTTTTGATTTCAAGTGAGTCCCTCTAGAAAAGCATTTATATGAATATTTTTAAATGTTTATCCATTAAACAATGCTATATATTTTGTTGGAGCATTTTGTGTATTTATTTTTAACCTACTTATTGATAGGTATTGCTATTTTGTTATTTTCTAATTGTTTTGTAGTTATTTGTCACTTTCTTCTTTTGCCTTCTTTCCTTTTGATTTGGTGATTATTTAGTATTAGTTAACATGGATTCCTTTTTCTCTTTTTCTTTGTATTATAGATTTTTGGCTTGAGGTTGCCATAAGGTTCATATATAACTATATTTATATTATACATGCATATTTTTAGTTGATTATTTTAAGTTCAGTTGCACTCTAACAACCTTGTATTTTTTCCTACCCAGATTCCATGGTAAAAGCTTTTGACTAATTTTATTTTATTGGTTATATATCCCTTAAATATGTACTGCTGATACGTATGAATTTACTACTTTGCTTTTTAGCCTTTCTACTAGTTTGAAAAGTGGTCACTCTATGATCTTTTCTGCATGTTTGCTTTTATTAATGAGCTTTTTGTTTGCTTTTCCTATCATATTTTTAGTTTTTATTTTTTCTGCTTAGAGAAGTCCCTTTAGCACTCTTAAAAAACTGGTTTATTGGTACTTAATTCAAAACTTTTACTTGTCTGTAAATATTTTTCTTTCCTTCAAGTGTGAATGATAACCTTGCTGGGTAGAATATTCTTGCTTATAGGTTTCTTTTTTTTTTCTTCTTCCTCTTCTTTTTTTTCCCCCCTTTTCATCATTTTAAATAGATTGTGACGATACCTCTGGTCTGCAGTTTATGCTTAAGGCAGTTGAGAACCTTAAGGGAATTACTTTGTATATAACTGACCACTTTTTTCTTGCTGAATTTAAGACTATATCTTGATCTTTAACACTTTCCATTTGCTTACAATGAGTCTTCATATGGTCATCCTTAGCTTTATCTTGTTTGGGACTCTCTGCGCTACCTGAACCTAAGCATATGTTTCCTCTCCCAAGTTAGCAAAGTTTTAGCTATTACCTTCAAATAAGTCTCTGCCCCTTTCTCTTTTACTGAGACACATGTAATATCCATTTTAGTATTCTTCTGTTGTTTCAGACTCAGTATTAAAAATTCTGTTTCTGTTCAATTAGAGTGATTTCCACTACTTTGTCTTCCAGGTTGCTGATCGATTCCTTTGTATTATATAATCCATTGTTGATTCCTTCTAGTATAATTTTTACTTTAAGTTATTTTATTCTTCAGCCCCTTTTGCTTTTCTTCTTTATCTTCTATATCCTTGCAAAATTCTCACTTTGTTAAAATTCTCACATTCTTGTCATGCATTCATTGAGCATCTTTATAACCATTAACTTGCACTCTTCATTAGGTTTATTGCTTATCTTCATTTTGCTTATTTTTTCTTGGAATTTCTTTTATGTTTTGTCTGGCATGTATTCCTCTGTTCCCTTATTTTGCCTAATTCTGTCTGCTTATTCCTATGCATTAGGAAAGTCAGTTACATTTCTTGATATTAGACAAGCAGTTTTATGTAGAAGATGTCCTATAGGACGCAGCAGTATGTGCCCCTCTGGTCACCAGAGGTATATGCTCTGTGGACTCTTCTGCTGAGGTGTAGCCGACTACTGTGAGCACACTGGCATGCAGGGCTGGCTATAATCCCTGTGGCCTGCCATCCCACTGCTGGGCATCTTTGAGTCCTGGCGCAGTTGGTTACGTAGCCCTTGGACTCCTGGGTCTTGCACTGATCCCCTGTTGGACAGTGCTGTGTCTTGGCACAGTTGTTTTCAGGGCTTAGGGTATCTCCATCTAGGGCTGTCTTGCTGATGGATGGCTAAGTTCCCAGAGCTAGTAGGCTAGGTGGAGGCCATCAAAATAACACCTAACAACACCATGTCTTCACGGCAATTCTCAAAGTGAACTAATTATAAAAGCTAAGACATTTCATTTAAATGTAATTACTTAAATTGATAGAGCAATTAGTTTCATCCCTTCCAAATCCAGAAAGGTCTTAGTTTCAGTATGATCACTGCCACCATCACTTCTAGCTGACAAGAAGTCTAATTTTTTTTGAAAACTTGAAATGGTTTACTCAGAACATTTGCCAAGTTTCTGTGTTCTTCAGTTCTTTTTCTGCCTCATTCCTCTTCTCTGTTAATGTGCCTCAGAAATTTCAGTTGCCTCAACTTCCTCCACTCTGCCTTCTCAATTTAGCAGAATGGATGCCACTGACAAGAAGTACCTGCATCAGGAAGCCTTTCTGGTGTCCGGGCTCATCTTATAAGTTCTCTTCTCCAAGTAATAACAGTCCTTCACTGCCTGATATACAGTATCCAAAAAAAATCTGCTTCATGTATTTAGCTTATTTTTATATTTACTCTTACTATAATTAGTCGTGTACTAGATGGTTTATCACAGCCAGAGGTAGACAGCTATGGTTGCTATTTTCCAGGGCAGTGGAGGTGGGGGTGGAGGGGGTGGAAGGTCACTACTAAGTAATTTAAAAATTCATCTGGACCTAGATGAATTTATATCTCACAGAAATCTTTGTTTGCTGGCTGTACAGTCTCTCCCTGGTAATTTTATGACACTCACAATAATGTAATAAGACTATATTATATGATTTTATCTTTAGATTCCACTTATCAGTCAGAAATTAATTGTCTGAGGAGACACGTGTTGGCAAAGCAGGAGACTTTATTGGAAGGGGTACCCAGTCAGAAAACAAGAGGAGAAGGGATCAAAGGAGGACTGCTCTGCCCCCAGGCTCATAGTCTTGAGTTTTATGGTAATGGGATTAGTTGTCTCTGGCCAATCATTCTAATTCAGGTTCCCTCTTGGTTGCACCCATGTCACTCAGCCAAAATGGATTCCAAGGAGAAGGCTTCTAACATGACAAGACACATGACCTTTCTTTTGACCTTTCTTGAATTCTTTTGGTTGGTGTTGGCTTGGTAGTTCCATGTTCCTTACCAAGACCTCCAGACACATAATAACTCACACAAATGGTTGTTATAATGCCTGCAGGGTGGGTGATTTCGGTCATTGTTTCCTCTACAGTATGAGTTTAATAGCATTATATTTTCTTGATTATACAGTGTACATTTTCCAGCTATTAGTGGTGCTAAAATCATGTATTACCTGAAAAATCTACTGCATTTGATAACAACAGTTGTCCAGGTGGTAGTCATGTCAAAGATGTCATTGCCTGGCATGTAAGGCATTAGTTGTTATTCTATGGTTGGGCAACTATAACCTCAAAGTTCTTCATTAAGGCTCCTTTTGAGTGAAGACTATGAGTGCTGGTTGTTTCCTGAGAATGTTTTAGCAGCTTCTGGTAGGTTTATGAAAGCCTTAGGTATAACTTGCAGAACTGATATCATCACTTTGGAGGAAAGCCCTGGAAGAGAGCAGAAATGCACTACTCTGAGCATTGTCTATATTCTTGATGACTTTGAGGAAGGAAGTATGTGGTGAAAAAATATAGACATCTATTAATCTGAGATGAAAATTATCTCAGTCAGAATCTGGGAAAAAAAAAAATTGAACAACTTTACCCAACCTGTCTTTTATATTTTCCTTTTTACATGTGCACAAGAGCACTATATATATATTTAGTGATATATATATTTAGAAATATATATATATATTCAAATATATATAAATATATTTTCATATATATGAATAAATTTTATATTTCAAATATATATGAAATATATTTTCATATATATATATATATATATATATATATATGAATGAATTTTTTTTTTCATGGTTACTTTTGTTTGTTTTTGGCTGTGCCATACCAGATCTTAGTTCCTCAACCAGGGATGGAGCTTTTCCCTCTGCAGTGAAAGTGCAGAGTATTAAACACTGGACTGCCATGAAAGTTCCAAGCACTACATATTTTTAAATCTATTGTTGAATGAGCCCAATATGACTTCTAATGAGTATGAAATGACACTGATAATATATTTTAATTCATTATTTTGGTCATTATTTTTTCTTTCTAAATGTTACCAAAGTTATATTCAATTGCATTTTAAATATTTTAAATATGTTATATCTGTGTGTTTGTATATGAGAAACTTAGAGTCAAAATGAGTCCTTATTTACCATAGTTATTCCCTCTACTTTCTGCAAATAGTCTTCTCAAGGCCTTCCCCAGCAGACAAGGTTAAGAAAATTCTGTAAATATATTGTCAAGTGACCAATAAATTTTTGAAAATTAAAGATGGCTACTGAAGATTTCCATAATAAAGTGAAAATCTAAGAAACTAAATATTCTAGAACAAGTTAATCAAATCAGAGCCACCAGTCATACCCAAATGATAGATATTAAAATTATTAATATATAAATGTATTAATTCCAGACCTCATGGTCATATAAATGCTTCACTTCTTAAAATAGTATCTTAATACTTATCTTTTCTTTTAAAACGTTTAGACATAAGTTAACATTCTTGTCATCTTTTCTGTATCTTTGACAAGTTTCACACACTGTATTGGTTTCCTTAAAATGATATCTTTGAACTTGTTTAATAGCTGCCTGCAAGCCTTTACTTTTTTCAAAGTATCTGCTTGTCCTTTGAATCAATAAGAGTTGAGAAAATAAAACATGAATATGCCCCCCTGTAGGTGTCATTTTTAAAATACTGTATATGGAGTTTGTGTCTGTGAATCCTAGTACTACTTATTAAGAGAGTAAATGGGGTCATACCTTGAACTGAACTGAAATGCTTGTGTACATTCATATGCAAGCATTTAAATACAAATACACTTCAGAATAATGGAGCTATGAAAAGCACTATCCCCAGGGTGCAGATATATCTGATATATGCAATTAGAAGATGCAGTGAAGCCTGCAGTATGCTTTCAGAGAAACTTTTAGAGTAGATAAATTGTTCTCAAATAGTTTTCTGTCTTTTATAATGAAGCATCTAAATCCTACTTCACTTTGTATTGTCTCAGTCAGATATCAAGTATGCTATTAAAACAATAAATGCAAAAATGCTTAACACCATACATATTAATACCCAAGTTTAAGTCTTCCACATGCTATCCAAAGGTAATATATTTTTATGAATTTAGATATAGATATTTAGATATAGATGTAGATATTTTTCTACCATATAGATCTGTGTAAATGCAGGAACTTTGAGACTCTCACTTTTCTTTAAAGAAGTGTATTCCAAACTTTCTGAGTGCATTCACTTAAGAAGTCTTCTACAGTCACTATAGAGTTAGAATTACAGAACACACTGAATTTTTGTGAAAAATGGTAATTTACTATTTGGGCATTTGCCAGATAGAAATCACTCTGTGTAATAACAACTTTACTTCAAATTTGTTTCCTGTTTCCTCTATTACATATTTCTGAACTCCTGCATCAGGGATACGTCTACTTATCAACTTCTTTGATAGGGTCTCACCTATATGTTTAATTATCACTTATAGTTGAATCAAAGCCATATTCATGTGAAGTGAAGTTGCTCAGTTGTGTCTGACTCTTTGCAATCCCATGGACTGTAGTCTACCAGGTTCCTCTGTCCATGGAGTTTTCCAGGCAAGTGTACTGGAGTGGGTTGCCATTTCCTTCTCCACTTAGTTGTGTCCTACTGTTTGTGACCCCATGGGCTATACAGTCAACGGAATTCTCCAGGCCAGAATACTGAAGTGGGTATTCTTTCCCTTCTCCAGGGCATCTTCCCAACCCAGGGATCGAACCCAGGTCTCCCACATTGCAGGTGGATTCTTTACCAGCTGAGCCACAAGGCAAGCTCAAATACTGGAGTGAGTTGCCATTTCCTTCTCCAGGAGATCTTCCTGATGCAGGGATTGAACCCGGGTCTCCTGAATTGTAGGCAGCAGCTTTACCGTCTGAGCCACCAGAGAAGTCCTAGTTAATGAATCAAACAATAGCCAAGATTGGGTCTAAAATTATTTGCTTTATAATGAGCTGTAGTATGTTTTACTTTAATCTTTCTGAATTTTGGATGTTCAAATTTCTTTAAGATAAATATACCACAATGAGAAATAATTCAGTTTCATAAAGAGACAAAAATCTACCCAACTTCTTTATCTTCTGCCTATATTATTTTTATTTTACTTAATATTATTAACATTATTCTAGTATTTTAAAATATTTCTTAATCTCATGATGAAAATCTCTAAAACAACCAAACTTCATGATACTACATGCTAACTCTCACCCTATCTTGATTATGAAAAATATAAAATAAATACGTTGCTGTTATTCAGTCGCTAAGTCATGTCCGACTTTTGTGACCTCATGGATTGCAGCAGGCCAGGCTTCCCTGTCCTTCACTATCTCCTGGAGTTTGCTCACATTCTTGTCCATTGAATCAGTAATGCTATCTATCCATCTCATCATTATTTGCTCTGTGATATTAAAATGCTTAATATAAACCTTTCTGAACTTGCAAAAACCAAATCTTACTCATGTCAATAGAGTCATGCTGTAGTCTTTGTGAAGCCAACGTTCATATGAATTATAAAGTGAAAGTTGCTCAGTCGTGTCGAATTATCTGCGACCCCATGGACTATACAGTTTCTGTAAATCTCCCAGGTCAGAATACTGGAGTGGGCAGCTGTTCTCTTTTCCAGGGGATCTTGCCCATCCAGGGACTGCACACAGGTCTCCTGCATTGCAGGTGGATTCTTTACAAGCTGAGCTACCAGGGAAGTCCATAAATTATAAAGAAAGGCTTAAATTAAGCAAGTTAAAATTAAAATATTTAAATATGTGCCACTAGTGCTATCTAATGGTGATTAAAATTATTTATTAAGTGGTATTATTAAAATAAAGTAGTAAAATCAAATTAATTAAATTATTAAACAATAAAATTATGTATTAATTAAATGGTATTTTAAGATAATTGATTATATTCAAAATGAAAATTTGAGCTTTGCCCATTTGAAATGGTTTTCCATACGAGAATAGCTTTCTCTATTTCTCTTAAGTATTCTTCCCACCCTCTCCCCAAAACCTCTATGTACTCATTTTAGACATTAAATGCATTCACATAATCTAGATTCATCTTATAAATAGCTAATCTATCTAAGATTTTGTTATTTGTGCTAGCACTGGTATAGTAGTTCTAGGTTTATCATTGTATTTTATTGTTACAGATTCCCACATAATTGTTGGTTTGTTTTCTTTTCACAATTAACATAATTATTAGCCAAAAGCTTATCATTTGCAAAATATGAGAAAATGACATTATATAGCATAGATAATATTATAATGCTTTTGCCACTTTATTTCTTTACTGTATTTGTTCATTCATTTTAAGGTTTGAATTAATCTTTCAGAGTAACTAAATATACAAATAAATATTCAGACCTTATTAATATATTTGTTAATAATATTTTGTTCCTGTTGCCAAATTTAAGAAGCCAGTACAGTAAACCAACCTGAAAAACAATAATAAATGGAAAACTAATGTCCACAGTTATTATCTGTCATGCAAAAGTATTTTAACACACTTTAAAGGTTTGAGTCAAATCATTTTTTATGAAGAAAGAATCATCAGTGACATTAATTACATTAATGAGCTTAATATCATCTAGCTCGTAGATCCCTTGTCCTCTAAAGGATTGGAAATGCTGTACTCATTAGTATATCAAATATATGTATATATATTTGCCATTTTTACTGACAGGCTTATATATAGAAAATAGTACCTCTCCTAATTCATTGATGGGCAAATTGAGGAAATGCAAGCTTCACTGCCCTACCTGGGATCAGTGTGAGACTTATTGGCATAAACTGTACAGAAGAATGCTTCTAAATTACATGCTTCTATGATGGCTCTTAGTGACATATTTTTTGTCCTAATTTTGCATATTATATAATTTTTCTACGAAAATTATGACTAAAAGACCTTTTTAAAATTGAATTCTGTAATGTGAAATTGCTAATATTGGGTTTCACTTTTCACTTTGGCTGGGTGACTACAAAGTATTTTGTTTATCTGATACATTTTAATCACACATAAAGCATAAGTAACAAAATATCAGTGCTTAAATTCAGCTATGCTGCTTATCTGAGTTAAATATATATATATATATATATATATATATATATGGATAAAAATATAGCTATAGTCCTGAGTCAATGTACTTAGAAAGGATTTTAGCATAGTCTGCCTCTGAGTAATTTAACAGTTTGTGTTTGATTCCTAAAAAAGTATGTTTGAAACTTGACTGGATTTCTCTTATTCAATCCATCTGCCTCAATAGGGCTTGCTTTTAACAAGGAAATTAAGGGTTTTATTTTTTCCCTTGAGTAACTGAAAATAAGTTATACTCCTAAAGAAAATTACTCTTATACAAAGTGTGGTTTAAGATAATTGCTATTGTATAAAGGAAGAAAAAAAAAGACTATCAATTTTATAAAATGAATAACATATTATTTAAATAAAGATTTTTTAAAAAGTGGACATAACCTAGTGAACTTTCAACAAAAACAAGCATTTGGTGTACTAGACATTAAAAGCATAATAGCTTTGTTCAGTTGAGATTATTTGGACAGGCACAAAAATGGAAAAAAAAAGAAAAGGAACAGTGATTCATCTTTCTAAAACGTTCTAGAGAAATCAGAGTAGGAGTCTTAAAACCTGCCTGCTATTTTTAAGAATGAATGCAGATGGTAAATCACAGAAGTGATATTAATTAATCCTCTCAATGAATACCTTGGCTGGATTCTGCCCCCACCCCTCCCCTTTTTTGGTGCTTGATATAGTCTTTTAAAAATTCACGGATCTTACATTAAGTCTGTGGTTACTTTCTGAGAAAACAATACATTTACTTCAGTAGCGTCACCCTCTTGCATGCGTGCTAAGTCGTTTCAATCGTGTCTGATTCTGTGCAGCCCTCTGGGCTGCAACCTGCCAGCCTCTCTCCATGGGGATTCTCCAGGCACGAATACTGGGGTGGGTTGGCCCTGCCCTCCTCCAAAAGTTGAATGAATTGGACTAAGAAGTTTTGCCTCATCTACCATATTCACCTGACCTTTCACCAACTACCACTTCTTCAAACATCTTGAAAATTTTTTGCAAGGACTATGTTTCCATAACCAGCAGGATGCAGAAAATGCTTTCCAAGAGTTCGTCAAATCCCAAGCATAGATTTTTTATGCTACCAACCCAGGGATCGAACCCAGGTCTCCCACATTGTTTTATGCTACAGGAGTAAACAAATTTATTTCTTATTGGCAAAAATGGCTGATTGCAATGGTTCCTATCTGATCAATAAAGATGTGCTTGAGCCTAGTTATAATGACTTAAAATTTATGATCTGAAGCCGCAATCGTGTTTGCAGCTATTTGTGCACCAACCTAATAGCTTTAACAAATGTGCTCTAGAATACACATTACCTGTGATGGTTCTCCCAAGGTCCTTCTTCCACTTCATTAGAGAATATTCTACCAGTTTTATGTCTCTAAATAACAACCTGTTAGTTGGTTGCAACTCTCAGTGTGAAAAATGTATAAAAGGAATTACAACAAACAACAGCAACAACAACAAAAAAGTTTATTTTTGTTAGCATCTATTAAAAACTTGTTTTCACAAAATTATATACAATACTACTGGGTCCAATATACCTTCAATGAATGGCATATTACATCTGTGAAAAGAATTGCTGTTATCAGGACTAAGTTATAATATAATTTTAATAAAGTCACCAATATATTGTTTGAATATATGTTAACTATATATATATATATATATATATATATATATCTTTGTTCTTCTCTGTATTGATCTATGAATGGAAACTAGCCATTACCTTCAAATAGAGTATCTTTCCCTTCTATTTTCCCAATACTAAATCTGGTATTTAGTATACTTTCCACCATGTCATGCTAACCTGAGAGTATGGGTCTTATAGTCTCATATCAAATAAATTTTCACAAGTATTCTTTCTTTCACAATATTTGCAAAAATGGAGAAAGTTAACTTGACCTCCTTGAATAATAGCCTTGACCTCTCAAACTAGAGTGAATAATATATATGCACATGTACATACACATATATGGTGGGTCTGTGGTAAAGAATCTGCATGGCAAAGTGGGAGATGCAGTTTTGATCCCTGGAGAAGAAAATGGCAACCCACTCTAGTATTCTTGCCTGTGAAATCCCATGGACTGGAACCTGGGAGTTTACAGTTCTTGTGATACTGTAACGAAGAATTGGACATGACTTATATACATATGCTGCTGCTAAGTCACGTCAGTTGTGTCCGACTCTTAGGGACTGTAGCCTACCAGGCTTCTCTGTCCATGGGACTTCCCAGGCAAGAGTACTGGAGTGGGTTCCCATTGCCTTCTCCATATATACATGTATATATATATATATATATAATTTTCTTTGAGATTTAAATGAACCAAGTCTAAATACACTGTAAGCACCAAATGAATTTTTGTTAGTTCTCTTACTCATTGCTGTTTATGTGAATCTTTTAAATTATATTTTTCTTCTCAGTTCTGTCAGTTTTAAAATAGAAACAAAACATCAAATTAAATTTAAAATTAGAAGAACTAGGTTTAGATTACAGCACCATTTTCACACTGAATAAGACTGCAAGGCAAGGTCTGTAGTCTCTTTGATATTTTAGATTTCTCATGCATACAATAGTTTTTATAATACTTAACCACTGAATTGTGAAAATTAAATAAGAAACTTTATTGATAAACTAAAAATGTGCACCTCCATGTTGAACAATAACCTTCTGTGAAAACATTCTAAGTTGTACAATAAAAAAGTATTTTCTCTTAGATTAAAATATAAAATATTATATGCATTGTAAATGTTCACATTATTAGGAAGAAAATATGTGGATATACTTTTATAGTTCTTGAAGACCTAATGGAAATTGTATTTTTTAAGTTCTCAATCCGTTTTGCTTTTATCATGTTTTTCTAACTAATTTCTCTTTCATGTAATCATAAAAATACATATGAATATTCTGAGCTAAAATTTTTATGTGAAAATAAATTATTTCATTGTATATTAAGCAATTTCTATCTAAATCTGTATGTTCTTGATATTCTTCTAAAAACTTTTATATATGTGTGTACTAGCATGAAAAAAGAGGCATGGTGCCTATTCTCATAGATTCTATACTTTAACTATAAATAAATGTATATATCTTCTAAAATTATTGTAATTGCAAGTTACACAAATTGAAAATATACAGGGATATGAAATTATATAACAGAAAAAAAAAACTGATTCTAATTGAGATAACCAAGAAGTTCATACTCAAAGAAATAAAAGTTAAGCTAAGAGCAGAAAGACCAGTAGGATTGGGTTGGGTTTGAGTAATGAAAGAGAGAAAATTGTTTCTGGTTATGGAAAAATCATAGCTCCCTCTTTTCATGATTGTTGGTATGGCAACATTAGCAAACCAGACTGGGATGTCTTAGTATCCAAAAATGATTCTTCAGTGTTATCATACCATATATACTGTTACAACCCAGAGTTGATCAGTACCACTTCTATTTTGAAATAGCATAGACTACAGCTCCTAGTGTCAAACTATTTGCAACTTAGTTATGAGAATCATACTGTACATAATTCAATATAATCATGCAATTCAAGAAAATATATGTTATGTGGTAAGAGATTGATACTTGATAAAAATTTAGAAGAAAGAAAGAGATAAAATGCCAGTGCATAGGGATTTATGAATATGTCATTTGCTTAGAATTAAAGATTCATATAAGAAATAACAGAAGCTGAAAGTCAAAAGACAGGTCAGTTCAGTTCAGTTCAGTCACTCAGTCATGTCCGACTCTTTGCGACCCAATGAACTGCAGCACGCCAGTCTTCCCTGTCCATCACCAATTCCCAGAACCTAGTCAAACTCACATCCATCACCTCCGTGATGCCATCCAACCATCTCATTCTCTGTAGTCCCCTTCTGCTCCCATTTTCAATCTCTCCCAGAATCAGGGTCTCTTCCAATGAGTCGGTTCTTCGCACCGGGTGGCCAAAGTAATGGAGTTTCAGCTTCAGCAACGGTAGTTCCAATGAATATTCAGGACTGATTTCATATAGGATTGAATGGTTGGATCTCCTTGCAGTCCAACGGACTCTCAAGAGTCTTCTCCAACACCACAGTTCAAAAACATCAATTCTTTGAAGCTCAACTTTCTTTGGAGTCCAACTCTCACATCCATACATGACTACTGGAAAAACCATAGCTTTGACTAGACAGATCTTTGTTGGTAAAGTAATGTCTCTGCTTTTGAATATGCTGTCCAAATTGGTCATAACTTTTCTTCCAAGGAGCAAGCGTCTTTTAATTTCATGACTGCAAAAAAATATATAATAATAATAATAAATTAAAAAAATAAAAATAAATAAATAATAATTTCATGACTGCAGTCACCATCTGAGTGATTTTGGAGCCGCCAAAGATAAGGTCTTTCACTGTTTCCATTGTTTCCCCATCTATTTGCCATAAAGTGATGGAACTGGATTCCATGATCTTAGTTTTCTGAATGCTGAGTTTTAAGCTAACTTTTTCACTCTCCTCTTACACTTTCATCAAGAGGCTCTTTAGTTCTTCTTCACTTTCTGCCATAAGGGTGGTGTCATCTGCATATCTGAGGTTATTGATATTTCTCCCAGCAATCTTGATTCAAGCTTGTGCTTCATCCAGCTCATGAACAGCATGAAAAAGACAGTTATCTGGCCACATATCTTGAACTCTATCCTGTAGATAGTGACAAACTACTAAAGGTTTTAGAATTTGTTCTATAAGCCATCATGGAAAAAAAAAATTTTTTTTCTGATCTATAGAGATTGCTCAGTTCAGCAATACCAGTCTAAAACTATGTTAGCATTATATAAAACAAAAGTTATTTTTTTCAAAGTACTCCAAGTATAATAAAGACAAGTAATCATTCTTAACTACATGCTATTTTATTTACATGTAATCAATGATTCTACATTTTAATGGATATGATTATTGCATAGAAACTGATACCTAGTTGAAGTTCTACAAATTATTTTTCACTTCAAAATATTTGACCTTCTTTCCAAGACTGGTTGCAAACTGGGAAAGGAGGACATATAGGTTATGAATTGTCCCCCTGCTTATTTAACTTAAATGCAGAGTATTTCATGCAAAATGCCAGGCTGGATGAAGCACAAGCTGGAATCAAGATTACTGGGAGAACTATCAATAAGCTCAGATATGCAGATGACACCACCCTTATGGCAGAAAGGGAAGAGGAACTAAAGTGCCTCTTGATGAAAGTGAAAGAAGAGAGTGAAAAAGCTGGCTTAAAACTCAACATTCAAAAAACGAAGATCATGGCATCTGGTCCCATCACTCCATGGAAAATAGATGGAGAGACAATGAAAACAGTGACAGAGTTTATTTTCTTGGGCTCCAAAATCACTGCAGATTGTGACTGCAGCCATGAAATTAAAAGGCACTTGCTCTTTGGAAGAGAAACTATGACCAACCTAGGCAGCATATTAAAAATCATTACTTTCCCAACAAAGGTCCATCTAGTCATAGCTATGGTTTTTATAGTAGTCATGTATGGATGTGAGAGTTGGACTATAAAGAAAGCTGAGCACAGAAGAATTGATGCTTTTGAACTGTAGTGTTGGAGAGGATTCTTGAGAGTCCCTCGGACTGCAAGGAGATCCAACCATTCAATCCTATATGAAATCAATCCCGAATATTAATTGGAAGGACTGATGCTGAAGCTGAAACTCCAATAATTTGGTCACATGATGCGAAGAACTGACTCGTTGGAATAGACCCTGATGCTGGGAAAGATTAAAGGCAGCCGGAGAAGAAGACTTCAGAGGATGAGATGGTTGGATGGCATCACCAACTCGATGGACATGAATTTGAGCAACCCTGGGAGTTGGTGATGGACAGGGAAGCCTGGAGTGCTGCATTTCATGGTGTTGCAAAGATTCGGACATGACTGAGTGACTGAATTGAACCTTCCTTCAGATCTGGAAAAATGGAAATAAGACAACAATTCAGATCTCAGGTGACAGACCTCTAAAGACTATAAAGGTGACCTCCACCACTGCTTTTCTGTCATTAAGGGATGTCATCCTCTCTCAATTTTATTAGGATTTATTGCAGTGCATGAAAATATATGTTTTACCTCTTCTTCCCTAGTTTTTAATATATTGTACTATGTAATGTAGTCCTAAAATAAAGCTTTGTATTATGTAACTTGGGTGCCCAATACATTGTTCCAATTTTGCTTATAGCCACTGAATGGCACATTAACAGCTAAGTGGATTAAACTTAAAAAGCAATATTAAAAAGTAAAAGTCACATTTATCAGAAAGAAGATCATTTTTCCTACCATGTTTCTGATTATCTCCTAATAATTAATTTGAATATCCTCATAGATTAACACAAAACTACTAAAAGTTTGAATTATACAGAGAAAAATTATTTAGAGCAGTAGGAAAATTTAAAACAATTTAAAATCATATTTTCCTTAGTGAAATATTATCAGTATTAGAGATATGAATGCAACCTAATATGTGGAAGGGGTGTGAACCCATTTTTAAGATTTTAAGATCATAGTCTGCCCATAGGAAATGAAAAAAATATATAAATTCTTTCACTTGGTCACATAGGAATGCAATTTTTCTTTTTATATTTTCTTTTGTGTTTTAGCATTTGTCATACAGAGAGCTCAGACAATGGAGATAATCTCACACATATAGGTAACAATGAATAATTTGGCAATGGTCAGTTACATTTGTAGTATGTTCTAGAGGAGGAACAATATAAAATTTAGTATCATGCCTCACCATTTTACAATAAAGGCAAAGTTAAACAAAACACATTATCTAAGACAATATGGAAAAGTGCATTCACAGTTCCTTTGAGTAATTATTTCTATTTGAGATCCCTTTTACAGTGTACTACTAAATATTAGTACTTTCTGACAATTTATTTGCAAGTGATTTTAGAATTTAAATATGTACAAGTGCACAAAAATAATGCATGTCTATGAAATTTCATAAAGTTGAGAAATCTGCATAACCAGCAAAAATAGCAGAAAATAAAGCTTTGCAAGAATGCTCACATTGTCCCTCTTTCTATCTCCTACCAGAACATAAAGGAGAAGATAGAGAAAGCTTTGTAAAAAGTATGCAGATAAGGAGAAAACAATCACTATGTCATCAAGCAACAATAGAAGGAGAGATCTCTCCACCTGAATTAAAGGTTTATTTTAAAAGATAATAAGAAGAAGCAGCATATGACCAGATTCAGATAACTCAGAAATGCATGCCAAAGTGTTTTTCCATGCAATTGAACTTATTTTGTGATCTTCCAGGTGCATCCCTGAAGTTATTTTGTTCTATAATTGTATTCAAAAATATTATAATTGCAAAACACTTTAAAGTCAACCTTCTAAAATATAAACCACTCTAAATTACATCAAAGGTAGGGGTAATATATGTACAAGGAAGATACAAGAGAGCTGAGATTCAAACTATAACTTCGTCTAAATTAGTAGACAAACCTTATTTCCAACTCACATTATGTATCATTATAGTAAAGGATGAAGCTTGGATGTATATAATATAGATATTGTCAGTACTAATCATCAAGTTTACTTTGGGCAACAAAGTCCACCATTTTGATTATTGTTTTTGTTTGTTTTGTTTGTTTGTGGGTTTCATTTTATATATATATTCATTTCAGTAAGAAATGAAATTGCAGAGCAGGACTGTGGAGTACCAGGAAATGCTGGATGAGCAGAATTTATGGAGTACAGAATCATTGCTAGTGCAAAGACACTTATACAAGAAGTGCTGGGTCTCATGGGCCATAAATGAACAGTATGCACTGAAATAACTGCAGTTAAGATATACTGTGGAGTGAATCACTTTAATACAAACTTTGTCCCTTCCATGATCAGCTCTAGAATTTGATGTGAAAAAAACATTTTCCTCTGCTAGTGGCATATTGGAAAACTGAAAGATCATTGAGTTCTCATAAATATAGCATAAATGAATGAACCACGTAAGTTCATTCATTTCTCTATTGTGCCTGTGTATATGTTTCAAAATAACCATGAAACCCTAAAATACAGCCACTGAATTGAAGACTGGATATCTAAATTAGATATATATTCCAACTGAATGGAGATTCTAAAATATCAGCTAACCAAGCATCTAAAACAAACAAAACAAAAAGAAAAACCTGACCTCTCACCACCTTCTACCTCCATGGACCTTTACCACCTTCTTTTAAATTTGGTTTCCTCTTTCTTTGGCATAGAAGCAGGAGTAAGAAAACTACCATGTTATTATTGGTGTTCTTGCACATAGCTTTTGTAATTTTTATCAGAATCTTCTAAACTTATTTTCCTATAGTCATAACTTTTGATTATTTTTACTTCAGGCATAAGGAAACAAAGTTCTTCCTTCAAGAGAAAATAAAAATCAATATATGCAAGCATTTAAACTCTGTGCTTTCTTGCTAAAATATGGATGGGTGTTCTCAAAAATAAACTTTATCTTAGCATGGTCAATTTTTGGTTTCAAAACTTGCTTAATTTAATAAATTTATGCTTTAGTAAAACTAGAAATTACTCAAAAGTATCAAAACAACTTAAACAATGTCATTGGTTTTAATAATATACTGAATCATAAAACATTATAAATAACATAAGAAAGATATATTTTATCAGCATATGATAAGACAGTAATCTGGCAGAGTGACCTTAGTATACTGTAGAACCAAACACTGTGTCTACATCCTAACTCTTTGTTACATGATCCATTACTTGGGGGATGTACATACATATTCTATATAAATTTTTGAAATGTTTAATTTATGATTATATATATGTATATATATATATATATATACACATACACACACAAGGAAATATCCCAATATCTAAATATTTTAAGCCTATATGTATTACTTTTAGCTTAATTAAATTTTGTATTCTGAGAACTGGAATATTTCCTTCCATGTCAGTAAACAAAGGTGTCATATTCATCAGTAATTGCAGCCCTCCAATGTGAGCTAATGAACTTTGAGAGAACTCCAAAATGAGAATATCTGCAATCAAGCAGCCATCAGATAGTAGCCACTCCCCAAACTGAGCCATGAGGAAAGGAATCTCAGGATATGAAACCCAGTTAGCTGAGGTGCAAATCAATGAAAGATTTCAGTGAGCCCAAACTCTTTCATTTTTCCAATCAAAGAAAAGCAGTGAATTCCTTAGCTTGGGGGAGGTTCTCTGATAGCTTAGTTAGTAAAGAATCTGCCTGCAAAGCAGGAGATCCCGGTTCAATTCCTGGGTCAGGAAGATGCACTGGAGAAAGGATAGGCCACTCACTCCAGTATTCTTGGGCTGCCCTTGTGGCTCAGCTGGTAAAGAATCCACCTGCAGTGAGGGAGACCTGGGCTCAATCCCTGGGTTGGGAAGATCCCCTGGAGAAGGGAAAGGATACCCACTTCAGTATGCTGGCCTGGAGAATTCCATGGACTATATAGTCCATGAATTGCAAACAGTTAAAAACGACTGAGCAACTTTCACTTTCACTTTTCTTAGCTTGGGATATCTGATTTTCTTTAATTAACCACAACAACAACAAAAAAAACAAAAACAAAAAAACACCTTTCCCCATTCACACTACCTGCCCTTTGTTGCTAAACTTCTATGCAACTTGGATCCTCCCTCACCTCCTCAGAGCAGTTCTCTCAGGTTTACTTGAGATGCTGTCTTCCAGACTTAAAGTCCTAAAAATTCCCACCAAATAAAACATAACTCTCAGCTTTTAGGATGTAATTTTTTTTAAGTTAACAATTATGTTAACATATATGTTAAAATACATTCTTTAAAAATTAAAAAAAAATTGTGTTTAAAGTTTTAACTTTATATTATTTTTTAAAAAAGAAGAGATATTTTTCATCTTTCACATCAAAATATTAGTGCAATATTATTAGTAATGAAGCTGTTAACCTTAGATTGGGACTTGAATCCACATGATCAGAACTTGAACCCACCTGAAGCCCAGCTTGGAACTTTAACCCACATGACTGGGACTCAAATCCAGCCAAACACCAGAGTACTTGATTTTAAGACCTAATGAAGTTCAGGACCTTGATGTCTCATTGCAGAAATAATTCAGTTCAACAAAGTGGTAGGTAAGAAGTGGATTTATTTAGAGAAAAACATTCTCCACAGAGTGTGAGCCATCACAGAAGGTGAGTCTCGCCACCTTGAAATTTGGCTTGGTTAGCTTTTATGGTCTGGGTAATTTCCCAGGCTAATGACTGGGAGAATTATTCCAACTATTTTGAGGAAGGGGTGGAGATTTCAAGGAACTGGGTCACTGCCCACTTTTTGTTTTTTTGATGGTGCCTTGGAACTGTCATAGCTTCTCTGAGTGGGTCATTCACCTCGCCAGCTGAGGATCAAGGTCCCGTCCAAGTTGACTTGTCTGTCATATTGGGCCCATTTGATTCTAATCAGTTTATATTGTATCCTTGGGCTATGTAATTCTTTCTAAAGTTGTGCCTTGCTGCCTTCCCTCTTGTTTCAGCATTGTATATAAATTTATAAGGTCATTTATAAAAGCATAAAACTGATATTTATTTAGCATAATTTAATTTAGCACAATACAATTTAAAATACAAATGTTGAGAGTTAAATGTCTTGATTTTTTGTAAAACTTTATGAAAAGTATTTTAAAGAGTGTCTGCCTTTTTCTCATTTTATGAGTTATGATATGGAGAGAGCTTCATTTCTATGTCTTCATGAACTGTGGGGCTTCCCAGGTGGTGCTAGTGGTAAAGAACCCATCTGCCAATGCCGGAGACACAGGAGATGCAGGTTCGATCCCTGAGTTGGGAAGATTCCCTGGAGGAGGGTGTAGCAACCCACTCCTGTATTCTTGCCTGGAGAATGCCCATGGACTGAAGAGCCTGGCGGGCTATGGTCCATAGGACCGCAGAGTTGAGCATGACAAGCGACTTAGTGTGCATGCACGCATGTGAATTGTTACACTTTTTTCTAAGTTTGGATTAGTTTTCCAGTATTGCATTCTTTGTGATTTCAAATTCAGGAATTATCTCTGAGAGTTCCTTTGATGTAAGAAATTTGCCTTGTTACTATCTCTGAGACATTTTATTTTTAGTTACAAACATCTATCTTAACTATTCCTTGGAATCTGGTTGCAAATTTCACAGTGGCAACATTATTTACATTAGTGGCTTAACCAGATAGCTAATATTAATCAAGGTATTCCATCTTCTGAATTCATGAAACCAATCTTTGTTGGTAAAAAATAATAATAATAATATTCCCAAATTCTCTTTCAATCTCTTTGTAATTCTCATTTTTTTCACTTTTGCAACTGACTTTCATGCTTCGACCAGAATTCGAGCCAAAGAGATGGGAATTTTCTTTGTGGAAGTATTTATTCCAATATAAAAGTACCTACTCCATTTCAACTATGCCTTCTGTTCCTAGTGTAATATAAACTAAAACATATTGAAGAGTTTACCCTGTTTTAATATTCCTCAGACTTTTTCAATACAGTTCATATCTTAATTTTATGCAGGCCTAAATCAAGTCCTATATTTGCTTTATTGTAGCAAATTTAAAAAACTTACTACAACTAATTTCACTTCTAGAATTGTCAAATTTTGTCTCTGTGCTACACTTCTATCCATGACAGTCAATTTCTTTCTTTGATAATCCATTTCCATAAAATATCTAGAAAGTTCCCAGTGGGAGACAAGGGAGTAATACAATGAAATGCTCTGCTGTCTGTGCATGAACTATATAACAGATGAATAGTGATCATTCTCCAAAAGAATTTGAAGTGACATGATTAGTTACTACAAAGATGGGTATTTGTTATTTACATATTGATTCATGGGCTAAATATTTAACAGGAAAGTGCATGCTTTATGCAATTCTTTATAGCTAATATATTATTTTAAAATAAATTTAACAGTGTTGTTGAGGGACTGGTTTTATTTTATTTAAATATAATTCTGGTATATCATGATCATTCAAAGTTTTGAATGCTATACACAACATATAAGCTTCATAATCTATACAGCATGAAGGCAAGGAAATGATTAAACATAAAATAGTTCATTACATTTTATTACAGGGCTATATACAGTGTGTTATCAGAATCCAAGAGAGAAAGCAGTAGCTGAAAATGTCAAAGAAGATAAAAAAAGATGATAGTTAATAAGTACTTTAAATAGCAGGATAGGATCAAACACTTCTATATTCAACTTTAAATATTGTTTAGAGTAATATCAAAGCATGTTTTTATGGATACTTCTAAACATCACACTGTAAATTACCAAGCATTAGATATCTTAGAGATCCCTGGAGAGCAAAAAATTGAGTAGCCAAAGCTTGAAAGAAAAGGACATTGGGTGAGCTCAGTTTTCTTCAGTTCTTGTTCCTTACAGAAATTTACCAATACATAGAGATGGGAGCTGTGAGCCTGTGAAGTTGTTTGAAAGAGGTGGTGAGTAGTTATGGCCCTAAAATGAGTTTTCCCACAGTTTTACATGTTTGGGAGAGAATAATTGGGTTCAAGGACAAATCAGTTATGGAACCTCTGGTGTATACCCCAGTCAGGATCCTGGAAATGATATAGTCTTAATGTACTTCTCTAGTAGAAATTAAGCAAATGAACTAACACAGTCAACCATAATACAGCTTTAAACAGTTCTTTCAAAAAAAAAAAAGGATTTAAATGATTGCTCATGCTCTAACTGGCAGCCATATTGAACAATCAAATTCATTTTAGGAGAAGGTAATACTAACCAGAGTGTACATCATTGTGATAAATGTTTTATTCACTATATATTGTATTGGAATAAAATTTGCATGTTGAATGATAAGAACAAATGATTAAAAACCAAGAGAAGAATATGAAGGATAAACACTGAAATTCTGACACTGAGTTACAATAAATGTGATTAATAAGTACACAAAAGATTTGTGATCCCATGGACTATATAGTCCATGGAATTCTCTAGGCCACAATACTGAAGTGGATATCCTTTCCCTTCTCCAGGGGATCTTCCCAACCCAGGGATTGAACCCAGGTCTCCCACATTGCAGGCAGATTCTTAACCAGCTGAGCCATAGGGAAGCCCAAGAATGGGTAGCCTCGAGTGGATAGCTACCACTAGAGTGGGTAACCTATCCCTTCCCAGCAAATCTTCCTGACCCAGGAATTCAACCAGAGTCTCCTGCATTGCAGGTGGATTCTTTATGAACTAAGCTATCAGGGAAGCCCATTTAATTTATAGAGAATTTTATTAGAGAGCTACATTCTAGAAACTAAAAAAAATGGACTTCTAGTTTTAGTGTAGAAACGTGGGAGCTAGGTAGAATGTCACTCCCATCCATAAAACATGGCAAAAATGGAAAGATGACAAAAAACTCCTCATGAACATATGACAAAAATTGAGGTCACAGGGCAGATGATCTGACAAAAACGTGGAAAGTGACAGAAGTCTTTAGAAAGTGATGGGGACTAAACATGTGTTTACCTGGGGCTTGTGCTGCTTAACACCATATAAGCATATAGAGCAATCAAACTAGAACAACATATAGGTCTACTGGAGACTTAAATGGACTTCCTTTACAGGGTAAAAGCTCTGAAGACCACAGAAGCCTCTGGTGCTCATACCAGCAGAAAACACTAAATCTTGTATTAAGAAACAGAAGTCATTACCTGAAGCCAAACTCTTGAGTAGATTAACAAGCATCTCACACTAAAACCAAAACAAGATGAAAGTTGTACTATTCTCTCTCTCATATATGCACATATCATGTAATATTTTCCCAGATTTCAAAAATAAAATAAAAAATAAATCAAAAAGTAAGAAAAAAAGCAGAATCTGAAAACACAGGGCAGTAACCAGAACAACACTCAAATGGCAAAAATACTAAAACTATCAGAGAGGAAATTCAAAATAATTGTGATATTTATCTTAAAAGTGCTAATGGAATAGGCAAACAACATGCAAACTCTGATTGTTCACTTCAGCAGAGAGCTAGAAACTACAAGAATCAAATGTGATTGCTAAAAATGAAACAATCTATTCAAACTAAAATACTGTCTTTGATAGACTCAGTCATTTACCGAGCAAGGAAGGAGTGAACATGAGTTGACAGAGAATGCCAGAATCGAATTCTGTGAGAAAATATAGGTAAAAACAAACAAAACAGAAAAGAATATGCAATAGCTGCTGGCCAAGAGCAAACCATGACATTATGTGTCCTGGAATTTCTGAAGAAGAGAAAGAGTAAATAAGGAAAATGACATATTTGAAGAGATTATATTTGAGAAATAACCAAAATTAATGGCAGACATAATACCACAGATCCAACAGTCTCAAAGTACACCAAGCATGATAAATACAAAAATAAAAACAAAACCAAAGCAAGAAAAGTGAAAACAGAACACATTGATGCACATTATATTTTAACTACTGAAAACAAAAAATAAAATCTTGAGAAATAATTTCATATAATCTACAGAAATTTTCCAAACTTAAACCATGAGGCAAGTAGACAATGAAGTGACAGCTTCATTCAGTCTTGAAAAATATGTCCAAACATAATTATATATCCAACAAAAAAGTATCTTTAAAAGAGAAGGAAGTTTGCTTTTGTCAAACAAATAAGAGCTTAGGAACTTTGTTCCACCAAGCATACACTACAGGATATGCTTAGGGGAATTTTTAGGTGGAAAAAATTTTGCATACATCATAAACTTGGATGTTTGCAAAGAAGTGAAGAGCGACAAAATTGGAAAAAGGAAGGCAAAATGTAATTTCCCATATTTTGATTGCTGCAAAATATGTTTCAATGAGTAAACAATTAATTGTATATCCTGTGTTTATAAGGATATGTTAAAAAAATGGCTACAATAATGGCACAAAGAATGGGAAGGAGGAATTTGTAATACACTTTTATAAGGTCTTTACACTACATATAAAGCAGTGTGATAAAATTTAAACATGAACTGTCATGCCTGAAACAGAACTTTAATTCATGTAAAATGTGAAATTGTGAAGATGGAAAATATAATGGTGAAAAAGAATTGTATTTGTATATAGTTAGGTTCTTTAGGCAAATGCATTCTTACATATTAGGAGGATTTAGTATTGCCTAAATCATGTTACAACTATATATTACTTATTGTATTTGTAGTCTGTCTTCTGTAATTATGTAATATTTAAGAAGCAAATGTTCACTAAGAAAATTGATAAGATAATTAAAGTTTGTACATATCAACTTCAAAATCTAACTATTTAGGAAACAAATGCAGTGATACAAGTTTGTTTTAAAAAAAAAAAACATTTTTATTTTGTTCATCACATAAATAGGGGGAAAAGTGTTTTGCAATGAATGTTGCCAAAATGATGAAGTAAATGGAGTTTATTATTCTCAAGGCTTCCACATTATAGTTGGCCCTCTGATGCATTCAAATGATTTCATGACAGGATTTTCCATTTTCCTTCTCTTAAACTGCTTGAGTTTGCATAGTCACAAAGTAGAGAGAGTGTATGTAGAGTGTATGTATGCACATATGTGTGACTTTGGGGTCATGGAATTAAATAAAGACAACTCCGTCCTTGCAATAAAAATAATACTTCTTCCTTGGGGAAAAAAAGGGGGGGGGCATATTGACTATTTTTCTTATAATTGCTTTTTTTTTTGTTCTACTCACTCACAATTTATAACTTTGACTATATTTACAAGCTCTCATTTTCCTGGTATTCCTAAAGAATTGACATTATTTTGTTTGTGTGCTGATCAGAGTTAAAACATGCTAACAACATCATTGAAATTACTTCTATATAAAACTTAATTCCTTAACACATGCAATGAGTACATATTGAGATAACTGTTTCAAAATTTCTATTAGCAATAACATATTTTTGATATTATTCTCAGTGAACATTTGATTTCTAAATATCAAATAACTAGATTCTCTTGTGCTTCTGAAGAATATTTGTTTCCCTTTACAGAAAATTCTTTCAAATGGCAGTTCTACCAGGATATAGGTTAGAAGATTAATTGAAATACTCAAATCAATGATTTAAAAGTATATGAACTTAAAGAATAAATAATTGCAGTTATACATGGTAGTTTATAAGTTACTAATGACATAGCTCAACTTAAAACTATTAATAAATGATTTTATTTTATTATCTGAGGGCTCTCATCAATTTTTCACAACTTTTAAAATTTAGAATGAACCTAAATAGCATAAACTTTTAAAAGACTCATTATTTTCAACAAGAGCTGAGTGAATTAAATTAGTTTCCACAGAGTCACTCTCACATTTTCTTTACTCTTATTTTAGGAAAGTCTTTAAAAAGACACAAGTGGAATTTTTTAAATCAAAGCTTTTTTTTTTTTTTTTTTAACTTTAGAGAATCTCCAAAATGAGAATTACCAAAGTGTGAGAAGGGCTTTAATCATGGAGCTTTGATTCAGGAGATTTGGGTGGTTTCAAGTCTTAGAAACTGACTTAATTGGTATTATGCAATTATCAATATCCTCATGCATCTGCAGTGTGTACAACTTGATGATTTACAGAGGCAAATCACTGTAGTAGTTTTATACCTCCGAAGTCCAGGAGCTAAAAAACAAGAACTTAAATGTTCCCCTTTAACAAATGTTAGCCTTAGTATGATAAATAATTTTAAGGCTGGTTTAAACTATTTTCATCTTACTAATGTACATCATTTGTATATGTGGGATTATGGCTTTTATCATTTGCATTTTTATTATTTACTTAGATAATATATTGCTTTTATTTTTCTTTTTTTTTTTTTACATTGTGTATAATTTTATTATTATTATTTTTTTTTTCCAGTGGGTTTTGTCATACATTGATATGAATCAGCCATGGATTTACATGTATTCCCAATCCCGATCCCCCCTCCCACCTCCCTCTCCACCCAATTCCTCGGGGTCTTCCCAGTGCACCAGGCCGGAGCACTTGTCTCATGCATCCCACCTGGGCTGGTGATCTGTTTCACCATAGATAGTATACATGCTGTTCTTTTGAAATATCCCACCCTCACATTCTCCCACAAAGTTCAAAATTCTGTTCTGTATTTCTGTGTCTCTTTTTCTGTTCTGCATATAGGGTTATCATTATCACCTTTCTAAATTCCATATACATGTGTCAGTATGCTGTAATGTTCTTTATCTTTCTGGCTTACTTCACTCTGTATAATGGGCTCCAGCTTCATCCATCTCATTAGGACTGGTTCAAATGAATTATTTTTAATGGCTGAGTAATATTCCATGGTGTATATGTACCACAGCTTCCTTATCCATTCATCTGCTGATGGGCATCTAGGTTGCTTCCATGTCCTGGCTATTATAAACAGTGCTGCGATGAACATTGGGGTGCACGTGTCTCTTTCAGATCTGGTTTCCTCAGTGTGTATGCCCAGAAGTGGGATTGCTGGGTCATATGGCAGTTCTATTTCCAGTTTTTTAAGGAATCTCCACACTGTTTTCCATAGCGGCTGTACTAGTTTGCATTCCCACCAACAGTGTAAGAGGGTTCCCTTTTCTCCACACCCTCTCCAGCATTTATTGCTTGTAGACTTTTGGATAGCAGCCATCCTGACTGGCGTGTAATGGTACCTCATTGTGGTTTTGATTTGCATTTCTCTAATAATGAGTGATGTTGAGCATCTTTTCATGTGTTTGTTAGCCATCTGTATGTCTTCTTTGGAGAAATGTCTGTTTAGTTCTTTGGCCCATTTTTGGATTGGGTCATTTATTTTTCTGGAATTGAGCTGCTGGAGTTGCTTGTATATTTTTGAGATTAATCCTTTGTCTGTTTCTTCATTTGCTATTATTTTCTCCCAATCTGAGGGCTGTCTTTTCACCTTACTTATAGTTTCCTTTGTAGTGCAAAAGCTTTTAAGTTTCATTAGGTCTTTATAAAAAGTTTCCTATCCTTGCTATTATTATTTTTAAAACATGAGTTATTCAGTTATATCATCAGAAAGATTTTTTTGAAAAAGTAATTATGAAGTTTTGACAAGCAGTGATTACACTTAATACCAGATGACAATGGGAGTTTCAGTACCCATCTGGAATCAAGTTCCTTTACATGAGCTTGCTATTGTCAAATAACTTTCAAAGTATGTATTATCCAATCAAAAGTAAGAATTTCATAAATACATAAAGACTAATGACTGTATCATTATATAAAGAGTTTATCCCTAGATTCTGCTCAACCGGAATAACCTACAAGACAGTAAACCAGAGATAGCACTTAATTTGCAAGCAGTATTGGTTAATACGGGTCATATCTGAAGGAATTATTAACTAATTAATTAAAGGAATCTTTCTCTTAAGCAGAAACATGAAAAAAATGCCAATGATGTGGCTAAAAATCTCTACCAAAACTTCTAAAGTTATAAAAGGTAGGGTTTTGATTTTCTATTCAGTAGAAAATGAGAATCACACCTAACTCACCCCTGAAAGGATGCTTTAAAGGCTAAGCATATTCTATTAGATCTCTTCTCAGTCAATATCCTGCAAGAATGTTTCTATTTTTTAAAGAAGAAATTTTGGGAGCTTATCAGCAGTACATTTAACTGAGATTGGCTGGTAATATTCTAGATTGTGACCCATACAACCTTATTTAGCAAAAATAAAAGAGACTATAAACATTTAATTCATGATTTATTAACAAAAACCATGTGTTGCTTAAACTCAGATTCACATTTTCCAAATAAGCTAATGATATTTTCATCTTGTTAATTAAGTAGACTTTGCATTTTATACCTATTAACATTGTAAATCATGTCACTAACTAAACTATCTCAAACTAAAATGTCACAAACTAAAATATTTCACTGATAATAAATAAATTCACAACCTCTCACTTACTGCATGCACTCTGCATTTTCTCTTTCTTTATTCCTGCTGTCTTTGTTTCTTTTCTTTCTATCTTTTTGGTTAGTGATTTTGTGTATGTCTTTATCTCACCTTTTAGATCCCATGAGTATCACATTTATAATATTGTATGCAATTCGTTTCAGTCTGTTGAACACTTGCCTGACATTATTGGATATTATTTAATATTGAAATGAGAGGCCAGATACATTTTAAAAAATCTGCTGAGGTCTATTTTTATTCTACCTATTTTTATTGGCCACAAGAGACTTTTGAAACAGGAGAAAATGCTGGTATTAGTATTCAAGCAAGAAAAAGAAGGAAGTGGAGGAAGAGGAGAGGAAAAAGGAGGAAGACAGGGCAGGCAGAGGAAAAGGGCAGGAGAAAGAAAGGAAAATGTTCTGAAATTACTCACTTTAATATGTCAGAATCACCACAGGCTACAAACTCCCCAAGGTGACCAGACAAACCAGATTTGGACCAAGTTCAAGATACTTGATTAAGTCAATGCTTTTATCACATTTACTGTATAGTTCAAGCTTCCCAAATGGCTCCTGGTTTAAGAATCCTCCTGTCAAGGAAGAAAAGGCAGGTGACACAGGTTTGGTCTCTGAGCTGGGACGATCTCTTCAGTATTCTTGCCTGGGTAATCCCATGGACAGAGGAGCCTGCTGGGCTACAACACAGAGTCACAAAGAGTTGGACATGATTGAGTAAGCACACACATTCAGTAATTTACTTTTTAAGAAGAATAAAAAAACCTACTAATTGCAGATAATTTTCCTTTAATATTCCATAACACTAAATTATGAATAGGTTGGAATTCTTTCCCAGAAGGGAAGATAATCCCTAATATTTAATATTAATATGTAGTCACATCATTTTTATAGTTTTATGATTGCTAGGAGTAGGCACAATAGAAAGTTTATAATAAAGTTGCTTAAATAAAAGTGTTATACTTTCAGGTCTGTCAATTAAATTGGCTCAAACTGTTTCAGCTTGTTAGGCCAAGTGTTCAAAAGGATTATTCTGTGAAGATCTCAACCACTCAACAAACGAAATAAGATAGAGAATCTTTGGGCTTTGATTATCTACTTTTTTTTTTTTTTTCTTGTAGGAAAGAAGCCTCCTATGAAACATAAAAATAGTTATCCACTGGCTATTTTTTATCATTGTAATGATCATCTTCTGGTATATTATATTTTCATTTATTATATTTTTTTTGTGTGTGTGTACTCAAAGCCAGTAGCGGTGTCCCTTTTGGATCAACTAGTAAAAGCCTGCCATGAGGGAGACCTGGGTTCGATCCCTGGGTTGGGAAGATCCCCTGGAGAAGGGAAAGGCTACCGACTCCAGTATTCTGGCCTGGAGAATTCCATGGACAGTATGGAATTGCAAAGAGTCAAATATGACTGAATGACTTTCACTACACAAAGCCAATAGGAGATACATGAGAGCAGAGTACTTTCTTTTTCTTCCTGATGTATACGCCAAACCTAGAACATAGTCTGGCCCATAAAATTGTTTACCAAATATTTATTCAGTGAATTAAAGATAGATATAATGGTTACTCACCAAACCATAAAAACTGACAAGTTGAAGAAACTTAGTTCAGAGATTGAATGAAGTTTTGCAGAGGAAATATTCTAATGGGTTTCAGATCAGGAATAATTCCCATAGGACCCTAAGTTGCAAATGGTATATAGTTTCATTTTTACCAACAGTGACAGTTCCATGAAACATATGACTCAATGACCTAAATTCTCTCCAGAAAAAAAAAAACAAGTGTATGATAATTTCTTAAACTTTGACTTCTTGTTTGCTAATCTTCCTTCTAAATTTCAATATCATTTGTTATCAGAGAATATGAATTTTAGACAGTAAGTAGTCTCATATTCATGAAGTCATCTACTAATATAATCTAAATCCAAGACAAGTAAAAGTGGTTTCAAAATTTATACCAGTTTCATAAACATGAACCTGACGAACTTCAAAGTGTGCAGTTATGATAAAGAAATATATATTTAAAAAAAAAATTTGCTTCCAAATTGATATTTTTTTCTGTCTATTGAAATTGCCCCATAGGCTTATCACTAACTCTTACTAAAGATTAAAATATTTAATATGGCTGATAAAACCCTGCTGCTGCTACTGCTGCTAAGTCGCTTCAGTTGTGTCCGACTCTCAGCAACCCCATGGACTGCATGCAGCTTACCAGGCTCCTCCGTCCATGGGATTTTCCAGGCAAGAGTACTGGAGTGGGGTGCCATTGCCTTCTCTGTGATAAAATCCTACATAGTCTATAATCTAGTGGTATTTGCAAATCTTCTCACATCTTTATCTTTCTTGCTTCCTAGGCTCTAAATACTGAATCAGAGTGCCCAAATAATAATCCCTGATGATACAGGATCTTTGGATTTGATATTCTTTTTGCCAAGGGTTATTTTTACACTTATTTTTTATTTAACTCATCCTTTCAAATTTAAAACACTTATAAACTGTCTTCCCTTTAAATTGTTTATTAAAATTGTATATGTATATATATACACTCCCAGGTGGCACTGGTAGCATAGAAACTGCCTACCAATGCAGGAGACTTAAGAGACTAGCGGGTCAGTTTCTGGGCCAGGAAGATCCCCTGGAGAAGGGAATGGCAATCCAGATCAGTATTCTTACCTGGAGTATCCCATGTATAGAAGATCATGGCAGGCTACAGTCCACAGGTTTGCAAAGAGCCGGACACAACTGAAGAAACAGCATGAAAGCACACACATATTTACTTTTAACTATATATGTGTACATCACAAACTAATCTGCTTAATAATATTCTATTGAATATTCTGCATTATTTTGGCACAAAATTAGATGCAAAAAATATAATGACGGCAGAAAAAGCTTGATAATTGCCTTCCTGGTAGTTATGTAGCAGGATCAACCAATATTTTTCCAACTTTTCATTTATGAAACTTTTGTTGGGAAGATTGCAGATTGTTACTCTATGGAGTATAGCTGTGTTTTGGATTTCTGTATAAAGGAAACTCTCCATAAATGAAGTAATGGATTAAGAAATTTATAAATTTATAATACTGTATGTTTTAATGATTGCTATGGGTTAAGCATGGAAACACAGGGTGTAATTCTACAAAATATTCTGTTATGAAAAGTTAAGATTTATAGTCTTAGTTTTGCTTCTGTTATAGTTTTAAGTAATTTTCTCTGTTCAAGTCAATGAATCATTCTATACCTAAGTAAGTTGGGATTAATTATAATGCTCACTTAATAAGACTTATTTTCAGTTATTTTACAAATTTATGTTGAACATCTATTACATGTTAGACATTGTACCTAGAAGTTAAAAAAAAGAGAGACAAAAATCTTGGCATTTATGGAGGTTTCATTATTGTTGTTGTAGCAAATATATTTTTTAACATAAAGTGTTAACTTCTATTTTTTTTTTTTTTTTTGCTCACCTCCATTTTTTTCATTCATATTTATGTACTACACATTTTTGTCACTGCCACAATGAAAACAAACAAAAGAAACATCACTTTTAGTGGAGTAGGGAAGTCCTGCAGGGGAGCTTTCACACTCACACTACTCTAGCACCCTGCATGATAAGAGAGAGGAATGAAGATAAGAATGGTGTTTTTCTACTGGTAAAATGCAGGACATTAATCACATGGGAATTTTATCTCCTGTTAAAGAAAAAGATGGAATTACAGCTTAGCTATTTCAAATCCCAAAATATGATGCTGTTAAAGTGCTGCATTCAATATGCTGGCAAATTTGGAAAGCTCAGCAGTGGTCACAGGACAGGAAAGGGTCAGTTTTCATTACAATCCCAAAGAGATGCAATGCCAAAGAATGTTCAAACTATGGCAAAATTGCACTCACTTCACATGTGAGCAAAACAATGCTTAAAATTATCTTGGCTAGAAATCAACAGTTCATGAATCAAGAACTTCCAGATATTCAAGGTAGATTTTAAAAAGACAGAGGAACCAGAGATCAAACCGACACATCTGTTGGATCACAGAAAAGCAAGAGAATTCCAGAAAAACATCTCCTTATGCTTCGCTGACTATGCTAAAGCCTTTAACTGTGTGGATTACAACAAACTGTGGAAAATTCTTCAAGAATACCAGACCACCTTACCTGCCTCCTGAGAAATCTGTATGCAAGTCAAGAAGCAACAGTTAGAACCAGACATGGAATAACGGGCTAGTTCTAAATTGGGAAAATAGTATGCCAAGGCTGTATATTTTCATTCTGCTTGACTTACATGCAGAGTGCATCATGCAAAATATTGAGCTGGATGAAACACAAACTGGAATCAAGATTCCTGGGTGAAATATCAATAACCTCAGATATGCAGATGACACCATCATTATGGCAGAAAGAAAGGAGGAACTAAAGAGCCTCTTGATGAAAGTGAAAGAGGAGAGTGAAAAAGCTGGCTTAAAAATCAATATTCAAAAAATGAAGATTGTGGCATCTGGTCCCATCACTTCATGGCAAATAGATGGAGAAACATTGGAAACAGTGATAAGCTTTACTTTCTTGACCTCCAAATTCACAGCAGATGGTGACTGCTGCCCCCAAATTAAAAGATGGTTACTCCTTGGAAGAAAAGTTATGACCAACCTAGACAGCATATTAAAAAGCAGAGACAATACTTTGCTGACAAAGGTCCATCTAGTCAAGGCTATGGTTTTTTGGGCTGTCATGTATGGACGTGAGAGTTGGACCATAAGGAAAGCGGAGCACTAAAGAATTGATATTTTCAAACTGTTGTGTTGGAGAAGTCTCTTAAGAATCACTTGGCCTGCAAGCAGATCAAACCAGTCCATCCTAAAGGAAATCAGTCCTCAATATTCGTTAGAGGGAGTGATGCTGAAGCTGAAGCTCCAATAATTTGCCCACCTGATGTGAAAGGCTGACACACTGGGAAAGACCCTGATGCTGGGAAAGATTGAAGGCAGGAGGAGAGTTCAGTTCAGTCGCTCAGTCGTGTCCAACTCTTTGCACACCCAATGAATCGGAGCATGCCAGGCCTCCCTGTCCATCGCCAACTCCCAGAGTCTACTCAAACCCATGTCCATCGAGTTGGTGTTGCCATCCAACCATCTCATCCTCTGTCATCACCTTCTCCTCCTTCCCCCAATCCCTCATAGAATCAGGGTCTTTTCCAATGAGTCAACTCTTCACATGAGGAGGCCAAAGAATTGGAGTTTCAACTTCAGCATCAGTCCTTCCAAAGAACACCCAGGACTGATCTTCCTTAGGATGGACTGGTTGGATCTCCTTGCAGTCCAAGGGACTCTCAAGAGTCTTCTCTTACACGATAGTTCAAAAGAATCAATTCTTCTGTGCTCAGCTTTCTTCACAGTCCAACTCTCACATCCATACATGACCACTGGAAAAAACATAGCCTTGACCAGACAGACCTTTGTTGGCAAAGTAATGTCTCTACTTTTAAATATGCTATCTAGGTTGGTCATAACTTTCCTTCCAAGGAGTAAGCGTCTTTTAATTTCATGGCTGCAATCACCATCTGCAGTGATTTTGGAGCCCCCCAAAATTAAGTCTGACACTGTTTCCACTGTTTCCCCATCTATTTGCCATGAAGTGATGTGACCAGATGCCATGATCTTAGTTTTCTGAATGTTAAGCTTTAAGCCAACTTTTTTCACTCTCCACTTTCACTTTCATCAAGAGGCTTTTTAGTTCCTCTTCACTTTCTGCCATGAGGGTGGTGTTATCTGCATATCTGAGGTTATTGATATTTCTCCCGGCAATCTTGATTCGACCTTGTGCTTCTTCCAGCCCAGCGTTTCTCATGATGTACTCTGCATATAAGTTAAATAAGCAGGGTGACAATATATAGCCTTGACTTACTTCTTTTCCTAATTTGGAACCAGTCTGTCATTCCATGTCCCGTTCTAACTGTTGCTTCCTGACCTGCATACAAGTTTCTCAAAAGGCAGGTCAGGTGGTCTGGTATTCCCATCTCTTTCAGAATTTTTCACAGCTTATTGTGATACACACAATCAAAGGTTTTGGCGTAGTCAATAAAGCAGAAATAGATGTTTTTCTGGAACTCTCTTGCTTTTTCAGTGATCCAGCGGATGTTGGTAATTTGATCTCTGGTTCCTCTGTCTTTTTGAAAACCAGCTTGAACATCTGGAAGTTCACGGTTCACATATTGCTGAATCCTGGCTTGGAGAATTTTGAGTATTACTTTAGTAGCATGTGAGATGAGTTCAATTATTTGGTAGTTTGAGCACTCCTTGGGATTGGCTTTCTTAGGGATTGGAATGAAAACTGTCCTTTTCCAGTCCTGTGGCCACTACAGAGTTTTCCAAATTTGCTGGCATATTAAGTGCAGCACTTTCACAGCATCATCTTTCAGGATTTGAAATAGCTCAACTGGAATTCCATCACCTCCACTAGCTTTGTCCATAGTGATCCTTTCTAAGGCCCACTGTACTTCACATTCCTGGATGTCTGGCTCTAGGTGAGTGATCACACCATTATGATTATCTGGGTCATGAAGATCTTTTTTTTGTACAGTTCTTCTGTGTATTCTTGCCACCTCTTCTTAATATCTTCTACTTCTGTTAGGTCCATCCCATTTCTGTCCTTTATCGAACCCATCTTTTCATGAAATGTTCCCTTGGTATCTCTAATTTTCTTGAAGAGATCTCTAGTCTTTCCCGTTCTGTTGTTTTCCTCTGTTTCTTTGCGTTGATCACTGAGGAAGGATTTCTTATCTCTCCTTGCTATTCTTTGGAACTTTGCATTCAAATAGGAATATCTTTCCTTTTCTCCCTTGCTTTTTACTTCTCTTCTTTTCACAGCTATTTGTAAGGCCTCCTCAGACAACCATTTTGCCTTTTTGCATTTATTTTCCATGGGGATGGTTTTGATTTCTGTCTGCTGTACAATGTCACGAACCTCCGTCCATAGTTCATCAGGCTCCCTGTCTATCAGATCTAGTCCCTTAAATCTATTTCTCACTTCAGCTGCATAGTCAGAAGGGATTTGATTTAGGTCATACCTGCATGGTCTAGTGGTTTTCCCTACTTTCTTCAGTTTAAGTCTGAATTTGGCAATAAGGAGTTCATGATCTGAGCCACAGTCAGCTCCCAGCCTTGTTTTTGCTGACTGTTTTTGGCAAGAGGAGAAGGGGATGCCAAATAATGACATAGTTGGAAGGCATCACTGACTTGATGGACACGAGTTGGAACAAACTCTGAAAGTTGGTTATGGACAGGAAAACATGGCATGCTGATGTCATGGGGTCGCTAAATGTTGGACACGAGTGAGCAATAGAACTGAAAGAAAAAAAAAAAAGTAGGAAGTATCCCTTTGCTACAGAAACAACACTCTAAGCACCACTTCAGCAATGAGAAAACATCATAGCCTTGCACTCTTGTCCTTCTCCAGTGATGTTATATCAAAAAATCAAACAAACAAACAAAAACTCCCATTTTTAGTGAATAGAAATGAAAAAAAAAAATTCTGTGTTAATTTTGCATCCTGCAACTTTACTAAATTCATTGAGTTCTAGCAGTTTTCTGGTAGCATTTTTAGGTGTTTCTATGTAAAGTTTCATGTCGTCTACAAACAGTGACAATTTCAGCTCTTCTTTTCCAATTTGGATTCCATTTATTTATTTTTCTTCACTAATTGCTGCAGTGAGGAATTCCAAAACTAGGTTAAAAAAAGCATGGCAAATGTGTCCATCTTTGTCTTATCCCTGATCTTAGAAGAAATGTTTTCAGTTTTTCATTGTTCCAAATGAGTTTGCTGTGGATTTGTTATATATGGCTTTTATTATATTGTGACATGTTCCCTCAATGCCAACTTTCGGAAAGTTTTTATCATAAACATGTGTTGACTTTTGTCAATTTTTTTTTCTGCATTCTAATGATCATATGTTTCTTTTTTTTTTTCCTTGAAATTGTTAATATGGTGTATCACATTGATTAATTTGTATATATTGAAGAATTTTGGCACCCCTTGGGGGATAAATCCCACTTGATCATGGTGCATTTAAATGTGCTGTTGAATTCAAATTGCTAATATTTTGGTGAGGATCTTTTTTTTTTTTTTGGTAAGGATTTTTGTATCTGTGTTCATCAGTGATACTGGCCTGTAGTTTTCTTCTAGTGTGTGTAATATTTTTATCTGCTTCAGGTATCAGGGCATTGGGGGCCTTGCAGAATGAGCTTGAAATTGTTCTTGTCTCTGCAATATTTTGAAAACACAAAAGGCCTGGAATAGTCAAAGCAACCTTGCAAAAGAAAAAGAGAGTTAGCAGAATCAGTCTTCCTGACTTTATACTACAAATTTACAGGAATCAAAATGGTATGATAGTGGTAGAAAAACAGAAATATAGATCAACAAAATATGATAGAAAGTCCAGGGGTAAACCCACACATCTATGGTCACCTAATCTATGAAAAAGGAGGCAAGAATATACAATGTAGAAAAGATGGTCTCTTCTATAAGTGTTGCTAAGGAAACTGTATAGCACTTATGTGTAAAAGAATAAAAGTAAAACATTTTCTAACACCATACACAAAAATAAACTCAACACAGATTAAAGGGCTGAGTGACTGACAAAAAGTTAATCTCCAAAATATACAAACAGATCATCCAGCTCAATTAAAAAAAACAACAACAACAACAAAATAACCCACCCAATAAAAGAACAGACAAAAGATCTAAAGAGACATTTTTCCAAAGAAAACATGCAGATGCCCAGAGGCACACAAAACATGCTCAAAATCATTAATTATTAGAGAAATGCAAATCAAAACTAAAATGAGGTTTAACCCTACACTGATTATATTGACCATTATCAAAAAGTCTAAATGCTGGAGAGGATGTAGAGAAAAGGGAACACTCCTACACTGTTGGTAGAAATGTACAGTTGGTACAGTCACTTTGGAGAACAGTATGAAGTTCCCTTAAAAGACTAAAAATAGAGCTACCATATGATACAACAATCCAACTCCTCTGCATATATCTAGAGAAAATTAAAATTCAAGAAGATACATGAACCCCAGTGTTCACTATAGTACTATTTACAATAGCAATAACATGGAAGCAACTTATATGGCCATTTACAGATGAATTGATAAAGACATATGGTACATATATCAAATGGAAAATTACTCAGCTAGGAAAAATGAAATAATGACATTTGCAACAACATGGATAAATCAGCTATTTTGTTCAAAAGAGAGAAAACATGATTCCTGATCACATTTAAAAATGCTGTTGAAAAATGGGACCCTTCATAATTAAAACGCCTTTAAGAAATCCAAAAGTAGGATAGATTCCACTTGTATCTTGAAGAAGGTGTTTGGTCTTTCTAGAAAAAAAAGGGGTGAACTTTTAGATAATTTAGAGTTATAATGGCCATTTGGGGAAAACCTGTTTTGTATAAATCCACCTTAAGATGTGCACTTAAGAAGATTCCAAACCTCTAGTAGACAAGGGATGCATTATTTGATTGGTACACAAAACTTCTTTAAAAAAAATTCAAAACAAACAAAATTCTAAAAGGGTTATTACAGCATGTCAATCAAAAAATATATATATTTGAAATCTTTGTGAATCTATTTATTTGACTTTTGTACCTGAGACATGGCTAAAATTTTTAAAAGCAAAAACCATAAAATCTTGATATCTCTCTGCACTATATATGTCTATGTGCCCATGACACTTGTCTAACTCTAGATGATATGCCAAATTAATTTATAAAGAGCTCTATTTATTTATTTTTAAGAGTTCTATTTAAATGGCTTAAAGAATAATTAAATGTATATATAAATCTAGTATATGCTTAGACATAACCCAGTGTAAGTCAAAAACTAACCTAAATGTTTTTCAAGTTCACACAATCTGAGATAATCTTTGTTAAATAAAAACTAATTAAATTTATTGATTCAATGAAAATAGGAATGTCTTTGGAGTTATCAATATTTAATGTTTGGCAAACAGAACTTTTTGTACCTGGGTTTACTGATCAAATGAGCTCATGCTATTTCTTTTTATTTAGTTAGTTATTTGCTTTTGGCTGCACTGGGTCTTCATTGCTGCACGGGCTTTTCTCTAGCTGTGGATGGTGGAGGCTACTGTCTAGCTGTGGTGCTTGGGCTTCTTGTGGTGACTCCTCTTGTTGTGGAGGAGAGGTTTCAGGGCACGCAGGCTTCAGTTGTTACAGCACATAAGCTCAGTTGTTGTGACTCCCAGGCTCTATAGCACTGGTTCAATAGTTGTGGCACATGGACTTACTTGCTGCTTGGTGTGTGGGATCTTCTTAGATCAGGATAGAACCAGTGTCTTCCGCACTGGTAGGTGGATTCTTTACCACTGAGCCACCAGGGAAATCCCATGCCATTTCTATTAAGGAATTTGTCAGTAAGAAAAACAACTTAAAATGATTTTTATCCGTTTAATGTCTAATCCAAGCATAACCACTAAAAACAAATGTTTTAAATTAATGTAAACAAGATAGAAGATTTTTCTAAGTTAAACTAAATATTGAATAATCATTGACTATCAAAAAAGTATCCAATAAGATAAACATAATTGCTAAACATGCTTATCTACTTTTAGCTTTTTAATTTTTTCAGAGATGAAGATACTCAGATCTATTAATAAATATATTTATGCTGCATTAAAAATGAATTTGGAAAAAGAAATGGCAACCAAATCTAGTATTCTAGCCTGAGAAATCCAGTGGACAGAAGAGTCTGTCAGGCTATAGTCCATGGAGTTAGAAAAGAGTCAGACATAACTTAGTAACTAAAACAATGACAACAACAACAGTAAAAATGTATTATGAGAAAAAATACACTTCTGAAAATGTTAATATATTTGTGTTTGCTAATTTACTGCAGGATTCTAATATATGTTAGTTTACAATGGTCTGCTTCTTTATTTTCACCAGAAAGCAAAGGCTATAAACAGTTTAAAAGGCTATAAAAAGAGCTGAGAATGGCAAATGAATCAAAGAGAAAATGTCAAGATATTTAAAGCAATAAGCATAAATGGACTCTGCACAAAATGTGTGCATTGATGCTGAGACAAGCCAGACAAAGCAGCAAGTGCCCCTTTGAAAGTTAAGAAGCAGTGGGACTCCAGTGAGATATTTCTCCTACTCTGGGAGAATTTGCTGCAATTTATTCTTTTTCAAACTGTGGTCACAGACCGTTGGTGGCTTAAGGTTAACATTTATCTAAATTAAGAAACACATATACTCTATATGTTACATATATAAGTGGATAACACGCTCCTTCACTTTTATTTATAATTCATAGATAAATTCACTATATATGTATTTATTATCCATATATAAATAAAAAAGGAATAATTTTATACAGTGCAAAATAGAATTCTTGCATGACATATCCTGAAAACAGGGAAAATGTGTCATTTTTTAAACTTTATTTCAGTTACTGATTTGGGTTTATACACATGGGTGTGTGTTGGGTCATAATATACGCTATATTTCTTAGTTTGAATGGTTAAAATTTACAGTTCTAATATCACAGAAAATTGAGCAACTAAAGTGTATATGCAACCAGCCAGATGAAAAGGCCAATATAAGAACAACCACATATTCTATCCTGCACACACACAATGTTAACTCCTCAAGGTCAGGGAGTAGTAATTTTTTGATAGGCTCATACTAGTTTGCCTTGTCTTTCCAGATTTGCAGCCAGGCAGCAAACTTTGTTAAAAACAACTTCTCCCATTTCTTTTAACTACTTGCAAAGCTGGGAATTCTTGTGGTGTTCTCCTAATATTCATAGCTCTGCCATCAATGTTAAAGTTGTTGCACTGTGTTTCATATTTTTATTCTGCCTACTCTACTTAGAGCAGCCATCCTCAGCAGCAATGTGGGGATCCTGCTGCTCTGCTGTCCCATCAGTTAGAGTCCAGCAGAACAATTTCAGGATGTACCTGTAGTTACTAATAAACCTTTACAGTGATTTTCAAATAGTGGATGATCCATTTAAACTATATTATATGGGATAAGTTTAAATTTATCTAACATAGTGCATAGGCAGTTATGTATCTTAGTAAGTCCATAATTTTTTGTAATTACTGTCAAGCATCATTTCTTTTCTGCATAAGCTATGCACATTTTTTGAAATTGAGAAAATAACATTTGAAGTAATAAAGTTGGAATTGTAGAAAAAAAAGACAAACTTTTAAAAATTACAGATTCTATAGAAGTTCATGGCCAAGACTGATTTTGAAAAGAACTGTTCTCTTTACAAAACTATTAGAAATGAAAAAAAAAAAAAAACTATTAGAAATTATATACAACAATGACTGTATGTGAAAGATCAAACTTGAGTTTTCAATAAAAAAAGGTATGAAGAATGGTGATGCATTTTTGGTAAGGGAGAAAAAAAAGAGTAGTTTTGTCCTTGTTGACTTAAGAAATGTTCACAACCTAAAAGTTAAGAGTTATGTTTTATTTGGTGGGAAGTTTTAGGACTTTAAGCCTAGGAGACAGCATCTCAAGTAACCCTGAGAGAACTGCTCCTAGAAGGTGAGGGAGGAGCCAGGTTATAAATTTTTCAACAAAGGGTAGGTAGTCTGAGCATCAAAAGATCATTGCTAATTAAAGGAAGCCAGATATCCCCAATTAAGAAATACAGTGCTTTTCTATATATGGGAAGATGCAAGAGTCTGGACTCACTGAAATCATTCCTTTGATATGCACATCAGCTATCTAGAGCCAGTATCCTGTGTTCTTATATCCTGCAATTCCTTTCCTCGAGGTTCACCAAAGGGAGGGGCTACAGCTTGTGGCTTCTAGATGTCAGGTGTTCCCCTCCCTGAGTTCTCTCAGAGGTCACTGTAGAGCCCTACACCAAGGTAACAGGTGTGGAGCCCTGTACTAAGGTACTAAGGACAAAAATCTCTGGAACTGACCAAGCCTCATCAAAACAGTTTCCATGAACCTCTAGATCTAAATGGGCCAGTTCTCTGATCCCATGTTAGGTAAAGTACCCACTCTATAGCATCCTAATAAATCATCTAATGCCACCATTCCAGTAGGAATTTTCTCTGTCTTGAGACTATAAAAATTGGCCTCTAGCTGGCAAAAGGAGTCTGTTCTTCCATGAGCTGGCTTGCTGTTCTGACAGTGTCTCCCACTCTAATAAACTTTATCTTCCTCTCATTCTACCTCATGCCTGGAAATTCTTTTCCATCCCATGCACAAACCACAATACTTACCAGCTCACTTTGGACGGCGGCAATAACTGATGATTGTGACATCCTTGTTTACCAATATGACAGGAAATACTCCATGTCTCACCCTAAAATAAAATAATTTTCCTGAATAAAGAAGACAAAAGCAAATGTATACAGAAAATTATAGAAGGTTTGTGGGAAAATAATATTGAAAAAGGAATTTTATGTGTGGTCAAGCAGGCTAAATTTGGAATGGATTTCATTAAATTTGAAGAGATAAATACACTTTAATAACAACTGTATACTGGAGTAAAATTATATTTTGATTTTTCTCTGTGTTAATGAACAAAGTTTCTTGGCTGTTAATCTATTTTTCCTTAAAAAATATATTCATTTTGTCTTTACCAGTTCTTTGATTACTCAGAAAATCTGTCTTCTCAATATTAAAAGACCTAAGCTTTCTTCAGCTATGTATTTGCCTTTGAAGTATTTTTGTCACTGTGGTTAAATGAATAACTAAGCACAATTTTATAATGACATGTTTGCCTATTTAGTCAAATGCCCAAAACTTTTGATATTTTGAAAAATTTCCCCCAAGTCAAATTCTAAATAAGTTTTTTTTGTTTGTTTGTTTGTTTAACTTTGAGCAAAATTTGTGATTTTTCTGGAGGGCCCTGAAGCATCTCAAAGCATCGATTTTATTTCCTTATGAACAGGGAGATAGTAAGCTAAGTAAGCTTATTCAATGTGTTAAATTACATCAGAAAAAACTGCCAAATAAAAAGTAATACAAAACATTCTTTATATTACATCTTTGTCATTGTTGTTCGGTCACCTAGTTGTGTCCAACTCTTTGTGGCCTCATGGGCTGCAGCAGGCCAGGCCTCCCTGTGCCTTGCTCTGGAGCTTGCCCAAGGTCATGGTTATTGCACTGGTCTAGCCATCTCATCCTCTGATGCCGTCTTCTCCTTCTGCCCTCAATATAAACCTGGAGTAGCAGGCAAGTTTGGGTTTGGAGAACAGAATGAAATAAGGCAAAGGCTAACTGAATTCTGCAAAGATAATGCACTAGTCATACCAAACGCTCTTTTTCAACAGCACAAGACATGACTTTACACATGGACATCACTGGATGATCAGTGTCAAAATCAAATTGACTGCATTCTTCATAGCCAAAGATGGAGAAACTGTGTACAGTCAGCAAAAACAAGACCTGGAGCTGACCGTGGCTCAGATAGATCATCAGCTTCTCATAGCAAAATTCAGGCTTAAAATAAAGAAAACTGGGGAAAACACTACGCTAGCCAGATACGACTTAAATGAAATCCCATGTGAATTCACAATCTATCTCTGAATAGATTTGAAGGACTAGATCTAGTTAACATTGTGCCTGAAGAAGTTTGGACAGAGGTCCATAATACTGTACAGGAGGCAGTGAACAAAACCATCAAAAGAAAAAGGAGAGCCAGAAGGCAAAGTAGTTATCTGAGGAGGCTTTACAAATAGTAGAAGAAGGAAGAGAAGCAAAAAGCAAGGGAAAGCATTCTGGAGTGCAAAGTCAAGTGGGTCTCAAGAAGCACTGCTATTAATAAAGCTAGTGGATGTGATGCAATTCCAGCAGAACTATTCAAATCCCCAAAGGAGGATGCCATCAAGGTTTTTCATTCATTATGTCAGCAAATCTGGAAGACCCAGCTGTGGCCACAGGACTGGACAAAATCAATCCTCATTACAATTCCCAAGAAATGTAGTGCTAACCATTGTATGATTGCACTCTTCTCCCATTCTAGTAAGGTTGTGCTTAAAATTTTGCATACTAGGCTTCAGTATTATGCAAATCAAGAACTTCCAGATGCCCAAGCTGGGTTAAGAAAAGGAAGAGAAACTAGAGATCAAATTGCCAACATTTGCTGAATTATAGAGAAAGCAAAGTGATATCAGAAAAACATCTATCTCTGTTTCACTGACTAAGCTAAAGCCTTTGTGTGGATCATGACAAACTGTGGAAAGCTCTTAGAGAGATGGGAAAACCAGGTCATCTTACTGTCTCCTGAGAAACCTGTATGCAGGTCAAAAAACAACAGTTAGAACCCTGTAGGGAGCAAGTGATTGGTTCAAGATGAAGAAAGGAACATGACAGAGCTGTCTGTTGCCACTCTGTTTGTTTAATCTATACCCTGAGCACATAATAAGAAATACTGTGCTGGATGAGTTACAAGCTGGAATCAAGATAGGTGGGAGAAACACCAACAACCTCAGTTATTCAGGTGATACCACTCTAATGGCAGACAGTGAAGAGGAACAAAAGAGTCTCTTGATGAAGGTGAAGGAAGAGTGTGAAAGAGCCAGTTTAAGACTAAATACTAGAAACAAAACAACAACAACAAAAGGACTAAGATAATGGCATCAGGCCCCATTGCTATTGCATCTCTGTAGTGTTTCTTAAATTATATGGCTTTCCTGGTGGCTCAGATGGTAAAGAATCTGCCTGCATTGTGGGACACCAGGGTTCAATCACTAGGTCAGGAAGATCTCATCCAGAAGGGAATGGCTCCCTCTCCAGTATTCTGGCTTGAAGAATTACATGGACAGAGGATCCTGGTGAGCTACAGTCCATGGGGTCACAAAGAGTTGGACATGCCTGCGTGACTAACACACCACACTATTCTTATTCACGATTCCAATTGTTATCTTAAAATGTTGCATGTCATGGGAATAACCAAGTTTGCTTGTCAATTGCATGATAATGAACTCTTATCAAATCTTTAAACTTGGCTTTGTCATTCATAGAAAAGGACTCTTTTACTCTGAGGCCCTGCAAAAATTTTCCTAGAAAAGTGTCTCATCTTCAGAGAGATTCATGGAAAGAACTCTGACATGTACTCTGGAATACAGCTTTCTTATTACTTTAAGATCATAACAGAATTAAGTATAACTTTTTTCAAAAACTTTAACAGAAAACTGATAGATTCATAAAGTTGCTAACTGAAAATCAAGATGAAAAATATTAATTATAGGGGAATAAATGTACTGATGAGGATAATTTTGTAACTTATTTTATTACAGAGTCTGTATTGTTTTGCTTTTCCAGATTTTAGGAGAATATTTTTTTTTCCCCCTTAAAGCTATAAGCAATATGGTAAGATATACTTTTGTAACCAAAGTTGAAACATTTGCTTCTTCTCCCTACCTGATCCCTCCAATTCAAAAGCTTTCAATATGTATTTCTATTTTTATGGCAATATAGTTATTTGCACAGATTCAATGAGTCATCACTACTTGTAACAAAAACAGCTGGAAATATTATATTATCAAGGCTTTGACTGGATAGTCATACTCAAGAGAAATATGGATAGTCAGATATGATCATAAAAGCTTTAGAAACTGCTTAGAAAGATTAGCCTAGGACCTTGTTTACAAGTTTCCAGCAAAATAATCTGGAGCTTATATAGTTAATCACTATTCTTCCTGTGTTTATGCAGAAAATCAGGCCAGAATTAATATAAGCAAATTATTTTACTATGATCATCTTTCACAAAAAAATAGATAATTATAGAGGACAAAATTGTGTTTCACGTTTGTAGATGTTAAAGTCTGGTCATGTTAATTATCTTTAAGTATTTATTATACACCTGTAAGAGAAACTGGTATCTAAACTTTTCTATTTCACTCAAATATATGACTACAATTTCCAAAGTAACATTTACAATTTCCCAAATAACATTTACAATTTCCCCCACCCTTCTGATTTGGAATCAATAAGAACAAAGATTGTCTTTAACTGTCCTTGTAAGGAACAATACCAGACCCTCCTTATTATCCAGAAGGCAGCCAAATTTCAGAGAATGGAGATGGGTACATATCTCAGAGCTAAAGAAGACTCCATCTGATGTCTTGTCCTATATGAGCCCTAGAGACTCCAGAATCAAATTGACCAGGAATTGAAGCAGACAACAGCTGAAGGAAATATGTCCAATGTGGCCTGATCACACGTGTATACTCTATTCCTGCTGCTACTTCTTACCTGACCCTTTCCTTCCTTTTCTTGGAAAGACAATACATTTTTAAATTTATCACAGTAGGGAGAAACTTATCTAACTGCTGAATTTTTCACCAAAAACTTCAATCCATTTATGATAATGATGATGCTTGAGTTCATCATGTAAGAGCTTTTTTTCACTTATCCCAAGTGCTGCTGCTAATTTCACTCAGCATTTCCTTGATGCCAGATCTAAAATAAAACTTTTGAAGCTTATCATTTGTTGACCCCATTAAGCCTCCATAGCCACCTTAAATGAAAACATACAGGAGGCATACATGACTCTGAATTTACCTCCATAAGGAGAAGATTTCTCCTTTATATTGGATTAAATGCCAATGAAAACATTTTCAGAAATCCCTCTCTAATGTTGGGATAATAGCTGATTCCATAGTCAAAGCAATAGCAACCTAGAGGTGATCAATTGGCTCATAGGCTAAAGTTGTTGCTCACTCACTCTGTCATATCCAACACTTTGCAAACAACATATCAGGCTTCCCTGTCCTTCACAATCTCCCAGAGTTGTTCAAACTCATGTCCATTGAATTCATGATGCCATCCAACAGTTTTATCCTCTTCTTAAGGATAAGTCTTATCCTTATTTCTCTTCAGGAGAAGCTACTCACTTCTCCTGACAATCTTTCCCAGCATCAAATCAGGTGGCCAGAGTATTGGTGCTTAAGCATCCATCCTTTCAATGAATATTCAGGGTTGATTTCCTTTAGGATAGACTGGTTTCATCTTCTTGATGTCCAAAGAAATTTCAAGATCTTTGACCAACACTACAGTTCAAAAGCATTTCTTTGGTGCTTAGCTTCTTTATCATCCAACTCTTATATGACTATTGGAAATATCATTGCTTTGTCTATAGGAACATTGGTCGGCAAAGTGAAGTCTCTGCGTTTTAACATGCTGTCTAGGTTTGTCACAGTTTTTCTTCCAAAGAGAAAGAGTCTTTTAATTTCATGGTTGCAGTCATCATACACAGTGATTTTGGAACCCAGGAAAATAAAGTCTGTCATTTTTTTCCATTTCTCTCAAGTTTATTTGCCATGGGGTGATGAGACAAGCTATCATTATCTTTGTTTTTTGAATGTAGAGTTTTAAGCCAACTTTTTCACATATTTACCTTCTTCAATAGGCTCTCTAGTTCCTCTTCAATTTTTGCCATTAGGGTGGTGTCATCTGTATATCTGAAGTCACTGATATTTCTCCTAGAAGTATTGATTTCAGCTTGTGATTCATCCAGCCAGGCACTTTTCATGATGTACTCTGCATATAAGTTAACTATGCACGGTGACAATGCACAGCCTTAGCATACTCCTTTCCCAATTTAGAATTAGTCTGTTTTTCAATGTCTGATTCTAATTGTTCCTTCTTGATCTGCTCCAAAATCACTGCAGATGGTGATTGCAGCCATGAAATTAAAAGACACTTACTCCTTGGAAGGAAAGTTATGATCAACCTAGACAGCATATTAAAAAGCAGAGATATCACTTTGCCAACAAAGGTCCATATAGTCAAGGCTATGTTTTTTCCAGTGGTCATGTATGGATGTGAGAGTTGGACTATAAAGAAAGCTGAGCACTGAAGAATTGATGCTTTTGAACTATGGTGTTGGAGAAGACTCTTTAGAGTCCCTTGGACTGCAAGGAGATCCAACCAGTCCATTCTAAAGGAGATCAGTCCTAGGTGTTCATTGGGAGGACTGATGTTGAAGCTGAAACTCCAATACTTTGGCCACCTGATGTGAAGAGCTGACTCATTGGAAAAGACCCTGATGCTGGGAAAGATTGAGGGCGGGAGGAGAAGGGGACGACAGAGGATGCGATAGTTGGATGGCATCACCGACTCAATGGACATGGGTTTGGGTGGACTCCAGGATTTGGCGATGGACAGGGAGGCCTGGCCTGCTGCGGTTCATGGGGTAGCAAAGAGTCAGACACGACTGAGTGACTGAATTGAACGAACTGATCTGCTTCTCAAAATGTTGCTTCTTGAGGTTTCTCAGGAGGCAAGTAAGGTGGTCCAGTAGTCCCATCTCTTTAAGAATTTTCCACGTTTTGCTATCATCCACAGAGTCAAAGGATTTAGCCTAGTCAATGAAGCAGAAGTAGATGTTTCTGTGGAATCCCTTTGCTTTTTCTATGATTCAGCAGATGCTGGAAATTTGATATCTGTTTCCTTCACCTTTTCTAAATCTTGATTGTACATCTGGAAGTTCTTGGTTCACATACTCTTGATCTTAGCTTGAAACATTTTGAGAATTACCTTGCTAGCATGTGAAATTAGCAGAGTTGTGCAGTAGATGGCACATTCTTTGGCATAGCCCTTCTTTGGGATTGGAATGAAAAGTGAAGTTTTCTAACCCTATGGCCACTGATTAAATTTCCAAATTTGCTGACGTATTGTGTGCAGCACTTTCACAGTATCATCTTTAGTATTTGAAATAGCTCAACTGGAATTCCATTACCTCCACTACCTTTGTTCATAGCAATGCTTCCAAAGGCCCACTTGACTTCACACCCCAAGATGTCTGATTCTAGGTGAGTAACCACACCACTGTGGTTATCTGGGTTGTAAGACATTTTCTGTACAGTTCTTCTGTGTATTCCTGCCACCTCTTCTTAATATCTTCTCCTTCTTTTAGGTGTTTGCATTCTGTGTCCTTTATTGTGCCCATTATTGCATGAAAATTTCCCTTGGTATCTTCAAGTTCCTTGAGGAGATCTCTAGTGTTTCCCACTCTATTGTTTTCCTGTATTTCTTTGCATTGCCCGTATAAGAATGCTTTCTTATCTCTCCTTGCTATTCTTTGAAACTCTGCATCCAGATGGGTCAGTCAGTTCAGTTGCTCAGTCATGTCCAACATTTTGTGACCCCATGGACTTCAGCACACCAGGCCTCCCTGTCCATCACCAACTCCTGGAGCCTACTCAAACTCATGTCCATCACATCAAGTGATGTCATCCAACCATTTCATCCTATGTCATCCCTTTCTCCTCCTGCCTTTAATCTTTCCTAGTATCAGGGTCTTTTCCAATGTGTCATTTCTTCACATCAAGTAGCCAAAGTATTGAAGTTTCAGCTTCAGCATTGGTCCTGTCAGTGAATATTCAGGACTGATTTCCTTTAGGATGGACTGGTTGGATCTCCTTGCAGTCCAAGGGACTCTCAAGAGGGTTTCCAACACCACAGTTTAAAAGCATCAATTCTTCTGCACTCAGTTTTCTTTATAGTCCAAATCTCACATCTATAAAGGATTACTGGAAAAGCCATAGCTATGAATAGAGTGACGTTTGTTGGCAAAATAATGTCTCTGCTTTTTAATATGCTACCTAAGTTGGTCATAGCTTTTCTTCCAAAGAGTGAGCATCTTTTAGTTTGCAGTCACCATCGGCAGTGATTTTGGAACCCCCAAAAGTAAAATCTCTCACTGTTTCCACTGTCTCCCCATCTATTTGCCATGAAGTGATGGGACCGGATGCTAGGATCTTAGTTTTCTAAATGTTGACTTTTAAGCGAATTTTTTCACTCTCCTCTTTCATTTTCACCAGTAGGCTCTTTAGTTCTTCGCTTTCTGCCATAATGGTGGTGCCGTCTGCTTATCTGAGGTTACTGATATTTCACCCAGCAATTTTTATTTCAGCTTGTACTTCATCCAGCCCCAGCATTTCACATGATAGACTCTGCATGTATGTTAAATAAGCAGGGTGAAAACACGCAGACCTGATGTACTCCTCTCCCTATTTGGAATTAGTCTGTTGTTCCATGTCCATTTCTAACTGTTGCCTCTTGACCTGCATACAGATTTCTTAAGAGGCAGGTCAGGTGGTCTTCTATTCCCATTCCTTTAAAAATTTTCCAGTTTGTTGTGATCTACACAGTCAAAAGCTTTGGCGTAGTCAATAAAGCAGATAAATATTTATCCAGCAGCAATTTTATCTGTTTCCTCTGCCTTTTCTAAATCCATTTGGGCATTTGGAAGTTCATGGTTCACATACTGTTGAAGCCTGCCTTGGAGAACTTTGAGCATTACTTTTCTAGCTTGTGAGATGACTGCAATTGTGCAGTAGTTTGAGCATTCTTTGTCATTGTTTTTCTTTGGGATTGGAATGAAAACTAATCTTCTCCAGTCCTGTGGCCACTGCTGAGTTTTCCAGATCTGCTGGCATATTGAGTGCATCACTTCCACAGCATCATCTTTTAGGATTTGAAATAGCTCAACTGGAATTCCATCACCTCCACTAGTTTTGTTCATAGCGATGCTTCCTAAGGCCCACTTGGCTTCACACCAGGATGTTTGGCTCTAGGTTAGTGAGAACACTATCGTAATTATCTGGGTCATGATGATCTTCTTGCATAGCTCTTCTGTGTCTTCTTGTCACCTGTTCTTAATAGCTTCTGCTTCTGTTAGGCCCATACCATTTCTGTCCTTCAGTGTGCTCATCTTTGCATGAAATATTCCCTTGATATCGCTGATTTTCTTGAAGAGATCTCTAGTCTTTCCCATTCTATTGCTTTCCTCTATTTCTTTGAATTGCTCACTGAGGAAAGCTTCCTTATCTCTCCTTTCTACTCTTTGAATCTCTGCATTCAAATGGGTATATCTTTCCTTCTCTCCTTTGCCTTTAGCTTCTCTTCTTTTCTCAGCTATTTGTCTGACATCCATGTTGCCTTTTTACATTTCTTTTGTTTGTGAATGGTCTTGATCACTGCCTCATGTACAATGTTATGATCCTCTGTCCATAGTTTTTCAAGCACTCTGTCTATCAGATCTAATGCCTTGAATCCATTTCTCACTTCCACTGTATAATTGTAAGGGATTTCATTTAGGCCATACCTGAATGATCTAGTGGTTTTCCCTGCTTTCTTCAATTTAAGTCTGAATTTGACAATAAGGTGTTTGTGATCTAAGCCACAGTCAGCTTTCAGTCTTGTTTTTGCTGACTATATAGAGCTTCTCCACTTTGACTGCAAAGAATATAATCATTCTGATTTTGGTGTTGACCATCTGGTGATGTCCATGTGTAGAGTCTTGTCTTGTGTTGTTGGAAGAGGGTGTTTGCTCTGACCAATGTGTTCTCTTGGCAAAACTCTGTTAGCCTTTGACCTGCTTCGTTTTGTTCTCCAAGGCTAAATTTGCCTTACTCAGGTGTTTCTTGACTTCTTAATTTTGCATTCCAGTCCCCTATAATGAAGAGGACATCTTTTTTGGGTGTTAGTTCTAGAAGGTCTTGTAGATCATAGAACTGTTCAACTTCTGCTTCTTCAGCATTACTGGTTGGGAATGTGATATTGAATTGGTTTGCCTTGGAATCAAGTGGAAATCATTCTGTTATTTTTGAGATTGCACCTAAGTACTGTGTTTCAGTGTCTTTTTCTTGACTATCATGGCTACTCCATTTCTTCTAAGGGATTCTTGGCCACAGTAGTAGATATAATGATCTTCTGAGTTAAATTCACCCATTCCATTCCATTTTAGTTCACTGATACCTAAAATGTCGATGTTGACTCTTGCCATTTGCTGTTTAATCTTCCAATTTACTGTGATTCATGGACCTAATGTTCCCGGTTCCTATGCAATATTTTTCTTTACAGCATCAGACTTTATTCCATCACCCATCACATCCACAACTGGACACTCTTTTTCTTTTAGCTCCATCTCTTCATTATTTCTGGAGTTATTTCTCCATTCTTCTCCAGTGGCATATTTGGTACCTACCGACCTGGAGAGTTCATCTTTCAGTGTCATGCTCCGTCTCTTCATTATTTCTGGAGTTATTTCTCCATTCTTCTCCAGTAGCATGTTGGGTGCCTATGGATCTGAGGAGTTCATCTTTCAGTGTCATACTGCCTTTTCATACTGTTCATGGAGTACTATTCATATGAGTATATAGTTCCTCTTTTGCTTTGTGTTTCAATTATCTTCTTTTCTCAGCTCTTTGCAAGGTCTCCTTAAATAACCATTTTGCCCTCTTGCATTTCTTTTCCCAGGGTATGGTTTTGGTCACCACCTCCTGTACAGTGTTATAAACATCCACTCATAGTTCTTCAGGTGTTCTATCTTTTAAATCTAATCCTTAAATCTTTTTGTCACTTCTACTTATAATATAAGGTATTTGATTTAGGTCATTTCTGAATTGCCTAATGATTTTCCCTATTTTCTTCAAAAGTGAAAGTGAAACTCCCTCAGTTGTGTTCAACTCTTTGTGACCCCATGGATTGTCCCATCCATGGAATTCTATAGGCCATAATACTGGAGTGGGTAACCTTTCCCTTGTCCAGGGCATCTTCCCAACCCAGAGATGGAACCCAGATCTCCCACATTGCAGGGTGATTCTTTACCAGTTGAGCCACAAGTGAAACAAATGATTTTCCCTTTTGTCTTCAATTTAAGTCTAATTTTTGCAATTTGTTGCTCATGATCTTATCCACAGTCAGCGGCTAGTCTTGTGTTGCTAACTCTATAGAATTCCTGCATCTTTGGCTGCAAAGAATATAATTAATCTGATTTCAGTGTTGAACAACCTGTGATATCCATGTGTAGAGCCATCTCTTGTGTTGTTGGAAGAGGGTGTTTGCTATAACCAGTGAGCTCTCTTGACAAAACTCTGTTAGCCTTTGCCCTGTTTCATTTTGTATTCCAAGGTCAAACTTACCTGTTAGTTCAGGTAGTTCTTGACTTCCTACTCTTGTTTTCCAATCCCCTATCATGAAAAAGACATTTTTTTTTTTTTTTTTGCCATTAGTTCTATAGGTCTTATATGTCTTCATAGAGCAGTTCAACTTCAGCTTCTTTGGCACTGGTACTTGGGACATAGACTTGGATTATTGTGGTTTTGAATGGTTTGCCTAAAGGCTAAAATACTTTAGGGCAATTGAATATTCTTTATCTACTAGCTGAACAAGGAGAAATTTATATAATTACATATATTCCCTATTGCATACATGTTCAGTTGATCAGTCATGTCTAATTTCTTGCCACCCAATGGTCTATAGCTCACCAGGCTACTCTATACATAGGTCTTTCCAGGCAGGAATGCTGGACTGGGTTGCCATTTCCTACTTCAGGGAATCTTCCCAACCCATAGATCAAATTCAAATCTCCTACATTGACATCCAGGTTCTTTACCACCAACCCACCTAGTAAGCCTATATACCACCTATTACACATGGATGTGTCTTCCCTGGTGGCTCAGTGGTGAAGAATCCACCAACTAATGCAGGAGACAAAAGTTCAGTCTCTGCATTTGGAAGATCCTATGGAGTAGGAAATGGCCACCCCTCCAGTATTTGTGTCTCAGCTGGTAAAGACTCTGTCTGCAGTGCTGGAGACCTGGGTATGATCCCTGGGTAGGGAAGATCCCCTGGAGAAGGGAAAAGTTACTCACTCTAGTATTTTGGCCTGGACAGTTCCATAGATAGTATGGTCCATGGGGTTGCAAAGAGCCAGACATGACTAAGCAAATTTAACTTTCACTTGGGGCTTCCCAGGTGGCACTAGTGGTAAAGAACTTGCCTGCCAATGCAAGAGACTCAGGTTTGATCCCTGGGTCAGGAAGATCCTCTGGAGGATGAAATGGCAACCCACTCCAGTATTCTTGCCTAGAGAATCCCATGAACAGAGGAGCCTGGAAGGCTACAGTCCATAGGGTCGCAAAATGTCAGACAAGACTGAAGTGATTTAATACATACCAGTATTCATGCCTGGGAAATTCCATGGACAGAGGATACTGAAGGCAATAGTCCATGGGGGTACAAAGAGTTGGACATTCACAAAGAATGAAGATTCAGGGCCAAAGTGAAAACAATGCCCGGTTGTGGATGTGACTGGTAATGGAAGCAAAGTCCAATGCTGTAAAGAAAAATATTGCATAGGAACCTGGAATGTTAGGTCCATGAATCAAGGTAAATTGGAAGTGATTAAACAGCAAATGGCAAGAGTGAACATAGACATTTTAGGAATCAGTGAACTAAAATGGACTATAATGGGTGAATTTAACTCAGATAACCATTGTATCTACTACTGTGGGCAAGATTTCCTTAGAAGAAATGGAGCAGCCATCATAGTCAATAAAAGAGTCTGAAATGCAGTACTTGGGTGCAATGTCAAAAATAACAGAGTGATCTTTGTTCATTTCCAAGACAAACCGTTCAATATCACATTAGTCCAAGTCTGTGCCCCAAACAGTAACGCTGAAGAAGCTGAACGGTTCTATGAAGACCTACAAGACCTTCTAGAACTAGCACCCAAAAAAGATGTCCTTTTCATCATAGGGGACTGGAATGCAGAAGTATTTGGAAACAACTTAGTGACTAAACAACAATACATGGATAAATGCCTTTGAAGAGAGAAAAACTCAATTACCAATCAGAAAGCAAACCCATTGATTACACCAAAATTTGCCTAATAAACCCCGGTCTTTTTACCTATTTATCTAGTTACTTTCAGAACACACAGCTTCCTGCTTTAAAATCATCATAAGAAGTTGTATACGTATACATATACATGTATACATATATGTCTTTATATTTTAACTTTGTTTTGTATAATTATTTTTGAACTTTGTACCTACTGCTTGTCAAATCTTTGTAAAATAGACATACCCAATAGGATTCTGCTAGACTAGCACTTGAGATGATATCCAATGTTTACAACCTTACTGAGAATACACATTAGATGGAAAATGAAGAGTTCCTCTCCCTACTCTTCTCTGTTACTCAAATATGACTTCAATTGTTTCCAGTTGGCACTTTTCCTCAGTATTACCAACATAATTGCACAGATGAGAAAATTAAAGAAAATAGCTGTTAAATTACTTTTCTAAGACCAATCAACAAGAAATTTTAGTTTTAATTAGATAATTTTAATCCAGTTTTTCCCTGTGAATTAACCTTTATGCTAGGTATCATCATAATGATTGTTAATGTCAATATATGTTATTGAAACTGAATAATAATTTTGATAGTTATGTAATTCACTTTTTGATCTATGGACCATAGATCAAAGGTCATATTTAGTGGTAATGAAGTCTTTTTTTTTTTTTTTTTTTTTAATTGGAAGTACACTGCTGTTTTTGTAATAGCTTCTTAATGTGCAAAAATTTATTATGCAATATGTTATAAATGACCTAATTACTCTTTTTTTTAGAACTATTATTTTTTTAATTATTAGATTTACTGAAAAATGAAAAGAAAATCACATTGAGACTACTTAAGAGCTAACCTGTTAAAAATTGTAGTATCTAAAAGAATCTTCTTTCATTTAAAAAAAAAACTTCAAAAAATTGACTATTCAGTAAATAAGAAATGTTAATATTAACCAGAGTTAGATTGTTTTTAAAGTAGGTCCAAACCAATCACATAATTGTTTTATTTTTGTTTCCTTATTGAATGTACAGTAATTCTCAGCACTTGAAAAGAGGAAGATGTCCATTTTAGTAATTTAATTTATGTAGATTATGTGCTATTGCATGCTATTTAAATGTGAAGATTTATGATAGCAATAATAATAGCTTCTGCAAAGGATGTCAAAATTAGAAAGTGCTTCAAACACAGTTCAGATAAAAAACAAACAAACAGACAAACAAACATAACTTTCTTAAACCCATCAGAGAGCTGAGATTGCAGTGTGACCCAAGCACTTAACAAAACAATAGGAGGCAGCTCCCCTCTTCTCCAGGTAAGTTGCCACATGCACTTCACCACACATTTGCAGAACATTAGAAAAAGAAGTTCCAGTTACCACACAAGGAAGTAAGTAGAAATCAGATAAATTTTTAACAAGTTGGAAAAGGCTGAATGTTGGCTAGTGTTAGTACTCTGGGATTGTGGAGGGTGGAGAGTGAAGGGAAAAATGCAAGAGGAGTCCACACACTTTCATACATTCTATTTCCCATAGTCTACCAGATACTAAAGAGAAACATTAGGGAGATTCTACTTGCGGGATTGAAACATGGTGGGAGTTGATGGTGGAAAGAGTATGAATCCTTAATTCATTGTCCAGATTCTTCCCTCAAAAGGAGCTAAAGCCTTTTTCCACCAGGGAAGGAGCAGCAAGTGTATCATTCCCAGGGCCTAGGCAAAGACCATGTTGCTAGTAGTAAGGGAGGTAAAATCCTCTGAACCTGAGAAAGATTACTGGGTTCATGGACACTATACTAATACTATTAGAGGTCTGTTCCTTCTGGGGAAGGAACAGAACAATACCTCTTATATAGGACCCACCACCGTTAGGAGGCAAAAATATGTCTTCAATGATAAAGAGATATAGGAATGCTGAGAAAACCCCACCACTGAAGCTGAGGAACAACTCTTGGGTAGGTAGGAACAGGATAGGAAAAGAATAAATTATGCTTCCCAGAATAAGTCCCTTGGCATGTGTGTGTGTGTGATGAAAATTACATACATATAGGCATGATTGAAACTGAAAAGATAATATATCTAAATTTGGGAACTACAATTAAGTAATCCTTAAAGAGAAATTTATACTGTTAAATATTTATACTAGAAAAGAAGATCGCAAATCAATAGCTTAGTTAACATCTTGAGTATGTTAATTTTACAATTAATAATTTTAATAAACCTACAACTAGACTGATGAAGAAAAAAGACAGTAAACATAAATTTCCAATATCAAAAATAAAAGAAGAATATCACTACTGATGCTATGAATATTAAATGAAGAAACTATTATGCCCAACTTTATGACAATAAATGAGACAATTTATATTAAATGGACAAATCCTTTGAAGGATACATATGCTTATTCATAAATAAATAGATAATCATTATAGTCCTACATTTATTTTTAAAATTTGAATTCTTAGTTATGTATATTCCCACAGAGCAATTTCATAGCCAATGGCTTCAATGGTGAGTTTAGTCAAATATTTAAATGAAAAATTACAACCATTCTACACAAATTCTTCCATAATGTAGAAAGAAGAGAACACTTATTTTATGAGACCAGCATTACCCTGATACCAAAATCAGAGAAAGGAAGAAAAGCAACAACTACATATGAATATTTTCATGAACATAGATTAAGACATCCTCAACAAAAATAGTAACACATTAAATCTAGTAATATTATTAAAATATAAAGTATATTATTATTAAGTGGGTTTTTTCCTAGATGCACATGGTATGTAATAAGTAAACATTCAAAGAAGCAAATTACTTAATCATATTAAAACTTTATTTTTTTATATTAACATTAAAAAAAAAAAACAATATAATATCTTAATAGATGCAAAAGAAACATTTGAGAATACTTAGCACATTTTCATAGGATCTTCCCTGGTGGCTCAATGGTAAAGAATCTGCCTGCAATGCAGGAAACCCAGGTTCGATCCCTGGATCAGAAACCCATTCCAGTATTCTTGCCTAAAGAATCCCGTGGACAGAGGAGCCTGGCAGGCTACAGTCCAAAGGGTCCCAAAGAGTCGGACACAACTGAAATGACTGAACACAACACACTTTCATAATAAAATCTGTAAACCAACTAGGAATCAAAGTAAACTTCCATAATCTGATAAGGTTATCTAAACTAAGAGTACTTCTTTATAACAGACTTAACAGATCAGAGAAAAATTTTAAAATTTCTGCTTTTACCACTTCTGTTCAACTCTGTAAGGAGTTTGTATCCATTCAACCAATGCAAAAGAATTAAAAATAATAATTTAGATTTCACCATTTATAAAACTCTAGCCTTCCAAAGACATGTTAAAGCTAATGCAAAGGGAATGTCAGAGACTAGGAGGAAATGCACACAGAGTATGTATCTGTATATCATAATTTACATACTATAAAATTCATTGCACACACATACAGATAGATTCAAAACTCACTGATAAGAATGGAAAGAACTGTTTTTAAAACGGGCAAAAAATTTGAATAGATGCTTCACTAAAGATAAATGAATACTATTTAAGTACAGGAATAGATGCTCAACATTGAGATGCAGGTTAAACCTTATTAAAATTGCAAATTAAAGGGAAACAACAACAACAAAACCCTGAAAATAATAACTGCTTGTTAGGATGAGAAAGAACCAAAACTCTAGTTGTTGTTGAAGGGAGTTCAACATGGTATAGTCACTTTAGAAAGTAATTTGTCCATTTTGTTTAATAATTTTATTTATTTATGGCTGTGCTGCTTTGCTCAGGATTTCTCTAGTCGTGGAGAGTGGGTTTACTCTTTGTCTCACTCTGGACTGCTTATTGTGGTGGCTTCTCCTGCTGCAGGGCATAGGCTCTAGACCTGCGAACCTCAGTAGTTGTGCACACAGGCTTGGTAGTTGAGGCTCGAAGGCCCTAGATAGAGTACAGGTTCAATAGATGTGGCCCACAGGTTTAGTTGTTCTGAGTTATGTGGAATCTTCCTGAGTCAGGGATCAAACCCGTGACCCCTACACTCGCAGGCAGATTCTTACCCTCTGCACTGTCAAGGAAGTTTTGTTTGTCCATTTCTTAACAAGAAAATATCTGCTTACTACATGCTCTGCAATATCACTCCTAAGTATTAATTAAACATGTATGAATATATATATATATATATATACACACACACACACACACACACAACCCTTTATTCGAACACTGATATAGCTTTTATTCAAGACCAAAAATGTGGAAATCCTAGTGCTTTTGGACAAAAAAATAGATCAACCAATTGTTGTTTATTCATACTCAACAATAAAAGGAGCAGGGAGATCACTTTGCTGACAAAGGTCCGTCTAGTCAAGGCTATGGCCTTTCCAGTGGTCATGTATGGATGTGAGAGTTGGACTATAAAGAAAGTTGAGCACCAAAGAATTGATTCTTTTGAACTGTGGTGTTGGAGAAGACTCTTGAGAGTCCCTTAGACTGCAAGGAGATCCAACCGGTCCATTCTAAAGGAGATCAGTCCCAGGTGTTCATTGGAAAGATGGATGTTGAAGCTGAAACTCCAATACTTTGGCCACCTCATGTGAAGAGTTGACTCATTGGAAAAGACCCTGATTCTGGGAGGGATTGAGGGCAGGAGGAGAAGGGGACGACAGGGGATGAGATGGTTGGATGGTATCACTGACTCAGTGGACACGAGTGTGAGCAAACTCTGAATGATAGTGAGAGGGTAACAGGTAGGAAGGCCAGGGGTCTCCAAATGGAGGAAATAGGCTGCAATTGCCAGACATTTTTATCTCTCTTAAGTGGCAGGAGGAAACAAACTAGCGATATTTTTTTTCCTTCTCTATACAAGTTTAAAAGAAGGTTTCTCTTAAAACGCTGTGTTGCCATGACACCTGGTTTCTCCTGAAGCTAAACTATTCTCAAACCTTGAGTTAACCAATACATTTTTTCTTACGGAAATGTTTGTCTTAAGCTATGTTAATATATCCCGACTCTGTCTTCAAGTTGGTTCTGCCAAATGGCTCAACCTACTTGACAAACTGGTATGTTATACTCAGATATTGTTCCCCTAATCTATATAAATGAAACTATTTGTATGGTAATCTGCCCTCCTACAAGACTCAAGTCAATCATTTTGTGGCCTGGGATGAATTATCTGGTGCCATTCTGAGTTTTAAGACATTCCTGTCTTTTCATTAACAGACTGTTAGTGACTATATAACATCCAGCTGAAGACTAGCAGGGGGTACTCTTTCTGCCCCCTTCTGATGCCTATGTCAGAAGCTTTCTCTATCTCCTTTATACTTTAATAAAACATTATTACAGAAAAGCTCTGAGCGATCCAGCCTCGTCTCTGGCCCCGGATTGAATTTGTCTCCTCCGGAAGCCAAGAATCCCAGCGTCTTATTGTTCAGCAACAACCTTTCAATAGTGAAGGAGAGGGAAGCCTGTCATGCTGTAGTTCATGGGGTCACAAAGAGTTGGACACGACTTAATGACTGAACAACAACAACTAATTCTGGATTAATCTCAAATATTTTACACTCAACTAAGATAGAATAAAATGGCTATCTTATTCACACACAGTCTATTTTTATAATATTCTGGGAGGTAAACCTACAGGGACAGAAAGCAGACTGAGTGGTTACTGGAGTAAAATAGAGTAGAAATTGATGCTGATCAGGGTCCTGTGCAGTTCCTGGGCATGGAGGCCTTTCTGTCCCCCATTTCATGTAAGAGAAACTGCAATCTCCAGGACCTTCCTTGAGTTCCAAAGAGCAGTTTTGAAAAGGTTGCTAATCAAGGGAAGAGCAGCCATGAAATCACCTGAGGCAAGATTAAAGGGACCAGAGAGGCTCGCTAAGATTAGGAGACCAGACCACCTGAGACTGCACAATCCTTGATCTTATCAGAAACCCTACATTTTGAAACTTTTCAGAACAAAGAAGAACCTAAGACCGTTACTGCCTTAAACATTTTTACATATGCTTGTTTGACTATATGTGAAGTGAAAGTGAAGTTGCTCAGTAGTGTTTGACTCTTTGCAATCCCATGGACTGTAGCCTAACAGGCTCCTCCATCCGTGGGATTTTCCAGGCAAGAATACTGGAGTGGGTTGCCATTTCCTTCTCCAGGAGATCTTCCCAACCCAGGGATTGAACCCAGGTCCCCCACGTTGTAAGCAGACTCTTTACCATCTGAGCCGCCAGGCAAGTCTTCATCAGGGAGTGGGGGCACAATTCTTGAGGTGTTACCCTACTGTGTTAAGCTACTCTTTCCTTCTCCTCCATAACTGTCTCAGTATTTCTGTTTGGCATCTGTTCACAGAGAACCAAGATTTTCACAACAAAATCATGGGATTTACTACAAGGGCAACAAGTTAACTTGTGAAGTGCTGAAATTGTTCTGTGAAATTGTTCTTTGATTGTGATGAAAATTGTTGCTCAGTCGTTCAGTCATGTCCAACTCTTTGCCAGCCCTTGGACTGCAGCATGCCAGGATTCTCTGTCCTCCTGGAGCTTGCTCAAATTCATGACAATTGAGTTGGTGATGCCATCCAACCTCTCATCCTTTGTGGTCTCCTTGAAGTAGAAATGCTAGGCAGTCAGTGTAGGACTCTGAGACCTCAGTCTTGTTTGCAATAAACAACTTGCACCATTAACCTAAAGCTATACCCTTTTGTCCCAAATTATTGGAATGTGTCCTTGGCCTGAAAAATTATCAGGACTCAGACCCAGGGAAGGGCAGTGATTAACTTCTGCTCCATATGCATGAGGGAAAAACAACTGGTGATCATTAATTTTAAGCCCATACATCTGGTCCATTGTAAAATGGCTGAGGACATGAAAGTAGGCAAATTAATCTAGGATCAAGAGAAGCCATAAAGACGTTAAGTTAAACATTTGACCTTTAAACTGATTGGTTAAAAGTGACATATTTTAAGGACAAGAGTTAACCAAAAATGTAGAGATTAAGGATATAAAAACTACTGTTAAGTCCCACCTTTGGGGTGCTGCTTACCCCCACTCTGTCTATGCTGAGGGTTTTTTATTTTCCTTCTCTTTAATAAATCCAGTTCTCTTGCTACTATGAGTGTTAGTATGTTCATGAAGTTTATTTATTAGATCCCCATTTCATCATTGTCCTTCTGCCCTCAGTCTTACCCAAAATCAGGATCCTTTCAATAAGTTGGCTCTTTGCATCAGCTGGCCAAAGTATTGAAGCTTCATCTTCAGCATCAGTCTTTCCAATAAATATTGAGGGTTTATTTTCTTGAGGATTTACTTGTTTGATCTCCTAGTGAAATGGGAATCCAAGTTCTTGTTTGTGGGGCCAAAGAATGGAATCAACATACATACAAACATAGCAAGCAAATAGGATCCATTAGAGAAGAGGACAGTACAAATCTCTCAGCATAGACACTGACAGGGGGTAAGCAGCACCCCAAAGGTGGGACTTACAGTAGTTTGTCCCTTAATCTCTACATTTTTGGTTGGCTCCTGTCCTTAAAATATGCCATTTCTAACCAATAAGTTTACAGATCAAAGTGTTTAACAACAGCTTTATGGATTTTTTTGATCCTCAAATTAATTTTCCACCCTTTTTCATGCCCCCTGGTCATTTTGTGGGCTTCCGTATGTGGCTCAGACAATAAAAAATCTGGCTATAATGCAGGGGATCAGGGTTCGGGTTCCATCTCTGGGTTGGAAGTTCCCCTAGAGAAGGAAATAGCAACCCACTCCAGTATTCTTGCCTGGAGAATTCCATGGACACAGGAGTCTGGCAGATTACAGTCCATGCGGTCACAAAGAGTCAGACATGGATGAAAAACTAACACCTTCAGTTTCAATGGCCACTTTACAATGGACCAAATATAAGGGCTTAAGGTTAATGATCAACAGTTATATTTCCCTAAGGCATGTGGAACAGAAATTAATTATTGTCCTTCCCTGGATCTGAGTGATAATTAATCAGATCAAGGACACATTCCAGAAATTTGGGACAAAGGATATAGCTTTAGGTGAATAGAGTGAGATGTTTTTTGCAAATAAGACCGAGGTCTCAGAGTCCTACACGGACTGCCTAGCAATTTCTATCTCAGTTGCAATAGAAGGGACAATCAACAGTCTGCTCCAACACAGTTTGAAAGCATCAATTCTTTGGCACTCAGCCTTCTTTTTATTTAAACTCTCACATCCATACATGACTATTTTAAAAGTCATAGTTTTGACTATACAGACCTTTGTTGGCAAAATAGTGTCTCTGCTTCTTACTATGCTGTGTAGGTTTGCCATAGCTTTTCTTTCAAGGAGCAAGCACTTTTTGATTTCATGGCTGCAGTCACCATCTGCAGTGATTTTGTAGCCCAAGAAAATAAAGTCTGCAACTGTTTCCATTGTTTCCCTATCTATTGCTATGAAATGATGGGACCTAATATCATGATCTTATTTTTTGAATGTTGAATTTTTAGTCAACTTTTTCACTCTCCTCTTTCACCATCATCAAGAGTCTCTTTAGTTCCTCTTTGATTTTAACCATAAAGATGGTGTCATCTATATATTTGAGGCTGTTGATATTTCATTTACATGAGTCTAAATATTCACCAAAATTTAATGAATTTTAATACTTAGAAAGGGAGAAAGCATTGTTTCAGGGAAAAGCCAATTCTGACTCCATGAGGGCTCTGTTTCTTTGACTTTAACTTTGTTTTGCATGGCTTTTGTTATTATAATCATACATAATGATGTGCCTCAGGGAATCCTGCCCCTGTGCTTGAATCGATTAACACATCACCTCACTAAGTCTGGCCATTCCAGTTTGACATTTGCAAGATAATGTTCTTTACTTTCTCAACTCCTCCCCTTTTCTGTCCTATAAAAGAGAATGGAATCTAGATCCTGACAAGATAGTTATTTTGAGACATTACTCCACCATCTTCTTGGTCAGCTGACTGTCCGAATAAGGTTGTATTCCTTGCCTCAACACCTCATCCCTCAGTGAATTGGCCTGTCATGTGACAAGCAGATGGTGCTTGGACTCAAAACAAACTGGTGAATCTTATTGGTAGCAATTATAATAAAGCTGGTGTTTAAAGATAGTGTTTAAAACAAAGGCAATCTAGCAGTACTGATTAAAAAGTTAAATTATATTATGTAAAATTTAATGCTGAATGGTTACAATCTTTCCTATTAAGATTTATGTGATATCATTTATTTGATGAACCAAGATTTTCAGATTATAATACAATAGATTCAGTTTTTTATCTGCTGATATTGGGGGGATAATTTGGATATAATTTTTTTGCTAGAAATTAATTCTAGAAAATAACTATGATTGCTATGACATGTGGAGGTAAAGTGTTGAAGACAATCAATAAAAGCTAAACTAAAGATTCTGTTGGTAAAAGAATTCTGTATTTAGAAATTCTCAGATATGTATCATCAGAAAAAAATGCATACATAAAATATCTTGACCCATCTCTGATCTGTATTTCAAATAATTGCAATCCAGACATTTTTAATTAACTCATGGTTCTTTCATCTAATTAACACATTTTCAAATAACAAATACATTATCATGTGAGTATATCAGTCTAGGTCTTCAAAGTATTTTTGATCTGGCAAGTTCCTGAAATTTAGCAGATATGCATCATTACAACCATCAGGATACTTTATTTGATTATGTAGATGTGAATTATGATTGATGTTAAGTACAATTTAAGTGATATAATATACTATTTTAAAATAAGAAAATAAATATTGAACTAAAACATTCATTTAAAATGTAATGGCTATGTTTATGTGAAATGCCTAGTTCTAATGACAAATATCAGTATAGAATTATACAAATGAAATTAGAGTACTCCCAGATTACCACCATTAAGTCAGGCAATGGGATGTAAAAAACAAAGATAAAGCCTATTAGTTTCTGTGGAGCTGTTAGTATTCTTTTCTCTCTTTACAAAAATAAAACAGATAATTAGATCATATACATCAGCTTCTGTTTCATAGGGAAGAATGGAGATTGTGCCTACTATCTATGCTTACTTGAAAGTCTCAAAGCTTCTAGGCACATAATTTGTCCTTTAGCTAGTGAAAGACTAACAACTCCCACTGTCTAGTAAAAATAAGAGCCCAGCTCCAAAATTAAATTCTGGAGTGGATATGCAGGCTTCATGTTCTCTCAGCCCTATGCCTATCAAGGCATGAGTTCTTCAGCACAAACTGGGGAAGAGAGCTGGCATTTATCAAGGAATATCTTCCAAGGTAAGATAAAGCAACTTATATCTGTAGATTCCATTTTTTTAAGTATGTACCAACAGTGAACCTATCAAGTAAATTCCGATAACATACTTTTGCACTGTTCATTAAAAATAATGATAATAATAATAATAACTGGATTTCCCTGATGGCACAGTGGTAAGAGTCCAGTTGAAAATTCAGGGGATACCAGTTTGATCCCTGGTCCAGGAAGTTTCTACATGCCATGGAGCAGCTAGGTCCGTGTGCTACAACCACTGAAGCCCATGAGCCCTAGAACCTGTGCTCCACAAGAGGGGCCACTGCCATGAGAAGGCTTTTAAACACAACAAAGACTATTCCCCACTCCCCGCAACTGGAGAAAACCTGTGCTTGGCAATGAAGACCAGCATAACCGAAACTAAAAACAAAAAAATAAAACAAAACAAAAAAATACTAAGCAGCACAGGAGATCACCCTGTCACTTTTTACAGAAAATAATTGTCCTAACTCCATTAATAGAAATATTACATGTTTTCATATTTGATCATTTGACATTCATTTTAAGAAATTCATTCACAAATTATTATTCTTTGAGAAGCAAAATGTTTCATAAAATAAAAAGTAAACATATTTACCAAAAACCTGAAATGCTTAATTCCAATAAAATTTTGAAGAGACCAATTATACCTTGCAAGGAGGAAATAAAGATATCAGGATGCTTAAAAAATATCCTCCTCCATTAAGGGAAACTTATAGTGTCAAAATCCATAGCCATTTTCTTCCTACCAATGGTCTTATTCATATAAAACATGTGAAAGGGTGATTGCTACATCTTATTTTGAAAACATTTTAGTAAATCTAGCCAGTGGGTTGGGATGCGAGAGGGGGTGTGTCTCCAGCTACCCAAAGTCCCTTGGTGTGGGAAGAAGTCAATTGAATTGGCTCATCTCTTCCCTGTATCCTATATATCATAACACTGGCTAACACATATGAAGCCTCCGATTGACTGAAATGTGTTAGCTATGAGTACTGAGTTGCAATTGCAAGATACAAATAGACATTGACAAGTGTTCCTTGACCACTTTTGAAGATTATTTCATATCAATAAACTGGAAAAAGCAAAATCTCATGGTTAATGCAACAATTTATAAGATCACTGAAACACCCTCTATCCTCAATGAGATATGTTCTACATCATATAATTCTCTGAGATCTATTCTTCAGCAATTCTTTACAACCAAATTTTTTCCCCAAAACACTTAGCTAATATATATTAAATCACTAGTCCTTATTAGCATTGCAGTAATGCAAATAGAATATATTATGCCTCCTATTTTATAGATAGATACACAGAGCAATATAAAGTTTAGCCAATATCAGAACTTACACACATATAGAGTTGGGATTAAATTCCATGACAAGTTATTGTTCTAGCTTCCATTACTGTTTTCTTCAAAGATTCTAAAGTGTTGCCTAGCATTTTAAGGCTTCTAAGGCTTTATATTGAAGCTCTTAGTACTGAATTAATTTCAGCATAGTAATTTTAAAGTGTATTTTTTTTTATATAAGGATGCCATATATAACACTGTAAAAATGACTGTAATACAAAGTTTAATAAACTGGGATTATAAGTAATTTATATGTAATGCTACTGCATATTATTTCTGCTAAGAATGGGCACTTTAACTTAAGTGCTCTCAGAATGATGCAGTGTGGTGGAGACTCTTTTGCATCAGTGGAAGCCAAACCAGGGCCAATTCAGCCGAAAAGATGGAGGACCACCAAGTTTTAATCAGGCCAAGTTCACAGATACTTCAGTCTTGTAGATGTAAAATGCTTACAGTAGGCAATTTACAATTCCATGGTGGCTAGCATGGCCCCAGAGAATAGGACTATAACCTGTAATCAGAGCATGGTCTACTGCTAAATCTTTATACATAGAAGTTATTTTCTGCTACTCTTCAGGTCATTCTCATTGATAGTTGTTTTGTAAATAGTTGTAACTTTTGTGTGTCCAAGTCAAGGCCTTCCTGCTCCACGATCTTGGCCACTCCTTCGGTAATTTTTAAAATTTAAATTTCTAACTGTTTATTACCACCAATATTTTGTAGAAACATAAGGGAAATACATAGTACTACATTTCAGACTCTCTTGCTGACTATGATGGTTACTCCATTTCCTCTAAGGGATTCCTCCCCACAGTAGTAGATATAATGGTCATCTGAGTTAAATGCACCCATTTCAGTCCATTTTAGTTCACTGATTCCTAGAATGTTGATGTTCACTCTTGCCATCTCTTGTTTGACCGCTTCCAATTTGCCTTGATTCATGGACATAACATTCCTGGCTCTTATGCAATATTGCTCTTACAGCATTGAATCTTGCTTCTATCACCAGTCCCATCCACAACTGGGTGTTGATTTTGCTTTGGCTCCATCCCTTCATTCTTTCTGAAATTATTTCTCCACTGATCTCCAGTAGCATATCGGGCATCTACCGACCTGGGGAGTTCATCTTTCAGTGTCCTATCTTTTTGCATTTTCATACTTTTCATGGGGTTCTCAAGGCAAGAATACTGAAGTGGTTTGTCATTCCCTTCTCCAGTGGACCACATTCTGTCAGACCTCTCCACCATGACCCATTTATCTTGGGTGGCCCCACATGGCATGGCTTAGTTTCATTGAGTAGACAAGGCTGAGGTCCATTTGATCAGATTGGATAGTTCTCTGTGATTGTGATTGTGGTTTCAGTCTGTCTGCCCTCTCTCAGCGCCTACTATCTTACTTGGGTTTCTCTTACCTTGGACGTGGGGTATCAATTAGGAAGCCGTTAAAAATAATGAATATAGCATCTAGTTTTTTGAAAATTAGTTAATATCGATAGAAAGTTACAATTTGACTGCTATGAGGGCTCAAATATACTTTCTAGACCCAAAATAGCAGACTTGATGGGCCAACACAGTTTCTAAAATATCAAAATATACTTGGGATTAAGCAATTAATCTGCACAGAGCTGCACTGAAGCCAAACCGCCTGAACTGAAAAGCTAAAGCTTGTTTAAACTGCTCAATCGTTTTGCAGTGATGATTCATTTGCCAGGTTAAGGTCCCTGCTTATCTTCTGTTGTCTGCACCAGCTTGCTTTCCCTCACTCACATCTTTGGGGCTAGGTCTTCCATAGTTTACATTATCATCTGTAACTTCTTTGCCACTTAGCCTGAAGACAGCTTCCTTCAGAAAGGGCCTAAGCCTTTCTTTCGTTTGCCTTTCAAGTGTCTTTTTCAGGCAGTGGACATTACATAATGTTCACTACCTCTTTGCCTCAGCATTTGCCAAACTGGAGCAGGTCACATACATAGCCAGTGATATTAACAAAAGGTAAACCTTACTTCCTAATAGAATTATTAAAAAAAAAAGAAGAGGAAAGAAAGAAAAAACAAAACAACAACAACAACAACAACAACAAAACCTCACACAGACATTAAAATCAAAACGCCACCAAGAAGAAATGCATTGAGAAAGTTGGCTGTATATTCCTTCTAGTCCTGCTTTCTGGAGAGTTTTTTTCTCATAAATGGATGTTGAATTTTGTCACAGGTCTTTTCTGTGTCTATTGAGATAATCATATGGTTTTTATCTTTCAATTTGTTAATGTGGTGTATTACATCAATTGATTTGCAGATATTAAAGAATCCTTGCATTCCTGGGATAAAGCCCACTTAGTCATGATGTATGATCTTTTTAATATGTTGTTGGATTCTGTCTGCTGGAATTTTGTTAAGGATTTTTGCAACTATGTTCATCTGAGATATTGGCCTGTAGTTTTCTTTTTTTGTGGCATCTTTGTCTGGTTTTGGTATTAGGGTGATGGTGGCCTCATAGAATGAGTTTGGAGGTTTATCTTCTGTAATTTTCTGGAGGAGTTTGAGTAAGACAGATGTTAGCTCTTCTCTAAATTTTTGGTAGAATTCAGCTGTGAAGCCATCTGGTCCTGGGTTTTTGTTTGCTGGAAGATTCCTGATTACAGTTTTGATTTCCATGCTTGTGATGGGTCTGTTAAGATCTATTTTTTCCTCAATGGTGAAAAACTGAAAGCATTTCCCCTAAAGCCAAGAACAAGACAAGGGTGCCCACTCTCACCACTACTATTCAACATAGTTTTGGAAGTTTTGGCCACAGTAATCAGAGCAGGAAAAAAAAAAAAAAAACAGTATCCAGATAGGAAAAGAAGTAAAACTCTCACTATTTGCAGATGACATGATCCTCTACATAGAAAACCCTAAAGACTCTACCAGAAAATTAATAGACTTAATCAATGAATATAGCAAAGTTGCAGGATATAAAATTAACATGCAGAAATCCCTTGCATTCCTATGCACTAACAATGAGGAAACAGAAAGAGAAATCAAGGAAACAATACCATTCACCATTGAACAAAAAGAATAAAATGTTAAGGAGTATATCTACCTAAAGAAACAAAAGACTTATATATAGGAAACTATAAAACACTGATGAAAGAAATCAAAGAGGACACAAAGAGATGGAGAAATATACCATGTTCATGGATTGGAAGAATTAATATTCTGAAAATGAGTATACTACCCAAAGCAAACTATAGATTCAATGCAATCCCTATCAAGCTACCAATGGTATTTTTAACAGAACTAGAACAAATAATTTCACAATTTGTATGGAAATACAAAAAACCTCAAATAGCCAAAGCAATCTTGAGAAAGAAGAATGGAACCGGAGGAATCAAGCTGCCTGACTTCAGATTCTACTACAAAGCCACAGTCATCAAGACAGTATGGTACTGGCACAAAGACAGAAATATAGACCAATGGAACAAAATAGAAAGCCCAGAGATAAATCCACATGCCTATGGACACCTAATCTTCAACAAAGGAGGCAAGACTATACAATGGAAAAAAGACAACCTCTTTAACAAGTGGTGCTGGAAAAACTGGTCAACCACTTGTAAAAGAATGAAACTAGAACACTTTCTCATGCCATACACGAAAATAAACTCAAAATGGATTAAAGATATAAATGTAAGACCAGAAAATATAAAACTCTTAGAGGAGAACATAGGTAAAACACTCTCCAACATAAATCACAGCAAGATCCTCTATGACCCACCTCCCAGAATATTGGAAATAAAAGAAAAAATAAACAAATGAGACCTAACTAAACTTAAAAGTTTTTGCACAACAAAGAAAACTATAAGTAAGGTGAAAAGTCAGCCCTCAGAATGGGAGAAAATAATAGCAAACAAAGCAACAGACAAAGGATTGATCTCAAAAATGTACAAGCAACTCCTGCAACTCAATTCCAGAAAAATAAATGACCCAATAAAAAAATGGGCCAAAGATCTAAAGAGACATTTCTCCAAAGAAGACATACAGATGGTTAACAAACACATAAAAAGATGCTCAACATCACTCATTATCAGAGAAATGCAAATCAAAACCACAATGAGTTACCATTACACACCAGTCAGAATGGCTGCTATCCAAAAGACTACAAACAATGAATGCTGGACAGGGTGTTGAGAAAAGGGAACCCTCTTACACTGTTGGTGGGAATGCAAATTAGTACAGCCATAATGGAGAACAGTATGGAGATTCCTTAAAAAAAAAAGAAAAAAAAAAAAAAACTGGAAATAGAACTGCCATATGACCCAGCAATCCCACTCCTGGGCATACACACCAAGGAAACCAAAACTGAAAGAGACACATGTGCCCCAATGTTCATTGCAACACTGTGCATAATAGCCAGGACATGGAAGCAACCTAGTTGCCGATCAGCAGAAGAATGGATAAGAAAGCTATGGCACATATACATAATGGAATATTACTCAGCCATTAAAAAAAATACATTGAACCAGTTCTAATAAGGTGGATGTAACTAGCGCCCATTATACAGAGTGAAGTAAGCCAGAAAGATAAACACCAATACAGTATACTAACTCATATATATGGAATTTAGAAAGATGGTAAAGATAACCTTATATGCAAGACAGAAAGAGAGACACAGATGTATAGAACAGACTTTTGGACTCTATGGGAGAAGGTGAGGGTGGGATGATCTGAGAGAATAACATTGAAACATGTATATTATCAAGTGTGAAACAGATCGCCAGTCCAGGTTGGAGGCATGAAACAAGTGCTCAGGGCTGGTGCACTGAGATGACCCAGAGGGATGGGATAGGGAGGGAGGGGGGAGGTGGCTACAGGATGGGGAACATATGTAAATCCATGGCTGATTCATGTCAATGTACAGCAAAACCACTACAATATTGTAAAGTAAATAGCCTCCAACTAATAAAAATAAATGAAAAAAAAAAAAAAAAAGAAAGTTGGTTGTATTTTCTCAAAGTAAAATTTTTTAATACAATTGGATCATTTACTGGCAAGTTCAATTAAAAATAAAGACATAAGATAGTAAAGATGGGTGGAGAGAAGAATTTGAAAACTGTTTCTTATTTGCCCCTTTTTGCCTTCATATAACAAAATAAAACCAAAATCTAGGTTGCTTTATATATATATAACTCATTTAATGTCATTTCTATCCAGGTGAGTTGAAAGACTAATGTGTGCCCATCAGCTTTGGAAAAATATCAATATCCTCTATCTATGCTGTTCATCATTAAAAGCTTGTTTCAACAGAAAACACTTTGAAAATTTCACATTAGTAAATTATTATTTATTGTGCCTTCTAATATTTTATGACTATCAGTAGAGATACTTTACTTCAAGTATGTATCTCCTTACTTTCAAGCCCCCAAAGTTATTACCCTTTAGCTTTAAATTTACTGTGATAGCATTTTGGCAAGAATTATTTTTTTCAACCTGTCACAGAATACTGAGATTTTTCCAGATATCAATCCACTGACTTCTTGAGCTACCACTTTATATTAATCACTGCTCCTAAAGTTATTTGATTTAAATTTAGTCTAATATAAAGTTCAAACCTGAAATATATTCACTAACTTTATTTTGAAAATTATATTTAGCATTTATTTGCTGCTTCTAAGTATCTAGATTTCAAATATGGAATAAAGATCTGTAAAGAGATCAATTCTCCTCTAAACTTCCTTTGTAATTATTATAAAATTCTCATAAATTAAATGAATTTTGAATTATAGTAATAATTATCTTCTTATTTATATTTTAATTGCTTTCTTATTTTTAATTATTTTCTTTTAAATTGGTGATTGATTTAGTTATAAAGCTCTTTACTATACAAAATGTTAGCATAAAAATTCCAGCAGCACAGGCCTTGAATCATGGAATTGATATTATAATGAAGCCATTTGACTTGAATGACACATGAAAGAAGTGTGGGTTGCTTTTATTATATTATTGATTTATTTTAAAAATTGCTATTTTTTTTTGCTCCTTTTGATCTTCAAAATAGCAGTTTTATGTGGTTCAAATTTACAGTTTTATGAGGCAATCTACACAGGCTGAGTTGAGCTATGACAGCTGGCTCCCTGTCATTGGCCAGGTGCCCATGTATCAGAAGGGATATGAATTGAAGTGCCTCCTACCTAGAGTCAGACAGGCCCAGATCCATGCAAATCAGAGCTATATGTTAACTGACACGTTTTAGTGGAGAGATTCTCTGTTCACTGATTATTCCAAGTGGTCAACTTACTATTCTCACGTAAACAATGAGAGCATCTCAAAGGGAAGCCACTGTTGCTTCCACTGGCCTGTGCAGGCCTCTTATGGTCTCTCTTCAGGTTTCATTCTGAAATACTGCTGGTCTCATGAAGGGATGGAGGGAGATATGAAAGGGCATTCTTTTAACCACAGTGAAGTCGGGCTGTAAGTGCAGATCCTCTCATGAACTGAATGAAGGTTTTCTCTCAGGGAAGTCCTGGCAAGAGATTTTTCTCCTGTATCTTGAGATTCATTAAATATTAGAGAGTGATGACTGGTATGATGCTACCTCAAAGTGCTCCGAGCATTAGAAGCTTTATATTTTTAGGAGGATTCTGTGTACCAAAAAAGTTATTTTATGCACTTTGAAATTTAACCTTTCTTCCAAACATTGCTTTATGTTTTAAGGTATTATTTGCATTAGAGTAGTGAGCCAGACATCCTGGAATGTGAAGTCAAGTGGGCCTTAGAAAGCATCACCAGGAACAAAGCTAGTGGAGGTGATGGAATTCCCATTGAGCTATTTCAAAACTTGAAAGATGATGATGTGAAAGTGCTGCACTCAATATGCCAACAAATTTGGAAAATTCAGCAGTGGCTACACGACTGGAAAATGTCAGTTTTCATTCCAATCCCAAAGAAAGGCAATCCCAAAGAATGTTCAAACTATCGCACAATTGCACTCATCTCACATGCTAGTAAAGTAATGCTCAAAATTCTCCAAGCCAGGCCTCAGCAATAGGTGAACCTTGAACTTCCAAATGTTCAAGCTGGTTTTAGAAAAGGCAGAGGAGCCAGTGATCAAATTTACAACATCCACTTGGTCATCGAAAAAGCAAGAGAGTTCCCAAAAAACATCTATTTCTGCTTTATGGACTATGCCAAAGCCTTGACTGTGTGGATCACAATAAACTGCGGAAAATTCTGAAAGAGATGGGGATACCAGACCACTTGACCTGCCTCTTGAGAGACCAATATGCAGGTCAGGAAGCAACAGTTATAACTGAACATGAAACAACAGACTGGTTCCAAATAGAAAAAGGAGTACGTCAAGGCTGTATATTGTCACCCTGCTTGTTTAACTTATATGCAGAGTGCGTCATAAGAAATGCTAGGCTGGAAGAAGCACAAGCTGGAATCAAGATTCCCAGAAGAAATATCAATAACCTCAGATATGCAAATGACACCACCCTTATGGCAGAGAGTGAAGAGGAACTAAAAAGCCTCTTGATGAAAGTGAAAGAGGAGAGTGAAAAAGTTGGCTTAAAGCTTAACATTCAGAAAACTAAGATCATGGCATCTGGTCCCATCACTTCATGGGAAATAGATGGGGAAACAGTGGAAACAGTGTCAGACTTTATTTTTTTGGGGCTCCAAAATCACTGTAGATGGTGACTGCAGCCATGAAATTAAAAGACGTGTACTCCTTGGAAGGAAAGTTATGACCAACCTAGACAGCATATTAAAAAGCAGATTCATTAATTTGCCAACAAAGGTCCATCTAGTCAAGGCTATGGTTTTTCCAGTAGTCATGGCGATTCATGGCGTCGCAAATAGTCAGACACGACTGAGTGACTGAACTGAACTGAGTGTTACCAGAAGATAGTACTAAATGTATTATTAAAGTTATAAACTTGACACTAAGAGATCCTTTGCTTCAGGCAGGTTTCTTTTAAACATATGAGTTTATTTCAGTTTCAGCAAAAGGTTCCATCAACTTAAAAACCTGAGCTATTGATAACCATGAGACTATAAGAATAAACCAAATTGAATTAAATCTGTTGTTCTGTGTTATGCTGCTACACTCCTCTTGAGTAGTTTTTGCTTTTTAGTCGCTAAATCATGTCTGACTCTGTTGTGACCCCATGGACTGTAGCCCACCAGGCTCCTGCTCTCATGAGATTTTGAGACAAGAATACTGGACTGGGCTGCCATTTCCTTCTCCAGGGACTCCTCCTGATCCAGGGGTCAAATCCACGTCTCCTGAAATGGCAGGCAAAATCTTTATCATTGCGCCACCAGGGAAACCCACTCCTGAATTATTCATGATAATTTTAAAACTGAGTGGATGACCAAATGTTATTAAAAATAATACAAACGTGGCTTATTTTGTTTTCTTTACCTATTCATTAGTGTTGTAAAAGTTAGTTTAATGTCCCTCAAGTTATATTTCACTTTCTATTCGACATAAAATTCCAATTTTTCCAAATAATTGCATGTAGACTATATACATTCTAAATATGCAAAACCAAAATAAATTAAAAAAAATTAAAGTGATTAATTTGCAATTTATAATCACTGAAAATATAATTATTGCATTTAATAGTGTATAAAATTGAAGTCATTGATTATTGGAAATAAGGAAAATAATGTATTCCCTTTCAATATAAATATTCATTTTCCAAATATTAAAGTCTTTTTTATTCACTTTAAAAACACATAGACCTTCACTTTACTGTCAATTTTTTTGATTAAAATCTATATATTCTCTTAATGTATAGAAATATAATCTTTACATTGAGAATCAGCAATCTACATGTAAATTTCTTAGAATATATCTGAAGTATGAAATAATGTCTATGTTCTTAGTGGAAATCATTAACATGCTTTGTCTTCTAAGGTCAATCTCTGCAATTAATGCTAAACTGAATTTTTTCTTGCTTAGAAGCCTATTAACCTTTTAATTTTTTTATATTGATACATTCTTCATTCTAAATTCAGTAAATATGATTGTTTATAAAACTCTTTTATAAAATCAACTATTTTTGGTGAAGCAAATTATTTTTAATATTTGACAAACTGTGTGCTAAAATTTGTTTTCTTCTTATTATTTTTTTACTTCTTTTGAATAGATATTAAAATATGTTAGTAAAAGTAAAATCAGTAAAGCCTGAGGAATTCTTCTCTCCATAGTTAGATTTAAGGTAAGTGATAATCTACATGACTACATTTGTCTGTGAATGGTATCAATAAAATTTTTAGAACATTAAAATTAGGAATAAAATATTTTATGAGACAGATTTCCCTTGTTAAATTAAGATCCTCTTTGACAATGACATATGTATTGCTTTTTCATTCCTTGACTAGTTCCTGCTTTGTCAGAAACTTTTAAGGAGAGAATTTCTTGAAATTTAGTTTCATTAATTCCATGAATTTCTTCTTTATTTCCATGAGTCAGTATATTTTTTATTTTAAAATTTTAGATTTAACTGAAGATTAGGAATTGCATTTGAACATGAAAGAAAAATGAGAAGACAGTGCTAATTTCATTTTTCTTCAAATTTGTTAGACACTTGGGTTCAGGTAAAGATTGAATAGCATATCAGGTATGTATATGCATATTCTTAATTCTAGCTGTATCACATAGATATTATTAAGTGCATTTCTAGTATAAATTCTATATCCTATTTTAATTTCCATCGTTACTCTTTTTCCCTTTTATACCCCAACAGTGGACTGAAATAATATCCTAACACTCTTTTTTTTTTCCACTTTCTTAAAACATCTACAACCATTTTGTTTTGTAATTTCCTTTTACCTCTATAGTATTCATATTCTGGTCCACTTTGTTCTCACAAAATTACAGATATTCTTCCCCTTCGTATATTCAGTTGTTTACTTTTTTGATTATCGATTCCTAACTACTTCTATTAGAATACCATATCTATTTTAGTATTATCTTAGCCACCCTCCCAGATTTATATTTTAACTGACTTTTCTTCTGTAATTATATTTTTTCTTCTGGGAGGCTGATATATTGAATAATATCCTTCAAAAAGATAAGGAATCCTAATACTGAGAAAAAAGAAGCATGCTTTTTTGACCAAGAAGAAAGGGGCAGGCTCCTCTATAAATTTAAAAAAAAAAAAAAATGTTTATTGAGGCTAACTTACATATGGGTAAAAGAAGGCAGATGGTGATTCAGAAGTATTGATAATAGCGCTTAGCAATACTGAAAAACATACAGGATATTTAAAGGGGCTAAAACTAAAGCTAGAATCTGACTTCCAAGGGAAAAGCACAATTTCACTGAAGGAAACCAGATTTTCTCCTCCCCCAGTGACCATTAACCATCTGTATTAACAGAGGTCTCACATCAGATGACAGTTAGACAGTTCAGTTGCTAAGTCGTGTCCACTCTCTGAAACTCCATGGACTGCAGCACATCAGGCCTCCCAATCTAGCACCAACTCCCAGAGCTTTCTCAAACTCATGTCCATAGAGTCAGTGATGCCATCCAAACATCTCAGCCTCTGTCATCCCCTTCTCCTCACACCTTCAATCTTTCCCAGCATCAGGGTCTTTTCTAATCAGTCAGTTCTTCCCATCAAGTGGCCAAAGTGTCAGAACTTCAGCTTCAGCATCAGTCTTCCCAATGAATATTCAGGACTGATTTCATTTAGGATTGACCGGCTGGATGTCCTTGCAGTCCAAGGGACTCTCAACAGTCTTCTCCAACACCACAGTTCAAAAGCATAAACTATTCAGTGCTCAGTTTTCATTATAGTCCAACTCTCACATCCATACATAATTATTGTAAAAACCATAGCTTTGACCAGATGGACCTTTGTTGGCAAAGTAACATCACTGCTTTTTAACATGCTGTCTAGGTTGGTCAAAACTTTTCTTCTAAGGAGCAAGTGTCTTTTAATTTCATAGCTGCAGTCATCATCTGCTGTGATCTTGTAGCCCAAGAAAATAAGTCTCCCAGACTTATGTGCCAGAAAAATCCACACATCTTTACATTTAAAAGTGACACTGTTTTATTTTAAAATGAATAACCAACTAGGGCCTACTGTATAGCACAGGGAACTCTGCTCAATGTTACGTGAAAATCTGAATGGGAGGAAGTTTGAGGGAATTTGAGGGAGAATGGATATATGTATGTACATGGCTGAGTCCCTTTGCTGTCTACCTGAAACTATCACAATATTGTTAATTGGTATACTCCAATGCAAACTAAAGAGTTTAATGCAATCAAAACAAAAATAAATAAACAAAGGTGAGTGAACTGGAACACACGGAGGAGGCAGAACCAAGGGGGCACCAGATTCAGTGTCTGCAATCTAGGCCCTCAGCCATGGCAGCTGAGCCTGTGGTCCCAGAAAACTCAGTAATACCATAAATATAACCAACACAGCTTTAGCTTCCCAGCCACTGCAGAAAAGCAGACACAGTGGTAGAGACCAGGAAACTTACAATAAAGGATGCAGCAGAGCTTCCCATGGTGGGCTACTATGATGTCAGTGAAGCTTGCAACTCAGAGAATCTTAGATGTGACAGAAGACTCCACCCCTCAAAATGTCCCTAGCAGCAACTCTTGCAACACTGAAAGCAGTAAGCCATGGATTACTGTGAGCAACGAGAAGTGATAATGAGGACATGGACTCATAACTCTGAAAGAGGTAGTGGAGGATGGGAAGTTTCAATTCTCAAATATAACCAGAGGCAGTTTAGATAAGAGAAACCAAAAAATTTTGTGATGGCACCATATACCAAAAAACAAACAAAAATGAACCTAATCCCTAACCTGTCGAATTGTTAGATCAAGTGGAAAATTGTTACAACCACAAATTCACCAGCAGAACAGCTCTTGAAATATCTGTCCATGGAATTCTCCAAGCAACAACATTGAAGTGGATAGCCATTCCTTTATTGAGGGGTATCTCCCCAACCCAGGGATCAAACCTAGGTCCCACATTGCAATCAGATTCTTTACCAGCTGAACCACCAGGAAAGCCCAAGAATACAGGAGTGGGTAACTTATCCCTTCTCCAGCAGATCTTCCTGACCCAGGAAACAATCCAGGGTCTCCTGCATTAAAGGTGGATTCTTTACCGGTTGAGCTACCATGGAAGACCAGTATCACAAAAAGGAAATGATAACTTTTCAGAAACTAAAGTCATGGTAAGCTCTGATCTAATTGTAGAGAATTCAGAATAGCTGTCATAAAGAAATGTAAGGAGGACCAGGAAAGCTCAAAAAGGCAGTTCAATGAGCTAAGGAAGAAAATTAAGGAAAAGAAGGAACTGTATCCAAAATATTAAAACTGAAAAAGAAACAGAAATTCTAGAGCTGAAGAAATCAACAAATAAGATGAAGAATGCATTAGAAAGCTTTGGGAATAGAGCAGAGCACATGGAAGAGAGAATTAGTGAAAGCTCAAAGGTAGAAAACTAGAAAGAACACAAGTAGAAAATGAAAGAGATATAAGATATTTTAAAAATGAAGAAGTTTTACAAGATCTATCTGATCCTTTCTGGAAGGACAGCAATAAGGTAATGGGTATTCCAGAAAGAAAAGGGAACAAAGTGTTTATTTAAATAAATAACAACTGAGAACATCCCAAATCTGAAGAAGGAACTGGAAGTGCAAGTCCATGAAGCTAAGAGAATACCTAATCACTTCAATGCAAATAGATCTTCTTCAAGACACAAAATATTAAACTGTCAAAATATTAAAACTGTCAAAAATCAATAACAAAGAAATAATTTTAAAGTCATTGAGAGAAAACAAACAAAGGAACTCTATTTGACTATCAGCAGATTCCTCAGTGTAAACTGTACAGTCCGGGAGGATTTCTCAAAGTTACACAAAACTTTGAGTAAGGTAATAAATAAAATAAAATGATGGCAACTCTGTCAGAATAGGTTTTTAAGCAGTTAATTATAGCATAAACATTAAGAAAGGAACAAAAAAAATAATAATAACTATAGCTACATCCATTTGATAACACACTCAGAATGTAAAAAATAATAATAATAATAACTGTGATCAAGAAAACTAAGGGTGAGAGAAAAAAAGATAAATTTTGAAAAGATAAAAAAGGATAGAATGCTATTAGCAGAAAAGGGACTATATTATCTCTGTGTTATACAAACTTCATTTCTTGAGCTTCCCTAGTGGCTCAGATAGTAAAGAATCTGCCTGTAATGTGGGAGACCTGGCTTCAGTCACTGAGTTGGGAAGATGCCCTGGAGGAGGGCATGCAACCCACTCCAATATTCTTGCCTGGATAATCCCCATGGACAGAGGAGCCTAGCAGGCTACAGTGCATGGGGTCACAGGGTCAGCATGATTGAGCGACTAAGCACACACGTACAAACCTCATGGTAACCATAAAACCTAAATCTAGAGCAGAGATATGAAACAAACAAACAAGGAAGTGAGAAAAACATCATAGTAAATCATCAAATCAAAAATGCAGACAGAAACACAAGGAAAAAGAATGAAATCCACATTGCATGCAGATTCTTTAATGTCTGAGCCACCAGGGAAGCCCAAGAAATAAAGTTTGTATAACACACAGATAAAATAGTTCCTTTTCTGCTGATAGCATGTCATCCTTTTTTTATCATGAAGATGTAGAGCAACTAGAAAACACAAGATAGAAAGGCAGTACTAAGTCTTCAAGTATCAGTAGTTGCCCTAAATATAAGTGGATTAAAGTTAACAGCCAGATGACACAGAGTGGATGTATTAAAAATAAGATCCAAATATATACCGCCTTCAGGAAACTCAAATCATGTCTGAAGACACTCGTCAGCTTGAAAAGAAGGGATGGAACATGACATTCCAAGAAAATGGCAGGCAAAAGAAACCTGAGGTAGGCATGCTCGCATAAGCCAAAAAAGGTAACAAGAGACTTATTAACAAGATAACAGTATATGATAAAGGAGGTCATTCATCAAGAAGACACAGCAATGATTAATATCTATGCACCTAACATTTCTGAAATTATATGTCAACATCACACTGATACCAAAACCAAAGATATCACACACACACAAAATTACAAGTCAATAGCTCTGATGAACATAGCTGCAAAAATACTCAATAAAATGTTAACAAATAAAACATAGCAATACATTAAAAGGGTCACACACCATGACCAAGTGGGATTTACTTCCTGGATGCAAGTATGGTTTAATATTAAAAAATCAGCCAACGTGATACATCACAGGAATGAAACCATGTGATTAGCTCCTTAGATGCACGAAAAGCATTTGACACTATTTAACACCCATTTGTGATCAAAACTCCCAATAAAGTGGGTATAGGAGGGGCATGAAAGTGAAAGTGTTAGTTGCTCAGTCATGTCTGACTCTTTGTGATCAGTCATAACTGGCTCTTGTGAGCCTTCCTGATGGGCTCATGGACTGTAGCCCATCAGGTTCATCTGTCCATAGAATTCTCCAGGCAGGAATATTGGAGTGGGTAGCCATTTCCTTCTTCAGGAGATTTTCCCAACCCAGGGAAAAGGAAGATACCTCAGCATAATAAAGGCCATATATGATAAACCCACAGCTAACATCATACTCACCGCTGAAAAACTAAAAGTTATCTCTATAAGATCAGAAGCAAGACATGGATGCCCACTATTGTCTCATTCATTCAACATAATATTGGGAGTCTTGGTCAAATCAATTAGGCAAGAAAAATAAATAAAAATCTCATATTAGAAGGAAGAAGTAAAACTGTCACTACTTGCAGATGACTTGACTTTATATATAAAATCCTAAAGACTCTACAAAAAAACCTAGAAAAACATGCAAATGCAAAAAGTTGAAGGATATAAAGTCCACACACAAAAATTTGTTGTTCAATAAACTGACAGAAAGAAAACTAAGAAAATAACTGTATTTACAATTACAAAAATAAGGATAAAACAGGCATAAATCGAAGCAAGGAGGTGAAAGACCTGAAAACTAGCAGACACTGTTGAAAGAGATTAGAAAAGACACAGACAAATGGAATGATATTTCTTACTCATGGATTGGAAGAATTAACATTTATAAAATGTCCATATTAGCTCAGGCAAACTATAGATTCAATGCAACCTCTATTAAAAGGCCAGACACATTTTTCAAAGAAAAGAATTGCAAAAGACCTAGAATATCTAAAATAACCCTGAGATGAAAGAACAAAGTTGGAGGAAACACACTCCCTGATTTCAAACAATATTACAAAACCATAGAAATCACAACAATGGGTGGGCATTTACAGAAGATATATAGATAAATGAATGAAAATTAAGATCCCCCAAATATACGGACAATTTATTTAAGACAAGGAAATAGGGAACATACAATGAAGAAAGGATAGTCTCTTCAATAAAGTGGGTAGCTGTATGCAAAAACTGAAATGAGAATACTATATCACACCATACACATGAATAAATTAATTCAAAATAGAATAAATACTTGAATGTAATACCAGAAACCATAATACTCCTATAAGAAAACATAAGCAGTGCACTTTTTATATAGGTCTTAGCAATATATATGTAGATATATCTCCTCAGGCAAGGAAAACTAAAGCAAAAATAAAGAAATGGGTTTACATCAAACTAAAAACTCTGTAAAGCAAAGGAAACATCAATAAAACCAGAAGATGACCTATTGTCTGGGAGCACATTTTTGCAAATGATATATCCACGAAGGGTTATTATCCAAAATATACAAAGAACTTACATTAATCAACAGCAAAAGAAGGTTTTTAAACCCCAACAGCCTGATGAAAAAAATAGATGGAGGAACTGAATAGAGATTTTCTTGAAAAAGACATATAGATAATCAACAGGAATGTGAAAAGGTGTTCAACATCATCAATTAGGGAAATACAAATGAAAGTCACAATGAGACACCATCTCACACCTATCAGTATGGTTATTATAAAAAAATTATGGCAAAACAACTACTATACGGTAAAGTAATTAGCCTCCAATTCAAATAAATAAATTAATTTACAAAAAAGGAAAAAGAAAACAAATTCTTTATAGTGTCAGAAAAAAAACAAAACAAAAAAGCAAGCAATAAAGAGTTTGTGATGATACAGAGAAAAGGGAACCATAACACACTGTTGGTAGCCGTGCAAACTGGTACATTCATTATGGATTTCAGAATGGAGATTTTTAAAAATATGAATATCGTATAACCCAGCTATTCCAGTTCTGGATATTTATCCAAACAATATGATCACATTAAATCTTAAAAAAAAATTATTTACACCCTCATGTTTATGGCAGCATTATTTATAATAGCCAAGTTATGAAAGCAACCTAAATGTCCATCAATATATGAATGGATAAATAATATGTATTTATTTTCAAAAAGTGAAATTGTTCCATTTTCAACAGCATGAAAGAACCTTGAGGCTATTATACTAAGAGAAGTAAGTCAGATGGATAAAGACAAAACCCATGTGATTTCATTTATACATAGAATATAAAAAAAGTACAAACAAACATGTAAAACAAAATAACTGAACAAACAAAACAAAATCAAACACATAGACACTGAGAACAAAGGAGTGGTTACCCAAAAGAAAAGGGCAAGGTAACAGGATGGGTAAAAGGGATAACCTGCATGGTGAAGAACAGAAATGAAATTTGTGGTGTTGAGTGCTCTGTAGCATATACAGAAGCAGAAATATGAGGTTTTACACATGAAATGTTATAAACATTTTACATATGAAATGTTATGTCAATAAGAATAAATAAATTTAAAAATAGCTTAGTCCCTATCACTACTAGAAATGAAGGTAGCTATCTGTAGGACACATATTTTAAAGAAATATTGGATCAGTCAAAAATTTCATTTTTTCCCCCATAAGAGAGTTCTGTTGCTGCTGCTGCTAAGTCACTTCAGTCGTGTCTGACTCTGTGTGACCCCATAGACGGCAGCCCACCAGCTCCTCTGTCCCTGGGATTCTCCAGGCAAGAACACTGGAGTGGGTTGCCATTTCCTTCTCCAGTGTGTGAAAGTGAAGTCGCTCAGTCGAGTCCGACTCTTCGCTACCCCATGGACTGCAGCCTACTAGGCTCCTCCGTCCATGGGATTTTCCAGGCAAGAGTACTGGAGTGGGCTGCCATTGCCTTCTCCACTAAGAGGGTTCTAGTAGTGCTTAATTGTCTTTAACTTCATTCAAAACAATTTTGTTTGATTGTATTACAGCAGTTGTCATATCAACTTGTCATATCAATGTAAAAAAATTATCAAAATTAGTGATTTTTTTGTGTAGCCATTTTAGTATTGAAGATGGAAGAATAAAAACATTTTTAGCATATATTTTATTGTTTTAATAAATGTAAAAATGCAACTGTACACAAAAAAGATTTGCACAGTGTTTGGAGAAGGTGCTGTGTTTTGCGCTGGAGGTCTCTCGCTGAATGTTGCTCCACAATTGAGTAGAAAAGTTGAAGTTGATAGTGGACAAATTGAGACTTTAGTTGAGAGCAATCAACAATATACTAGGTGGGAAATAGTCAATATACACAAATTTCCAAATCAAGTATTGAAAATCATTTACATAACTTGGCTATTTTAATTGCTTTGATATTTGGGTTTCATATAAGTGGGGAAAAAAAAAAAAAAAAAACACCTTCCTGACCATATTTCCACATGCAATTCTCTACTTAAAGTAACAAAGATATTCATTTTTAAAGCAAATTGTGACAGCAATGAAAAGTGGATATTGTACAATAATATGGGATGGAAGAGGGCAAAGGAAATGAACCACCACCAACCACACCAAAGGCTGGTCTTTATCCAAAGAAAGTGATGCTGTGTGTATGGTGGTATTGGAAGGAAGTCCCCCACTACGAGCTCCTTCTAGAAAAGCAAATGATCAATTCCAAGAAGTACTGCTTCCAATCAGACCAATTGAAAATAATGCTTCATGAAAAACTGCCAGAAATAGTCAACAGAAAGCACAAAATCTTCCATCAGAATAATGTAAGACCAATGTTTCTTTGATAACCAGGTAAAAACAGCTACAGTTTGTCTGGGAAGTTCTGATTCATCTGCCATATTCATCAGATATTGCACCTTCAAAATTCCAATCATTTTGGTCTTTACAAAATTCTCTTAATGGAAAAAAATTCAATATTTTGTGACATGTAAAAGGCACCTGGAACAGGTCTTTACTCAAAAAGATAAAAAGCTTTGGGAAGATGGAATTATGAAGTTGCCTGAAAAATGGCAGGAGGTAGTGGGATAAAATGATGACTATGTTATTCAATAAAATTCTTGATGCAAATGAAAAATGTGTCTTTTATTTTTACTTTACAACCAAAGGAAATTTTTGGTCAACCTCAATACATAAAAAGTTAAACATTACTTCACTCTGTGTGTGTGTGCCCTTAGTCATGTCCAACTCTGGTGGACTGTAGCCCATCAGGCTCCTCTGTCCATGGGACCTTCCAGGCAAGAATATTGGAGTTGATTGCTATTCCCTACTCCAGGGCATCTTCCTAATTCAGGGATTGAGCCCGTGTCTCTTGTGTCTCCTAAGTAAACAGGTGGATTCTTTACCAGTTGAGCCCAGGGAGGCCATTTTCACTCTAAATATATGCAAATTCAAAACTTTAGTCATGCTTCTTGTTCATCTCCTACATTAATTATTTTTTAAAGAGAAATAATTAGTTCTTAAATTATACTATCTATTTATTTTTCTATCTTTCTATTCATTTATTGGCCACTTTACTCAGGCTCTGTATTTCCCTCATTTGGATTGCATTACTGCTTTTACGCTGTTGCTGCTGCTAAGTCACTTCAGTCTTGTCCGACTCTGTGTGACCCCATAGACAGCGGCCCACCAGGCTCCCGTCCCTGGGATTCTCCAGGCAAGAACACTGGAGTGGGTTGCCATTTCCTTCTCCAGTGCATGAAAGTGAAAAGTGAAAAGCTACCAAAGTTATATTCCCTGAACTATGGCTCTGGAGTCAACATTTCCTTACCTCGCAGTTTCTTAGCCTTGCTTTGAAACCCAGTTTCCTAAGAATATTTTCTGTCTTTTTTACACATGCTTCACTATAAGCAGCTTGGTTATTTATTTTTCATTGTTGCATGCCTTCTGTTTGCTCACAAAATTTTTCTTTAGCTATAGTTTCTCCTCTAATTTATGAATTTTGGACATAGAATGGTCTTAGTATGCATTTTTGATTGATTGAATTAATTAAGGACAGGAAATAACTTATGATTTTATTATAATCTGCATTTAATTTTGCATTTATGTCCTTGTGTGGCAGAAGCAAGTCTGTACAGCAGAGTGTAGTGCAAATGTACAGTGTCCTCAATGCAAATACAATTAATAAAATATTTTATCTGAAATTTGAGAGTATAGACAAATGTATTTTGAACTTTTCTCATTTTTCTAGCAATCAAGTGACATATAATTCCAAATCTCTGTTTGTGTAAACAAATCATATGTTCTGATAAAAAATAGAATTAGTAATTTATGAGTATAGAAATGATTTGTTAAATGAAAAGAATAACATTTGAGAATCATGGTTGTCAATTCTTAAGTGTTTGTGCTAAAATAAACAAAAACTTATATCAGTATTCTTCATTACTCTTCACAACAATTTTCTTAATTAATTCTTAGTTAAACATACACTATTCAAACCATTGCATGTTATAAAAAATTTCTCCTTAGCTAAGTGTGGCTCATTGTACTTAAACCACTTACTAAACATAAAATGCAATATTACTAAATGTGAGGAGTTATAAGCAGAAACAAAATAAAGATAATCTCAATGCATAACTAGATCAGCATAAAAATATACAGGTAGATTTTCCTAAAATACCGTGTAAATAATACCTTCAAGAAAAATCAGCAAATACAATTTGATATTTTGATTTCTTACAGAAAACATTAATAAAAGAAATACAACCTTATACACAATTGTTTAATTTTACTTTTGCTGCTATATTTTACAATATATTTTATTCATGCAGAGTTGTTTTACAGACTAACTTCTAAATTTTGGTGAAGCTCAAATGAGTTTTCAAGTACTCTGTCTTGTCCTTGGATTTTTAATTACCAGTATTAACATTATAAAGAGCTAGACTAAGTAGGCATCATTGATATGTTGTGTTAAACATGAAGTTCCCAAATAATGCTTGTGATCTAGGGACAGTTTGGGATGGACATGTACACATTGCTATATTTAAAATGAATAACCAACAAGGACCTCCTGTATGGCACGTGGAACTCTGATCAAAGTTTACGTGGCAGCCTAGATGGGAGGGGCATTAGGAAGACAACAGATACATGCATATTTGTGGCTGAGTACCTTCACCTTTCACCTGAAACTATCGCATTTTAATCAGCTATACTCGAACACAAAACAAAAAGCTTAAAAAAGTAAATAAAGCAGTTTGCATCTTGACCCCTACAGAGCCTAAAACCTGGGTTTTAGAGAAAGATATTGTGGTAATGCTGCAGTCCACGGGGTTGCAAAGAGTCGGACACTACTGAGCAGACGGAACTGAGTGTTCTTCTGGATTTACTTCGTAGCTCAGGGGTAAAGAATCCACCTGCAATGCGGGAGCCACAGGAGATACTAGTTCAACTCCTAGATAGGATAGATTCCCTTGAAGAGGGCTTGACAACCCACTCCAGTGTCCTTGCCTGGAGAATCCCATGGAGAGAGGAGCCTGGTGGGCTACAGTCCCTGGACTAGCCAAGAGTCAGACACAACTTAAGTGATTTAATGTGCAGTGTTTCAGTTCAGTTCAGTTCAGTTGCTGAGTCGTGACCGACTCTTTGCAACCCCATGAATCGCAGCACTCCAGGCCTCCTTGTCCATCACCATCTCCCGGAGTTTACTCAAACTCATGCCCATCGAGTCAGTGATGCCATTCAGCCATCTCATCCTCTGTCGTCCCCTTCTTCTCCTGCCCCCAATCCCTCCCAGCATCAGGGTCTTTTCCAACGAGTCAACTCTTCGCATGAGATGGCCAAAGTATTGGAGTTTCAGCTTCAGCATCAGTTCTTCTGATAAACACCCAGAACAGATCTCCTTTAGGACAGACTGGTTGGATCTCCTTGCAGTCCAAGGGACTCTCAAGAGTCTTTTCCAACACCATAGTTCAAAAGCATCAATTCTGTGCTCAGCTTTCTTCACAGTCCAACTCTCACATCCATACATGACCCCTGGAAAAACCATAGCCTTGACTAGATGGACCTTTGTTGGCAAAGTAATGTCTCTGCTTTTTAATATGCTATCTAGGTTGGTCATAACTTTCCTTCCAAGGAGTAAGCATCTTTTAATTTCATGGCTGCAGTCACCATCTGCCGTGATTTTGGAGCCCAAAAAAATAAAGTCTGACACTGTTTCCACTGTTTCCCCATCTATTTCTCATGATGTGATGGGACCAGATGCCATGATCTTAGTTTTCTGAATGTTGAGCTTTAAGCCAACTTTTTTACTCTTCTCTTTTACTTTCATCAAGAGGCTTTTTAGTTCCTCTTCACTTTCTGCCATAAGGATGGTGTCATCTGCATATCTGAGATTATTGATATTTCTCCCGGCAATCTTGATTCCAGCTTGTGCTCCTTCCAACCCAGCGTTTCTCATGATGTACTCTGCATATAACCTAAATAGGCAGAGTGACAATATACAGCCTTGATGTACTCCTTTCCCTAATTGGAAGCAGTCTGTTGTTCCATGTCCAGTTCTAACTGTTGCTTCCTGACCTGCATGTAGGTTTCTCAAGAGGCAGGTCAGGTGGTCTGGTATTCACATCTCTTTCAGAATTTTCCACAGTTTATTGTGATCCACAGGCTCTGATGGTGAAAAATTCACCTGCAATGCAGGAGATCTAGGTTTGGTCTGTAGATATAGATTTAATGGTGTTCTTATAATTTTCATTATAAAGGATTCTCACATTAATAACAACAAAAAATGGTTTTGTAGCAACAAAGATCTCAATAAAAATTGACAGTGTTCTCAAATTTATTCTTTTGATACTTTAATCTCTTCTCTCAGTAGCATTTTAAGTGCTGAAACTTGAAAGATAAAAAGAAGTTATCCAGGTTGGGAAGTTGCTGCAAAACATGCAAAGGGTACTAAATGTCTTCAGTGCAAACTCTTTACTGGTTCTAGCAAAAATTTGCTCTCTCTAGACTATTACAAAATCCTAATGCTAGACTAATACCAATACTAGACTAATACAAAATGCTAATACGAAATTCCACTGTGTCCTCTTAGCTACCTGATCTAGTGCAGAGAGACACTTTTAAAAATGTAAATTAGATCCTTTTATTTCCCCATTAAACTCTTCAATAGATTTTCCTTGTTCCCCAAATAAAATCTACACTTCTTCCCATGATCAATAAGGCTGATTAACCTCATTCTGCCTAACTCTCCAAGTTGACTCCTTAATATTACCACTATAGCTCAGTCTGGTCCTGCCCCCAGCAGCCTTATTTTAGTTCCTTAATAAACCCATGCCTTCTGTAGCCTCCCAGAATTTTACATCAGCTTGTTCTACACAAGCTCTTCACACACATGACTCATTTGAACCCCATCCAGCTCACATGTCACATATTTAGAGGGCCCTTTCATTTTTTTTTACCACATTAAAATATATGCCAGTTAGGCACACATACACATAAATACACATGAGTATTAGTTGATTTTCATAATCAAGTACCCAAAAGAGTAGTGCCTTATCTAATTGTCAATTTGCAACACAGAATTCATGAATTTCTTCTGCCCTCCATGTCTGTTTATGTCCAGTTCATCCCACATCAGTATCTTAGGTCTGTGAGCTGATGGTTTTCAGAAACCTTGAGCCCTTTATGCTTCAATGTATATATATCCAGTTGGATAAAAGTCCTACACTGCAACAAGCTTTGGTGAAAGTATATGCAAGTAACTTTCCCTAAAAGCCTAAGAAAAGTTATTTTGTCTCACTTTGAACCAGACACTGTTTCAAGAGAATGAAGCAGAGTGCAGAGCTTAATTTAATGTTTGGAGGTGAAGAAGCTCTAAAGCATCAAAAGCACATGGAATCCCAAGTAGAGTGTGAAGGGCAATGATTGAGAAAAATGAAGAGATGAGATGCTGGAAAGACATTTAGCCCTGTCTTTCTTGCCTTCTTTCTATTTTACTGCTCTGTTAATTATCTATTTCCTTCAGAAATGGGAAGGACCTTGTGTGCCTTGACTTTAACCATATTTATACTCCATTTTTGTACTCTTTTATACTCCATTTTATAACCATTTTATACTCCATTTTTATACTCTTGGGTATTAATGCAAAAAGTGCGCTGGATGGAGGGAGCATGAGCTAGCCTATGGAGAAGGGCAATGAGGGAAGGAGATGAAGCTGAAATGTAAGTGGGGTTGATCATGAAGGGCCCCACATATTAAAAAAGGCATGAGGGACTTCCCTGGTGGTCCAGTGGTTAAGAATTCACCTTCCAGTGTGCAGGACACATATTCAAACCCTGGTCAGAGAACTAAGATTCAGCATGCCACAGCACCATAATTACCAAGCCTCTGTTCTGAAAGGAAAAATCCACTGTGCCACAACAGAGATCTCATGAGAAGCAACTAAGAGTTAACACAGCCAAATATATAAATAAACAAGTAATAAAATAAAATAAATAAAGTAGAAAGAACTGGGTTAAATCATAGCAACAAATGATGCACTCAGTAGCAAAAGCAGTGAAAGTTTATTCAGTCTGTGCTCTGTGTGATGTTCACAGCTCTGTACAGTCTTCCAGAGTTCAAGTTGGTGGAGGGGTATGCCAGTCAATCCCTGTTTTCACCACCAATTGGCATGAGGAAGTCCTGCTCTAGCTCTTGGAATTTCTACAAATAAATGATTTGTGTCACCTCTGCTCATATTTCATTAGCTGAAGCAGGTCACATTCAGCTTCAGATGGCAAGTAGGGAAATCCCTTTAACTACATGCCTGAAATATTTGGGATGGGCTCTTTTACCAAAAATAGCACATTTAAGACCCTTTTATCAATATAAAAGGCAATCTGCAGATGAGAAAAGCTGTGATGAAAGTAATGGAAAGAGTTTCTTTCATAACAACCGTCTTAGCCTAGATCATAATTTTTCCAGGGCTTATTATTGATTATTGTCATCTAAGTTGCTTTATTAAATTTTATCATATATTTAAATTAGCTGAATGCTTTTAAGAATGAACTAAGGGTATAGGAATTAGCTGTACTAGAGGAAATAAAGCTGAAATAGTTTCCAATTGTAAATGATTCATTTAAAGCATACCATTGTAAAATATTAAGTAAAAAACTTTTTCTCTTTTTCTTTAAGGATTTGTCTTCTTGGACAGAGAGCACTTTGTGGGCTCTTCTTCCATGAAGTAAATTATCCAAACTGAATTTATAGCTTATTTTACACAATAAAAGCCTAAATAAGGGAAATAGATAAGGAATTCAGATTTTAAATGTGAAGTGAGTTGCTGTTACTGTTGGGCCTGTGTGTCTACATGAGACTCAGCCATTCTTCAAAGCAGAGCACAGTCCATCTTCCCTATAATCATTTCCTCAATTCATAAAATATTAAAGTGCTTCTTTTTTTCAAATTGCTGCAGCAACTTTGACTTTAATACTGTAAATCATTAATATCATAGATTTTCCATCCTTGTCTTTAGTTATTATTTAAACAGTTAAATTTTCATATGATTCTTCAGTTGACTAAATATTACCTTGTCAACTAGGTTAGAAACGTTTTATGCAAATTTTACCATGAATTATAAATCTTTGTATCTTCATATTTCTTTGTACATCTTCTTAGAGCTAGTACATAACCTAATTAATTATTGTTGGTTTTTTCTTTAAATGCATAGCATAGCAGAAATCCAATTGCAATGAAAAAGAAGTCAAACAATACCTATATTTCACCTTTACTATCAGTTAAATAAACTTATCAGAAAATATGTTGTGCAATGTGCAGTGAGGGATTTGCTTACCTAAGCAAAAGGAGTGGGATGAGAAGAAAGATGGGTAGTTTAATTTGTTTAAGAGGGAATAAGTTATCCTGCATTCAGTCAAATAAATAAACATTTCTCCAGAGCCTGTGACCAGCACTGGACTGCATGTCGGGGGTCATTCCTGAACAGGCCAGCTAAGCCACTTGTCTTCACAAAGTTAGAGTCTAATAAGGAAAGTTAAATAGGAAAAGTAATGACAGCATATTTGATTTACTAGTGTAATAAATCATTCCCTGAATTTTACATTTTCCTTATGAAGACAATCTACAGCTTAAATACAGGATTCTGCACACATCTTCTCAGCAAAGAAAGTTGGGAGAATGGAATTCATTATGTTTGCTGGTATGGAAGTAGGTATAAGTATATGTATATATATATATATATATATATATATATATGTACGTAAAATATATGTGTGTGTGTACATATATATATGGTTAGCTGAAATTTGAAGGTCCACAGAATTTCCCAAAATTGAATTTACATGTTAAGTATTTCAAATACTGTAAATACAGCTGTTAAGCCCTCAAAAAATTACTGTCACTACATTTTTTTTTTCTGCTACTGAGCAATAGCCAAGCAAAATAAGAATTCCTTTTACCATCCAGGGCATATACTAAATCTATACCAGAAATGGGAGCATTCTCTTGTCTAGAAGGCTACTGAATGCCTACAACAAGAAAATTAGTGGAGCTTTATGTGAAGAACAAGCTTATTGATCTGGTTAGTGATGTTATGAGCAATTTCAGCAGATAAATTTTGTCTTAAAGTGTTTTGTGTTTTAAAAATGATTGTCAAAATGTAAGATAGAAGAATAAAATTTAACAAAAAATAAATATAATTTTGACTTACATACCTCTGTTGAATATCTTTTATATATCTTCTCTTGCATATGTACAGATAGAAAAAGAGACTTCTTGATGGAAACAATACATTTATAAAAGTGGATCATTCAAACATGTTTAACATTTCTGGCATTTTGATGATATCATTTGCAGTGTCTTTCACATCAGTAGCTTTTATTTATTTAGTTTTCATTTCATATATTCTTGGAAATATCTGTTTATTTAAGGGGACTATCATATTCCTGTTTGCATCATCTTGCTAATGCATTCAAGTGATTATTATTTTTAAAACTTTAGCTCCGCTAGAAGAACAACTTTAAACTTTTATTTTTCTTCACAGTGTAAGGAATCATCTTACATATTATACTAATAAGGCAAATTTTCTACTTCCATATTCTGCTAATATTTATTATTTTTCATAGAATTTAAAGTGCTACATTTACTGTTATTACAAAATATTAGGTAATTTCCCAGTGTTGTACAATATATCCTCATAGCCCATCCTATACCAAGTAGTTTGTAGCCCCTCTCCCATTTCCCATATTTTGTCCCTCCCTCTCTCCCTCCACTAGAAATCACTAGTTTATTCTCTACATCTCTTAGTCTATCCTTCTTTTCACTAGTTTGTTGTATGTTTTAGATTCCACATATAAGTGATATCATGTGATATTTATTTTTCTCCAATTTATTTATTTGGCACTATACCCTCCAAGTCTGTCCATTTTGCTTTAAATGGCAAAATGTCTTTCTTTTTTATGACTGATTGTACTCCTTGTGTGTGTATGTGTGTGTGTGTGTATTCCATATCTTCTTTATCCTTTCATCCATTGATGGACATTTAGGCTCCTTCCATTTCTTCAGTTCAGTTCAGTTCAGTCGCTCAGTAGTGTCCGACTTTTTGTGACCCCATGAACCACAGCATGCCAGGCCTCCCTGTCAATCACCAACTCCCGGAGTCCACCCAAACCCATGTCCATTGAGTCAATGATGCCATCCAACCATCTTGTCCTCTGCAGTCCCCTTCTCCTCCTGCCCTCAATCTTTCCCAGCATCAGAGTCTTTTTAAATGAGTCAGATCTTCTCATCAGGTGGCCAGAGTATTGGAGTTTTCAGCTTCAACAATAGTCCTTCCAATGAACACCCAGGACTGATCTCCTTTAGGATGGGCTGGTTGAATCTCCTTGCAGTCCAAGGGGCTCTCAAGAGACTTCTCCAACACCACAGTTCAAAAACATCAATTCTTCAGCACTCAGCTTTCTTTTTAGCCCAACTCTCACACCCATACATGACTACTGGAAATACCATCGCCTTGACTAGATGGACCTTTGTTGGCAAAGTAATGTCTCTGCTTTTTAATATGCTGTTTAGGTTGGTCATAACTTTCCTTCCAAGGAGTAAGCATCTTTTAATTTCATTGCTGCAATCATCATCTGCAGATTTTGGAGCCCAGAAAAGTAAACTCGGCCACTGTTTCCAATGTTTCCCCATCTATTTGCCATGAAGTGATGGGACTGGATGCATTGATGTTAGTTTTCTGAATGTTGAGCTTTAAGCCAACTTTTTCAGTCTCTCCTTTCACTTTCATCAAGAGGCCCTTTAGTTCTTCTTCACTTTCTGCCATATCTTGGCAACTGTAAATAATGTTGTTATGAACTTTGGGGTGTGTATATATTTTTGAATTCATGTTTTTGGTTGTTCAGACATAAACCAGGAGTGTGGGTTACATGGTAGCTCTAGTTTCAGTTTTTTGAGAAACCTGTATACTGTTATCCATAAGGGTGGCACCAATTTTACATTCCCACCAACAATGTACAAGGGTTCCCTTTTCTCCACATCTTTGCCAATATTTCTTCTGTTCTTTTTGATGATAGCCATTTGACATGTGTGAGGTGATATCTTAGTGTGATTTGACTTACATTTCTCTAATAATTAAAGATGTTGAACCTATTTTCATGTGCTTTTTGACCGTCTATATATCCTCTTTAGAAAAAGTTTTTCAGATCTTCTTCCCATGTTTAAAAACTTGACTGATGTGTAGTTGATATACACATGTCTTAGTTTCTTCTGTACAGAAAAATGACATATATATAATTTTAACATTATTTTCCATTATTATTTATAACAATATATTGGATACAGTTCCCTGTGTTTTATAGTAGGACCTTGTTGTTTATCTATGTTATATATAATAGTTTGCTCCTGATAATTTCAAACTCCCAATCCTTTCATTGTCCACTCACCTTTCACTTGTCAACCACAGCCTATTCTCTATGTCTATGAGTCTATTTCTGTTTCATGAATATATACATTTGTGTTGTGTTAAATGTTTTAGATTTCACATATAAGTGATGTCATATGGTATTTGCCTTTCTCTTTCTGACTTGCCTCACTAAGTTTGATAACTTTTAGGTACATCCATGTTGCTGCAAATTGAATTATTTAATTCTTTTTATGGATGAGTAATAGTTCACTGAGCAGGGCATGGTAACCCACTCCAGTATTCTTTCCTAGAGAATCCCCATGGACAAAGGAGCCTGACAGGGTACAATAAATAGGATCACAAACAGTCGTACACACCTGAAGAGAACGAGCATGAGCAATGTTTCAATACGCGTGTGTGTGTGTGTATATGTATATATGTATATACACACACATCACATCTTTATCCATTCATCTGTCAATGCACATTTAGGTGGTTTCCATGTTTTGGCTATTATAAATAGTGCTACTATGAACATAGGAGTGTATGTATCTTTTCAAATTATATTTTTGTCTGGATATATGCCTTGGAATGGGATTGCTGGATATATGGCATTTTTATTTTTATTTTATGAGGAAAACCATACTGTTTTCCATAATAGCTGCACCAACTTACATTCCCACAGCAGTGTAAGAGCTTTCCCTTTTTCCACACCCTCTCCAGCATTTATTATTTGTAGACTTTTTAATGATGGCCATTCTGACCACTGGTACCTTATTGTAGTTTTTTTTTTTTTTTTTTTTTTTTTTATTTTTTTTTTCCAGTGGGTTTTGTCATACATTGATATGAATCAGCCATGGATTTACATGTATTCCCAATCCCGATCCCCCCTCCCACCTCCCTCTCCACCCGATTCCTCGGGGTCTTCCCAGTGCACCAGGCCGGAGCACTTGTCTCGTGCATCCCACCTGGGCTGGTGATCTGTTTCACCATAGATAGCATACATGCTGTTCTTTTGAAATATCCCACCCTCACATTCTCCCACAAAGTTCAAAAGTCTGTTCTGTATTTCTGTGTCTCTTTTTCTGTTCTGCATATAGGGTTATCGTTATCACCTTTCTAAATTCCATATACATGTGTCAGTATGCTGTAATGTTCTTTATCTTTCTGGCTTACTTCACTCTGTATAATGGGCTCCAGCTTCATCCATCTCATTAGGACTGGTTCAAATGAATTCTTTTTAATGGCTGAGTAATATTCCATGGTGTATATGTACCACAGCTTCCTTATCCATTCATCTGCTGATGGGCATCTAGGTTGCTTCCATGTCCTGGCTATTATAAACAGTGCTGCGATGAACATTGGGGTGCACGTGTCTCTTTCAGATCTGGTTTCCTCAGTGTGTATGCCCAGAAGTGGGATTGCTGGGTCATATGGCAGTTCTATTTCCAGTTTTTTAAGAAATCTCCACACTGTTTTCCATAGCGGCTGTACTAGTTTACATTCCCACCCTTATTGCAGTTTTGATTTGCATTTCTCTAATAAATAGTGATAATGAACATCTTTTGTATGCCTATTATTTATCTACATGACTTCTTTGAAGAAATATCTATTTATGTCTTCTGTTATCTTTTAAATATAGAATAGGCTTCTTTATATATATATATATATATATATATATATATATATAAATATATATATAACTGCATTAGCTCTTTGCATATGTTGGAGATAAATCTCTTGTTATTTGTATCATTTGCAGATATTTTCTCCCATTCAGTAGGCTGCCTTTTCATTTTTACCAGTTGTTTCCCTTGCTGTGCAAAAGCTTTTAAGTTTAATTAGGTCTCATTTGTTTGTTTTTGCTTTTGTTTCCTTTGTTTTATGAGAGAGACCAAAAAATATTGCTATGATTTATGTCAAAGAGTACCCTGACTATGTTATTTTATAGCATCCCATCATACATTTAGGTCTTTAATCTATTTTCAGTTTCTGCTAAGGTTTTAATTTACACTGGTAATATAAAATTTTAATCTAATATTGTAATAACTGATGGTGACCATACTAACAGCACTGTAACACTTTACCAAATCAAACCATCCTTTTGAGAGTATAGAAAAAATCGTGTGGTTACACAAATTATCCTTCTAATCCTTAATCCAAGAGATTTCTAGGGCTATTTTTGGGGAAGATATGGTTGTACCACATGACTTCAAGTAGTAGTAAGTTACACATGTTGAATACATCTCAGTTTTTTGAACACAACTAAAATTTTAATTAGCAACTTGCTGTAAAAAAGTCATAGTTATTTTACAACCATTTCTAGTTTATATCTTAATCATGCAGAGTATCTCAGCAAAACATAGCAATTATCAAGTGATGATAACCTGTCATTTGATAGTTCAGTAAACTTGGATTAATCTCTTTGTATTAGAGTTCTTAAGAAATAAAGAGCCATTGTCACTGTTGTTGTTTAGTTCCATCCTACACTTTTGCTACCCCATGAGTTGTAGCCCACCAGGCTCCTTTGTCCATGGAATTTCCCAGGCAAGAATACTGGAGTGGGTTGCCATTTCCTTCTCCAGGGGATCGTTCCAACATGGATAAAATGTGTTTCCTGCATTGGTGGGTGGGTTCTTTACCCTGAACCAGCTGAGAGCATAAGGCCCAGTGGTAAAGAACCTGCCTGCAAATGCAGAAGATGCAAGAGATGCAGGTTTGAGCCCTAGGTCAGGAAGATCCCTTGGAGGAGGAAATGACAACCTGCTCCAATATTTTTGCCTGGAGAATCCCATGGACAGAGGAGCCTGGTGGGTTACAGTCCATGGGGTTGCTAAGAGTCAGTCAGACACCACTTAGTGACTAAGTGCACACATACACACACATATGTAGATATATTATATATATATATATATATATAATATACATATATAGATAGATGTATGTATTTTTTTACCTATATAAGTATGTAAACATATATATATATATATAGTGAAGATATATATATATATATATATATATATACTTATATATCTATATAGATATACTCTCCAAAATAGATAGATATATAGATATACTCTCCAAAATCTGTAGTGTCAGTGCAGAAAGACTGCAATGCATTAGGAATCTTTCAGACTCAATATTCTGGAGAATGGACGCCACTGTTCTAGTACAAAAGCTCACGGGAAGAGATTCAGGAAATCTGATGTCCAGTTCCAGTCATAGGGCATCTGAGTTTGCAGGAGAATTTATTTTTGCACAGGGAGGCCAGTCTTACTGTTCTATTCAGGCCTTTGATTGATTAGATGAGTTCCACTCATACTATGGAGGGCAATCTGCTTTCCTCAGCGTTTACCCATTTAAGTGTTAATCTCATCCAGATTAAGATACTCTCTGAGTTGATACATAAAATTAACCATCACAACCTGCTAACCACATTTCTGCCTTGTACTTATTAGCAGTTTTTAACATCCTCATGTTAAACCACATTTTTTAATGTCATGTTCATCTTATAATATTCCCAGCACTTTCAGTTCTCTGGTATGAGATGTAGCAAGTAGGATTTTCTTTTAAATAATAAAAAACTCCAGTTAAGAAAGAACATACAACTTTATTTTTTGATCACTTAATCTCAATATTACCCTCATTTTTTGTAAAATCTTAAACAATTTAATGTAGTCAATTCAAGATAAACAAGCTTGCTTTATTATTTTCTTGACCCAGATTAGCTGCTACTTAGCTGTCTCAAGATATTTACCCAGCTGTTCTTCCTTTTGAGGATAGAGTTCATTTCTGGACCTCTATATTCTGCCATGGCTTCAAGGAGAGTGTCTGGTCCTTGGTGGTGCCCACCTATCAGGGTCTGGCATGTTTGCTTCTAGGTAACTGTTTTATACCCATGGCACCATCTGCTAAGATTGCCGTGGTTCCGCATGGGCTTCAGGGGAGAATCCATGCAGTTGAGGATCCTTTGAGATCTGTAAACTCTGTTTTTACTAAAGCATCCACAATATTGAGGGTCACATGATGATTTAGCTCTTCCCTCATCCAACTCTAGGACAAGAGGCTAGACAGGTCTGTTTCCAGTTCTTCACTCTCTTGCTCTGTGCTTGCCCATATCATTTCACTATTGTCACATGAAAGTAGTGTTGGGAAATTCTGCAAAGGTCTCACCTTCAAGAGCATTAGTAAGAAGTCAGGACATAATCCTTTCTATTCCCAGATTTTGCTAAATTTCCCTAGTAGATGGATCATAGCCTTGCCACACAGACAACAATCCTAAAGGAAGCAGCCACAGACATTCCTTCTCAAACACTCCCATAGCACCTGCATCTATTATTTATGTTCTTTTTTAAAATTTTTTTCCTTTACCTTTAAAAATCTTAGAAATTGCATCAATATCCTTAGAAAATAGAAATCATAATTGTACTGATACACATTTTTATAAATCTAAGTTATTAGAATATACTTAATCTACAGATATGGAAAAACTAGAATTTGGAAATGTAAAACATTTCCCACAAATAATTATTTAAACTATTAAGAAATGCCACATGGGAGTTTATTTGTCTTTACAAATTTGATTATTTTCACCATTTTTATCATGTTTCTGTGGCCGTAAACTCAGCTTGCCTTTACTGATGGTTGATATAGAGGGAAAAATTACTAAGAAAAACCTTGCATCCTACTCATAATTCCTGTAAAGCTAGTAGCTGAACCAGCATGTTTATCCCCTTTCTACTCTTAAATCCTACCATTATAATTATGAGATAATAAAAGCTGTATAAAGGGATAAAGACAATAAAATTTACTGATGACCACAGCAAATGACAGATGTCCGATTGTTTACAATGCTCTTCAGATAAAAACTGATTTAGGATTAAAATTTCTCTTCTTTCTCCTCCTCCTTCTTCTTTCTAATAAGAACCTGTGGCATAGAGAGCCAAAATATTTAAAATTGTGCCACAAAATTCAAGAATGTCATAAGAAATTTAGGCAATGGTACCTTTGAAAGTGTGTCATTTAATAGGACTAAAAAGAGGAGAAATTGTGGAAAGATAATTTAAATTATATTTGAAATAAAATTGTGTTATTTCCAACATAAACACCTAGTGATTCCTTACTTTACAATAACAGAAGACTGACATTTTATTGTCAGTTGAGCTTGAACAACAGACATTCTGAACATCTAGATAAACATGCCTAGCTGAAAGAGGGAAAGAAAAAAAAATGATGAATTTGTAAACTGAATGGTATGAACCCAACAGTCTTTCCTAATTAGCTTTAGATTGCTAGCTGTAAGCCTCAAACCCCTCTTAATAAAACCCCACTTAATAAAATAATTCCTTCTGGGAAAACTGGCAAGCCTTAGAGACACGCACTACCAATCTACCAATCCTAGTATTTGAGAAATTAAAAAAAAACAACCTTTTTCCCCCAACTAGATCATCTTAACATTAGACACTCTGAAAAACCTTAGCCAAGCAAATTAAGACTTACTCTTAAATATGACAGCTATTCAAGGAAAAAATGAACATTCAAAAAATCCTACAAAAATAGAAATAGAGTAAGAGAAAATGAAATGTATTTATGAGATGCAGTTAATATACTCAAGTATAAGAGGCATAATTATATCCATTAAACAAAAGTATGATGTATTGGAAAATAAAGCATGAAGATATAAAAATAGCCTATACACACACACACACACACACACACACACACACACACACACACGGATTGCAGAAGAAAATGAGGAAATGCAACCCATTTCAATATGCTTGCCTGGACAGAGGAATCTGGTGGGCTACAATCCATGAGGTAGCAAAACAGTCATACATGACTTAGAAACTAAACAATAGTATGCATAGATATAAATAATCATGAAAGTAGATATAACATTGTTGAAAAATATGATAGAAAAAAAATGAGTTTGATGGTAAAGTTGGGATCCATTTCCTAAAAGGAAAAAAAAAAAAATCACAAAATTGAAAATACTAGAGAAGCAATAAATTAGCAAATCTGCCAGAATATAAAATATCAAAATAATATAGTCTATAGATAAATTATGAAAATAATAAAAATAAATAATAATAGTAATAATAAAAGATTAAAGTGCTGAAGGAGCACACCGCTGCTGCTGCTAAGTCACTTCAGTCATGTTCGACTCTGTGCGACCCCATAGATGGCAGCCCACCAGACTCCCCCGTCCCTGGGATTCTCCAGGCAAGAACACTGGAGTGGGTTGCTATTTGAAGGAGCCCACTGAGTGCTTATCATATATCACAAATCATGATATGTCAGTGCACTGAGCATAAAGAGAGATTTCCAGTCTGCAATTTCAACAGTAAAAGTATTTTTAAAGTGTCCACCCATTGTTTATTACATGGATTATCATGTGCCTCTTAACTAATATTCTTGTATCAGAGGTCTCTCCTTGAAACCAATCTAATATGAATTAGAAATTAATTTTTACCCTGTGCTTCAGGGTTACTGGTTTAGTTATTTACACAAAACACTCTATGAGCTATGCTTTCTTAGGTTAGATTTTCTTCCTGAAATTGCTCATCCATTTTCATAGGTGTCTCAATACAATTTTGATTCCTAAAGCCACTTTTATCTTAAGCTCATGCTACAATTTATTATTTTTAAATATTTATTGAACATCTCTTCAAGATTCCACTGACATTGATAGCTTACAGTGAAAGATATCAGATTTGCAATCTCTGAAGGAGAGGATTTCACTTTGGGACCAGAGACACAGCTGCAGTCACAGAGTTTTCTGTGGCAAAAGTTTTATTACAGTGACAAAGGGATAGAGAAAGTTTCTGACACAGACATCCAAAGGGGGTAGAGAGTGCTCCATCTCTAGTCTTAGCAAGGGAATATATTTCTTCAAGTGGTTACTAACAATAGATGAGAAGAATGTCTCAAGATTGCAAAGGTCTTACCAGACCCACTCCCACAACATACATCTTAAGAAAACAGGATTAGTCATAGGATTCTTAAGAAGGAGAAACATGTCCTCAAGCAAGATATATTGGTGTTATGTAATCATTAGTACAGAGCTGTGACTAAGATGAAAGGATATAGAAAAAGTTTGTCCCTTTCTCCTCTTCAAGGCCACAGACTCCATATCAACCTACCTAAGAATTAGCTCTCTCAATATTTCAGGGCCTCTATGGTTAATAATAACAGTCTACTTTGTTTCAGTTCAGTTCAGTTCAGTCACTCAGTCGTGTCTGACTCTTTAAGACCCCGTGAATTGCAGCACACCAGGCCTCCCTGCCCATCACCAACACCCAGAGTTTACTCAAACTCATGTCCATTAAGTCGGTGATGCCATCCAGCCATCTCATCCTCTGTGGTCCCCTTCTCCTCCTGCCCCCAATCCCTCCCTGCATCAGGGTCTTTTCCAATGAGTCAACTCTTCCCACGAGGTGGCCAAAGTATTGGAGTTTCAGCTTCAGCCTCAGTCCTTCCAATGAACATCCAGGACTGATCTCCATTAGGATGGACTGGTTGGATCTCCTTGCAGTCCAAGGGACTCTCAAGAGTCTTTTCCAACACCACAGTTCAAAAACATCAATTCTACAGTGCTCAGCTTTCTTCACAGTCCAGCCCTCACATCCATACATGACCACTGGAAAAACCATAGCTTTGACTAGATGGACCTTTGTTGACAAAGTAATGTCTCTGCTTTTTAATATGCTATCTAGGTTGGTCATAACTTTCCTTCCAAGGAGTAAGCATCTTTTAATTTCATGGTTGCAATCACCATCTGCAGTGATCTTGGAGCCCAAAAAATAGTCTGAACTGCTTCCACTGTTTCCCCATCTATTTCCCATGAAGTGATGGGACCAAATGCCTTGATCTTAGTTTTCTGAATGTTGAGCTTTAAGTCAACTTTTTCACTCTTCTCTTTCACTTTCATCAAGAGGCTTTTTAGTTCCTCTTCACTTTCTGCCATAAAGGTGGTGTCATCTGCATATCTGAGGTTATTAATATTTCTCCCGACAATCTTGATTACTGCTTGTGCTTCTTCCAGCCCAGCGTTTCTCATGATGTACTCTGCATATAAGTTAATTGCTATTATTACTGAGGGTAGAAACTCTAGTTTCCTCATCAATATCATTCACTCTTTCTAATTTAATCACAAAACACTTACATCTGTAGAATTTATCCAGATAAAATATTACATTTCATAAAGGTTGTTGCAGTTAGACATGATTATAAAACTAACTTTTGCTCAATGAAATTTAAACACTTCAAAAAACAAAACATGAAATGTAAGCTAAGTTTGTTGTTCTGGGTTTCTAAAGATATTTTAGAAACATTTTCTGTTGTTCTTCCTTCCACATCTTATCTAGAAGATATATGTGCTATGCCTATGAAATAAATTTAATCTTTAGTTAAGAACTTCTCTTAAATGAAACTCCATTAATATGGTACTGTTCTCAACCATTTAAGAACAAGACAATATCAATTCAACCTAATTTTTCCAAATGGAAGAAGAATGAACACTATCCAGCTCATTTTGTAAGGCCAGCATTAACTTAATAAAACAAATACAAATATATATTAAATTCTTATGTATGAGTTGCTATCTGTATAAATATAATATTTCATAGATCTAACCATGGAAGGCCCAGAAAATTTACACCAGAATAGGAATGAATATAGAATATGTAAAGATACCAGAAAACTTGGCTTCTAAATATCATTTTTCCAATGAAAGGAACCATGACTCTTTTGAGAATTAGTTGACTCCAGGGCTGAGCCAGGAAAAATGCACAGTGAGCCAGGAACATCTTGTAACACTGAAAAGTAGGGAAGCCTTAAAACATATTTAGAGGCATGTACAAAGAACACAATAGGCAACCTGAAAGTGAACCCATTTGCTGAAGCAGGAAGAGATTTAGTAACAGATTAAATAAAAATAGAATCTTACTATGGCCTACAGAATACAATCAATATCTATAACTCATACTAATACAAACAGATTAATAAACTGGGGAGAAAAATCAGCTCTCCCTTATAGAAGGATTTCATTTAATGGGTAGAGAATGGGGAAAGTAGAAAATCCCCTTTAGAACACCCATTCATAACTGCTGTAAGTAAAGGTTACTAAAGGATTATAAAATTAGCAAATACAAGTTGGAGGAGAATGAAATCTTCCATAAGTTCAAAATATATCATATGAGAGACAGCTTTAAATCACCAAAGGGAAAATGATAGCATTATTGTAAAAGGTTGGCAGACACTGCCTTGGTGAGTAACCAAAGGGTCACATCAAATACAGCTCAGACACAAGATTCTTGTGACAGCTACACTTAGAAGGCTCACTTCGTTGGTATCCTGGGCAAAAATGCATAACCTGAGGCTGATCATGAACAAATACTAGACAAATCCAACTTGAGATACATCTTACAAAATAACTGACCTCTGCTCCTCCAAAGTGTCCAGGGTGACTGACAGGAAAGGACTGAAGGACTGTCACAGTTTAAAGGGAAGTGTAGAGACATGACAATTCAATAACACGTGAGATTCTGGATCAGATCCTTGAACAGATAAAATTACAGGCATGGAAAAACTGAACCTTCAATAAAATCTACAGTTTAATTAATAGCACTGCAATAGTGTTATGTTGTATTAATTTCTACTGTACAGTGAAGTGAATCATATATATTATATACATATACATATATACACACATTATTTTCCATTTTCTTTTATATTTTAGTTTATTGCACAATATTGAATATTATTCCCTGTGCTATACAGTAGCACCTTGTTCTTTATCTATCCTATATATACTAGTGTGCATGCTAATGTCAGATTCCCAACCCATCACAATCCTACCCCCTCCCTTGGTAACCACTAGTGTTTTCTCTATGTCTGTGGGTCTGTTTCTGCTTCATAGATAAGTTCATTTGCATCATACTTAGATTCCACATTTAAGTAATATCATGTGGTATTTGTCTTTCTCTTTTTGACTTACTTAGCTTAGTGTGGTAATCTCTAGGTCCATCCATGCTCCTGCAAATAACATTATTTGATTCTTTCTTTGTGGCATTGCATATATGCACTGTATTTTCTTTACTCATTTATCTGTCACTGGATGTCTAGCCTGCTTCCAAGTCTTAAGTATTGTGAATAGGGTTGCTATGAACATAGGGGTGCATGTGTGTTTTTGAATTAAAGTTTTGTCCAGATATATGCATAGGAGTGGGATTTCTGGATCATATAGCTGTGTTTTTAGCTTGTTGAGGAAACTCCATATTGTTTTCCACAGTGGCTGCATCAATCCACATTCCCATGAACAACAATGCTATCTTTATTAGTGTGGCTACTAGTTGCTGAATAATTCATGGCCACATTCCTCCCAAGGGCACTAATCATTTATATGATCATGTGCATCTGTCTTATACCACCTTGTTTATGGAATTTGTCTGATCTTTGTCCTATGGTTTTATGGATTCATTATATTTCCTTTTATTGTAGGTAAACAGAATCTCAAAGATCTCCAAACCCTCATGATTGTGAAGAGTAAGAAGGATAAGTGTAGACAGATTAATAAGTTACACTAAAGAAAAAGCTCAAAGTTAAAATTGGATTAAGGCCTCAATGCTTATGACTAAAGCTTGGAATGATAAGTTATTTATGCTATTTCAGGTAGTCATAGTTTGTTTAAGCCACATATATTATTAAAATTAACAGAATGAGTAATAGCAAGATTTTTAGAAATGTTCTATGTAAAATAAAATGCATGTGAATAGAAATTATTTTACAAACCATATACCACATCCCAGATAAGTAATAAACTCAAATACAGAAATTTAGTCCTACTAAGATAAGTACACAAGGGTTTCACTTGTGGATTCATTTAAAATATGTTTTTTTGATGTCTCTCTATTAATAATCCTGCGAGGAAGAAAGTAGAGAGAGGGATGGACTTCAAAGTGACATAAAGATACTTTGGGGGTTGTTGTCTGATTGTGGTGTTGGTGATGATATAATGATGACTAACTCTGATCAATCTGCATACTTTAAATATATGCAGCTTACTGTACTCCATATGCTTTAAATGAAGTTGTTAAAGAAAAAAATATGAAATTTACTGAAATATCTGAAGGCATAAATGAGAAAATGAGTTAAATACCATTTACAATAGATCACAGTCTAATTGGAGGGGTTGACAAATAAATATTATAAATTTACAAAGTTAAGGGTAATGGAAGAGAAATGTATTTAGCACTAGAGTGGTGCTCACCTTCCTAGAAAATTATAAATTGATTCTTGGAGAAGTAATTACCTGTAGAGAGACCTGTAGGATGAAATGGTTTCCCTTGATGGAGGCAAAGGAGATGTTGGAGAACAGAGGGAGAGACAAAAATGAAGGGAAAAGCAGAATCAAAGGTATGATGTAAAAACTGCAGCGTATTATGTGTGAGAAACTATAAGAATAATTTGACTTTCTCATGGATTGAAGAGAGTGGAGAATATTAGGGCTGAAGATTTATTTCCACCCCAGCCTGGTTGATATTGCACACCATGTTAAGTGGCCTTATGCAATAAGTGCCGTGGTCCATTAGAGAATTTTAGACAGGGAAGCTACTGGCAAGTATTTTCCATAGATCATCTTAGTAGCTACTGGAGGAATTGTATGAGTCATTCAAGAATGGAAAAAAGGAAAGATGATGTTTAGAAATAGAGTCCAGGCTCATAGGAAAGAGAAAAAGTATGCTTATTTGAAATATAATTAAAGCCAATAAACAGTACTGGTGCTTGGTTTAATGTGATGGCATGGGGGAAGAAAGGGAATATATGCATTCTAATAAGGTTGCTTGCAAGAAGGATTTGACTCTAACATGTGTTAATATTAAAGAATATTAAAGAAAAATAATATATTTGGGGAAAGGCAAGAATAGGATTAAGTCTTAGGTAATTAAAAATGTGGATTCTTGTGACAGACCCTGTGGGAAATATAGAGAAAAAAAAAAAAATGATAGCAAGGCCTTAAATCTAGAGAAAGAGAGGGCATGTCTTGATGTAGGTAGAAAGAGCCCATGAAGGAGAGCATGTCCTGATGACAACGGGCCAAGGAGTTCGCCTTCTGAAAACAGAAATACTTGATTCAAACAAAGACACTGAACTGAAAATGTTTCTTCTTATCACATAGGTCTTGAGATGCAAGTTTTCTTTAAGCATTAAATATCAGGAGATTTGGCATTAAATTTGTTGCTCAAGAATAACAATTGTGTAACATTTTATGGCTTAATTATCTCTATCCAAATTGTACAAGAGTCAATATTGACCTGAAACCATTCTTTCTTTCTTTCTTTTTTTTTTTTTTTGTATTGTCCACATAATCTGTTAACATTAATTTTAAGTAATTTCTTTAGAGATTTGCAAGTCTTTGAGTAAAAAAAAAATATGGATATAAAATAAATTATAAGTAAAAAATAAATTAAAGAAAAAATGGTTAATAAATATTTATTGTTGGGCTTACAGACATTGAAAGTTGAAATATGCATATTGCACTATTGTCTCTGCTAAATTTTAGTGAACCTGAAAAATAAAGCTATAGGTTTATATTTATTTTAATAAAAATGAAATCATTATGTTATTACCCATCAGTAACTTGTGGCAATGATACAGGACTAGACATGTAATATGTGTTCAAGAAAATCAACATCTGTGAAATAAATGTTGCAACAGAACCCACTCCATACTCCTTATGTCCCTTACTTGTTCAAATAGTTTGATGACTTCTTCGATCTTGTTCTAATGTCCCTGAGTATCTGGGTAATTAGCAAAGATGGAGAATTGTTCTCAGACACTTGACAAGAGTTTTTGCTCTCACAATACCACTGGCCTGAGGCCAACTGTGCTCTAGCTATTCCTTCGCTTTTCACATTCTAATCAAATAAGGCAAAACCAGCCCCAGGAAAAAGAGTTTTAAAATGTTTAGTAGCTAATCATTTAAAAATAAATAAATAAATAAAAGTAAGACAATGCATTCACAATAGTGTTTTTGTTTGTCTGCTTGTTTTTTGTTTTTCCTTTTCCTGTCAGCATTAAGGTTCAAGAAAGTCACTTTTGAATTGATTTTCAGGGCAGGAACAGAGATGCAGATGTAGAGGGCAGACTTGTGGACAAAGAGCAGAAAGGAGCAGGAGAGACAAACAGAGAGAGTAGCTTTGGTATATATACACTCCAGTGTGTAAAGTAGAAGCTATTCAGAAGTCACTGTATGGCACAGAGCTCAGCTTGATGCTCTGTGATAACCTAGAGGTGTTAGATGGTGGGGGAGGGAGGGAGTCTGATGAGGTAGGGGATGTATGTATACCTATGGATGATTCATGATTTTGTGCTGCAGAAACTAGCACAACATTTTAAAGCAATTGTACTCCAATTTAAAAAAAAAAAGTCAGTTAAGTCAGTTTTTATTGCTGTCTTCTGGGTGATGGGAGGTGGAGAAATTTATGTTTTGCTCAACATGAATGCTTGCATATTGAGATGAAGAGGGTCTTCTATCAGTTTTTATTTTCAAGAATGCTCTGAGTTTTGTACTCTGTTCTGTTGACTCAAATCAAGCAGGTTTTTAAATATAAAATTGGCCTGAGTCCCTTTGGTGGGAACCCTCCAAATATTTAGATAACTGGGATTCCTTTCCTCAGCACAGACAACTCAATTCACATGGCTTGCAAGCTAATACCTCCAGTTCTAAGGAAACAGATTGATCCCAAAGGAGCCAGACCAGAGCTTTTTCACCCTATTTCTAAATGAGCATACTGAAGTCTGAAACATTGGCACAACTTCAGTAAAGCAGTCCATGTTCCTAAAAGGATGGCCAAAGACATTTTTTCAATGAATCTTGATTAAAATAATACAATTTCAAAATCAGGCTAAGGAGTGAAATGAGTGCTCATAGGCGGAACAAAGCTTTAACCAACAAGAAGAAACCTTTAAAGAGATCTTGAATAAAGCCTGAAGAGCTTCAGAAACATTAGCATATGAGCTTGGGTCCGGGACAAAGACATACCTGCAAACTCCAAAGTCAGTAGAAGAGAAGGGACAAGGGGCACAATTTTGGGTACCACACCTGTGACTCACAAACCCCAGAGCCTTTGGAGCTTTTCTCTGGTTCATGTATGGGCAACCACAACGATGACACAAAACAAAGAGATTTCAGAGATTTCTCAACAAAGATGAGTTTATTCATGATTGGCAGAGAATTGTAATTAGGGGTCTGCGACCATGGAGCCATCTGCAAGTCTCTTGATGGCAAGGGAAGGAGAAGACTTTTATAGTTGGGAAAGGAAGCTGGGAGAGATGGAGGAAGCAAAAAGTCCCCAGCTTTACACTGGCTGAGCCGCTGCCAGGAAAGAAAAAGAGTCTTTCTCCTTCCTATTGGCTCTACTGTCATCACAGGGACTAAGAGCTCTCCCTACTCTGTTTAATTGAAGTTTTCATTTGCTAATTTTTTTTAGAGTTCTTAGGTGTTGTGAAGCAATGAAAACCAAAAGACCCCAAGGGATAGGATGGGGAAGAAGGTGGGAGGGAGGTGAGAGGGAGGGTCAGGATGGGGAACACAGGTACACCCATGGCTGACTATATGGCAAAACCCACCACAATATTGTAATTAGCCTCCAATTAAAATAAAAAAAAAAAAAAAAAAAGAAAGAAAACCAAAAGTTGAAGATAAACAAAATGGACAAATACCTTTAATATTAAATCTCTACTTGCTCTTTTTAATGTCTCTCTAACTAGTCCCCTTTCCTTATTTTTGATCAGAGAACCACCTTATTTCTTCCAGCTCACTAGTATCTTTAAGACATGCTGTTTCCTGCTCTTATCCACAACAACAAATCAAGACTTTTTGTTGCTTCTTTGCAATGGAGGCAATCCTGGTGCTTAAAGTGCACCAATACCAGAAACAAAAGTTCTAGCCAATTGTTTCATTCAAGTTCCAATTCAAAGTAAACTCTTCTGTGAGTATTCCACCAAATCCCCCAATAAAAATTAAGAATCCACTTTGTGACAACTCACAATCTTCCTTTAAAGCTATTCTGTATATTGTATATTGTATTGCATTTTTTTTTTTTTTTTTTGCTCAAGTATCTGAGCTTCTGTTGTATTTGTACAATGTTTTATTCAGGATTGTATATCAGAGTCTTGTATGTTCTCTTCTACTTAAGTTGACTAATGGTGTTCTGCAGAGACCTTGTATTATCAAAAATTTTGAAATTAATTAGTTCAGTGAAAGACAATATTGTTAAAATTAATATAGAGAAACCATTACTACTTATTTGTTTAGACTCATAATAACCAAATTACTTTTTTTCTATAGAAATGTTACATTTTACAGCAATCTTTGTTTTGTTCTTTGTTAAAGTGGGCTTCCTTGGTAGCTCAGTTGGTAAAGAATCCACCGGCAATGCAGGAGACCCAGGCTTGATTCCTGGGTCAGGAAAATCTACTGGAGAATGGATAGACTACTCACTCCAATATTCTTAGGTTTCCCTGGTGGCTCAGCTGGGGAAGAACCCGCCTACAATGTGGAAGACATGGGTTTTATCCCTGGATTGGGACGATTGCCTGGAGAAGGGAACAGTTACCTACTCCTGCATTCTGGCCTGGAGAATTCCATGGACTGTATAGTCTGTGGGTCCGCAAACAGTCAGACACGACCGAGCGACTTTCACTCCCACTTTCATGGGGTTGAATTGCTAAATTGAAAATGATAAACCATTTGACGGAAGTTGAGAAAAGTTTAACTGACTTCTTATTTGAGCTTTTTTCCATACTCTCATAGATAGCTCAATCTCCTTAATCACCTTTCACTTTAACATTGCATTTGTTTTGCAACAGAATTCATAACTGTACTATGTAGGAAACAAGAAGACAAAGTGAAAGGTTGTTGCTGAACAACAAGACGCTGGGATTGTTGGCCTCCGGGGGAGACAAATTCAATCCGGGGCCAGAGACGAGACTGGATCGCTCAGAGCTTTTGTGTAATAAAGTTTTATTAAAGTATAAAGGAGATAGAGAAAGCTTCTGACATAGGCATCAGAAGGGGGCAAAAGAGTACCCCCCCTGCTAGTCTTCAGCTTAATGTTATATAGTCACTAGCAGTCTGTTAATGAAAAGAAAGGAATGTCTTAAAACTCAGAATGGCACCAGATAATTCATCCCAGGCCATAAAACGATTGAGAAGGGCAGATAACCATACAAATAGTTTCATTTACATAGATTAGGGGAACAATATCTGAGTAACATACTGGTTTGTCAAGTAGGTTCTGAGCCATTTGGTGGAACAACTTGAAGACAGAGTCTGGGGTAAATGCATAGTACATTAACATAGCTTAAGACAAACATTTCCATAAGAAAAAGTGTATTGGTTAACTCAAGGTCTGAGAATAGTTCCCTTCAGGTGAAACCAGGTGTCATGGCAACACAGTATTTTAAGAGAAACCTTCTTTTAAATTGTATAGAGAAGGAAAAAAAATCACTGGTTTGCTTCCTCCTGCCGCTTAAGAGAGATAAAAATGAGAGGCACTTGCAGCCTATTTCCTCCATCTGGAGATCCCTGGCCTTTTTGCCTGTTACCCTCTCAAAGGGAAATAAAAGAACCTCCTTTACTGAGAGCATTCAGTGGCTAAAATTCTGTCCTGAAGAATTACGCTTTCTAAGCTATAGCTTTAGTTTTCCTTGTATTGTTCTCATTATAACCAATAGCAGATCTCAAACTGCAAGTAATCCCACTTTAGTAATGTCATGTTATTTCCATTTTGTATAATGAAACATCACAATTTGAAGAAATGATGCAGTGATAGGCTAGTATTGGTTGCTGAATTCATGATTGTTCAGTGAATGATGATTTTAAAAGGATTTGTAAAACTGCATTCTAGACAATTAGAAGGCAAAACAAATACTGTTATTGCATAATAATAGCATTTATAGTGTAATTTTATACTTCAGGGAACATTTGTGGATTCAGAGAGGAGTCTTTTTCAATCAACTAAGGATGCACAGACATAACTAAATGATGGGACCTAAGGGATCTCTGTACATGACATGGAAGAAGAGGAACTCATTGGCACCAGTGTGAGATTCTTATCCATTACTCACAAATGATATATCCAATGCATCTAGATTCCTGGGTATTTTTCTTTGTCTGAGATTCAAAAGGATGATGATATAGCAGCATTAGAGCATGGTGTATTTATTCATGAACTGTATTATATTCTGACTCAGTTGTCAACTATTAAGATAAATATTGTCTTGATTTTGATCTAAAAACATAGCAAATTCAATGCTAATTTATAATCAAAAGACTTAACATTCAGCAATGATAAAAATCTTAAAGACAAGTGCACAAACCTCAGAAGAGACTTGTTAATTGGATATGCCATTTTATTTATTTATTATTATTTTTAAATTTTGACGTGGACCACCTTTAAAGTCTTTATTGAATTTGTTAGAATATTGTTTCTGTTGCCTATGTTTTGTTTTTTTTGGCCTTGAGACATGTGGACTCTAAGCTATCCTATCAGAGGTCAAAATAGTACCCCTTGCATTAGATGGATATTCATTGGAAGGACTGATGCTGAAGCTGAAGCTCCAATACTTTGGCCACCTGATGTGAAGAGCCAACTCATTGGAAAAGACCCTGATACTGGGAAAAACTGAAAGCAAGAGGAGAAGGGGGTGGCAGAGGATGAGAAGGTTAGATAGCATCACCAAATCAATGGCCATAAATTTGAACAAGCTTCAGGAAACAGTGAAGGACAAGGAACCCTGGTGTGCTGCAGTCCATGGGGTCACAAAGAGTCAACCATGACTTAGTGACTGAATAACAACTGCATGATAAATGAAATTTGAACCACTGGATTGCTAGGGAAGTCCCTGGATATGCTAACTTTATATAAAATTATTAAACGTATTTTGTTGTTCAGTGGTTAAGTCATGTCTGATTACCACATAATTTCTCCTGAGAAACAAAGTAAATTCTTGATCTGAATTTCTGGATATTTCAATTTTTTTCTTGATATATTTCCCATTGGATTTTAACCTTTTCTACTGATAACAGCTTAAGTTTTTTTTTTTTTTTTTCTTTCTTTCTTTTTTACTTTCTAAGCTTACAAACAAAGTTATATTTTAAATAATTTATAATCTAAAGGAAATGCTGGCTAAATCATTTTTTTATTTTTTCATTAATGATTACTTCAACAGACTAAATTTTGTTATTCATTAATATTTAATTATAAACAAGTATGCATTGAAAACTCTATCTGTATTTTGTTTTTAAAGTGCATTTATTTTTATCATATGGTTTATTCTTTTATCAAGATCCTTTAGATAGTGTCATAAGAGGAAGTAATCGTTGCTAAGCACATGGTAGGCACATAGACATTTCTTAAATGTATACTTTTATAATAGTCACTATTCTACTGTAATAATTTTTTAGCTGCATTATAGATTTCAAAAATGCTTATTAAACTAGAGTTCAAGTTATTAAATTTTTCTCCACACATCACATTTCATGCATTCTGAATATCTCTATATTTTATTTTTGTTTGAGCTGCAATCTACATATGTGTCATTACTTGTATCTGATATAAAATCATCATATATTTTAATTACTTTTAAAATCATATTATTTAGTTAACATCTCCTTTGTGATTTCAAATATTCATAATCTGTCAAGGATTTTTTTTTACATGTAAATGCTTACATCTTACATTTTTTTCTGCTTTTAACTATTAGCAGAATATTCAGCCTTCCCTGATCTTTCCCATTCTCATAAGATTTTTTACATTTTTAACTCTGTTTCTATTATCATGTTCAACTTTAAACAAATATCTCATCTATCCTGCCAGCAAATAATCATTGAATGTCTACCATGTGACAGAAACAGGGTATGCTTTGAGCATAGAAATGTGTGTTACATAAAAATCTCTTTCCTCAATAATTTAATCCACTTGGTAAATAATACTGTCTAGTTCTACATGATTTCATGAGGCAGACCCCACTACACTGAAATGACTATGTAGCATGAACAAATAATAAATTTTATTGGTGTAAGCTGCTGAAAACTGGATACATAAAGTAGTCTATTCTAATGCAAAGGTTTTCCCATTTCTCTCCTAACTTTACTATTTTTTACCCAAAACATATAATTTAAAATAGATAGCCAGTGGGGATTTTCTGTATGAGGAAGGGAACACATAGCCAGTGCTCTGTGACAATCTAAAGGGACTGGATGAAGAGTGAAGTGAAGGGGTGTCCAAGAGGGATAGAACATATGTATAGCTATGGCTGATTCATGTTGATGTATGGTGGAAAGCATCACGATATTGTAAAGCAATTATACTCTAATTTAAAAACAAAGCAAACAATGCAACTATCTCATTAATAAGGTATACAAATTGATATAATAATATTGAGTGCCAAGATCCAAAGATGAAACAAGCATCTTTTTTATACTATAGAGGATTCTAGTCATATATTGGAATTATTATGAATGACAGAGGTTGGTTGAATCCTCAGATGTGGAACACCAGATAAGGAAGGTTCATTATAAACACCATTTTGTATGGTGTTTAAGGGATTTTAGATCCACAGATTTTGTTTTCATGATGGTGGGGGGAGGGGGAATGGTCCTGGAACTCATGCCCTATGGACATAAGATGGCTGCATTCTATAATACCATAAGCATTTAAATATTCAAGATGATGGTGGACTTTTGGGATAGATGGAAAATTGGTGGTGATGAAAATATAACTATATGGCTAAGAATTGGAAAGAAGCATATATATCCATCTTATTGACATCATGTGGTAGAATATCCATCAGCTTTCCTATTTCTCTCCTAACTTTCCTATTTTTACCCAAAACACATCATTTAAAACAGATGACCCCAAAATGGGATTATAATCCCCAAATGGAATTATATGGATAATCTCAGATTAATATTTTCTTCTTTCCAGAATATTCAGCAGAACTGGAAAAAAAATAATCATCTTCCCCTAAAACTGATCAATCTATGAATAGCACATACATTTCTAGCAATAATAAACACAAACAAGTAACACACACACACACACACACACACATTTATTTGTCAGATAAAGACTTACATAGCATACATTCTCAAAGCAAAGATAGTTCCTGAACTTTACTTAGATTTCTACTAATTGAAAGTGAGGCAAGACCAACTTTCAGTAAGATGTTTATTTACTTAGTAAACTGGAGGACACATGTATGGCACTTAATTCAGAAACATTTTTTTTTATTAAAAGAATCTTATACCAATAATTCATTTGGTACTATTTTTTTGCATCTATTTTTTAACTGTGCTTTTGTTAGCTACAACTTTTTGTATTGCTGACATGATGAGATAAATTATGCTGAAATGTTTATTGGTTTTAAAATCTGGCATTAAAATTTTAAAAATAGGGAAACTATTCTCATAAAATTTGACATGCAAAATGTATAGCTTTAAAAGGTATCATAACGGGAACTTTAAAATCAATGTTTTAGTAATTATATAGAAACTCAGCTAATGCCTCTAAAAATTAAATATTTGTATTACTGCTGACAAAAGTTATTACAAACTCTGGTTAGTTTAGTTGCAGCATCTCTTTTCTCTTAAAATTTAATAGAGTTACGGTATTTTCCAACATACTTGTAATAACAATCTATTAAATATTTACATAGTTGCATTATTATTATAACTGCTGATATTTTTTAAAGTTAATATTTATTTTGTACTTTCTACATGCTATCTGGTGTACCAAGCACTTTACAGCCACCATCGGATCTTTTATTTCTTATGATCCTTTGAGGTAGACATTATACTTATTTTTACCCTTGGGGAAAACAGGATTTCGAGTATTTAAATAATTTTCCTAAGTATACAGATCTGGGAAAAACAAGTAGAGTTTGAAGATAGCTTGTACATCTTGAGAACTACAACTTTGTTCTGAAACACACACACACAGAGTTTTCCTTGCACAAAAATCTTCTTCAAAAAACCAGAACAACTAACAGGACCGTTGAGTGAACTGAGCAGTGTTTATGTGACTTGACGTGAGTAAGTAAGGAAAAAAGAGCAACATTCATGTTTCTTGGTCAATGCATTCATAGAAATAAATTAACCAGTGCATGAGATGTATTAAATTAAGCATCAATATAGTCTAAATTTAAACATTTTCCCATTTTAATCAGGTAACAATTGTTGTTATAAAGGAAATAAAACAAAGATGTTTCGTCAAATAATATAGTCTCCTAGTATACAGAACTCAAACTGTGGTGATGGAAATGTTTCAGACTGACCAGTATGGTAGCCAGCGGCCACCTGTAGCAGTATAATGTTTGAAATGTCGTTAGTGTTGAATGAAAAACGACATGTAAAAGTTTTATTTAACATGGGATGCTTTAAATTTAAATTAAATAACTCAGATAACTATGATGATAAGATCAGACACCTAGAGCCACAAATCCTGGAGTGAGAAGTCAAGAGGACCTTCAGAAGCATCACTAGGAACAAAGTTAATGGAGGTGATATAATTGCAGCTGAGCTATTTCAAATACTAAAAGATGCTGCTGTTAAAATGCTGCACTCAATATGTCAGCTAATTGGAAAACTCAGCAGGGGCCACAGGACTGGAAAAGGTTAGTTTTCATTCCAATCCCAAAGAAGGAAGGGAAATCCCAAAAATGTTCAAACTACTGCACAATTGCACTCTTCTCACATGCTAGCAAAGTAATCCTCAAAATTCTTCAAGCTAGAGATCAACAGTAACTGAACTGAGAGTGTCCAGATTTTCAAGCTGGTTTTAGAAAAGGCAGAAGAACCAGAGATCAGATTGCCAGCATCCACTGGCTCATCAAAAAAAGCAAGAGAGTTCCAGAAAGACATCTGTTTCTGATTTTTTGATCATGCCATAGCCTTTGACTGTGTAGATCACAACAGTTAGAATTGGACATGGAACAATGGACGGGTTCAAAATTGGGAAAGGAGTACCTCAAGACTATAGGTTGTCACCCTAGTTATTTAACTTATATGCAGAGTTCAGTTCAGGCATTCAGTTTTGTCCAACTGTTTGCAACCTCATGGACTGCAGCACATCAGGCTTCCCTGTCAATCACTAACTCCTAGAGCTTACTCAAACTCATGTTCATTGAATTGGTGATTCCATCCAACCATCTCATCCTCTGTCATCCCATTCTCTTCCTGCCTTTAATCTTTCTGAGTATCACAGTCTTTTCCATTGAGTCAATTCTTCGATTCAGGTGGCCAAAGTATTGGAGTTTCAGCTTCAGCATCAGTCCTTCCAATGAATATTCAGGACTGATTTTTTTTAGGATTGACTGGTTTGATCTCCTTGCTGTCCCAAAGACTCTCAAGTCTTCTCTAGCACCATAGTACAAAAGCTTCAATTCTTTGGCACCCGATCTCCTTTATTGTCCAACTCTCACATCTGCACATGACTCCTGGAAAAACCATAGCTTTGACTATATGGACCTTTGTTGTCAAAATGATGTCTTGACTTTTGAATACACTGTTGAGGTTTGGCATAGCTTTTCTCTCAAAGAGCAAGTGTGTTTTAATTTGATGGCTGCAGTCAACATCCACAGTGATTTTGGAGCCTAAGAAAATAAAGTCTGTCACTATTTTCATTTTTTCCCCATCTATTTGCCATGAAATGATAGGATCAGATGCCAAGATCTTAGTTTTTGAATGTTGAGTTTTAAGCCAGCATCTTCACTTTCCTCTTTCACATTCATCAAGAGGCTCTTCAGTTCCTCTTTACTTTCTGCCATAAGGGTGGTTTCACTTGCCTGTCTGAGGCTAGCAATATTTCTCCCAGCAATCTTGATTCCAACTTGTGCTTAATACAGTCCAGAATTTTGCATGGTGTACTATGTACACAACTTAAGTAACTATAGTGATGATATACATACTCCATTCCAACTTTGTACCATTTGCTACATGCCCAGTTATATTTGCTTCTTGACCTGCACACATGTTTCTCAGGAGACATGTAAGGTGATCTGGTTTTCCCAGCTCTTTAAGAGTTTTTCACAGTTTATTGTGATACACACAGTCAAAGGCTTTAGTGCAGTCATTGAAGAAGAAGTAGATGTTTTTTTTGTTTGTTTGTTTGTTTTTGTTTTTTCTGGAATTCCCTTGTTTTTCCTATAACACAAGGTATGTTTGCAATTTGATCTCTGGTTCCTCTGCCATTTCTAAATCTAGCTTGTACATCCAGGAGTTCTCAGTTCACAAACTGCTGAAGCCTAGCTTGAAAAATTTTGAGCATTACCTTGCTAGCATGAGAAATGAGGATATTGTAACGTGGTTTAAACATTCTTTGGCACTGCCCTTCTTTGGATTGGAATTAAATCTGACCTTTTCCTGTCCGGTGGCCACTGAGTTTTCCAAATTTTCTGGCATACTGAGTGCAGCAATTTAACAGTATGATCTTTAAGGTTTAAAATAACTCAGCTGGAATTCCATCACCTCCACTAACTTTGTGCATAGAAATACTTCCTAAGACCTACTTGTCTCCAGGATGTCTGGCTTTAGGTGAGTTATGGTGATGGTTATCTGGGTCATTAAGACCATTTTTGTACATTTCCTGTGTATTCTTGTCACTTCTTTTTAATATCTTCTGCTTCTGTTAGATCCTTTCTGTCCTTTCTTGTGCCCATTAATGCATGAAATGTTCCCTTGGCATCTCTAATTTTCTTGAAGAGTTCTCTATTCTTTCCCATTCTATTGTTTTTCTGTATTTCCTTACATTGTTCACATAAGAAGACTTTCTTTTCTCTCCTTGATATTGTTTGGAACTCTGCATTTAGTTGGTTATCTATCCCTTTCTCCTTTGTCTTTCACTTCTCTTTTCTCAGCTATTTGTAAGACCTTCTCAGACAACCATTTTTCCTGCTTGCATTTCTTTTTCTTGGGGATGGTTTTGATCCCTGCCTCCTGTAAATGTTACAAACCTCTGTCAATAGGTCTGCAGCCACTCTGTCTATCAGATCTAATCTCTTGAATTTGTTTGTCACTTCCACTGTATAATCATAAGGGGTTTGAGTTAGGTCATACCTGAATGGCCTAGTCATTTTTCCTATTTTCTTCTATTTAAGTTTGCATTTTTCAATAAGGAGTTCATGATCTGAGTCATAGTCAGCTCCCAGTCTTGATTTTTGTGATTGTATAGAGTTTCTCCATCTTTGGCTGCAAATAATATAATCAATCTGATATTGGTATTGACCATCTGGTGATGTCCATGTGTAGAGTCATCTCTTGTGTTATTGGAAGTGGGTGTTTGCTATGACCAGTGCATTCCCTTCTTAAGACTCTGTTAGTCTTTGTCCTGTTTCATTTTGTATATGAAGGCTGAACCTGACTGTTACTCCAGGTATCTCTTCCTAATTTTGCATTCCTGTCCTCTATGATTAAAAGGGCAATTTTTCAGTATTAATTCTAGTAGGTCTTATTAGTCTTCATGTTAAATTCAATAATACATCCTCATAAATGATAGAAGAGGTAAAGACACAGAGGAAATGGAAGAGGACAATGTCTTGTGTAGATGTAGGCAGAGATTGGATTTTTGAAGTCATAAGCCAAAGAATGTCTGGATCCACTGTAAGCTGGAAGGAACGGGGAAGAATTCTCCCCTAGAACCTTCAAGGAGATCAGTGCCCTGCCCACATCTTAGTTTAGGATTTTTAGTCTCCAAAACTGTGAGAGGATAAATTTCTGTTGTTTAACCTCACAAATTTGTGGTAATTTGTTACACAGCCACAGGAAACTAATACAATCACTGAGAAAAATGAGTTCAAAGCTCAAAGCAATTTGGCACTGTGCATGCAACCAATAAGTTACAGAGTGGAATTTCAGTAACAGAGTAAGGGCTGCAGGGAAAACCAACCCATGCCTTTCTAATTCCAAATTCACTGGCCTTTTGTTGTTTGCATGCTACTGGTATTTTACACAAATTAACTAAACCACAATTAAAATTTAAATGCTTTTCCAGTAAACTATAAATTCACTCAAGGAAAGCTACTTCTTCATTCATGTTCATAGTAATTGCTATTGGTGTTTCTTTGTTTGTTTGCTTTAATGTGTGTGTGTGTTACCGTAATAGCAATAATCTCTCTGCCACTAAACTCCTCTTTTCTTTACAAGCCACTCTGTTTTGGTAACAGTTTTACGTTTCTAAATATTAGCTTGGATAAAGACTTATCTTAGCTATATGCACACAATTAATTTTTTGAGGTTCTAATTCCTTCTTTTTCTTGGTACTTTTGTATCCCTAGGTCCAAGGGTTATTGAATGTTGAGATTGAAGTGAAGCAAAAATCGTTCAATCATGCCCAACTTTTTGCAACCCCATGGACTTCTCCAGGGAATCTTCCCAACCCAGAGATCAAACCCAGGTCTCCCTCACTGCAGGTGGATTCTTTACCAGCTGAGCCACAAAGGGAGCCCAAGAATACTGGAGTGGGTAACCTATCCATTCCTCCAGCAAATCTTCCTGACCCAGGAGTCAAACCGGGGTCTCCTGCATTGCAGGCAGATTCTTTACCAACTGAACTATGAGGGAAGCCTCAGTGTTGAGATTAGCCTCTGCAATTCTCTATAGGACAAAGGTTGTTACACAGAATTTTGTGCATCATTTTTTTTTTTTTTTAATTGTTAAATTGAAAAACTTTTTCTTAATATGACATTTATGGATATTTAGGTTTAGGAGCTTACTGGTAAACATTATTAGGTCTCCCACTCTGAGGGCTTCCCAGGTGGAAGGGTGGTAAAGAATCTGCCTGCCAATTCAGGAGACCCAAGAGACTTGGGTTCAATCCCTGGGTTAGCAAAATCCCCTGGAGTTGGAAATTGCTTCAGTAATCTTGCCTGGAAAATTCCATGGACAAAAGTAGGTTACAGCATATGGGGTAGAAAAGAGTTGGACACGACTGAGCGCACACACACACACAATTTTGAGAGTTTTTGATGCAGGAAATCTCTGTTGCTCTTAAGAATAAAATTCTCAATTTTCTTTCCTAAATTGTCAATATCCATAATAGAAAGGCATGATTGTCCCAATTCAAGTTTATAGTAGCATTTAATATTCCATTCTCTTCTTGTATCAAAGGAAAAGAAATACCTTTACCTATCAGTCAGTCCCTAGTTTATCTGTGACTGTCTGAATATTTCAACTTCATTATTCTCTAGAATACAAAGCTTAAAAGATAGATCAGAGCTTTGACTAGGACTACTTGTAGAGAGTTTTTCTTACAACAAAATCCCTAATTGTATTTACTACAAAGATTCATAGGTATATGTCATTCATTGAAATATTCTCAACATTTTAACAGGCAAAAATAAGGTCCAGAATCAGTTGCATTAAAAAAACAAAACAAAATAAAACAAAACTTTTCATAGTGCCAGAATGTGTGTGAGTGTGTATAAACACACAAATATATGCACATGTCTCACAGTAGTAATTTTAATTTACTTAAATGCTATGCATAACATGATTAGAGGATTTATGCAGATTCTTCTACAGATAATATTTTATTACTTGGAGTTTTAAGAAACAGAAAAGTTCACTAGGGCTTCTTTGTAAAAGAAGAAGAATGGTATACAATTACTCAAAGACATCTTACTAGAAAATGGAATGAAAAATAGAAACAGAAAAAAACAAAAACAAACAAACAAACCAAAAACACTTCATTTACACTGAAAATGTTATTTTTGGTACTTCTTATTTTCAGTCATATATACAAAGACAAAGGTACACATAAGCAAAAGTATATTTTAGTAGCTTAAATGTCCCCAGTTCTTACAAAATGATTCAATATTTCTAAAAGTTATGACTTTCTTAAACAATTCATTAAATATAACCAGATATCTTTGCTTAAATGAGATGTTCAATTCCCCCCACCTTTGGCTAATGATCTTTCCTAAAAAGCTATTCTGTTTGGATTATTGGATTTTGAGAAAGTTCAAATAGATAACATATCAAGCACTAAACATTCAACAAATTTCTGTTTTACATTAATCCTTGAGGAGAAAGACACTGTAATATTTTTCTACCAGAGATTTAGGGATTTTGAGATGGACATGTGCACACAGCTATATATATATATATAATTGATAAATAGCAGGGACCTAACGTATCGCACAGGAAACTCTGCTCAATGTTATGTGGCAGCCTGGATGAGAGGGGAGATTGGGGGAGAATCAATACATGTGTATGTATGCCTGAGTCCTTTTGCTATCCACCTGATGCTAACACAACATTGTTAGTCAGCTATACCCCAGTACAGAAAAAAAATAAAAAAGGTTTTAAAAAATTAACTTTCTTTAACTAAAAAAAAACTTAATTTTAGACAAGCATAGTTGAGAGGACTCTTCTACTTTTTGTGGCACTCTGAATCAAGACACTGAAAACTCTAGAGTCATCTTCAAAAAAGATTAACTTTCCATTTTACTCAGAAAAAAGTTTGAATGCAGTTTGTGGCAAGTGTATATATTTACCCCCATCATCTAGCAAAGACAGCCTTCTTACTTCCTAAACACTGAATGCAATTTACTTTTCCAAATAAACATAAATTGTTTTATTAATCATTTAAAAAATATAAGTAAATGGATAAAACAAAACAACATGCTTATTTTTCCTCCTACATCTCATTAAAAAGTCATAAGGATCTGTTTATTTTATTTTTCAGGTGCCTAAGCTAAGCTTTCTTTCATTGATGATAACATAGTGTAAATTATAATTATTTAACTGTGCTATAAAATAAATATTTTAATGAAGGATAATGCATAAATTAATTATTCCAAATCTCTTTTTCCTCAATGTTTATATCCACCCAAGAAAGTCTCCAAAAAAATACATCACATAGACATATTTTTTAGTCCATTCAGGGTGCTATGACACAATACCACAGGCTATGTAGCTTATAAACAACAGACAGTTCTCCCCACACTTCCAGAAACTGAAAATTCCAAGATCAAGGCACCTACGTGATAATTTTCCATGAAGAGCCCTCTTCCAGTCTGTGCTTTCTCGCTGTGTCCTCACCTGATGGAGAAAGTGATGAATCTCCATGGGGTCTCTTTTATAAGGACACAAATTCCATTTATGAAGGCTCCACCCTCATGACCTAAGCCCTTCCTATAGGCCTAATCTTCTAATACCATAACATTAATTACTAAGAATTCAACATATGAACTTTGGGAAGAAAAAAGCATCACATTATAGTAACATGTAATTTATATGAGCACTTTATATAAATTTTTCATTAAATCAAGAGAAAACTACTATACTGTCAAAACTCTTATAGTGAATGTATCAATGAATAGTATTGGTTCTGAATAAAACCTATTTTTCTTATAGCCATTTTTAGAATTCTATGTACTTCAAATAGATGGAATGCATGATGCATGGATGGATGATGTGGCTTTGAAATGCAAGGTACATGTATTACACTGAGACACATTCTCTGATTTATTTGTTTGTAGAAGCTCCATACCCAGTTTAAAGGGGAAAAACATCAATGTTGTAAGTATATTGCTAATAGTAACCTGATATAATAAACTTTTATGTAAAATATATTTCATGAAAATGAATTTCAATGATGTGAAGAATTTTAGGAGAACAATCAGTATAATTTAAAAGTAATCATTTTATCTTAAATGGTGAAATATTCTGTACCTGCAAGGCAATTTATTTTGGAAAAATATGGTACTTTATGAGGCACAAAACTGAATATATTTTTAAAAGCTATCAATGCATGGAAGCATCTATATGACTTTTAATTGATTAGTGATAACTAGGCATTTTAAACTTTATTATTCAATGGACATAGAGTTTACATATTCATTAATTTCCCTTTGAAAGTATCTTTTTGGTAAAAGCAAACCTATGTAAGTTTTGAATTAATAAATAGAAATCATCAAACCTCTTGGGTCATACTCAGTATAAATAAAGTTTAATTTTCAGTCACTTGTAAAAAATTCTACTGTATTGGTTTGCAGAAAAAGATAAGGAAAGTGACACAACTATTAACAAACATTATATAATCCTGGAAAATACCTGCTAAGTTAATTCAGTTCATAATGACTGCATTGAAATATTATATATCCTTCTTATTCATGTCATTGACCACTTAGTCTATGATTATAAGTCACTGGCTTTCTATATTGTTTCTTTTGTTGAGAATAAGATATCTAAACTATCTTAGAGTATTTTTATTTCAAAAAAGATCAAGTGGAACTAATATAAATGACCAGTGATAAATAACTCAGAACATTTACACAAAAGAAAACTGATGCTATGTACAAGCATCTGACTCCATGAATACCCCAATATAAAAGACTGACTTGTGTTACTTAACAGCTTCATTACTAACACTTTTTGAGTGTTATTACACACCAGTTCTCTCTTAAGTGTTGTACATAAATTTGCACATTATATGTTCAAAACAATGCCTATGAGGTAGATGCTATTATAATCTCATTTTTATAGACCAGGAAACTGAATTAGGAAATAACAAAGTAATCTGTCAAAGATAGGAAGTCACTAAATGTTGGAATTAGTATTCATATTGAATGGTCTGGGTTCTGAGTCTGGGATCTTTACCCTTAAATTTTCCTATCAGTTCCCACCATATTGCCAGGAAACTGTCAGACTGACAAACCCAATGTCTCTTTCTAGAGTAAGATGGCTTAAAATGAGTGCATTTCTCCAAAACTCTTCAACATATATTTTATTTTCTTGAAACTTCAATCAACATTTGCTGCCTCACTCTTATTTTAAAGGAAGCTTAGATGTCTTTCTTTATCTCAATCCATTCCTGAAAAGCAACTCCAAATTCTCCATAAGTAACTCCAGGCATTCTCTTCATTCTACCCCATAGAAAACAAAAAGCACTGTAGAACTTTTAACTTTTCAATATTTCAATTATCATTCATCCAACATACTGAAAACAATAAGGCAATTCCCAATTTATGTTATCATTGCAATCATTTATCACATTTGGAAGCAGATGAAAAAGCATTTAGAGGTGTCATGAGAAGATGTTGCTTCTGAAGAGATGAAAATGGTTCCAAACAGTCCAAAGATTCAAAGCTTGATAAAGATAGATGAAGTTGGCTGGAAACACTTTGAATTATATTTCACAGCATGCAAAAGAGATTAGAATTTATCAGGGGGCACATTTTGTGAGTGAATTTGATTATTCAGAATAATCATAAAGTATCAGTTTAAGTGTAAAGATGCTGGCTTATCAGTAAAAATTACTTTCAATGTTGCAATACACTTGTTTTCCATGTAATCTCACAGTATGTTCAGTCACATATAAGAACTTAACAGATGAGAAATTTAGATAAATTAAAAGAAGGGCATTATTGCACACATGTAGCATAGGGAATGAACTCAGGGTAGCTGTAGACAATTTAAAGCTGATGACAGGCAGGCCTGACATTGGTCATCTACAGGACAAGTAGTGACACTACTCAAGGTGACTTAATATGAAGGACAGAGGAGACTCCAGCTGACCTTTGAGTTCTAGTTCTCTTCAGCACATACTATGGTGAAAGAATATATTAATAATATTGAAATAAATTAAACTTGATAATGTTTCTCCTTCAGCATTGATAAGATCTACTAAATAAAAATTTGGAAGTTGCTAGTATTTCAGTTCTTACTCTGCTTCTCATATATTCATTTCAAAGCCTTTTGCCTTTGCTCATATGATGTACATAATAATCAAAGGAATTAAAAATGTTTCACCAGTTCCATCCTAACTATACCCATTTATTTTCAGAATCAGTTCAGTTCAGTCACTCAGTCGTGTCCAACTCTTTGTGACTCCATGGACTGCAGTACGCAAGGCCTCCCTATCCATCACAAACTCAAGGAGTTTACTCAAACTCATGCCCATTGATTCAGTGATGCTATCCAACCATCTCATCTTCTGTTGTCCCCTTCTCCTACCTCCTTCAATCTTTCCCAGCATCAGGGTCTATTCAAATGAGTCAGCTCTTTGCATCAGATTGCCAAAGTATTGGAGTTTCAGCTTTAACATCAGTGTTTCCAATGAATATTCAGGACTGATTTCCTTTGGGATAGATTGGTTAGATTTCCTTGCTGTCCAAGCAACTCTCAAGAGTCTTCACCAACACCACATTTCAAAAGCATCAATTTTTCTGCACTGAGCTTTCTTTGTAGTCCAACTCTCGAATCCACACATCACCACTGGAAAAAACATAGCCTGGGCTACACGGACCTTTGTTGGCAAAGTAATGTCTCTGCTTTTTAATATGACATCTAGGTTGATCACAACTTTTCTTCCAAGTATCAAGCACCTTTTAACTTCATGGCTGCACTCACCATCTGTAGGGACATTGGAACCCCCACAAAATAAATTCTTTCACTGTTTCCATTGTTTCCCATTTATTTGCCATGAAGTGATGATAATCGATGCCATGACCTTTGTTTTCTGAATGTAGAGTTTTAAGCCAACTTTTTCACTCTCCTCTTTCATTTTCATCAAGAGGCTCTTTAGTTCTTCTTCATGTTCTGTCATAAGAGTGGTGTCATCTGCATATCTGAGGTTATTGATATTTCTCCCAGCAATCTTGATTCCAGTTTGTGCTTCATCCATCCCAGCGTTTCTCATGATGTACTCTGCATAGAAGTTAAATAAGCAGGGTGACAATATACAGCCTTGACATACTCTTTTTCCTATTTGGAACCAGTCTGTTGTTCCATGTCCAGTTCTAACTGTTGCTTCCTGACCTCCATACAGATTTCTCAGGAGACAGGTCAGGTGGTCTGGTATTCCAAACCCTTTCAGAATTTTCCACAGTTTATTGTGATCCACACAGTCAAAGGCTTTGGCATAGTCAATAAAGCAGAAATATATGTTTTGTTTTTTGTTGTTGTTGTTTTTCTGAAACTCTCTTGCTTTTTCAATGATCCAGCAGATGTTGGCAACTTGATCTCTGGCTCCTCTGCCTTTCGTAAAAACAGTTTGAACATCTGGAAGTTCACAATTCACCTACTGTTGAAGCCTGGCTTGGACAATTTTGAGCATTACTTTAATAGAGTGAGAGATGAGTGCAATTTTGCAGTTTGAGCATTCGTTGGCATTGCTTTTCTTTGGAATTGGAATGAAACCTGACCTTTTCCAGTCCCGTGGCCACTGCTGAGTTTTCCAAATTTGCTGGCATATTGAGTGCAGCACTTTCACAGCATCATCTTTCAGGATGTGAAATAGCTCAACTGGAAATCTATCACCTCCAGTACCTTTGTACACAGTGATGCTTTCTAAGGCCCACTTGACTTCACATTCCAGGAAGTCTGGCTCTAGGTGAGTGATCACACCATTAAGATTATCTCAGATATGAAGATTTTTTTGTACAGTTCTTCTGTGTATTCTTGCCATCTCTTTTTAATATCTTCTGCTTCTGTTAGGTCTATATCATTTCTGTCCTTTATTGAGCCCATCTTTGCATGATATGTTCCCTTGGTATCTCTGATTTTCTTGAAGATATCTCTAGTCTTTCCCATTGTATCATTTTCCTCAATTTCTTTGCACTGATCTCTGAGGAAGGCTTTCTTATCTCTCCTTGCTATTCTTTAAACTCTGCTTTCAAATGAGTATATCTTTCCTTTTCTCCTTTGCTTTTTGCTTCCCTTCTTCTCATAGCTATCTGTAAGGCCTCCTCAGACAGCCATTTTGCTTTTTTGCATTTCTTTTTTTTTTTGAGATTGTCTTTATCCCTATCTCCTGTACAATGTCAAGAACCTCCGTCCATACTTCATCAAGCACTCTGTCTATCAGATCTAGTCCCTTAAATCTGTTTCTCACTCCAACTGTATAATCAATAAGGATTTCACTTAGGTCATATCTGAATGGTCTAGTGGTTTTCTCTACTTTCTTCAATTTAAGTCTGAATCTGCAAAGCTCTCAGGATCTGAAGAGTTCAGGATCTGAGCCAAAGTCAGCTCTTGGTCTTGTTTTTCCTGACTGTATAGAGCTTCTCCATCTTTGGCTGCAAAGAATAAAATCAATCTGGTTTCTGTGTTGACCATCTGGTGACATCCATGTGTAGAGTCTTCTCTTGTGTTGTTGGGAGAGGGTGTTTGCTATGACCAGTGTATTCCCTTGGCAAAATGCTATTAGCCTTTGCCTTGCTTCATTCTCTATGCCAAGACCAAATTTCCTGGAATGTAAAGTTAAATAGGCCTTACAAAGCATGGCTATGAACAAAACTGGTGGAGGTGATGGAATTCCAGTTGAGATCTTTCAAATCTTAAAAGCTGATGCTGTGAAAGTGCTATACTCAGTATGCCAGCAAATCTGGAAAATTCAGCAGTGGCCACAGGACTGGAAAAGTCAGTTTTCATTTCAATCCGAAAGAAAGGCAATGCCAAACAATGCTCAGACTACCACACAATTGCACTCATCTCACACACTAGGAAAGTAATGCTCAAAATTCTCCAAGTCAGGCTTCAACAGTATATGAACCTTGAATTTCCAGATGTTCATGCTGGATTTAGAAATGGCAGAGAAACCAAAAATCAAATTGCCAACATCCACTGGATCATCAAAAAAGCAAGAAAAAAAAGAGAATCATCTACTTCTGCTTTACTGACTGCACTAAAGCCTTTGACTGTGTGGATCACATCAAACTGTGGAAAATTCTGAAAGAGATTGGAATACCAGACCACCTGACCTGTCTCCTGAGAAATCTGTATGCAGGTCAGGAAGCAACAGTTAGAACGGGACATAGAACAACAGAGCGATTACAAATCGGGAAAGGAGTATGTCAAGGCTGAATATTGTCACCCTGCTTATTTAACTTCTATGCAGTGTACATCATGAGAAATGCCAGGCTGGATAAAGCACAAGCTGGAATCAAGATTTTTGGGAGAAATATCAATAACATCAGATATTCAGATGATACCACTCTTATGACAGAACATGAAGAAGAACTAAAGAGCCTCTTGATGAAAGTGAAAGAGGAGAGTGAAAAAGCTGGCTTAAAAATCAACACTCAGATAACCACTATCATGGCATTCGATCCCATCACTTCATGGCAAATAGATGGGGAAACAGTGGAAACAGTGGCCGGGTTTATTTTTGAGGGCTCTGAAATCCCTGCAGATGGTGACAGCAGTCACGTGATTAAAAGACACTTGCTCCTTTGAAGAAAAACTATGACCAATCTAGACAGCATATTAAAAAGCAGAGACATTACTTTGCCAACACAGGTCCACCAATTCAATGGTATGGTTTTTCCAGTAGTCATATAATGGATGTGAGAGGTGGAGTATAAAGTAACCTGAGCACTGAAGAATTGATGCTTTTGAACTGTGATGTTGAAGAAGACTGTTGCAAGTCACTTGGACTGCAAGGAGATCCAACCAATCCATCCTAAAGGTAATCAGTCCTGGATGTCCATTGGAAGGACTGAAGCTGAAACTCCAATAATTTTTCCACCTGATGCAAAGAACTGACTTATCAGAAAAGACCCTGATGGTGGGAAAGGTTAAAGGTGTGAGGAGAAGGGGCTGACAGAAGCTGATGTCGTTGGATGGCATCACTGACACAATGGTCTTGACTTTCTGTAGGTTCCACAAGTTCGTGATGGACAGGGAAGCCTGGCGTGCTTGGGTTGGACTGAATAGTTGGACATGACTGAGTAAATGAACTGAACTGAACTACAAATAATTCTGACAATATAGACAGAGATGTTTATACACAGAAATATTCATAGCTATGTGTACCTACATAGGTTGGTTCATAGAAACACACACACACATACACAATTTTCCCCCTGTAAGCAGAGATGGTCTAGAAGCAACTACACTTCAGCATAAAGGAATACGTGACCCCCAGATCATACTTTCTTATATTCTTCAATAAAATGATTCAGAAGTCCTTGGATAAATAGATGATTTTTGGACTGTGGTGAGAAAGCAACATGATGAACCTGGATTATTTTTGTAACATCATAATTTTTAAAAAAATTTCTCAAAGTTAAACAAAAAGCTAGAAAGATAGGGATATGTCAAAGGGACAAAAAGCCAAGTAAAAGCCCCTGATGGCCAAAGCTGGCACAATTTGAAAACCAAATAGAAATACAAAATAAATAATGATCATTTCTATAATTATATAACAGAATTATTGAATAAATAAACCAATGATATAGACAAGTCTTCCATACAGAAAAAAATTTAATTATTTATGTAGATATTGTGCCCTCAAAGTGGTGGGGCACAATTCCCCACTGACTCAAGGCCACTATACACTGTGACTTCCTTCTAAAAAGGCAGGTGATAATCATGACCATCAAAGGTCAAAGTCATGATGATAGCATGTACCCTGGAAACAATAAGAAAGACTCTACCTCTGGGGTCTTCCTCCCCAAAACTTATAAATCCAACCCAGTCCTGAAAACAAAAATCGGACAAAATCCTATGTAAGAGATATTTTATAAATTGCTTGACTAGCACTAATCAAAACTCTCATGGTTTAAGAAATAAGAAATATCTAAGAAACTGCTACAACAAAGAAGAACACAAGAAGACATGAAAAGTAAGTGTAATGTAATATCCAAGAATGAATCTTGGGCAGAAAAAAGACATTTTAAAATTAAGGAAATTTAGATAAGATTTATGCTTCAGCTAAATATAATGTGCCTATATTTATTTATTAAGTGTGACAAAAATAATATACTATGGTAATAATTGTTTACATAAGAACTCTGTATTATTTTTATGTAATTATAATAATATTATAAAATCAAAATATTCTAAAATAAAAAACTGTCACTTCATAAACAGTTCTGAGGTACTTCTATTTATAGATTATGATTTTTGCCTGAAGGAAAAATAAACAAGACATTAAAAACACAATCATGAACTTCATCTTTAATAGTGAAATAGCTGCAACCTAAAACAAAAACCTTTAAAAATATCCAGAGGATATTGGTATAAATGGATTTAAATAAGGGAGGTGATTATTCAAACCTCCTATGTTTTTCCCAAAATCTTGAGAAGAGTTTTTTTGCTCAAGATATTGTTGCAGGAAGGGGGACCCTTTCCAGGGCCCGAAATTGGCTCTTGTCTAACACTCAAAAATGAGTTGCCTGAGGAGACACACAAGCTGACAAGGCAAAAGATTTTATTGGGAAAGGTCGCCCGGGTGGAGAGCAGTAGGGAAGGGAAACCCAGGAGAGCAGCTCTGCCACATGGCTTGCAGTTACAGGTTTTATGGTGATGGGATTAGTTTCCAGGTTGTCTTTAGCCTATCATTCTGCCTCAGAGTCCTTCCTGGGGGTGCACGCCTTGTTCAGCCAAGATCGATGCCAGAGAGGATTCTGGGAGGTGGTCGGGAATGTGGTGTCTCCTTTTGACCTCTCCCAAACTCTTCCAGTTGGTGGTGGCTTGTTAGTTCCGTGTTCCTTACCAGGATCTCCTGTTGTAAAACAACTCATGCAAATGGTTACTATGGTGTCTGCCCAGAGGGGGTGGTTTCAGTCAGTGTGCTTCCCCTAATATTATTAAATAAAAGATTAATCCAATGATATTTGGGAAAGAGCAAGAGGATGAGACAAAATAGCAAGAGAAGTGGAGTATGATTCAAAATCTCACAAAAAGGCAGAATTCTTACTGGATATTCTTACCAAACACTTAAAGAATAACTATTGCACATTTCCATTCTTTTTCAAAATATTAACCAGTGGTATTTATCTCACAAATGAAAGATTGAGTAAACATTTGAATATCAATTAACATATTATATCAGGCAAAGAACAACAACAACAACAAAAAAACAACATTATCATCTCAATAAACACATGAAAAACATTTGGGAATAATGAAGCACTCATTTGGGATAAAAACATTCAACACAAAAGGAATAAGAGGACATTTTCTTAATATGATAAAGAGCATCTGTATAAAACCTACGCTAACATTTTCTGGCTTGATTGCATGTGTGATCAGTCCTTTCAGACTCTGTGATCCCAAACAGACTGAATGCTTTCTCTTTAAAGTCAGAAATAACTGATAAAACTCTATATGAAGTAACAAAGTAGAAAGAAAAAAATGAGTGTGAAGACAGCTGGAATGAAGACAGATTATTATAGATTCTACAGATATTTAAATAATAATAAATATACAGAACCCAGAGATATTTAAAGAATAAGTGACAACTATGAAATGCTTTCTACAAATACATTTGAAAATTTAGATGAAATTGACCTATTTCTGAAAGGGAAACCTACCAAAATAACTTGAAATATATAATGCAAATAGTCTAATAAAGCAATTTAACTTTTATAGAAAACTTTCCAAAGAAGGAAACTTCATCCTCTGATGATTTTCCTGGTAAATTCTACCAGATATTTAAGAAAGAAATAATTGTAATTCCCCACAATTCTCAAAATAGAAAGCACTGGTTATGTTTAGAGTTTCACTAGTTCTACTAACATGGCACAAAAATTGGTTATAAATTTATTTATAACATGACATTCCTGAGTACATTCCAGAAACATTTGGCCAAGATCTTTTTTATGATCTCTGAAATGATTGTTAGCACCAGACTCTAATATTCCTTGAGAAACTGAATATTTGGAAATTTCTGCTTTACCTAGTTTACAATTACCTCAGATCCTGATCACTGACTGGAAATGACTATATAAAGCTTCCAACAATAATTATATATAGTGTTATAACAGCCCTTCCTTCAAATGTACAGTCTTCATTCAAGGGGCTCTGTGTCTGTGATACAGACCTGGGTGAGATGCTGTAACTATCTGTGCTGGTAGTTAAATTAGATTTCTTTTCCAAAGGCATGAACAGCTTATACTTTTCACAGTGCATATACACTTTCTGATAGATTTGTGAACAGGTTGCCTGTTGATTTCTTTCTGAGGGGCTCCATAATTACTTAATCCTGTCCAAAGTTCACACCATGTGTACAACTTGCTGAGTTCTTATTGACAGCTAACTCCATTTCCTGCTCTGTTAACTGTGGTCACATTTGCATGGATTAGATAAATGCAATATGTGAAATCTGGTGTCTCAGGCTCTTTCCAATTCCACTAATATCATAGACTATAAAAGCAACTCTTTTCTTCCACATTCTCAACTTGAGAAGAAAAAAAGCTGCAAATAATGCTTCTATTGTTTTTAAAATTATGGCATTTCACTACCAATTTACTCTTTGTGACATGGGAAAAGGGATATTTGAGGAATTCAATAGACTGTTGCTTAGGACAGATGTAACTCAAAATTCCAGTTACTTGACACGACTGAGCGACTGAACTGAACTGAACTGAAGGTTTAATCATCAATTACTTTATTATTTGGCACAATGTAGCAGATATATAGACTCCAGAATTTAATTTGAAGCCTCTGATAATCAGAGAATGTTACTCAGCTTTTGTTTTGTTTTTTTCCTCTCTGAAAACCACATACTTATCCAAACTGAGTATTTCACACTTTTTTTTTTTTTTTTTTTCCCTTCACAGTCTTTTATAACACCTTAATACAATCACCAATTCCAAGCATTTTACATCTTTCTATTTTCTGCTGACTGCCTTTCAGGATCAATTTTTAAATTAGTGTCATTTTCCTTTAGCAAATAATAGAAACAAGTTGTAGATAACAAGGTAATAATAATAATGATATATTAAAATGTCACTTAAAAATTCAGAGACCTGAAGGAGGCCCTGAATATCACTATTTTAAGTAAAAATGTAATTAGAGTAGCTTCTGGATTTCCATAATCAGGAAATGACTGTTTAGGGAATCATCTGGCCCATTTGATGTCTTCGGGATTTCCTCAATTTCAACTGAGAACGCCCACATTACTTATTTATTCCGACTTGCAGTCATGTGCCAATATATCAATTGTGTGGGATCATTTATGATAATAGATATTATGATAATATTATGATAATAGAATCAGCTGAAGGTAGAATGGTTCAATTCAGTCACAGGGACATTCTAGACGAGCCAAGGCCCATTCAGGATCACTTATTGTCTTCATCTTGGCACTTCGGTGGTTCAAAAGCAGGCATGTAGGAATGTCTGGATCTGTCACAAGTCTTATGCCAGCCTGTAGCATCAATTCATTTATCTAGATGAAGCCCTTTAGCAATTCTGCTTCATTCTCCCCACACAGTAGAATCGCCAGGGAAGTGGAGTGTCATACATAGCTTCTTTTCTAGTATTCTCTTACAAACAAGCTCAGGTCTTCAGTAGTTTTTGTTTGTTTGTTTTTTTAATGGTGATATTACATCCATGACTTACAATGATTTTACCCAAGTCCAATCATCTTTAAAATCTCCTTTACTATCTCTTCTAAGTTTTTCAGGGTTTTTACCTCTTCCCAAGTAACACATCTTTACTTATATTTCCCTTTTTCTAAGCATGTCCTTATTATAGTAAAACTTTCTACCTGATTAGTATATAAAGGTGAAAAATAATTCAAATTAAAGCTAGTGATGTAGATTGGCTCAAGATGTTGGAGTAGAAAGATGTGCACTCATTTTTTCTGCAAGAAAACGGAAATGACAATTAGCTTTTGAACAACCATCAGCGGGAGGATGCTGGAACACACCAGAAAGGGTACGCCATGCCCGAAGATGAAAAAGAAGCCACAGTGAGACAGTAGAAGGGGTGCAATTATATTATACTACCTAATGATCAAGGGTTCAATCCAAGATGAAGATATAGTAATTAAAAATATATATGCATCCAAAATAGGAACACCTTGATATGAAAGGCAGAAATTGATGTAACACAATGATAGTGTGGTGCTTTAACACCCCCACTTTCATCAATGGGCAGGTCATCCAAATATAATATTAGTAAGAAAAGAGAGGCTTTAAATGACACTTTAGGCCATTTGGATTCAATTGATATTTATAGAGCATTCCATCCCAAAACAGAAGCCTACACACTTTTCCAATGTGTGTGAGAACATTCTCCAGGATTGACCACATGCTCAGCACAAGACAAGCCTTGGTAAATTTAAGAAAATTGAAATAATATCAAGCATGTTTTCTGATCATAAAGCTATGATTTTAAATGGATTATAAGAAAAAGAAAGAAAAAAAAAAAAACTATAGAAAACACAAACACATGGCAGCTAAACAATATGCTATGAAACAACCAATGGATCACTGAAGAAATCAAAGAAGAAGAAGAAGAAAAAAAAAAAACAACTAGAGGTAAATGAAAATGAAAGCACAACAATCCAAAATCTACGGGATACAGGAAAAGCAGTTCTTTTCATATTTATTTATTTTAATTGAAGGATAATTACTTTATAATATTGTGATGGTTTTAACCATATATCAATATGAATTGGCCATAGGTATACACATGTCTCCTCCATCCTCAACACCCCATGCTACCTAACCTCCCTCCCCACCGTATCCCTCTAGATTATCACAGAGCACTGGCTTTGGGTGCTTTGTGTCATACATCAAACTTGCACTTGTTCGTATTTTACACTTGGTAATGTGTATGTTTCAAAGGTATTCTCACAAATCATCCCACCCTCTCCTACCACTGAGTCCAAAAGTTTGTTCTTTACTTCTGTGTCTCCAATGCTGCCCTGCAGGTAGGATCATCTGTATGATCTTTCTAGATTTCATTTATGTGTTTTAATGTGTGGTATTTGTCTTTCTCTTTCTGACTTACTTCACTCTGTACAATAGGCTCTAGGTTCTTCCACATGATTAGAACTGAATAAAATGCATTCATTTTTATAGCTGAGTAATATGGCAGAAAGTGAAGAGGATCTTGCTGTGATTTATGTCAGAGCGTGTTCTGCCAATGCTTTCCTCTAAGAGTTTTATACCAGCATTTTATTACCACTTTCTGATGAAAGTGAAAGAGGAGAGTGAAAAAGTTGGCTTAAAGCTCAACATTCAAAAAACTAAGATCATGGCATCTGGTCCCATCACTTCATGAGAAATAGATGGGGAAACAGTGGAAGCAGTGTCAGACTTTACTTTTTTGGGCTCCAAAATCACTGCAGATGGTGATTGCAGCCATGAAATTAAAAGACACTTACTCCTTGGAAGGAAATTTATGACCAGCTTAGATAGCAAATTAAAAAGCAGAGACACTACTTGGCCAATAATGGTCCATCTGGTCAGGACTATGGTCTTTCCAGTGGTCATGTACGGATGTGAGAGCTGGACTGTGAAGAAAGTTGAGCGTCGAAAAATTGATGCTTTTGAACTGTGGTGTTGGAGAAGACTCTTGAGAGTCCCTTGGACTGCAAGGAGATCCAACTAGTCCATCCTAAAGGAAATCAGTCCTGGGTGTTCATTGGAAGGATTGATGCTGAAGCTGAAACTCCAATACTTTGGCCACCTCATGCAGAGAGTTGACTCTTTGGAAAAGACCCTGATGCTGGGAGGGATTGGGGGCAGGAGGAGGAGGGGACGACAGAGGATGAGATGGCTGGATGGCATCACCGACTCAATGGACATGAGTTTGAGTAAACTCCAGGAATTTGTGATGGACAGGGAGGCCTCGCATGCTGCGATACATGGGGTCGCAAAGATTCGGACACGGTTGAGCAACTGAACTGAACTGAACTGAACTGAATACTCCATTGTGTATGTGTACAACAACTTCCTTATCCATTCAACTACCAATGGACATCAAGATGGCTTACATGTCCTAGCTATTGTAAATACCCTTGCAATGAACGCTGGGGTACATGTGTCTTTTTCAGTTCTGGTTTCCTCAGGGTATATGACCAGGAGAGGAATTTCTGGGTCATATAATTCTTTTATTATTGTTTTTTTAAGAAATATCCATACTGTTTGCAATAGTGGTTGTACTGGTTTGCATTCCCACTAATAGTGTAAGAGGGTTTCCTTTTCTCCACACCCTCTTCTGGATTCATTGTTTGTAGATATTTTGATGATGGCCATTAGGATAATCGTGAGATGATACCTCATTGTGGTTTTGATTTACCTTTCTCTAATAATGAGCAATGTCTAGTATCTTTTCATGTGTTTGTTAGCCAACTGTATATCTTCTTTAGAGAAATGTCTGTTTACGTTTTTTTTCCCCACTTTTTTATTGGGTTGTTTGTTTTTCTGGTATTGAGTTGCAAAAGTTACTTGTATGCTTTGGAGATTAATTTTTTGTCAGTTGTTTCATTTGTTATTATTGTTTTCTATAATTCTGAGGGCTGTCTTTACATCTTGCATATAGTTTCCTTCATTATGTAAAAGTATTTAAGCTTAATTATGTCCCATTTATTTTCACTTTTAACTTCCTTTACTCTGGGAGGTTGGTCATAGAGGATCTTGCTGTGATTTATGTCAGAGGGTGTTCTGCCAATGCTTTCCTCTAAGAGTTTTATACTTTCTGGCCTTGCATTTAGATCTTTAATTCATTTTAAGTTTATTTATGTGTATGGTGTTAGAAAGTGTTCCAAATTTGTTCTTTTACATGTGGTATATTAATTTTCACAACACCACTTGTTGAAGAGACAGTCTTTTCTCCATTGTATATTTTTGCCTCCTTTGTCAAAAATTAGGTGTCCATAAGTGTATAGATTTATCTCTGGGGTTTCTGTTTTTTTTTCACTGATTTACATTTCTGTTTTTGTGCTAGTATCATACTGTCTTGATGCCTATAGCTTTGCTGTAGAGTCTGAATTTGGGAAGACTGATTCTTTCAGTTCCATTCTTCTTTCTCAAGGTTGCTTTGGCTCTTCAGAGTCTTTTCTGTTTCCAAACAAATTGTGAAATTATTTCTTCTAGTTCTGTGAAAAATACCACTGATAGTTTGATGCAGATTACATTGAATCCATAGATTGCTTTGAGCATTATAGTCATTTTCACTATACTGATTCTTCCAATCCAAGAACTTGGTATATTTCTCCATCTATTTGTGTCATCTTTGATTTCTTTCATCAGTGTTTTATGGTTTTCTGTATACAAATGTTTTGTCTCTTTAGGTAAATTTCTCCCTAAGCATTTTATTCCATTTGTTGCACTAGTGAATGGGATTGTTTCCTTAATTTCTCCTTTTTGATTTTTCATTTTAGTATATAGTAATGCAAGGGGTTTCTGTATATTAATTTTATATCTGGCAACTTTACTATTAGCTCTAGTAATTTTCTAATGGCATCTTTAGGGTTTTCTATGTTGAGAATCAACTAATCTGCAAGCAGTGACAGTTTTCTTCTTATTTTCCAATTTGGATACCTCTTATTTCTTTTTCTTCTCTGATTGCTGTGGTTAGGACTTCCAAAACTATATTGAATAGCAGTGGTGAGAGTGGGCACACTTGTCTTGTTCCTGATTTTAGAGGAAATAGTTTCAATTTTTGCCACTTGAGGATAATATTTGTTGAGGGTTTGTTCTACATGGCTTTTATTATGATGAGGTATGTTCCTTTAGTTCCTACTTTCCGGAGAGTGTTTTATCATAAGTGAGTGTTTAATTTTTTCAAAGCTTTCTCTGCAGCTGTTGAAATATTCAGATGATTTTTAATCTTTCAATTTGCTAATATGGTGTATCACACTGGTTAATTGTGTATATTGAAGAATCATTGCATCACTGGAGTAAAGTCCACTTAGCCATGATGTATGACATTTTTAACATGCTGTTGGATTCTGTTTGCTGGAATTTTGTTCAGGAATTTTGCATCTATATTCATTAGTGCTATTGGCTTGCAAGTTTCTTTTCTTTTCTTTCTTTCTTTTTTTTTTTTTTTTGGTGGCATCTGTTTCTGGTTTTGGCATCAGGGTGATGGTGGCCTCATGGAATGAATTTGGGAGTTTCTTTCCTCTGTGATTTTCTGGAAGAGTATGAGCAGGATAGGTGTTAACATTTTTCTAAATTTTTGGTAGAATTCACCTGTAAATCCATCTGGTCCTGGAGTTTTGTTTGTTGGAAGACTTTTTATTACAGTTTTGATTTCTATGCTTGTGATTGGTCTGTTCATATTTTCTATTTCTTCCTGGTTCAGTTTTGGAAGGCTATACTTTTCTAAGACTTTGTACATTTCTTCCAAGTTGTCAATTTTAGTAGCATATAATTTTAATGGCTCATACTAGTCTCTTGCGATCCTTTGTACTTCTGTGTTGCTTGTTGTAACTTCTCCTTTTTCATTTCTAATTTTATTGATTTGAATCTTCTCTCTTTTTTTGATGAGTGTGGCTAACAGTTTGTCTATTTTGTTTATCTTCTCAAAGAACCAGCTGTTAGTTTTATTGATAGAGTGAGTGTGTGTGTGTGTGTGTGTGGGGGTGGGGGGTTGGTCTTCTTTTTCTAGCAGATTTATGTATAAGATTAGGTTGTTCCTTCGATATTTCTCCTGTTTCTTGAGGTATGCTTGTATTGCTAAGAAATTCCCTCAGCATTGCTTTTACTGAATCCCATAGGTATTGGATTGTTATGTTTTCATAGTCATATGTTTCATGGATACTTTAGTTTCTTTTTTGATTTTTTTTTTCAGTGATGTTTGTTATTCAGAATTCTGTTGTTTAGCCTCCATGTGTTTGTGTTTTTAAGTGTTTTCCTATAATTCGTGCACAATCTTACAGCATTGTTATCAAAAAGTTTGCTTGAAATTATTTCATAAAAAAAAAAAAAAAAAAAAGAAAATCACAATGGCTTGATTTGTGGCCCAGGGTATGATTTATCCTGAAGAATGTTTAATGAGCACTTGAGAAAATGGTGAAACCCATTGTTTTAGGGTGAAATGCCCTATCTATAAATAACAATTAAGTTCAGCTGGTCCAATGTATCATTTAAGTCTTACATTTCCTTATTAATTTTCTGTCTGGATGAACTGTTCATTAGTGTGAATAGGGTATTAAGGTCTCCCCCCACCAACTCTATTATTGTGTTATTGTTGAATTCCCATTTAATTGTTGTAGCATTTGCCTTATATATTGGGGTGCTTCTAATTTGGGTTCATATATGTCAAAAGTAGTTATACCTCCTTCTTGAATTGATCCCTTGATCATTATGTAGTGATATTTTTTGTCTCTTATAATGGTATTTATTTTAACATCTGTTTTATCTGATATAAGTTCACTATACCCACGATCTTTTGGTCTCCATCTACATGATAGATCTTTTTCAAGTCCTTCACTTTCAGTCTGCAGGTGTCCTAAGTTTCAGGAAGGACTCTTCTAAATAGAATATAATGGGGTCTTATTTTTGTATCCATTCAGCAAGATTAGTCTTTTGGTTGGAATATTTAACCCATTTACATTTAATGCATTATTGATAAGTATGAGAGCCTACAGTGAATGAATGGTGAACAGTGCCACCAGATTTGTGGTTTCTGAAGGAGAAGATTTAATTATGGGACCAAACACAGTCTCAGTCACTCAGATTCCAGCAATCTTGCTTACAACTTGTGCATCCTCCAGCCCAGCATTTCTCATGATATACTCTGAACATAAGTTAAATAAGCAGGGTGACTATATAGAGCCTTGACATACTACTTTTGCAATTTGGAGCCAGTCTGTTGTTCCATGTCCAGTTCTCACTGTTGCTTCCTGACATGATAAAGATTTCTCAAGAGGGAGATGAGGTGATCTGGTATTTTCATTACTTTAAAATTTTTCCAGTTTATTGTGATCCACACAGTCAAAGGTTTTGACATAATCAATAAAACAGAAAAAAGATATTCTCTGTAACTCTCTTGCTTTTTCAGTGATCCAGTAGATGTTGGAATTTGATTTCTGGTTCCTCTGTCTTTTCTAATCCAACTTGAACACTTCACAGTTCACATACTGTTGAAGCTTGGCTCGGAGAATTTTGAAAATTACTTTTCTAGTGTGTGAGATGAGTGCAATTGTGCAGTAGTTTGAGCATTCTTTGGCATTACCTTTCTTCGGGATTGGAATGAAAACTAACTTTTCCATTCCTGTGGCCACTGCTGACTTTTCCAAATTTGCTGGCATATTGAGTGCAGCACTTTGACAGCATTATCTTTTAGGATTTGAAATAGTTCCACTGGAATTCCATCACTTCCACTAGCTTTGTTCACAGTGATACTTCCTAACACCTACTTGACTTGGTGTTCCAGGATGTCTGGCTCTAGGTGAATGATCATATCATTGTGATTATCTGGGTTGTGAAGATCTTTTTCATACTGTTCATGGGGTTCTCAGGGTAAGGATACTGAAGTGGTTTGCCATTCCCTTCTCCAGTAGACCACATTCTGTCAGACCTCTCCACCATGACCCGTCTGTCTTGGGTGGCCCGACACGTCGTGGCTTAGTTTCATTAAGTTAGACAAGGCTGTGGTCCGTGTGATCAGATTGGCTAGTTGTCTTTGATTGAAGTTTCAGTCTGTCTGCCCTCTGATCCCCTCTCTCAGTGCCTACTGTCTTACTTGGATTACTCTTACCTTGGACATGGGGTCTCTGTTCATGGCTGCTCCAGCAAAGCAGAGCCATTGCTCCTTACCTCTGATATAGGGTAAAGATAGGACACTGAAAGATGAACTCCCCGGGTCGGTAGGTGTCCAATATGCTACTAGAGATCAGTGGAAAAATAACTCCAAAAAGAATGAAAGGATGAAGCCAAAGCAAAAACAACACACAGTTGTGAATGGGACTGGTGATGGAAGCAGGGTTCAATGCTGTAAAGAGCAATATTGCATAGGAACCTGGAATGGTAGGTTCATGAACCAAGGCAAATTGGAAGTGGCCAAACAGGAGATGACAAGAGAGAACATCGACATTCTAGGAATCAGTGAACTAAGATGGACTGGAATGGGTGAATTTAACTCAGATGACCATTATATCTACTACTGTGGGCAGGAATCCCTTAGAAGAAATGGAGTAGCCATCATAGTCAACAAAAGAGTCCAGAATGCAGTACTTGGGTGCAGTCTCAAAAACGACAGAATGATTTCTGTTCATTTCTAAAGCAAACCATTCAATATAATGGTAATAAAAGTCTATGCCCCAACCAGTAACACTGAAGAAGCTGAGGTTGAACAGTTCTATGAAGACCTACAAGACCTAGAAATAACACCCCAAAAAGATGTCATTTTCGTTTAGGTGACTGTAATGCAAAAGTAGGAAGTCAAGAAACACCTGGAGTAACAGGAAAATTTGGCCTTGGAGTACAGAATGAAGCAGGGCAAAGGCTAATAGAGTTTTGCCAAGAGAACGCACTGGTCATGGCAAACAGCCTCTCCCAATAAAACAAGAGAAAACTCTACACACGGGCATCACCAGATGGACGACACTGAAATCAGATTCATCATATTCTTTGCAGCCAAAGATGGAGAAGCTCTATACAGTCAGCAAAAACAAGACTGGGAGCTGACTGTGGCTCAGTTCATGAACTCCTTATTGCCAAATTCAGACTGAAATTGAAGAAAGTGGAAAAAACCACTAGGCAATTCAGGTATGACCTAAATCAAATCCCTTATGACTGTACAGCGGAAGTGAGAAATAGATTTAAGGGACTAGATCTGATAGACAGAGTGCCTGATGAACTATGGATGGAGGTTCATGACATTGTACAGGAGACAGGAATCAAGACCATTCATAAGAAAAAGAAATGCAAAAAAGAAAAATGGCTGCCTGAGGAGGCCTTACAAATAGCTGTGAAAAGAAGGAAGTAAAAGCAAATGAGAACAGAAAAAATATACCCATTTGAATGCAGAGTTCCACAGAATATCAAGGAGAGATAAGAAAGCATTCCTAAGTGATCAATGCAAAGAAATAGAGGAAAACAATAGAATGGGAAAGACTAGACATCACTTCAAGAAAAATGAGAGATACCAAGGGAACTTTTCATGCAAAGATGGGCACCAGAAAGGACAGAAATGGTAGGGACCTAGCAGAAGCAGAAGATATTAAGAAGAGCTGGCAAGAATACACAGAAGAACTGTACAAAAAAAGATCTTCATGACCCAGATATTCACTATGGTATGATCACTCACCTAGAGCCAGACATCCTGGAATGTGAACTCAAGTTGGCCTTAGGAAGCATCACTACAAACAAAGCAGGTGGAGGTGATGGAATGCCAGTTGAGCTACTGCAAATCCTGAAAGAGGACACTGTGAAAGTGATGCAATCAATATGCCAGCAAATTTGGAAAACTCAGCAGTGGCCACAGGAATGGAAAAGGTCAGTTTTCATTCCAATCCCAAAGAAAGGCAATGCCAAAGAATGCTCAAACTACCACACAATTGCCCTCATCTCACATGCTAGTAAAGTAATGCTCAAAATTCTCCTATCCAGTCTTCAGCAATATGTGAACCGTGAACTTCCAGATATTCAAGCTGGTTTTATAGATGGCAGAGGAACCAGAGATCAAATTGCCAACAACTCCTGGATCATCAAAATAGCAAGGGAGTTCCAGGAAAAAAAAAAAAAAAAAAAAACATCTATTTCTGCTTTATTGATTATGCCAAAGACTTTGACTGTATGTATCACAATACATTATTGAAAACTCTGAAAGAGATGGGAATACCAGACCACCTGACCTGCCTCTTGAGAAACCTGTATGCAGATCAGGAAGCAACAGTTAGAACTGGACATGGAACAACAGACTACTTCCAAATAGGAAAAGGAGTATGTCAAGCCTATATAAGGTCACCCTACTTATTTAACTTATACGCAGAGTACATTATGAGAAATGCTGGGCTGGATGAAGCACAAGCTGGAATCAAGATTGCTGGGAGAAATATCAATAACTTCAGAAATGCAGATGACATCACCCTTATGGCAGAAAGTGAGGAAGAACTAAAGAGCCTCTTGATGAAAGTGAAAGAGGAGAGTGAAAAAGTTGGCTTAAAGCTCAACATTCAGAAAACTAAGATCATGGCATGCAGTCCCATCACTTCATGGCATGGGGAAACCATGGCTGACTTTATTTTTGGGGGTTCCAAAAATCACTGCAGATGGTTATTGCAGCCATGAAATTGAAATAATACTCTTCCTCCTTGGAAGGGAAGTTATGACCAACCTAGATAGCATATTAAAAAGCAGAGACATTACTTTGCCAACAAAGGTCCATCTAGTCAAGGCTATGGTTTTTCCAGCGGTCCTGTATGAATGTGAGAGTTGGACTACAAAGAAAGCTGAGCACCAATGAATTGATATTTTTGAACTGTGCTGTTGGAGAAGACTCTTGAGAGTCCCTTGGACTGCAAGGAGATCCAACCAGTCCATCCTAAAGGAGATAAGTCCTGGGTGTTCATTGGAAGGACTGATGTTGAAGCTGAAACTCAAATACTTTGGCCACCTGATGCGAAGTGCTGACCTATATGAAAAGACCCTGATGCTGGGAAAGACTGGGGACAGGAGGAGAAGAGGATGACAGAGGATGAGTTGGTTGGATGGCATCACCGACTCAATGGACATGAGTTTGGGTAAACTCTGGGAGTTGGTGATGGACAGGGAGGCCTGGCGTGCTGTGGTTCATGGGGTCACAAAGAGTCAGACACGACTAAGCGACTGCACTGAAATGAACTGAAGATCTTTTTTGTATAGTTCTTTTGTGTATTCTTGTCACCTCTTCTTAATATCTCCTGCTTGTCTTAGGTCCATACCATATCTGTCCTTTATTGTGTCCATTTTTGCTTGAAACATTCTCCTGTTTCTCTAATTTTCTTGAGGAGTTCTCTAGTCTTTTGCATTCTATTGTTTTCCTCTTTTTCTTTGCGTTAATCACTGAGGAAGGCTTTCTTATCTCTCCTTTCTATTCTTTGCAACTCTGCATTCAAATGGGTATATCATTTTCTCCTTTGCCATTGTCTTTTTTACTTCTTTTCACATATATTTTTAAGGCCCCCCTCAGACAACCACCTTGCCTTTTTGCATTGCTTTTTCTTGCAGATAATCTAGATCCCTGCCTCCTGTGCCATCTCAGGAACCTCCATCCACAGTTTTTATCAGATCTAACCCCTTGAATATTTCTTACTTTCACTGTATACTCGTAAGGTATTTAATTCAGGTCATACCTGAATGGTTTAGTGGTTTTCCCTTCTTTCTTCATTTTAGGTATGAATATGGTAATAAGGAGTTCACGATCTGAGCCACAGTCAACTCACAGTCTTGTTTTTGTTGATTGTATAGAGCTTCTCCATCTTTGGCTGCAAAGAATATAATGAATCTGATTTCAGTGTCAACCATCTGGTGATGTCCATGTGTAGAGTCTTCTCTTGTGTTGTTGGAAGAGGGTGTTTTCTATGACTAGTGCGTTCTCTTGGCAAAACTCTATTAGCCTTTGCCCTACTTCAATCTGTACTCCAAGTTTAAATTTGCCTGTTACTCCATGTATTTCTTGACTTCCTACTTTTGCATTCTAATCCCCTATAATGAAAGGGACATATTTTTGGGGTGTTAGTTCTAGAAGGTCTTCTAGGTCTTCATAAAACTGTTCAACTTCAGCTTCTTCAGCTTTGCTCATTGCTGACTGAATATTTTTTATTTCTTGTAGGACCTTGTTAAATATTTCTTGCATCTTCTCTTTTTTCATCTCCAGGTTAAATGTCTGTGTCTCTATGATGTTTTAAAATATTTGCAGCATCTTTACTATTATTAATTTGAATTCTTTTTTAGATAGACTTCCTATCTTTTCTTCTTTTCTTTGGCTTAGTGGGTTTTTATCATGCTATTTTACCTGCTGAATATTTCTCTGCCTTTTCATTTTGTTTAGTTTTCTGTATTTGGGGTGTCCTTTCTTCAGGCTGAAGGGTCATAGTTCCTCTTATTTGTGGAGTCTGCTCCCTGTGGGTGGAATTGGACCAGTTGTAAATGTTTCCTGTTTGGGGGAATTTGTGTCTGTGTTCTAGTAGATGGAGCTGTATCTCATCTTTCTGGAGGGTAGTGCAGTGTCTAGTAGTGAGGTTTGCATGTCTATGGGTATGGTATTTTGTGGGCACCCTGTGAGTTAATGTGCAGGGCGGCATTCCTTTCTCGGTGGCAGATTGGCATGGGGTATCTTGCACTGTAGTTTGCTGGCTTTTGGGTGGAGGTTGGTCTCAGTGTAGGTATGAAGGTTTCTGAGTGGGCTTCTATTAATATTCCCTGAGGTCAGGAGTTCTCTAATGACCCAAACTCCTAGAATTGAGAGCCTTTGCATTTCAGTCCTGACATCTTACAGTAACGTTCCAAGGATATTGCTTTCCCTTTCTGGGCACCTGTCGTCCTCTGCCAGCATTCAGAAGTTGTTCTGTGGGAGTTACTCCACATGCAGAGGATCTTTTGATGTATTTGTGGGGGAAAGAGTGGTCTCCCCATCCTATTCCTCTGCCATTTTGGGACAAGCCCCAAAGGCAGTTCTAAGAGGAAAGTTAACAACAATACACTCTTACCTCAAGAACAAAGAAAAATCTTAAATAAACAACCTAAAGTTACACCTAAAACAACTAGAGAAAGAAAGACAAACAAAACCTAAAGTTAATGGAAGGAAAGAAGTCATAAAAATCAGAATAGAAACAAATGATATAGAGACAAGGAAAACAGTTGCAAAGATCAATGAAACTGAAAGCTAGTGCTTTGAAAAGATAAACAAAATTGATAAATCTTTAGTCAGACTCATCAAGAAAACAAAAGGGAGAGACATCAAATAATTAAAATTAGAAATGAGAAAGGATAAGTTACAACTGACTCCACAGAAATACAAAGGATCATAACTGACTACTGTGAGCAACTGTATGCCAATAACATGGACAACCTGGAAGTGGACAAATTATTAGAAATGAAAAGTCCTCCAAGACTGAAAAAGGAAGAAATAAAAAAATACTAATGGACTAATCACAAGCACTGAAACTGAAACTGTGATTAACAGTTCAGTTCAGTTGCTAAGTCATGTCCAATTCTTTGCAACTCCATGAACCACAGCACACCAGGCCTCTCTGTCCATCACCAACTCCCGGAGTCCACCCAAACCCATGTGCATTGAGTTGGTGATGCGATCCAACCATCTCATCCTCTGTCATCCCCTTCTCTTCCTGCCCTCAATCTCTCCCAGCATCAGGGTCTTTTCCAATGAGTAAGCTCTTCACATCAGGTGGCCAAAATATTGGAGTTTCAGCTTCAACATCAGTCCTTCCAATGAACACCCAGGACTGATCTCCTTTAGGATGGACTGGTTGGATCTCTTTGTTGTCCAAGGGACTCTTAAGAGTCTTCTCCAAGACTTTTGTGATTTACAAACACCCAACAAACAAAAGCCCCAGACCTGATAACTTCACAGTTGATTTGAGAGGAGGTAGCACTTACACTTTTGAAACGATTATAAAAAAATTGCAGAGGAAAGAAAACTTCCAAACTCATTTTATCAGGCCACTATCACCCTGATACCAAAACTAGATGAAGACAGCACATAAAAGAGAACATTACAAGTTAATATCACTAAAGAATATGGCTGCAAACATTGTCAACAAAATACTACCAGTCTGAACTCAGCAACGCATTAAAAAAATCATACACCATATTAAGTATGGCTCATCCTAGGGATGCAAGAATTTTCAATATCCACAAATTAATCAGTGTGCTATGCCACATCAACAAGCTGAAGAAAAACAAAAACAAACAAACAAACAAAAAGCAAAGCAAGACATATGATTATCTCAGTAGGTGCAGAAAAAGTTTTGACAAAATTCAGTACCCATTATGATAAATGCTCTCCAGAACATGGGCATTGAGGAAACATGCCTCAATATAATAAAGTCCACATATGACAAACCTACAGCTAACATCATACTCAGTTATTAAAAGCTGAAAACATCTCCACTAAGATTAGGAGCAAGACAACGATGTTCCCTCTCACCACTTTTATTCAACATAGTTTTGAACGTTCTAACTACAGCCGTCAGAGAAGAAACAGAAGTAAAGGGAACCAAAATTGGAAAAGAAGAATTTAAACTGTCACTATTTACAAGTGACATGATTCTATGCATAAAAGACCCTGAATATTCTACCACAAACCTACTAGAACTCATCAATTTGGTAAAATTGCAGGTTATGAAATTAATACACAGAAATATGTTGTGCTTCTACATACTAACAATAAGAGATCAGAAAGATAAATTCAAGGTACAATTCCATTTATCATCACATCAAATGAATAAAATATCTAGGAATAAAACTACCTAAGGCTACATAAGAAGTGTATTCTGAAAACTATAAGATGCTGATTAAAAACAAAACAAAACAAAACACAAATTAAGAAGACACAAACAGTGTGAAATATATACCATGTTCATTGATTGGAAGAATCAATATTGTCAAAATTACTATGCCACTGAAGGCAATCTATAGATTCAACACAATCCCTATCAAACTACCAATGGTATTTTTCATAGAACATGATCAGAGTATGCCAAAATTTGTGTGGGGACACAAAAGACCCCAAACAATGAAAGAATCTTGAGAAAGAAAAAACAGAGCTGGACGAATCAGCCTCCCTGACTTCAGACTATACTACAAAGCTCCCATCATCAGAATACTATGGTACTGGCACAAAAATAGACATATAGATCCATGGATCAGAATAGAAAATCCTAAAGTAAACCCATGCATCTATGGTCAATTAATCTGTGACAAAGGATGCAAGACTGCAAAATGTAGAAAAGACAGTCTCTAAAAAAAAAAAAAAAAAAATGGTACTGAACAGAAATATAGACCAATGGAACAAGATATAAGCCCAGAGATAAACCCACAAAGCCTCTAAGCACTTTATGTTTGACAAAGGAGGGGAGAATACACAGGGGGAAAGATAATCTAGTTAATCAGTGGTGCTGGGAGAACTGGAAAACTACATATAAAAGGATAAGATTAGAACACTTCCTAATACCATACACAAAGAAAAACTCAAAATGAATTAAACACCTAAATTGTGAGTGACTTCTGTTTAAGCTGGAGAATCTCCTCCTGCAAGAACATCAAAATTGCGATTTGCTGTTAACAACCATCAACAGGATGGTCCTGTAACCCAACACAAAAATATGTTCCATGTCCAAAGACAAAGAAGCAGTTTTGAGGCAATAATTCAGTTCAGCTCAGTTCAGCCACTCAGTCATGTCCGACTCTTTGTGACCCCATGAACCGCAGCATACCAGGCCTCCCTGTCCATCACCAACTCCACCCAAACCCATGTACATCGAGTTGGTGATGCCATTCAACGATCTCATCCTCTGTCGTCCCCTTCTCCTTCTGCCCTCAGTCTTTCCCAGCATCAGGGTCTTTTCAAATGAGTCAGCTTTTCACATCAGGTGGCCAGAGTATTAGAGTTTCAGCTTCAACATCAGTCCTTCCAATGAACATTCAGACTGATCTCCCTTAGGATGGGATGGACTAGTTGGATCTCCTTGCAGTCCAAGGGACTGTCAAGAGTCTTCTCCAACACCACAGTTCAAAAGCATCAATTCTTCAGTGCTCAGCTTTCTTTTAGTCCAACTCTCACATCCATATATGACCAATGGAAAAATTATATCCTTGACTAGATGGACCTTTGTTGACAAAGTAATGTCTCTGCTTTTTAATATGCTATTTAGGTTAGGCATAACTTTCCTTCCAAGGAGTAAGTGCCTCTTAATTTCATGGTTGCAATCACCATCTGCAGTGATTTTGGAGCCCAGAAAAATAGTCAGCCACTGTTTCCACTGTTTCCCCATCTATTTGCCAAGAAGTGATGGGACCAGATGTCATGATCTTAGTTTTCTGAATGTTGAGCTTTAAGCCAACTTTTTCACTCTCCTCTTTCACTTTCATCAAGAGGCTCTTTAGTTCTTCTTCACTTTCTGCCAAAAGGGTGGTGTCATCTGCATATCTGAAGTTATTGATATTTCTCCCAGCAATCTTGATTCCAGATTGTGCTTCCTCCAGGCCAGCATTTCTTATAATGTATTCTGCATATAAGTTAAATAAGCAAGGTGACAATATACAGCCTTGATGTACTCCTTTCCCTATTTGGAACCAGTCTGTTGTTCCACGTCCAGTTACAAATGTGGCTTCCTGACCTGCATACAGGTTTCTCAAGAGGCAGGTCAGGTGGTCTGGTATTCCCATCTCTTTCAGAATTTTCCACAGTTTATTGTGATCCACATAGTCAAAGGCTTTGGCATAGTCAATAAAGCAGAAATAGATGTTTTTCTGGAACTCTCTTGCTTTTTCAGTGATCAAGCAGATGTTGGCAATTTGACCTTTTTCCTCTGCCTTTTCCAAAAATCAGCTTGAATATCTGGAAGGTCACGGTTCACATATTGCTGAAGCCTGGCTTGAAGAATGTTGAGCATTACTTTATTAGCTTGTGAGATGAGTGCAATTGTGTGGTAGTTGGAGCATTCTTTGGCATTGCCTTTCTTTGGGATTGGAATGAAAACTGACCTTTTCCATTCCTGTGGCCACTGCTGAGTTTTCCAGATTTGCTGCCATATTCAGTGCAGAACGTTCACATTTCTCACTTTTTGAGACTATAGGAGGGACACAATCATGATAAAATCAAATCCTGTACCCACCAGGTGGGTGACTCACAAACTGGAGAACAATAATACCAAAGACGTTCCCCCACTCTTCTGAAGATTCTGAACCCCATGTCAGGCTTCCCAGTCTGGGGATCTGGCAAAGGAAGTGGTAATCATCAGGGAATCTGACCTTGATGGTCAATGGAATTTGATTATAGTACTTACCAAATAATGGAGGAAACAGACACTTGAGTCTTGGAGGGCAAGAACAAAATCTTGTGCACACCAAGACCCAGAGGAAAGGAGCAGTATCTCCATAGGAGACTGAACCAAAACTATCTGCTAGTGTTGAAGGGTCTCCTGTGGAGGCATGGGTCAGCACGGACTCACCGCAGGGATAGGGACACTGTCAACAGCAGTCTTGGAAGGTTCCTCTTGGTGTATGCCCTTTATGAGATCACCATTAACTCTACCAGAAAGTCAATATACCCAGGGCTGGATTGTCTCAGACAAAACAACTACCAGGTAGGGAGTAGAACCCCACCTTCCACAGATAATTGGATTAAAGCTTTACTGAGGAAAGCCCTGCCCCCAGTTCAGTTCAGTCACTCAGTATTATTCAACTCTTTGCCACCCCATGACTTCCCTGTCCATCACCAGCTCTCAGAGATTGCTCAAACTCATCTCCATCAAGTTGGTGATGCCATCCAAACATCCCACTTTTCCCACCACCAGTCCCTCCCATCAGCAGACTTACACAAGACTCAGCTTCCTCCATCAGAGGGCAGACAGAGGAAGCAAGAAGAACCACAATCCAATAAAAGCTAAAACAAACAAACAAACAAACAAAAACACATTACAGAATGATAATCACAATAAAAAAGCAGAAAGTTCTGTCCCAGAAGGGATGGCATAAAACCCCAGAAAAACAGCTAAATGAGGTGTGGATAGCACCCTTCCAGAAAAGGAATTCTTAATAATGATAGTGAAGATGATCCAGGATCTCTGGAATACAAGGGAGAAGATACAAGAAATGTTTCCCAAAGACCTATAAGAACCAAAGAGCAAACAGAGATGAATAATACCAGAAGGAATCAATAGCAGAATAACTGAGGTAGAAGAATGGATAAATGACCTGGAGGACAGAATGGTGGAAATCACTGACACAGAATAATTGAGGTAGAAGAATTGATAAATGACCTGGAGGACAGAAAGGTGGAAATCACTGCCACAGAATAGAATACACTTTAAAAAAAAAGAAAAGAAAAGAAAAGAAGTGAAGGCAGCTTAATAGACCCTGAAGACAACATTACATGCACCAACATTTGCATTTATTGGGGTCCCAGAAGGAGAAGAGAGAGAGAAAAAACCTGGAGAAAAATTTTGAAGAGACAATAGCTGAAAGCTTCCCTAAAATGGGAAAGGAAGTAGTCGACCAAGTCTGGGAAGCACAGAGTTCCAGAAAGGATAAACCCAAGTAAGAACAACAAAGACACATAGTAATCAACCTGACAAAAGTTACAGACAAACATAAAATATTAAAGGCAACATGGGAAAAATGTCATAGAACATACAGGGAACTACAATCAGGCTATCAGCTGATTTCTCACCAGAAACTCTACAAGCCAGAAAGCAATGGTTCAATATATTTAAAGAGATGACTCTCATTCAAATTTGCTGCAGAAAACCAAAAGCCTTACAGACAAGCAACAATTAAGAGAATTCTGAGCCATGAATCCAGCTTTACAACAAATGCTATAGGAAACTCTCTAGATGGGAAACACAAGAGAAGGAAAAGACCTAGGGAAAATAAACTCAAAGTAATTAGTAAAATGGTAATAAGGGTCAGACATATCCATAATTACCCTAAATGTAAATGAATTAAATGCACCAACCCAAAGATATTGACTGGCTGATTGGATGAAAACTTGTGCTTGTATGCATTTCCAATTACCACCTCACTCTGCCTGACCCCCCAAACTGCATGCAATTATTTGTATGTTAAGTTAGTCATGTTCCCATTATGGCTTGCAATTGTAATTGTCATGTATTTTTTGTCTGGCTATTGATTATGAAAACTGATAAACATCTTTTACTATTGCTATTTTTTAACTATTATTGCAGATGGTGACTGCAGCCATGAAATTAAAATATGCTTGCATCTTGGAATAAAAGCTATGACCAACCTAGAAAGCATATTAAAAAGCAGATACATTATTTTGCTAACAAAGGTCCATCTAGTCAAACCTATGGTTTTTCCATGTCAGGTAGGATGTGAGAGTTGGACTCTAAAGAAAGCTGAACACTGAAGAATTGATGCTTCTGAACTGTGGTGTTGAAGACTCTTGAGAGTCCCTTGGACTGCAAGGAGATCTAACCAGTCCATCCTAAAGGAGATCAGTCCTGAATATTCATTGGAAGGACTGATGCTTAGGCTGAAACTCCAATACCTTGGCCAACTGATGTGAAGAGCTGACTCCTTGGAAAAGACCCTGGCAGGGAGAAAAGGGGATGACAGAAGATGAGATGATTGGATGGCATCACTGACTCGATGGACTTGAGTTTGAGTATGCTTCAGGAGTTGGTGATGGACAGGGAAGTCTGGCATGCTGCAGTCCATAGGGTCGCAAAGAGTTGGACAAGACTGATCTACTGAACTGAACCGAAGAAAAAGACCTCAGTGTAGAAGTAAGTTTTACACTTGACATATGAAAATCATTCTGATCATTGTTTATACTTCAGGTCCCTAAGAAAAATGTTCAATTGGGTGAAATAATCTAGCAAAAATAAAATTTTGTTCTAAGTATTGACAGTAACTAGAAGAAACACTTCTATGTAAAGTGTGTTCCTTCTCAAATAATGGAATTTGTAATATTGTTTTCTGCTTTAAAATTCTTTAAAGATATTTGAATTTGCAACATTACCAGTTACCAGGTTTATTGAAGTTTCTCTCTTTCTCATCCTTTCCTAACTTCTTAATCTCAACCTCTTTTGTGTACTTTCCATTAGAGGGACAATAAGTGAAAAGGTAGAGGATGTTTTCTCTCTCCCATTGGTCAAACATTTGTCCATGAGTTACCTGCCCAACACTCAAGCTTGCACATTTCTAGCCATTGAGAAGATCCTGCAGTATCTGTGTACTTTGATCAAAGGCCAGTAGGAGCAAAATCAAGAAGCACAGGCATGGAATGAGGTGTGATATGTAGTACCCAGTGACATAATTTAAATCCCATGCAGAGTTATTTGTTAGCTTGCACTCATTAGGAAGAATATATACATGTACACACATGACCAGAAAGTTGTCCTCTGCCTTCTGAATGCAACAATGCAATAGATGTTTCCAAGGTACAACAGTAGAATACCAAAATACCAAAATATCAAAATATACTTCTTAGAAATTATATTCTTTCTTAAATTAAAAAAATAAGGTTAATTTTTTAATTGCCCATTTCATCAAATAAAGAAATTTAAAATCAAATCAATGCTTAACGGAAGAACTAACATGCATATGCCTGTACATTTTTTCCTCCTTTCCCAACAACCCAGTGAAGAAGCTATTTTTGTTTATCTCAACATAACACATGCTGAAGGACTGATGCTGAAGCCGAAGCTCCAATACGTTGGCCACCTGATGTGAAGAGTCCACGCTTTGGAAAAGAACCTGATGCTTGGAAAGATTGAGAACAAAAAGAGAAGGGGGGAACAGAAAATGACTTTCTTCAAGTCATCTCCACTTAAGACTTAGAACTGATAAGGGCTTAACAAACCTGTATATTTTACTTATACATTGCTCTCCTAATCTATGTTAATGAAACTATATATTTACTTGGAAACCTGCCTTTCTTCAAGATTCATGTCAATGAACCTTTTATGGCCTGGGATGACTCACCTGGTGAAAATGTTATCTCAAAATGTATGTTGTGGGTGAGGGGCCTGGTGTCACTCTGAGTTCTGAGACATCTCCTTTCTCTAATTAACAGTTTGCTGATAGGTGTATAACATACTGCTAAAGGCTAGCAAGGGGATACTCTTTCTGTCCCCTTCTGATGTCTATGTCAGAAGCTTTCTCTATCTTTTTTATACTTTAATAAAACTTTATTAGACAAAAACTCTGAGTGATCAAGCCTCGTCACTGGCCCTGGATTGAATTCTTCTCCTCCAGAAGCCAAGAATCCTAGTGTCTTTCATGATTCAGCAACAAACTTTCCACAGGGAAGCTTGGTGTGCTGCAGTCCATGGAGTCGCAAAGAGTCAGACATGACAGAGTGACTGAATAACAACATAACACAGGAAGTAGAGTCTTGATGAGGTTAAGTAAGTTATACAAGGTCACACAGCCAGGAAGTGCTAGAAGGTGAAATTAATTGTGGGTAATCTGCCTCCAGGCTATGTATGACCCTTAACCAATATGCTACACAGTCTCATAAATAAAAATGTTTCCTTGAGAAAAAGAATTTTTGTCTTCATGATCCTTGAGAAAAGATAAAATAAATTGGGACATTTTGACTTTGACATGGGTACATGTGTAAACTCTTAGCTGTGACATATCTTCTGACAGATCCTTGCATCAGTTCTAAGAGATTAAGTGTATCATACTGTGCATCTGAATTAAGGAAACTGTATATTTTATTGACATGTTCAAAGTGGTACCGCTTTAAAAACTCTATTGCAAATTGTGAAGCCAGAAATCAATGATGTATTAAGATTGTTAATGCAGGCAATGTTACAAGCCCCAAGAAAGGACCAATACTATTGCTAGTAGATAAATTATGCAAGCCTGGTCATGTACATCTGTTGACTTGCCAGATAGCTAATTAAAATGTATCAAAACCATTTTGCTGTTTAAAGGCACATTTTGTGATTTCATAAAGTGTCATTCATTGAGTTTAAATCATACTTGTTTTGATCTTCCACACAAAAATCACTAAAGGACCAGATTTTGCATATAAATGCAGCTGTAAAACATGGAGATGTTTCCTTTTGAACTTAGTTTAAATGCAGTGCAATTTTTTGACTCGCATTACAGAAGACCAAAAGTGGCCTACCTAGTACATTAATTTTGACACTTTACTAGGATTTATATATTTATATTTATGCATTCTACTATGCTTAATCTGACAAAAGTTCTCATAATAATATTACCTAACATTTGGTGAGTGTTAATATGTATCAGACAATTTTAATTTCTTAATATACATATGTAAAATCATTTAGAAATCAAAACAAACTTTTGTAGTATATATATTTTCCTTATTTTTCAGATGAAACAAAACCACTGGTAAGTGCAATATTCAAGATGACTAGCATACGCATCCTGACTGCAGAGCTCTCAGTATTTTCCATAGAAATTATCTTTATTTTTTCTGGAAATAACAAAATGAAATAGATTTTGTATCCCTAATGAAAAAAATCACTAGCATTATTTTTTTTATATATTTGAAAAGACTGCTTATTCTAATTCTATTCCATTAATGATAGCTTTACTAAAGCCAGAAAAATAAAATCTATGCAGTTCACTTCTTATCTGAGGACTAGGTGTGTTGTGAATCAGGACAGGTGTATTTAGTTTGACTCACAGTCATGGTCACACAATGAATCAAGGATGCTTTCACAAAACCATGTTATAGAAGGTAAAGAGTATTTTCAACTTTATCAATATTGAAGAGACTTAAAATCAGAGCCAAATTAATTCAAACTTTGTAATATCCCCCCTTTTCCACTTTTTCACCAAATTCCAATGGTCATGTATGGATGTGAGAGTTGGACTATAAAGAAAGCTGAACGCTGAAGAATTGATGCTTTCAAACTGTGGTGTTGGAGAAGACTCTTGAGAGTCCCCTGGACTGCAAGAAGATCCAACCAGTCCATCCTAAAGGAGATCAGCCCTGGGTGTTCATTGGTAGGACTGATGCTGAAGCTGAAACTCCAATACTTTGGCCACCTGATGTGAACAGCTGACTCATTTTAAAAGACCCTGATGCTGGGAGGTACTGGGGGCAGGAGGAGAAGGGGACGACAGAGGATGAGATGGTTGGATGGCATCACCGACTTGATGGACATGGGTTTGGGTGGACACTGGGTTTGGTGATGGACACGGAGGCCTGGTGTGCTGCAATTCATGGGGTCACAAAGAGTCGGACACGACTGAGCGAATGAACTGAACTGAAAATGCAAGAATGAATTATTTTGTTTATGAAATAGTATCTATATGCAACAGAGAAGAGCAAACCTGACTCTATGCATCATTTATTTATTTAGCCCCAACCTTTTTGCTCTGTTCCCTTGGCTTAGTCATGATGACTCTGAGCCTTTGTAAAATAAATATTACCTATAGCATGAAATATGCACAATAACCTCTTTTCTGGACTCTGAAATTTATAAGTATACAGTTTTCAATTCATATAGAGATAAAACGTTGTGGAACAGAAAATGACTATTTTTTTTTTTGGAGGTTCATAAGAATACTGTGACTAGACCTACGTGGATAGCTGCAAGAACAAAATATTCCTGCACCAAGAAATTTGCAACAACCAGCCACTCTCCCTCTCCTTTTAGTATAAAAGAAACCTGAATTCTAATTTGAGTAAGATGGTTCTTTGGGACACTGGTTCGCCATCTTCTGGATCTGCTGGCTTTCCAAATAAAGTCATTATTCCTTGCCCCAAAAACACATTTGTCAATTTATTGGCCCGTTGTGCTGCAAGCAGTGCAAACTTGGACCTGATAATATGTATACAGCCATGCCTTCAAATTAATTAACTCAATTTTCTCCATTTGGAATAAAATGAATTATCACAATATTATTTTTAACAGGAATTTTACATTGCACAATCTACTCTTAAAATGTGAAGTAAAATTGTAACTACTACTAAATAAGACTTCTTTAATTCTGCAGGTTTTATTTTGACAAACATAGAACTATGACGGAAGCAATAACTTTTATTTTTTTTTTTAATGGGACAAATGAAGGGAGTAAAGTATCTGCTGAACCTCAGCCAGGTGTTACATTTCCCCATAATTCTCTGAAAAGGGAATTTGTATCTATTTGTCTGCCACATATTTTTGAGTTGTGGGCTCTATTTTTTGTGTGTGTTTTGAAAACGTAGCTAATATGTCTTATCAAACTCTTAGCTTAAAACCTGATAGGAAAAAGAAAAACATTTTTTTGTTTTGTAGGCACACATGCTCCTGACCATGCATGCCTACCCACACACATACACACACACACACACACACACACATACACACAGACTCATTCACACTCCTTCCTATGGAGAATCGACAAGGCAAGAAGAAAAATGTGTCTTGATTTATAATTTTTTCTTTCCAATATTTGACACTTGTAGAAACTGACTGCAGAAACCTCATGTCCACAGCATGTATAGTCCTAAAGAACAGTGAGGAAATGAGATACTCTAATAAACAGATATTTTAGCAGTGAAACTGTATGTCAAATTTGCCCAAGAAGAGACATAGTTACAAGGATTTATTCAAAAGCAGTTGTTAGTGGCTTGACTTTATAATGAAGCACTTGGAAGGAACAGCTGGAAAGATTCCTAATGGGATATGTGGAGAATTATGAGAATGCTCACCCAAGTAACAGAAGATATTTTTGATAATCAGATAGACAAGAAAACTTTCTATGATGATGTCTGTTAGATTATTTCCCTAGTTACCCCCAAAATTGCTCAGATATCTCAAGAAAGATGAAATTTATGTATGAACTGGGATATGTGGTCTTCCTTTCACCAAAACTGGCCCTACTATTGTTAATAACCATTCTACCTCTTACCATTCTACAGAGATCAAAGTAAAGGACTCAATATAAAAATCTTTTCCACAGGAATGGTTCATCATCTAGAAGCAGATTGATTACATTAGAGACACAGCGCTCTCTTGAATTTATTTATTAGTTCTAGACACTTTCTTGACTATTATTTGTGAAAATCTGTAAATAGTATTGTCATTTATAAATAGAGATAGTTTTACTTCTTCATTTCAAATTTAGATATCTTTAATTTCTTTTTCTTCTCTAATAAGTCTGGCTGGAACTTCTGGTACAATGTTGCATAGTAGTGGTAAAAGTGGATACCTTTATCTCTTCCTTTCTTTAGTAGGAAACAATTTAGTTTTCCTCTTGAGTATGTTGTTAGCTGTGAATTTTTCATAAATGCTATTTATTATGTCAATGAATTTCCTTTCTTTTGCTAGTTTCATGAGTAGCAGTATCATAAAAAAAGTGTTTGCATCTATTACATACTTTTTGGCCTTAATTGAGATTCCTCTCCCCTCCTTCTACTAATATGATGGCATTGATTAATTCACTTATGTTGAACCAGCATTGAATTCCCAGGATAAACCCTACTTGATAATGGTGTATTATTATACACCATTGTATACACATTGGATACACACAATGGTGTGTTGGGTTTAGATTTCCAGTATTTCTTGTGAATTTCAGCATCTATATCATAAGGCATATTGATCTGTGACTTCATTTTCCTGTGCTGTCTTTATGTAACCTTACTTTTAGGGCAGGAAGCTAGACTCAAAGAATAGGTAAGGAAATGTTTCCTTTCTATTTTTTAAAAAAGTTTGAGAAAAAATGTGTAAGCTCTTCTTTAAATATGTGTTTAAACATATGATAGGGTTTACCACGAAAGCTGTGTCATCTTGAACTTGATTGAGATGGAATATTTTCAATTACCTAATTCCCATACTTACAATTGAAGCTATTTGGGATGTTTTATTTTATTTGGTTTTCCTTTCTTTTCTTTTTCTGACTGATGCATGAAGCAGAAGCTCCTACTTGACTAACTATAAGTTGCTGTATTTTATCTGTAGAAATTATTGAAATATAGGAAATAATAGTAACTACTATATTAAAATGAACTCAAACCTTTCCTCTAAGAAGCCATTTGACTTTTAATTTTATAGAAGTAAAATTATGAGTAGAATATCAATCATACTAGAAAGAGAAGTCAATTAAATTTTTGCCAGAAAGTTTTAAAAGACTACTTCTATGTGTATAGCCCCACCGCCCCACCCCCATTTACTCTTTGAGCATAAGAGCAAAGTGTTACACTATATTTACTTGTTTAGTCATGTTTATGTCTTCATCACTTAACATTCTGGTGAAAAAAAAAAAAAAAATCCCACTAATGAATTTTGAATGAATGACAACAATGCAATTAGTAGTCACATTGTTTATTTATTAGTGAAATTATGAGGAGATGAATAAAATTGAAGTATTATTTATAAATTAAGGGGAATCCAATTCCATTATATTTTTAAATGCCATCCATAATTATTTTGTGGTAGGAAAATATCAGTTTTCATTCCAATCCCAAAGAAGGGCAATGCCAAAAATGTTCAAACTAGCATACAGTTGCCCTCATTTCATATTCTAGCAAGGAAATGCTCAAAATCTTTCAAACTAGGCTTCAACAGAACATAAAATGAGAACTTCCAGATGTATGAGCTGGGGTTAGAAAAAGCAGAGGAACAAGAGATACATTGCCAACATCTATTGTATCCTAGAAAAAGCAAGATAATTTCAGGAAAACATCTATTTCTGTGTCACTGACTAAGCTAAAGCCTTTGACTGTGTGGATCACAACAAACTGGAAAATTCTTCAAGAGATGGGAATACCAGGGTAATTTACCTGCCTCCTGAGAAACCTGTATACAGATTAAGAAGCAATGGTTAGAATAATGGACTGGTTCATAATTTGGAAAGGAGTACATCAAAGCTGTATATTTTCATCCTACTTATTTACCTTCCATGCAGAGTGTATCATGTGAAATGCCAGGCTGGATGAATCACAAGCTGGAATCAAGACTGTCAGGAGAAATATCAACAACTCAGATATACATGTGGTTCCACTCTGATGGAAGAAAGTGAAGAGGAACTAAAGAGTTTCCTGCTGAAGGTGAAAGAGGAGAGTGAAAAAGCTGGTTTAAAACTCAGTACTTAAAAAACTAATATCATGGCATCCAGTCCCATCACTTCATGGAAAATAGTTGGGGGAACAAATGGAAACAATAACAGACTTTATTTTCCTGGGCTCCAAAATCACTGCAGATGGTGACTGCACATGCTCCTTGAAAGATGGTGACTGCACATGCTACATGAAATAAAAACACATATGCTCCTTGAAAGAAAAGGTATGACAAACCTAAATAGTGTATTAAAAAAGCAGAGACATCACTTTGCTGACAAAGGTCCAGATAGTCAAAACTATGTTTTTTCCAGTAGTCATGTATGGATGTGAGAGTTGGACCATAAAGAAGTCTTAGCAGTGAAGAATTGATGCTTTCAAACTGTGGTGCTGGAGACGACTCTTTGAGAGTTCCTTGGATAGCAATGAGAGCAAAGCAGTCAATTCTAAAAGAAATCAATCCCAGATATTCGTTGGAATGACTGATGTTGAAGCTGAAGCCCCAATACTTTGATCACCTGATATGAAGAACCAACTAATTGGAAAAGACACTGATGCTGGGAAAGATTGAAGGCAGGAGGTGAAGGGGATGACAGTAGATGAGATAGTTGGATGACATCATTGACTAAGTGGACATGAGTTTCAGAAAACTCTGGGAGATGGTAAAGGAAGGGAAGCCTGGCATGCTGCAGTCCATGGGGTCCCAAAGAACTGGATATAATTTAGTGGCTGAACAACACAACAACAACAAACAATTATTTGTTAAGTATCAAAATACAACTAATTAATTTAACACATATTCTTTAAATATGTACTACTGATTTATATTTATTTATATAATATATTTATATTCATATTATATTATATACATGTATTTATATAATATAGTATACATATAAATATATATTTATTTATGAGTTTGGGTAGACTCTGGCAGTTGGTGATGGACAGGGAGGCCTGGCATGCTGCAGTTCATGGGGTCACAAAGAGTAGGACATGACTGAGCTGAACTGAACTGATTTATATGTAAATTTTTATTTCTGCTATATATGAAAGTCTGACATTTTAAAGAAAGCACATTTAAGATATTTATTTTATTGAGAAAATATTTAACCACAAGCTGAAGCAACTTTTCAACATTTCTCATTTAGACGGGATTGAGAGAGGTTGAATTCAGTTCAGTTCAGTTCAGTTGCTCAGTCATGCCGGACTCTTTGAGACACCATGAACCGCAGCATGCCAGGCCTGCCTGTCCATCACCAACTCCTGGAGTCCACCCAAACCCATGTCCATTGTGTCAATGATGCCATCCAACGCATCCTCTGTCATCCCCTTCTCCTCCTGCCCTCAATCTTTCCCAACATCAAATGCAGAGTTTCAAATAACTTTTTTTTTTCTCTTTAAATGTTTGATTCTATATTCATCTGTGTATATTTCTTATTAGTTAGTGATTTCCATGTGGTAGACCTGGGTAACTCATATGAGCATTCTTTTTATGTCTCCAGGTCTGGCACTTTTATGAGATGGAAAAAGTACAGGTCATCATGGCCACATGAAAAAGAAGGTCCAAAAAATATAAGATTTACCTGTGTACAAGGACAGATGCTTTGGAAAGAAAGGCTGAAGTGAGTAACAAACCCTGTAAATGCTTTGTCCCTGTGGTTTACTGTGAGATTTGATTCTTTGATTCTGATCCTGGAGCAAGTGTCAGGGGCACCTAAATTCACAATAATTATTTCCTTGGGCCCCTGTGAATACAGAAAGTTTTTGTGTTTGTTCCAAAGGCACAACTTTGGAACTTTCTCTAATTGCAAACTGGGGTAGTGGGAGTGCCATGGTGAATATGTGTAGTGTTCAGTCATGTTTGACTCTTTGTGACCTCATGGACCCTCTGGACAGGCTCCTCTGGTCAGTACAGGCTCCTTATTCCCAGTGTTATTGGATTAGGGGAGTGTAGAAGAGGACCTTCCTTTGTGGGCCTTGGTTCTTGATAAGGACACAAGGAAGAATGTGAGGTCTTACATGTGGCAAAAACAAGTTTATTAAGGAAAGAACAGAAAGAATACTTCAAGGGAAAGATGGGCCAAGCCAAGAGAGGCACTGGCACTAGAAAGATGAGGTATGGCACTTTTCAAGAAAGGGATTTTACATATTCATTTATGGGCTAAAAGTTTTGACTGACAGTTGGAAGTTACACAACAACAGGCTCTATTGTGCATGTCTTTCCCATAATTCAGTCTTCTATCATCAGATGTATGCATGTATAGATTATTTTTGAACCCTTAATAAGCTCCTGACTGTCTGTTGTCACTAGAGGACACAGTTGTGCATCAACGGGACATGTGCCAGAGTTGGAGAAGCCCCTGTGGTTAGTTTGTGTTCACTGTGTGCATAAGGCACATGCACCAGAGTCGGAAAAATTTCTGTGGTTATTTGTAGCATATCTGTGAGCTCTCCTGGGCCACTGGGGTGTGTCTCAGGTGGGGTTTAGAGATCAACTTGAATCATTTTCAGTTTGGCCACTTGTTACTGCTCATGCCTAATTTCCTAACTAACACCAGGACATAAAAATCCAGGTTGAACAAAGAAGATATTGTGTATATGTGCCAGAAGAGAGTCAAGAGTAGAAAATGGAAACCCACTCCATTGTTCTTGCCCGAGAAATCCCATGACAGAGGAGTCTGGTGGACTACAGTCCACGGGGTCACAAAAAGTGGGACACCACAGAGCAACTAAGCCCAGCACACAGAACACATAAGAGAATCACATGTCCCAAGTAAAGTTTGTGGGAAATTTTACTGGTGACCATTTCAAGGAAAGAAAAAAAAAAAAAAAAAAGACTTGAAAGTGTAGTTGTGTATGAGAATATCGTAAATAGAAAAATAATATAAAAATATTGTTTATTTTATATACACAGTCCTATTATGGAGAGATCTACATTTCACATCTAGTTCCATTTTAGTTAGTCTATGGTTGGTTTGCTTTTTGTATATATTGAAGCATTCCTTTTCCTTAAGGCTGGTTAGAGATGAAGATCTAGAGGGATGGGGTCTGGTTATATGGGAAGGTTAATATATTTTAAGTTTAAAAAAAAAAAAACAATGAAATTATGCTGATTCACTACATGTCATTATATTAAAAAAAAAAAAACTGGAACGAGAACAAGAATAAATGATAGGTAATTTATTTTTGTGTGTGTCAATAGTACATATGTGAACACTTTTTATTCTACAGAATATACAGAAAAAAAAAAAAAATAGTATGTTTTCCTAAACTCTATGCTGCTTCTAAGTTGCTTTAGTCATGTCTGACTCTGTGCGACCCCATAGACGGCAGCCCATCAGGCTCCGCCATCCCTGGGATTCTCCAGGCAAGAATACTGGAGTGGGTTGCCATTTCCTTCTCTAATGCATGAAAGTGAAAAGTAAAAGTGAAGTCGTTAGTGGTGTTTGACTCTTAGCGACCCCATGGACTGCAGCCCACAAGACTCCTCCGTCCATGGGATTTTCCAGGCAAGAGTACTGGAGTGGGGTGTCATTGCCTTCTCTCCTAAACTCTATAGAGTGAACTTAATTTTGGGAAGGTTTCTGCAAATTTGTTTTTTCTTTTCTAACCTATTTATGAGACATTAAGAGGTTACTCATAAGAATACTATTACATTTGCATTTATTTTAGCTATTCCGAAGAAAGATGGACTCCACATCCAACTTATATTCAGTTTGGATGTTAAGACTGGCTCTCTCTCTCTCTCTCTCTCTCTCTCTCTCTCTCTCTCTCTCTACACACACACACACACACACACACACACACACAGGCACACCAAGACTGTATGAAAAGATTTCTTACTTACATAATGAGATTTCCTGGGAGATCAGGTCATACCTTTCAGGCTGACCTGAAAATATTCTGAGAAACAGCCATAAGTGACCACAGCTTTGAGGTTGTTGTGGAGATTGTGTAGTGGGACTGGAGTTAGGGTTTCCAAGAAAAGGAAGGCCTTGCATGGTTTGCATCTCCTGGAGACCACAAAAGAGGGAATTACAGGTCTTTTTAATCATCAGCTCAAATTTGGGTAAGGAAGGTGTAGAGAAAGAAATGAGGCTTAAAAGTTGTATGCAGTCACATATAAAAAATTGGAGTCATACTCTTTAGTGTACTGTTATTATACGATGACTAATAACTATTGTTTCGCATAAGCAAAACAGTAAATTTATGAGCAAGGGATATGAATGTGTCTGTAATAAATTTTGAAAAAAAATTAAATGGAATTTTTCTATGAAACAGAAATAAATTCAAGAGCAGAAACTATATATAATCAACAATAGCTAAAGTAGAAAAAAAATTAGTCTACTCTGAATAACACTATAATATTAGGTTAAAAGAATATTCTGGGAATTTTCTACTAGATCTCAAAAAAAGAGATCATTGCTATGCTATTAACTGTTTCCATATCATGCATTAAAAAGTTCCCAATTTTTTTAGAAATACATGTCAATTAAATGAAATAGCTGATATCAAATTAGAATTAATTTGATAAAATAGTTATAATTAAATAATTGAGGATGTTTCAATTTCTTGAAGAAGAAAGGAATATGGCATGAAGTACTTTTATGAATTTTCTCTTTAAATTCTCACATCAGTATGAGAAAATTCTATTGCTCCCTTTTCACAGATATATTATTCTGCATTAATTTGTTGGTAAAGGAAAAAGTCAAGATAAGAACATATTTCTGTATGACCCCCCAAAATTACACTGTGTACCATCTGTCACTGAATGAAAATAAGGCCTTAAATAATTTTATAAAACAAGAAAGTTTGTGAAGCATTTTTATAAAAGTATGAATTTATATGTTTATGTAAACATATATATGTTTAGAAATGAATGTAAATAAAAATTAAAGTATGAATACTATATACTGAAATATTAACTGTTATGGTGGATGTTGCAATTATTTAAATTATTTAACTTTGATCTATTTATAATTTTATAATAAATTATAATGTTTTAATTACATATTTAAGTTGTGCTTCCGATTTTGACTTCTGTATACATAGTGACCACCTCTAAAAATCAATAAAATGCAATTTTTCCCCAAATTTGAAAAGTGAGAAATACTTTTCATTTTAATTTGCTTTCTTGATTACTACAGATATCAGATTCCTTAAAGTGTTCATTTGTTGTTTGTATTTTAACTGAAATTATGTTTGGTATTTATATTTAGAGATATTTTTGCTTTTCTTACCAAATTTTATATTATTTTTATATATAAGCAACAAGTACATTTTAATACATTCTCATAATATTGTTTATTTTTTATTTTTCAAATTGAGGAATAGTTGATTTACAATGTTGAACTAATTTCTACTGTATAGCTAAGTAATTCAGTTATACAAATATATACATTCTTTTTTATATTTTTCCATTATGGTTAATCCAAGGACATTAGATTTAGTTCACTTTGCTACATGGTAAGAACTTCTGTTATCTGTTATAAATGTAATACTTTGCATCTACAAAACCAAAACTCCCAGTCCATCCCTCTGTCTTCTTCCCCCATTCCTCTTGGCAACCATAAGTCTGTTCTCTGTGTCTGTGAGCCTATTACTATTTTGTAGATATATTAATTTGTGCCATAATTTAGACTCCACATAAAAATGGTATTATATGGTATTTATCTTTCTGATTTGTTTCATGAGGTATGATAATCTTTAGTTGCATTCATGTTTCTACAAATAGCATTCCTTTGTTCTTTTTATGGCTGAATAGTATTCCATCCTATATATGTACCATAATGATTCTTTGTCCAATCATCCATCAATGAGCATTTACCTTGTTTCCATGTCTTTGCTCTTCTGAATAGTACTGCTATGAACATTGGAGTGCATGTATGTTTTTGAATTATAGTTTTGACCAGGTATATGGCCAGGAATGGAATTGCTGTATCATAGAACAACACTACTTTTAGATTTTTCAGGAAATTCCATAATGTCTTCCATAGTGATTATACCAATTTTCATTCTCATTAACAGTATATGAGGGTTGCCTATTCTCCACACCTTCTCTAGAATTTGTTATTTGCAGACATTTTAATGATGGCCATTCTGACTAGTGTGAGGTGGTACCTCATCATATTTTTGATGTGCATTTCTGTAATTAGTGACGTAAAACTACAGTATTTGTTTTATCTTATTTGAATGTACTAATACTTTGTAATGAGCACAAAAATTAAAGCTTTGTAACAAAACAAACTTATTTCAAAATCAAAAGTTAACATGAGATAAAACACACATAGCACTTGTTCAATCTTGAAGTAGTGTCTGACTCTTTGCAACCACATGGACTGCAGCATGCCAGACTCCTCTGTCCTCCACTATCTCCCTGAGTTTGCTCACATTCATGTCCATTGAGTTGGTGATACTATCTAACCATCCTATTTTCTACCACTCCCTTCTTCTTTGCCTTCAATTTTTCCCAGTATCAGGGTCTTTTCCAGTGAGTCTGCTTTTAACAGCAAGTGGCCAAAATATTGGAGTTTCAACTTCAGCATCATTTCTTTCAATGGATATTCAGGGTTGATTCACTTTAGAACTGACTGATCTGAACTCCTTTCCATCCAAGAGACTCTCAAATGTCTTCTCCAGCACCACAGTTTGTAAGCATCTTCTTCATCACTCAGTCTTTATTATGGTCCAACTCCCCTTTATGGATTGCAGTCTTGTCTTGGTGAAGGGGCTTGCATAACTCAATGAAGCTATGAAGCATGCTCTGCAGGGCCACCCAAAGCAGATGGGTCATAATGAAGAGCTTTGACAAAACGTGGTGCACTGGAGGAGGAAATAGAAAATCATTCCAGTATTCTTGCTGTGAGAACCCCATGAGCAGTATAAAAAGGCAAAAGCATAGCAATTGAGAAGTTATTAAACTGGACTTTGTTGAATTATTAAGAAATAAGCACATAAAAATATCTAGCTGAAATACATCCATAATTTTCTAAACCATATCATCATGTGTAGTTTTATATTTAACATGTTTGTCATTTTCAATGACCGAAACATCCTGAAAGGTATGAAGATGCTAAATTGTATGAAGAATAATGAGACTGAAATTAACTACTTGTAACTTCTGAACACCTCATTAAATTATGTATAGGATTTTTTTTAAATCCAATGATCTATGTATACTGTACCTGTTGAAAAATTAAAGTAACAGTTACTTGTAGACATTTTATTACAAAAATCTCCTTTTACTGATAAAAAGAAGCTCATTTCATATTATTTTTAATTCATCCTAACATTTTCTTTATCTGTTAAGGCTTTGACTTAATAAACTTAATTAACAGTTTTCATCTTTAAGACCTCAGCAGGCTCTGTATGATAAAAATGATAGAATATATTTGATGTATTATTCATACACTTATTCCAACTAAAATTCCCTTATTGCTTTTAAAAGAAAGTGCTTTTTATCCCTTCAATACCTTCTAGTAGACCTGTACACCTGTGATATGCAGGCACAGGTTTTAATGAGTTATCACAATTTGAAAGGGCTATACATGTAAATTTTAGTTTAATCATGTATGTCATAAGCTTCAGATTAACCTCTAACAGTTAGAAATGTCAGTACAAAATAACAGTATCAAATTGGTTTAGCCTTCTCCTGAAATTTAGATGCCAGTATAACTTAAATTTTGTGATATTTGGCCAAGTCATTTACAATAATCCATGAACATTAATGACAGAGGACATAAATAAATGCTTCAAATTTGTCAAATATTTTAGTAAAAAATTATATAGAATAAAATCTGAAATGCTTATTATAATTGAACTCTTTAAAATGTAAATGTCTATCCCATCTATATTTATTTCTCAGAAATGTATAATTTATACCCTTCTTAGGTGAAAAAAAGGAAATAAGTGAATAGATCAACTTCTTTTTTAATATCATAATTTATAAGTAAAAGAAAGATTAATTTTTCAAAGATAAAGTAAACTCTGGGCAGATACTAAGACCAACATCTATGGTACTGCATTTTTCTAATGTATCATTTTAAATAAATGGTAAAGTTTTTGTCAGGTGGAGTATTTTGTTTACTCTTACACTCAGTTTTAGAGATGAACTGAAGGTCATGCATATAGTAAGAAATGCAGGCTGAAGTCAAGAAGCTATTCAATTTTATTAAATAAGAGAACAGCAAAATTTCTCACTGAATATGGAAATGTTAAGGGATGATGGCTCTGAGTTTAAAGTTTATTTTGAATCTGGTATCAAATTCATTATAAATCATTGCTTTTGAGATACAGCAATGCTTTGAGATACTTTTTTTCCTATTTAATCTAATACATGATATATTGTTTATTTCAGTGAAATATTAGGCCAATAAGTATTTTTAACTATTTTGTCAATTCTTCTTTCTTGGTTCACTAATTATCTCCATATGTGGGCCAGTTTTGGTGCATTTTCTAAGGATAAAACAGTTTGAATTTTTTTCGGAAGATCCATCTTTCTGAGTAAGTATATATACTCTAAAGTTCCCCACATAATATGTTTAGGATCTTTCAGTGCTTTCATCTGTTGGTCTTCCTACCATCAGAGCAGTGATGAATTTCCTGTCAATCCAGTTCCTCAAAGCTTCAACAGCACAGCAGGGGACTTAACCTCTGAAAAAGACTATAATGGCCTGGACAGCCATTGTGGTTTGACAGCTCACCCACAGCCAGATATCTTGGAGTGTGAAATTAAATAGGCCTTTGGAAGTGTTAGTAAGAACAAAGCTAGTGGAGGTGATGGAATTCCAGCTGAGTTATCTGACATCCTAAAAGATGATGCTGTTAAAGTGCTGCACTCAATAAGCCAACAAATTTGGAAAACTCAGCAGTGAACACAAGACTGGAAAATGTCAGTTTTCATTCCAGTCCAAAGAATGGCAATGCCAAACAATGTTCAAACTACCACACAACTATACTCATTTCACACTCTAGCAGGGTGATGCTCAAAATCCTCCAAGGTAGGCTTCAACAGTATGTGAACTGAGAATTTCCAGATGTTCAAGCTAGATTTAGGAAATGAAGAAGAATCAGAGATCAAATTGCTAACATCCACTGGATCATAGAAAAATCAAGAGAATTCTAGAAAAACATACTGCTGCTTCATTGACTACACTAAAGCCTTCGATTGCATGGATCAAAACAAACTGTGGAAAATTCTGAAAGAGATGGGAATACCAGACCACCTGACCTGTCCTCTGAAAAACTTGTATGCAAGTCAAGAAGCAACAGTTAGAACTGGACATAGAACAAAAGACTGGTTCCAAATTGGGAAAGGAGTACATCAAGGCTGTATGTTGTCACTGTGCTTATTTCACTTATATCCAGACTACATGGTGAGAAATGACAGGCTTGATGAAACACAAGCTGGAATCAGGATTGTTGGGAAAAATATCAGTAACCTCAGATATGCAGAATGACCACACCCTTATGGAAGAAATTAAAGAGGAACTAAAGAGCTTCTTGTTGAAGGTGAAAGGGGAGAGTGAAAAAAAAAAAATGGCTTAAAACTCAACATTAAAACAAACAAACAAACAAAAACTAAGATTATGGTGTCTGGTCCCATCAGTTCAAGGCAAACAGTTGGGGAAACAATGGAAACAGTGGCAGACTTTATTTTCTTGGGCTTCAAAATTCACTGAAGTTGACTGCAGCCATGAAATTAAAAGACACTTGCTCCTTGGAACAAAAGATATGGCAAAACATATCTTAGACATTCTATTAAAAAGCAGAGTCATCACCAAGCTGACAGAGGCCCATATAGTCAAAGCTATGATTTTTCTAGTAACCATGTATGGACGTGAGAGTTGGGCCATAAAGAAGGCTGAGTGCTGAAAAATTGATGCCTTCAAGCTGTGGTGATGGATAAAACTCTTAAGAGTCCCTTGGATTGCAAGAAGATCCAATCAGTCAATCCTAAAGGAAATTAGTCCTGAATATTCATTGGAAGGATAGATTCTGAAGCTGAAGCTCCAATACTTTGCCCACCTGATTTGAAGGGCTGACTCATTTGAAAAGACCCTGATGCTGGGAAAGATTGAAGTCGGGAGGAGAAGGGGATGACGGAGGATGAGATGGTTGGATGGCATCACTGACTCAATGGACATGAATTTGAGTAAGTTCTGGAAGTTAGTGATGGACAGAGAAGCCTGGTGTGCTGTAGTCCATGAGGTTGCAAAGAGTGGGACACAACTGAGCAACTGAACTGAACTGAATGTGTATTCATGGGAAACTCCTCAGACTAATCACATCAGTAGCACTCTCTTATGTGCAAAGGTTAAGAAAAAAATTACAGGAGATCACTTCAGTTCAGCTCAGTTCAGATCAGTCACTCAGTCATGTCTGACTCTTTGTGACCCCATGAATCACAGCATGCCAGGCCTCTCTGTCCATTACCAACTCCTGGAGTTTACTCAAACTCATGCCCATCGAGTCGGTGATGCCATCCAGCCATCTCATCCTGTCGTCCCCTTCTCATCCTGCCCCCAATCCCTCTCAACATCAGGGTCTTTTCCAACGAGTCAACTCTTCACATGAGGTGGCCAAAGTATTGGAGTTTCATCTTCAGCATCAATCCTTCCAATGGACACCCAGGACTGATCTCCTTTAGGATGGACTGGTTGGATCTCCTTGCAGTCCAAGGGACTCTCAAGAGTCTCCTCCAACATCACAGTTCAAAAGCATCAATTTTTCGGTGCTCAGCTTTCTTCACAGTCCAACTCTCACATCCATATATGACCACTGGAAAAACCATAGCCTTGACCAGATGGACCTTTGTTGGCAAAGTAATGTCTCTGCTTTTTAATATGCTATCTAGGTTGGTCATCACTTTCCTTCCAAGTAGTAAGCGTCTTTTAATTTCATGGTTGCAGTCACCATCCGCAGTGATTTTGGAGCCCCCCAAAATAAATTCTGACACTGGTTCTACTGTCTCCCATCTATGTCCCATGAAGTGATGGAACCAGATACCATGACCTTAGTTTTCTAAATGTTGAGCTTTAAGCCAACTTTTTCACTCTCCACTTTCACTTTCATCAAGAGGCTCTTTAGTTCTTCTTCACTTTCTGCCATAAGGGTGGTGTCATCTGCATATCTGAGGTTATTGATATTTCTCCTGGCAATCTTGATTCCAGCTTGTGCTTCTTTCAGCCCAGCATTTCTCATGATGTACTCTGCATAGAAGTTAAATAAGCCGGGTGACAATATACAGCCTTGATGTACTCCTTTTCCTATTTGGAAGTAGTCTGTTGCTCTATGTCCAGTTCTAACTGTTGCTTCCTGACCTGTGTACAGGTTTCTCAAGAGGCAGGTCAGGTGGTCTGGTATTCCCATCTCTTTCAGAATTTTTCACAGTTTATTGTGATCCACAGAGTCGAAGGCTTTGGTGTAGTCAATAAAATCACTATATATTCATTCATTTTAATGTTTTCTAATTGATTATTTGACAGCAATTTGTGCAGTCTATCTGTGTTTTATATTTTAAAACTTCCTTATAATGGCAATTACCACTTTTATCACTAAACAACAGGTTTTTTCTTAGTTACAGTCTATAAAAAATGCAGTAGTCCCATTCAGGCTGACACATTACAATGAGAAGAGTTCCATGTGCTACAGTGTAGGTCCTTGTGCAAAGAGTTGGACTTGACTAGGCACAGACACACACACACACCCACATTATAACACATTTTACATATATATGTATATATATATATATGTGTGTGCATATATATATATATATATATATATTTATATAACTTTGTATTTTGCTTGGTTTATTTGTTCATAATTTAGTTTCTTTGTTCATAGTTTAGTTGCTAATTCATGTCAAATTCTTTCAACCCCATGGACAGTAGCCTGCCAGGGTCATCTCTCCATGGGGTTTCCCAGGCAAGAATACTGCAATGGATTACCTTTTCCTTCTTCTGGGAATCCTCCCAGCCCAGAGATTGAACCTACAGCCAGGTCTCTTGCATTGCAGGCAGATTTTTTATGGTTAAGCCACCAGGGGAGTCATTGGTTTATTTACAATATAAAATTTTTGTTCTGGGATTTGCTGTGTTATATCCTGTAAGGTATAGCTCTAATTTTTTTATCCAAATAATTAGCAATATCCGCATCTTTTATCATAGCATCTACTGTGCTGCTGTTGACTTTAAGTGACATCTGTATTATATACTGAATGTACACTTATGTTTAGCTCTGTTTCTAGGCCTCCTATTTGGTTCCATTGATCTTTGCCTTTTCAGGTGATAGCGCTACTCTGTTTGAGTGGCTATGGTCTTGCTCATATGTCATTGCTCTTATTTTCTATAAACTTATTATAATTTCATATTTTGAAGCATGCACAATTTTTACTAATTTATTAGTATTTTATTAGTAACTTCTTTATTTTTCTATATTTTGTATTTCTATCTACCTACCTGTCTGTGTAAATGCCCAGGAGTAACCAGATATCAGTATCTGAATTTGTTTTCTATGAAGGTTTAGTAAAAAGGATCAATAAATAAAAGTTCAAAGGTTAAACAGAAGATAAATATTTGTGAACACCTCAAGATGTGAATATATACAGTTGTGAACATATTTCCTGGCTTATTAGGATTTTTACTGACTATAAAACCAAGCCGTCAAGCCATCAGGTTTCCCTGGTAGCTCAGATGGTAAATAATCTGTCTGCAATGTAGAGACCTGGGGTTAGATCCCTGGAAAGATCCCCTGGAGAAGGGAATGTCAACTCACTCCAGTATTCTTGCCTGGAAAATCCCATGGATAGAGGAGCCTGGCAGGCTGCTGTCTATGGGGTCACAAAGAGTGGGATGCGACTGAGTGACTAACACTTTCACTTTCATGATTTAGAGGTACAAAATATGCTATGCTATTTGATGCTATCATATTATTCTGTAATATCTTTTCATACACTGTAATTTGAAAGTATGAGCATGTACGCACACATATACACAGTGAGAGATACACAACACAACACGCTCTCCATTTTTGTCTGATGTTGACCTCTTTTTTAATGTATAAGACTATAATATTTTATTAGAAGGTAGCACCTCCTAACAAAGGTCATTAAATTCTTCAAAAGAATTGCCATAATAAGTTGGTATACAAAACTCTGAAATTTTTAGATGTATACTTATTTACAATGTTAAATAAACTTTTATTTTGCTCTTCTTAAAATTTAATTAAATTTAATACCATCTATGGCAATAAAATTGACATAATATTCAAATTTAAATCTTTTGAATTAAATATTAGATATTTAGACTTGGGGAAAAAATGATTACATCTATTAGGAAAATGCATCCAACATCAAATTCCAAACCTTAAAAGTGAGTGACACATAACTAGATATTTTACAGTAGGAAAATATGTGAAAGAAATGTCAGGTACTAAAAAAGATAAATTTGTATTTTTTTTTAATTATCAAACAACATGGGTTATAGACATTATGAAATTTTTGTTGTTGTTGTTGCTACTTTTCCACCGCTGTGGTCTTAAAACTCAAGGAATCAGTAAAAAAAGGTCATATAATTATTTATTTATTTATTTTTGTCATATAATTATTTAAAGTTACTACACAATATTGTGAAAGTGTCACCTCAACCCTCATTACATGCTTTGTGTCAAATACATTTAGAGTGTGTATATAACATATATATATATATATATACGTTTATGTTATTATGGGCTCCCCTGATGACTCAGTGATAAAGCATCTGCCTGCATAGCAGGAGAGGCAGGTTCAGTCCCTGTGTCAGGGAGATTCCCCAGGGAAGGAAATGGCAATCCTCTCTAATAATCTTGCCTGGGACATCCCTTCCAGAGGAACCTGGAGGGCAACTGTCTATAGGGTCACAAATAGACACAAGTTAGTGACTAAACAACAATATGTGCTCTTAAATTGACTTGCAGTTTGGAGTTTATATTCTTCCTTACATAGTGGCTTTCAGAATAAATTCAGTGCTCCTTCATGGGGTGTTAAACTCAGCACACTTCTGATATCCAGTACATGATCTACTATTTATAGCAATAGGCCTTCAACATATAACTATTTTCACACCACATGACAGTCATCATTTGAGTTTAGCTTGTGGGGGATATATGCAATACAATCTGAGAAATAGAAAATCAGAGCAAAAATTATACATATTTTCCGCTACTTATTTCTTCAGGTCATGCCATTTTTTATCAGTGCTTTTTTTTTATGCAACCCATAATATAACTTTAGTGTATATTTTGATTACACTAAAGTAGATAGACTAGAATACAACTTTGATTCTAGAATAATTTTCAAGTCTACTTTTTGTTATTATTTTGCAATAAATTTCTCAAAGAGTATTACATTCACAGATCACTGAAGAAGAGCAGTTTTGCTCTCAGTGTCTGTGGTTCTTTCCATATAATGGTATATGTATTGATTCATCCTGAAAGTGAGAGCAGACTCTGACACAGGCAGCCCATAGATGTTTAGTCAGACAGTTCAACCTCTTTCATATTCAGTGATGAGCAAGACATGAAGCAAAATATTCAACATCCTCAGATTCTTTAGCTCATCAAGATATGATTTTTCCTCTGAAGCTAATTTTCTGATCAATATGAAAATATGAATGAACTTAAATAATAAATTAAATATTAACTTTTCAATTCTTATAATGCCTATATTTCTTGAATAAATATCTTGCTGATACTTTTATTTGAGATTATTTTTGAATGAATGAACAGTTCATGACTAACAGATCACTGAACATAGGTGGTCATGATAATTGTTATGTTCATAAAAATTTAATTTTAATTTTATTTTTATTTGTATATAATTGACTATGATATAAAATATTATTTGGTATAATTATTAATTAATAATCAATTATATTATCATGAAATATAGGGCAAAGGTGAAGTTTTATGCATTCCAAAAGACTTTAACAGGTTTTATTTGAGTGTGACATCCCTATTTCATCTACTATTTCTAACTACACAGAGGAATAATGATTATGCAGGGTATGAAAGAGGGTTATTTTTGAATTATTTGGAAATACCAAATCAATTTGTTTAAAATATTTTATAATCAAAAAAGCTTGGAATAAACAGAAATAAAATTCTAATAATACATTTTCAATAACTAGCTAGGATATGCCTTCACCTGATTCAAAGCAAAATAATTAAAATCATGAATTAAGTCTAATAATCACTATACAATTTTGATTTTTGAAAGATTGTTTCAATTAACTTAGAATGAAAAATAGAAGTTTTTATCAATTAGAAAAGTTATCTTACATATTCTCCAGAGCCAATGGCTACAATGTAGTGATAATATAGAGTATTTCTACATTTAAGTTGTTATAAATTGATTTTTCTGACTATGCCAAGAAACTTGTTTTGAAAGTGAGCAATGCTATTTCCAAACAAAGAGAATCTGTCCAGTATTAATTTTTCCACTGATAATAATACAGCAAGAGTTACAAACACAAAATATATATATATATATATATATATATATATATATATATATAAAGAAAGCAATGCTATTTGTTAAATGAGAAGAAAAACTCATCTTATCACTTAAAATTTAATAAGTGAATAGACAGGTAAATAGATAGATTAGGTAGACATAGTGTAAAAAAACATTTTAGGCTTGAAAGATTTTTTAATTATTTCCTTGATATACAAAATAAATCTGGCTTGCAAAATAATAAATTTAGTGACATAAACTTTTTTTTTCATGTAGTATATCTAGCAATCATTTCTTTCATATTTTCTGCACTAAATGTCATGATTTTAAGCCACTTGCCCTACAATGTGGTATTTCAATTAGATATATTTTAATTAGATAGATGATGTAAATAAATTTCAAATGTTATATAAATGGACTGTGTCAATAGCAATATCCAGCTTTTGATATTATACTATCATTTTGTAAAATATTACCATTGGAAATAACTTATTAAAATAACACTAAATTATGTATGTGATCTCTGGTATTATATTTTATTACTTCATATGAATCTACAATTATTTCTATGAGAATTTCAACCTAAATGTTCAGGTTTAGCATAATTTCCTAGAATAATATTTTAAATTTTAATTCTTTGATGGATTTAACTAAGGTGCTATAAGAAAAAGCAACTATTACAATTTTCTTTGCATCATCTATATTGTCTTCCTCAGAATGAAATATAATTATACTAAATTTGCAGAAATATTTTGAATAAAAATCAATGTAGGAGAAAAAGTACATTCCTAGAAGTTGCCAATGGAAGATATTATTTAGAACAACATTTTTAGTTATCTGATCAGAGCCTTTCATTGCATATAAACTATTTCACAATTCTGTAAATTGTAGATAGTTTAGAAAATTGCAAAATAATGATTGTGTTTTAGACACATAAATGACTCCTTCTCAGTGGAAGAACAATCTTTCCCATTGTTAAAACGTCACTTTTGTGTCCACTTGCAAGTTTACTATTCCTGAGCTGTAAGTGTCTCATTTGTGCACAGATATTACTTAATTTATGATGGAATTAAATCACAATAAACCTATTATTAACTGAAAACTACAATGTATTTCAAAAATACAAAGTAAAAAATGGTGTATTTCATATACCAAACCTACTGAACATCATAGCTCTAACTTAAACATGCCCAGAACACTTACATTAGCCTGAAGTAGGCTTTGTGTTCAATTATTTTAGGCTAATTGCATTAAGCCAATTACATTAACCTAAAATAATTGAACACAAAGGCTATTTCACAGTAAAGGTTTGACTATCTCATGTAATTTATTGAATACTATGAAAAAATGAAAAAAACAAATGATTTTATGGGTATAGAATGGTTATAAGTGCATGTTGTTTGCACTTGTGATCATGTGACTGAAGGGAGGCTAAAGTTTGCTGTCTCCACCTCGCAGTACTAGAGAGTACCACACTGCATATCAGTACTTGGAGAAAAGAAAATTCACAATTTGATGTACAGTTTGTACTGAATGCATATCACCTTAGAATCATTGTAAAGTAAAAAACAAACAAACAAAACCAACTAAAGTAAGGTTATTTTAAGTCAGGAGCTATGCATTCTCCATTGAACTAGTTATGACATTATTAACAGTAAGTTAAATAAAACTGTAACATATATTTATTTTATATCTCTATAACAATAACAGTTTTATATTTTTAATTTAAACAAATATTATGGAATAATCATTCAAGAAAAAGTAGAAAACAAAGGAATGAGAGAAATTAAAAAAAAAAAATCAAAGGCTGTTGTTTATCAAATCTTTTAAACATTTCAACTATAGAATTTTATTTAGAATGATTGAACTTAAAATGATTTCAATCAAGCATCCAGACTAGTATTATAGGATCATAAGACTTTCCATAACATAATTCTATTAACCATAGATGTCACTGAATTATTGGGAAGCTGAGCGCCAAAGAATTGATGCTTTTGAAGTGTGGTGTTGGAGAAGACTCTTGAGAGTCCCTTGGACTGCAAGGAGATCCAACCAGTCCATCCTAAAGGAGATCAGTCCTGGGTGTTCGTTGAAGAGACTGATGCTGAAGCTGAAACTCCAGTACTTTGACCCCCTCATGCGAAGAGTTGACTCATTGGAAAATACCCTGATGCTGGGAGGGATTGGGGGCAGGAGGAGAAGGGGACCACAGAGGATGAGACGGCTGGATGGCATCACCGACTCGATGGACATGAGTTTGAGTAGACTCCGGGAATTGGTGATGGACAGGGAGGCCTGGCGTGCTGTGGTTCATGGAGTCGCAAAGAGTCAGACACGACTAAGCGACTGAACTGACTGAACTGAACTGAACCACAGACTAATTTCAAGCAGTCATTCAGTTTTCAGAATCTGATCAGTTGTCATTAGCAAAATGTTGCAGTGCTACCAGGTAATAAAATGGCTAGGAGCTTCCAGTTGAAAAGTTTAAAAAATATATATATATAAATGTACAAAGGATTGAGTGGAATAGCTTGAATGTATCATTTAAAAATGTGAAAAAAAGTAAGTACTTTCAAAAAGTAAAAAAAGAAAAAAGTTCAAAACCAAAAGAACAAAATTAGATTCTTTATTAAGAAAACAATGGCTTCACAGAATAAAAATACCAATACCATCTTCATGTTTGATAGTCTTTGACATAGTCCTAAAAATGGTATCTGAGAGTTAAGACCCTAAACAATATTATCCTAGATATAATCATAGATTTCTATATCTCAGTATCTCCTATCATAGCATACAGAGTAGATAAGCTAATACATTCAGGAAATTAGAAGATAATTGTTTCCATGGGGTGTACTTTTCTTTAAAGTTAAGAAGTTTCTGAATTAGTTACATGAATATTAATCTTAATGAAAATTATAGTTTGATATTCTGAAAAGAAATATAACTTTTGTACATTTAATTTACATTAAATTTTTTAAAGTTTCCATATTAAAGAGTAATAAATTATCCTGTGATGCAAATTTAAAATAAATTATTGAGTAAGTGATTTAAAATTTTAAGCTGTTTCATGAATATGTTTATACACACTATTGGAATATATAGAAGATCTTAAGAGTCATCATATTCATTTGATTTGTATTAAATTTATGCATTTATAATTTATTTATTATTATTATTATTTTTCTTTTTTTTATTTATTATTTTGAAAAATTTTTTTTCTTAGAAAAAAATCCTAGTTCTTAAAAAGAAAGTTAAATACTTCAAAATCTAAATCCAAGTTTAAGGGCAATAAGTTATAAGCAACACATTTAAGGTATTATTAAACTTGCTTTATATTTTTACATGGAAAACTAGATTCATAAACTAAAAAGAAAATCTAAAGAAAGAACTATGCTTTGGGATTTGTAACTTTAATGAACTAAATTTTAAAATATTACTTTTAAAACCATCACAAAATTAATTATTTTCTTCTGTAAACAAAAGGCACCATGAAGAAACTAAGAAGTCAACCACTGACAGTTAATAGCATTACCAACAATGCACTAAAGATGACCTAAAGAATCTAAACAAAGGTTAGCAGTTTCTTTGAAAATTTTTCCATTTTAGCAAAGTTTGTGAAATTTATAATTGTGTATTTATAAACTTTAAATTCTGTATAATAAAATTTAGATAAATTAATTGATTGATATTAGAATATATGTAAGAGGTGCTTTAGATTATCATGTAAACATTAACTGGACTCACAATCCTTTATACTGTTTTTCTTTTCTTTTCTTTTTATTTTTTATTGAAGGATAATTGCTTTACAGAATTTTGTTGTTTTCTGTCAAACCTCAGCATGAATCAGCCATAGATACATATATATCCCCTCCCTTTTGAACCTCCCTCCCACCTCCCTCCCCATTCCACCCCTCTAGGTTGATACAGAGCCCCTGTTTGAGTTTCCTGAGCCATAGGGCAAATTGTAAAAAAAAAAAAAAAAAATCTATTTTACATATGATAATGTAAGTTTCCATGTTGTTCTTTCCATGCATCTCACCCTCTCTTCTCATCTCCCCAAGTCCATAGGTCTGTTCTCTATGTCTTTTTCTCCATTGTTGCCCTGTAAATAAATTCTTCAGTACCATTTTTCTAGATTTCATATGTATGCATTAGAATATATTATTTATCTTTCTCTTTCTAACTTCATTCTGTATAATAGGTACTAGGTTCATCCACCACGTTAGAATGGACTCAAATGTGCTCCTTTTTATGTTTGAGTAATATTCCTTTCTGTGTATGCACCACAACATCTTTATCCATATTCATCTGTCAATGGACATCTAGATTACTTCCATGTTCTAGCTATTGTGGTTAGTGCTCCAATGAACAATGGGGTACATGTGTCATTTTCAATTTTGATTTCTTCAGGGTATATGCTAGGAGTGGGATTACTGAGTCATATGGTGGTTTACTTCCTATTTTTTAAAGGAATCTCTATACCATTTTCCATAGTGGCTGTATTAACTTACATACCCACTAATAATTCAAGAATATTCCCTTTTCTCCATACCCTCTCCCGGACTTATTGTTTGTAGACTTTTTAATGACGGCTATTTTGACCAGTGTGAGGTGATATCTCATTGTAGTTTTGATTTGCATTTCTCTAATAATGAGTGATGTTGAGTATCTTTTCATGTGTTTGCTAGCCATCTGTATGTCTTCTTTGGGGAAATGTCTGTTTAGGTCTTTTCCCCACTTTTTGTTCGGGTTGTTTGTTATTCTGGTATTGAGTTGTATGAGCTGCTTGTATATTTTGGAAATTCATTCTTTGTCAGTTGTTTAATTTGCTATTTTTTTTTCCTATTTTGAGGGTTGTATTTTCACCTTGCTTATGGTTTCCTTTGCTGTGCAAATGCTTTTAAGTTTAATCAGATCCCACTTGTTTACTTTTGTTTTTATTTCTGTTACCCTAAGAGGTGCATCATAGAGGATCTTGCTTTGATTTATGTCATCGAGTGTTCTACCTATGTTTTCCTCTAAGGGTTTTATAGTTTCTGGGCTTACATTTAGGTCTTTAATTCATTTTGAAGTTAGTTTCACAGCACTGTGGTAGGAAAAGATGCTTGATAGAATTTAAATTTTCTTAAATTTACTGAGGTTTGATTTGTGACCCAAGATGTGGTCTATCTTGGAGACTTTTCCATGTGCACTTGAGAAGAAGATGTATTTTTCTGCCTTTGGATGGAATATTCTGAAGATATCCATGAGATCCCTCTTACCTAATGTATAATTTAAGACTTGTTTTTCCTTATAATTTTCTGTTTTGATGATCTATCCATTGGTGTGAGTGGGGTGTTAAAGTCTCCTACTATTATTGTGTTACTGTCAATTTCTCCTTTTATGTCTGTTAGTGTTTGTCTTATGTATTGAAGTGCTCCTATGTTGTGTGCATAGATATTTGCAATTGTTATATCTTCCTCTTGGATTGATTCTTTGATCATTATGTAGTGTCCTTCCTCATCTCCTGTAATCTTCTTTATTTTAAGATCTATTTTGGGTTATATGAGGATTGTTACTCTGGCTTTCTTTTGCTTCCTATTTGCATAGAATATATTTTTTTCCATCCTCTCACTCTCAGTCTATATGTATCTTTAGGTCTTAAGTGTGTTTCTTATAGACAGCTTATTTATGGGTCTTGTTTTTTTGTATCCATTTAGTCAGTCTCTGTCTTTTGGTTGGAGCATTTAATCCATGTACATTATTTAAATTTAAAGTAATCATTGATATATATGTTCCTATTACCATTTTCTTAACTGTTTGGGGTTGATTTTGTAGATCTTTTTTCTTCTCTTTCTTTCTTTGTATTTCTTGACTATATAAGTCCCTTCAACATTTGTTGGAAGTACGGCTTTGGTGATACTGAATTCTCTTAAATGTTGCTTGTCTGAAAAGCTTTTTTATTTCTCCATCAATTTTGAATGAGATCCTTGCTGGGTATAATAATCTTGGTTGTGGATTTTTCCCTTTCAGTACTTTAAATATTCTGCTATTCCCTTCTGGCCTGCAGAGTTTCTGCTGAAAGATTAGCTGTTAAGCATATGGGATTTCCTTGTATGTTACTTGTTATTTTTTCTTAGCTGCTTTTAATATTCTTTCTTTGTGTTTTGTCTTTGTTAGTTTAATTAGTATGTGTTTTGGCATTTTTCTCCATGGTTTATCCTGTAGGGGACTCTTTGTGTCTCTTGGACTTGATTGACTATTTTCTTTTCCATGTTTGGGAAATTTTTAACTATAATCTCTTCTAAAATTTTCTTACACTGTATTTGTTTTTTTGTTTGTTTTCTTCATCTTCTGGGAACTCTATAATTCATATGTTGGTGCATTTGATATTGTCTCAGAGGTCTCTGAGACTATCCTCAGTTCTTTTCATTCTTTTTATTTTATTCTGGCCTTCAGAAGTTATTTGCACCATTTTATTTTCCAGCTCACTGATTCATTCTTCTGCTTCAAATATTCTGGTATTAATTCTTTCTAGAGTATTTTTAATTTCAGTAATTGTGTTTGTCTCTGTATATTTATTCTTTAATTTTTGTAAGTCATTTTAATTGATTCTTCAATTTTCTCCATTCTGTTTCCAAGGTTTTTAATTATCCTTACTATCATTATTTTGAATTATTTTTCAGGTAGTTTGCCTATTTTCTCTTAATTTATTTGGATTTTTCTGTTTCTAGTTTTTTCCTTTGTTTGTTTTAATTTGTGTAGTCTTTTGATACCTTTTCTTTCTTCTTTTTCTTTTTTTTACCTTATTGCATTTGATGTCTCCTTTTCCAAGGTTCAAGTATGAATTCTTTCTTTTTTTGCTTTCTTCCATCCTATGGTTGGTCCAGTTGTTTGTATAAGCTTCCTATAGGATGAAATTTGAGCTGAGTTTTTTTTTTTTTTTTAATTGTTTGTTTGCTTTTCTTATGATGGGCAAGGCTGAGTGAGGTGATAATCCTGTCTGCTGATGACTAGGTTTGTATATTTGTTTTGCTTGTTGTTTAGATGAGGCATCCTACACAGGATGCTACTGGTGTTTGGATGCTGCTGGGTCTTGTATTCAAGTGGTTTCCTTTGTGTGAGATCTCACTGTTACACCCTAGAGTTATTTCTTGGGTTGTCTAGGGTCTTGGAATCAATGTTCCCACTCCAAAACTTCAGGGCTTGACCTCTGGTCAGGAATGAAGATTCCACAATTGGTTTGTTATGGCACTAAGTGAGAATAAAACAGATACCCAAAAATGAGAAAACAAAGAGGAAACCCAGACAAATGGCAGTTACAAAATCAGGCAAATAATAATTAAGATAATGGAATATATACGCATATATATATGCACACATAAGCAAAGTCAAAACAATCTGACAAAAATAAAGTACAGTAGATTGACCCAGGAAACAAAGGAAATTAATATATATATATATTAAGAGGACAAAAGGAAAATAAAATATATATATATATATATTTACCAGTTAAGAACAAAATTAACTAACGCACAACCTGGAAAACAAAACTAAACAAGGTGCCAAGTGGGGAATAAAGGAATGAAAACAAAACTAAAAAATATGTTGAGACAAAAGGAAAGAAAGTAAAGGAAGCAAGAATAGACACACAAAATTAAATAGAGGTAGATGCAAAGGGTTTATATACATTAAAGATTAACCACAAGGGGGAAAGAACAGTAGGAAAAACAAACAAAGGAATAAATGTAGAAAAAATATAATAGATTTAAAAATTAAAATTATAAAAAAGAGAAAAGAAAAAAAAAAAAAAAAAAAGAAAGAAAACTCCAGAACTGCTAAACCCAACTTAGAGGCAGAGGTTTATAACAACAATAAAAATTATGACAGTATATATGCATACATACATTAGCAAAATCAAAAAAGTCCAGAAAAAATAAAGTACAATTGACCCAATGAACAAAGGAAACCAAAAATTTAATTATTCATTAAGAACAAAACTAAGTAAAGCACAAACTAGAAAACAAAAATAAAGCAAGGTGCCAACTGGGGAATAAAGCAATGAAAATAAAATTACCACGTAAGTTGAGAGGAAAAGAAAGAAAGTATTGGTATGCAAATCTAGAGATAGACAAAGATTTATATACATTAAATATTAAATGCAATGGGAAAAGAACAGTTAGGAAAAGCAAAGGAATAAATGTCAAAAAACAATAATGGATTTAAAATATTGAAATTAAAAAAGGAGAGGAAAAAAAAAGGACACAGAACTGCAAAACCCCAATGTAGAGGCAGAGATGATTAATAACAGCAATACAAAATGTGACTGACTCAGGGAAAAAAAAAAAAAAAAATCTCAAAAGTTTAATTAGATTTCATAATGCCAATAAAATTGACAACTACAACAGAAGGGGGAAAAGAGGACAAAAGGAAAATAAAAAATCCAACAGAATCTACAGAACAAGTCAAAACAAACAAATAATTGCTTTCTTGAGTCACTGCTCTCAGCGTCCCTTCCCTCGCTGGGAGTCACAGTCCACGTCACCTCCCCAGGGTGCTCTCCAACATTGTGGTGGTCGCTGGCCCTTCCAAGGGGGCAGCTCAGATTCTAATCTAGTCCTATTCCTGTGTGTTCTTGCCTCCAATGTCCACAGCTATCAGAACTAGTGCATTTTCTTTTGTGGGAGCTCTCAATGTCCTTTTATATATTCCATAGACAGTCTCCCTAGTTGATCATGTGGATTTAATATGCAGCTTGTACAGCTTGTGGGAAGGGTTTGGGTCTTCCTCCTTAGCCACACTGCCCCTGGGTTTCAATTGTGGTTTTATTTCCACCTCTGCATGTGGGTTGCCCTCTGGGGTTCACTCCTGAGCCTGCCCTGGAGGACTTGGGCTTGCCCCTGTGAGGGCCAGGCATGGAGGTGATGCAGCTGCTTGAGTTGCAGGGGATCAGACAGCACCAGGTACTCAGGGGAGTTGTCATGCCCTAGAAGGGCATGACAGCCAGTATTGGCCAATATGCTCCAGTATTCTTGCTTTGAGAAACCCCCTGACAGAGAAGCCAGGCAGGCCACAGTCTACATTAGGGTCGCAAAGATTTAGACATGACCAAAGCGACACTGCGTGCATAGATGCAAGACTTTTTTGCCTGTGGCAGCTCTGCCCCAGTGAAAACTGAACGTGAAGGTGGCACACCTGCTTGGCTTGTGGGGACCCTGATGGCATCAAGTGTGCAGGGACATGGACTGCCTCTGCCACAGGAGTTATGGCCCAATCAGAGACTTTTTTCAAGCCTCTTGTAGATGGCGATCAGGAAATCTCTTTGACCAATCTTTCTCAGTAGCTCAGGTTGTTCAGGCACTTACAGGGCTCCCTTGCCTGGGGTCTTTCTCTGTTGTTTGGCATGGCATGCACATAGAGGGGCGCCTTGTGTTGGGTCCTATTCTGTAGGTCAGTGTGTTGGGTGTTTGATGGGCCAGACTCTATTGTTCAGAGAGAGGCTATGGTGATGACTCCACCCCCTATGCGTGACTCAGCAGTATTGTGTTTCTTCCATGGCTTCCTGGCTTTCCTCCATAGGCATTTCCCACGATGATCTCCTCCCACACATCCCCTTGATCCATCTCTCTGCAGTCAACAACAGCCCTCGCCCTGAGGTTACTCCACAATCCCTAAACTCCAGCTCCCAGCCACGCCACCTTCCAGAGGACCTGCGTCCCTGTCCAGGGTATGTATGGCTGCAGCAAGGACTGTCTGATTCTCATTCCATTTAAGCTGCCACAAATCAGCTGTTTTGCTCTCAGCCTTTAATGTTTCCCTTGTGACTCAGACAATTGCCCCAAAGTGGGGATCAGACCCCTGCTTCAGTTCTCCCACCCACTGAGGACAGGTCCATTTCTACTAAAACTCCTGTTTTTCTCCAAATTACTTCCTCTTACTGAGTTTTGTGTGGTTCTATATATGCTTTTCCACTGGTTAGGTACTCCTGTCTGCCCTCAACTGGTGTTCTGCATGCACTTCTGTGTCTGAAGGTGTATTCCTGATGTATCCGTACAGAGAGATGCATTCCACATTCATGTACTACTATACCATCTTGTTCTCTCTATTTTTATATTATAATAAGTTTTACATTTTATCAGTTCCTACCTGTATGATTATTGCACTCAGTGTGACACTCTACATAATATTCCAGAGTTAGAATTTTCCTCCTAGAAATGTGTCTTTACAAGACTATAACCTGAGGTTTTATGCTTCTTAACTTCCATAAAGTGGCTTATAATAATGCTGTTATACCTTTTATGTATGCTCTAGAGTATTTTGAGGACATTTAAATAAATAAGATAGAGTTATAAGTATGATCTGACATCATATCACAGTTTATTGTCAAAATATTTCTTTCCAGTTTGAACCACTTGAAATATTTTAAATATCTGAGAATTTTCGCATAATGGCAAATTTTGAGAATCAAAAAATGAAAAGAACATATTTTATGGTACTTATTTACTTGAACACAATAGGCTTCATTTTTTTTTTTTTTTTTTGTATTTATTTCCAAAGTGGAGTTTCTATGCCCTAGCTTTGTAGGGTGTTATGATATACAGAAAAAAAAAAAAAAAAAAAAATGTTGGAAGTTATACTGGTAAGTAATTTTAATAAAGTATTAAAAATAAATTGTTTTAACCAACTATTAAAAATAAACTTCTAAAATTAAAAATGGGACAGCAAAAATTCACAAGCACACACCAGTAGAAATGCAAATAAAATAATTTGAAAAGAGAGAGAGTAATATCAGCAAAAAAGTGAAACCAGTAGCTCCAAATGCTCATCCCTCCACAGAAACATGGAAACACAAACAGATACTGTGAAAACCAACTTTGCCCAAAATCTGAAAAGAGGCCAAACTTTGCAGAAAGAAAGCAAAATCTATACAAAGAAAACTACAGCATTAACATTGTGGGAAAATTTGGTGGCATTTTAATTTAACCCTTTTCTAACCCCCCTGCCCACCCACCCCAGCTTAGCAGCACTCAAGGATGCTGGCTGCATTCTCAGTACCTGGTTCTGAAGGTAGCTGAGAATTCACAAAGAATTGTGTTTTATCTTTCTAACTTGGTTCATTTCTTTGTTCAATTTTATTTATACTAAATTGCCCATGAAAAGCTATATCTCCAATAGTTATCTGATGTAATCCATAGACAACGTCAAGAACTGGACACAAGAGGACATTTCTTAAGGCACCTGGATATGAGGAAAGGAAGGTTCATTTCCAATAATCAAGTTCTGTGGTAAAAAAGCAGCATGAAACATAGGTGAATTTACCATCGCTAATATACATACAAAATTAATTTCTGATCTTACTTTATGCCCATCAGTGATATAAGGCAGTGAATCAAAGAATCAAAACTTTGGCTTCCAGTGAAACAAACCTGGGCAAAAATAGGTCTCTTCAATGAGGTAAACACTCTAGGAATTGGGGTTGAGCTATATTTGCTTCAAGGATATTGAGCTTAGGCTATACATTTAGTAATATTTTCTCTTCTCATCAGCATAAAGTTAACAATTGTATTGCTAGTGATAGTTTTCAGGTGAGCCCTAATGCAATATGATATGATTTATGAGTTCAACAAATGGATACTGTAATACTTGCAAAGTTTCTGCTAATCAAGTTTCTCTAAAATTGTTCCAATTTGTGGCTCAATGCTGTACAAGAACATGATGGACCTTCCTATTAAATCTGACTCAAATAAAATAACACTATAAGGACTGAGTGTAATAACTGTCACATAATTTTACTCAATTGAAGTTTTATAATAAATGTTAAAAATTCCTCTCCCTTCTGGAAAAACAAATCAAATGTTAAGAATTCCATATAAAAAAACAAACTTTAATATATGTAAAGGAAGAAATATGTCTCACAAGCAATGTATTGATACAACATAATTACTGTGTTAGATTGTCTTAAATCCATTAAAAAAAAAAAAAGAAGAAGAAAAGCACTGGTATCTATATCTCCTAAAACATGAAATCTCTGTCTTATTACCTAATTTTAAAATACAAAATATCTTTACCCAGGAGGAAGATGCTTCTTTTGAGATTTTATAATTCTCTAATGCAACTTGTTGAGAGGTTATTGTGTCTCTTTTATAAATCCAAACATACTACTTTGATTTTTATTATTGTAAACAAGTGACTGTATAAGAAACCAAGTGTTCATCAAACCATTTAAAAGGAGTCCTAAATATAACATCTGTTACTGCCCACATTGTTCCTGAAGGATGTTCTCAGGACAATGGCCATACATTGCCTTGGGGAAAGCTGAGGATTAAAAAGAAACATGATGGATGTCTCTGTTTCCTCCTTTGGTCAACATAGTTAACATGTGGCTTGCGTTTTTCTCTATAGACTGAATTAATGGCTTTTAATTGGATTGTTCTATGTGAGCAGGTTATGGAGAATTAAGATAATTTTCTCCTCCTTACTCTTATAGCTATCTCCCATGCTGGTAGTAGTAGGGGGTCTATTGGAACATGTATTCCAAAAAGCATTTGCAATCAAGCACAAGCCTTGCCGTGACAAGATACATTCTTACTTAATTTCAAACCATTTAGGTTATCAAATCAAAAACTTTCTCATCACAGATAACTTTTTTTTTTTTTAATGCCACAATTAAGATCAGTAGGAAATATCTATGTAAGGATATAAGGGAATAAGTAGTCTTTTGTTAGACATCTTCTTATGCCTTTTTTTTTTTTTTTTTTGTTATTGTTGTTGTTTTCTTTTTTTGCTCTTCCATGAAGTGAAAATGAGAGTGTTAGTTGCTCAGTCATGTCTGATTCTATGTGACCCCCATGGACTGTAGCCCTCCAAGCTCCTCTGTCCCTGGGATGTTCCAGACAAGAATACTGGAAATGGGTAGCCATTTCCTTTTCCAGGGAATCTTCCCAACCCAGGTAGTGAACCCAGGTCTCCCACATTCCAGGCAGATTCTCTACTGTCTGAGCCACTAGAGAAGCCCTTTATTTTATCTAAATTGCAACAATATACAGACAATATACAGGCAATATACAAAGCCCAAAATGGAAGGTACAGGTTCTTCTAAATAATAGTGCAATTACACATTCATTGATATTGACATGAGCCAAAATTAGTTAAACAGTATAATTTGAATATCATTGAAAGAAGACTAACCTGTGAAGAAAAATAAAAGGGATTTTTTTTTAATCATTAAAAAAACAAGAGGATAACCAAATGCTTCTAGACTTTGAGTTTTCTTTATATAGACTCTATAAAGTATTTCCTTATCTGGAAATTGAATTGAGTGACAGATTTTTGTTAATCAGAAATGCTAGTGAAAATTTTTTTCAAGGAATTGTTTAATAGGGAAAATACTGGAAAGGCAAATTAATACATTCTTTTCTATAATAATCTAGTATGATACTCTAGTTGAAAATTCTTATTTGCCAGTATGAGATAGCTATAGAAAATACTCAAATGACAAAGTCTTTGACATGTATACTTGGAAAAAAAATTTAAAAATCATTGAAAATTTTCATTTTTATATCTCCTCTAGAAATGTGGCCAAGATGACAAAGGAGGAAGAATCTTAGCTTACCTCCTCCACAGGCACACCAAAATTATAATGATTAATAGAGGTGCTACTTATAAAAACTGGACAAGGAAATGGCAACTCACTCCAGTGTTCTTGCCTGGAAAATCCAATGGATGGAGGAGCCTGGCAGGCTACAGTCCACGGGGTCGCAAAGAGTCGGACACAACTGAGAGACTTCACTTTCACCTATAAAAACAACCTAAAATCTAGCAGAAAATATTTTCCTTGACTAAGGATATATAGAAATAGCCACATTGAGGTAGGTAGGAGGGGCAGAGATGAAGTATAGTCAACATCGACCTTCCTGGATAGATGACCACAAATGGGAGTGCAAAGTCAGAGCTTCCCGTCAGAATCCCCAGGCTGCGGGTCCTGCACCAGGAATACAAGCCCCCCCTAACTTTTAGCATTAAAGGCCAGTGAGGTTTGCTTATGAAAGAACCAGATGGCTATAGGAAACAGAGACTTTGCTCATAAAGTGCAAAAAATCTCACAATCTCTGAGTCCTAGTGGAGAATGAGTAGCTTGAAAGGAGCTTGGGTAAACACATATGCTGATTTTGGTAAGACTCTCAGAGAGGCAAGAAGCAATTTATTTCCCTGGAGATGTACTCATGGGGGGGCAGCAATTTTAAGGAGTTTGTCAACCAGCCATCTTAGGGAGGACAATAGAGAGAAAAGTGATATTTTGAAGACTTCCCTCTAGCATATCGTTGTTGCTCAGTCACTCAGTCGTATACAGGTCTTTGAAACCCCATGGACTGCAGCTTCCCTGTCCTTTACAATCTCCCTGAGTTTGGTCAAATTCATGTCCAGAAGTGTGTGGGTCACATGGCAGTTCTAATTCCAGTTTTTTAAGGAATCTCCACACTGTTCTCCATAGTGGCTGTACTAGTTTGCATTCCCACCAGCAGTGTAAGAGGGTTCCCTTTTCTCCACACCCTCTCCAGCATTTATTGCTTGTAGACTTTTGGATATCAGCCATCCTGACTGGCGTGTAATGGTACCTCACTGTGGTTTTGATTTGCATTTCTCTGATAATGAGTGATGTTAAGCATCTTTTCATGTGTTTGTTAGCCATCTGTATGTCTTCTTTGGAGAAATGTCTGTTTAGTTCTTTGGCCCATTTTTTGATTGGGTCACTTATTTTTCTGGAATTGAGCTGCAGGAGTTGCTTGTATATTTTTGAGATTAATCCTTTGTCTGTTGCTTCATTTGCTATTGTTTTCTCCCAATCTGAGGGCTGTCTTTTCACCTTGCTTATAGTTTCCTTTGTTGTGCAAAAGCTTTTAAGTTTCATTAGGTCCCATTTGTTTAGTTTTGCTTTTATTTCCATTATTCTGGGAGGTGTGTCATAGAGGATCTTGCTGTGATTTATGTCAGAGAATGTTTTGCCTATGTTCTCCTCTAGGAGTTTTATAGTTTCTGGTTTTACATTTACATCTTTAATCCATTTTGAGTTTATTTTTGTGTATGGTGTTAGAAAGTGTTCTAATTTCATTCTTTTACAAGTGGTTGACCAGTTTTTCCAGCACCACTTGTTAAAGAGGTTGTCTTTTTGCCATTGTATATTCTTGCCTCCTTTGTTGAAGATAAGGGGTCCATAGGTTCATGGATTTATCTTTGAGCTTTCAATTCTGTTCCATTGATCTATATTTCTGTCTTTGTGCCAGTACCATACTGTCTTGATGACTGTGGCTTTGTAGTAGAGCCTGAAGTCAGGCAGGTTGATTCCTCCAGTTTCATTCTTCTTTCTCAAGATTACTTTGGCTATTTGAAGTTTTTTGTATTTCCATACAAATTGTGAAATTATTCTAGTTCTGTGAAAAATACTGTTGGTAGCTTGATAGGGATTGCATTGAATCTCTAGATTGCTTTGGGTAGTATATTCATTTTGACAATATTGATTCTTCCAATCCATGAACACGGTATGTTTCTCCATCTGTTTGTGTCTTCTTTCATTTCTTTCATCAGTGTTTTATAGTTTTCTATGTATAGGTCTCTTGTTTCTTGAGGTAGATATACTCCTCTAAGTATTTTATTCTGTTGCAATGGTGAATGGTATTGTTTCCTTAATTTCTCTTTCTGTTTTCTCATTGTTAGTGTATAGGAATGCAAGGGATTTCTGTGTGTTAATTTTATATCCTGCAACTTTACTATATTCGTTGATTAGCTCTAGTAATTTTCTGGTAGAGTCTTTAGGGTTTTCTATGTAGAGGATCATGTCATCTGCAGACAGCGAGAGCTTCACTTCTTCTTTTCCTATCTAGATTCATTTTACTTCTTTTTCTGCTCTGATTGCTGTGGTCAAAACTTCCAAAACTATGTTGAATGGTAGTGGTGAGAGTGAGCACCCTTGTCTTGTTCCTGATTTTAGGGGAAATACTTTCACTTTTTCACCATTGAGGGTAATGCTTGCTGTGGGTTTGTCATACATAGCTTTTATTATGTTGAGGTATGTTCCTTCTATTCCTGCTTTCTGGAGAGTTTTAATCATAAATGGATGTTGAATTTTGTCAAAGGCTTTTTCTGCATCTATTGAGATAATCATATACATTAATGGTTTTTTAATCAATTTGTGAAAATTTAAGCCCTTACTCCTTTTTTCTCTCACACATTAAGTATATGCTGGTACATTTACTGGTGTCCAACACTTTTATTAAGCTCTGCTTATTTTCTTCTCTTTCCATTCTCCAGAATGCAAGGCCTCTAATGATCTGTAAATATTTTATTCTTCCAGCTTAAAGATACTTGTGAAACTTTCTAGTGAATTTTTCTTATTTGTTGTTAGATTCTGCAGCTCTAGCATTTTCATTTGGTTCTTTTTTGTTGTTGTTAAGAACTTGTATTTCCTTACTGATATTATCTTTATTATGAGATATTTCCAAAATACAATCTTTACTGCTTTAAACATAAATTCACTTAGCTCTTTGAATATATTTCTAATAGTTACTTATTCTGGGTTCTCTCAAAGAAGTTTCTGTAGCTCATTTTTATTATTTTTCTCTTGTATATGTGATCATTTCCTGCTTCTTTACATATCTCATTTTGTTGTTGTTGTTAAAAACTGGACATTACAGAGAATATATCTAAATAAAGCTGTATGTGAATCCCCACTCTCCTCTGGAGCTTCTTATTGTTATTTGTGGCGGTGGTGGTTTAGTCACTAAGTTGTGTTCAACTCTTGACTCCATGGACTACATGGCAATAGCTTGCTGGGCTCCTCTGTCCATGTTGCTTGCTTAATTCATTGTTTAGTGACTCAAGTGGATTATTTCAGTGAGGTCTATTTCCTCTGAAGTGTCTCACCTTACAGGCACAATCTAATATATTGTCATAATCAACATAGGATGATAATGCTTTTTGCAGGATTTCCATTGGCTGTTGCTTTCCCTTGTCCCCTTTTAAGTTTTAGCTGATTGACTTCCACTGTTATTACAATCAGCTCTAGCCCTTAATATTTGCCAGATGACAGCTGTTTTTGTTTACTGCTTTTAACAATGCCCTGAGACATATAGTGTTCCATAGCGTGCAACCCAACTGAAACTGGGTCTCTTTGGGGCTAATGTTTGAGCTTCATTCTAAGCTTTAAAAGATATGCTTAACCCCTACTCCCATAGTTCTTTGTTAAAATTCTAGTTCTTCAATACTTTAACTTTTTGCTATTCATGAAAATACCTGCCTCCTCTTAATTTCTTATATACAAAATCTCCATTGCTTTCAACAGTGCCCTCAGAATTTAACTTCTTTGAACTCTGTTCCAAATAAAGTCAGTCCACTTAGGGAGAGCTACTGATCTCTGTTTTCTTAAAGTATACATCTCGCCCTGAGCAAAAAAATCTGTACTACTTCTTTGGAGCTGGAGAGAGGAAAATGCCCATTTCTCTGTAGTGACAACATACACTACAAGCAGGATACTAGGCAGGGATGGCAGCTCCTGGTTTTCTCATTTTTCCTCTTCTGGTGGGGCCCTATACCCTACAAACAAACTAGGATGATTGCAATTGGGTATTAGCTATTCAGACTTCTGCACTTGGGGTAGAGTTTCTACTTCATGGTTGGAGGATGGGAGGGGAAGGGGGGTCACAGTTGCTCTTATTTGAAACGAAGCTTCTGTGACACTGTGCTTGGAAGGGTGATAAATATTAGCAGTCTGTCTTTTGAGGAGTTACCAAAGCCTCTGTCTGATAACTAGGTAAGAAGGTGCCCGATATTCATGATTGCTGCTGTTAAGAATCTCTGTCTTGCTGAGCTGGGTTGGGGAGAGAGCTATTTGTGCCTCAAATATCAGACTCTTGCTGTTCTTACCTTATTTAGTATATTTTCTTGAATTAATATTTATCCATTTGTTGTTTGTTCTTTGGAAAATTTCTTATATTTTTGAAAGTCTTAAATATATATTTTAAATAATTTTCACAATTCAAGATTGCTTTGTGGAAGGGAGATTCTTTACACAATGTCCTTCTCTTATTCTGGAAGTGTGCATTTTGTATTGTATGAATATAATCCCTATTACTTATTCATTTCCTTGATGGTGGACTTTTATGGATTTTAGACATGTTATCTTTTTTGTCCTTTTTTGAGCATAATTGCTTTACAATATTTTGTTGGTTTCTGCTGTACAGCAAAGTGAATCAGCTATATGTAGACATATGTGACCTCCCTGGTGAGCCTCCCTCCTGACCACTCCCTCATTCTACTTCTGCAGGTCATCTCAGAGCAGTGAGCTGACCTCCCTGTGCTATACAGTGGCTTCTCACTGCTATTTTTTACATGGTAGAGAATATATGTAAATGGCACTCTCTCGAATTGTTCCACCCTCCCCTTGTCCCAATATGTCCACAAAGTGTCCCTGGACAGTTGAATGAATAAAGAAGATGTGGTACATATATACTATAAAATATTACTCATCCATAAAAAGAAATGAAATTGGATCAGTTGTAATGAGGCGGATGAATCTAGAGTCTGTCATATAGAGTGAAGTAGGTCAGAAAGAAAACAAACAAACAAATGTTGTATTAACACACATATATGTAAACAGAAAAACGGTGCAGATGAAACTATTTGCAGGGCAGGAATAGAGATGGAAATGTAGAAATGTTCTCTTTTATTAGGACATGCCTGTGCACATGTGAAAAATTGCCCCTAAGGGTTAAGCCTGGAGATAGATTTTCTCTGGGTCTTTGTCCATTTTTATGAGTTTTGTTTTGTAACTCAAATTAGATTAGTAATTTTCTAATTACCTCATATGAGTTAATTTATATTATCCATAGTTTAGAATTCTTTTCAAAAGAAGGAAGCATGGGGTAGGCTTCAATTTACCTCTTTGCTCATGACTTCCTGCTGGGGAATAGAGTGGATGTTGAAACAAGCAGTTCAGTTCAGTTCAGTCACTCAGTCGTGTCCGACTCTTGTGACCCTATGAATCGCAGCACGCCAGGCCTCTCTGTCCATCACCAACTCCCAGGGTTTACTCAAACTCATGCCCATCGAGTCGGTGATGCCATCCAATCATCACATCCTCTGTCGTCCCCTTCTCCTCCTGCCCCCAATCCCTCCCAGCCTCAGGGTCTTTTCCAATGAGTCAACTCTTCGCATGAGGTGGCCAAAGTACTGGAGTTTCAGCTTCATCATCAGTCCTTACTATGAACACTCAGGACTGATCTCCTTCAGGATGGACTGGTTGGATCTCCTTGCAGTCCAAGGGACTCTCAAGAGTCTTCTCCAACACCATAGTTCAAAAGCATCAATTTTCCAGCTCTCACATCCATACATGACCACTGGAAAAACCATAGCCTTGACCAGAAACAAGCAGACATAGGATTAAATTAGCCTCAGTGATCTACATTAAAGTAAGTTGGAATTCAAGATTCCCAGGGCACCTGGGTATTGAGCATTCAAACTACAGAGGAACAATTATAGATTCCAAAATTGTTATGTGCTCTTCTCCTTGAGAATGTCCCAAGTCCTAAGTTATACAGGCAGCAAAAGTGAGAAATAATAAAAAAAATAGAAGCTAGGATGTTAAATAAATAATTAAAACTTCAGCATTTTTTAGACCCAAGGAGACAGGTGTTGAATTTCAGAATGTGATACGACGAGGTTCAGTTCAGGTCAGTTCAGTCTCTCAGTCATGTGCAACTCTTTGTGACCCCGTGGACTGCAATACGCCATGCTTCCCTGTTCATCACCAACTCTGAGAGTTTACTCAAAATCATATCCACTGAGTCTGTGATGCCATCCAACCATCTCATCCTCTGTCGCCCCCTTCTCTTCCCGTCTTCAATCTTTCGCAGCATCAGGGTCTTTTTTAGTGAGTCAGTTCTTCCCATCAGGTGGCCAAAGTATTGGAGTTTCAGCTTCAACATCAGCCCTTCCAAAGAATACTCAGGACTGATTTCCTTTAGGATGGACTGGTTGGATCATCTTGCAGCCCAAGTGACTCTCAAGAGCCTTCTCCAACACCACAGTTCAAAAGCATCCATTCTGATGCTCAGCTATCTTTATAGTCCAAATCTCATATCCATACATGTCTACTGGAAAAAACCGTAGCTTTGCCCAGATGGACCTTTGTTGGCAAAGTAATGTTTCTGCTTTTTAACATGCTGTGTAGGTTGGTCATAGCTTTCCTTCCAAGGAGTAAGCATCTTTTAATTACATGGTTGCAGTCACAATCTGCAGTAATTTCAGAACCCCCAAAATAAAGTCTCCTACTGTTTCCATTGTTTCCCCATCAATTTGCCATGAAATGATGGGACCGGATGCCATGATCTTAGTTTTCTGAACGTTGAGTTTAAAGCTAACTGTTTCACTCTCCTTTTTCACTTTCATCAAGATGTTCTTTAATTCTTCTTTGCTTTCTGCCATAAGGGTGGTGTCATCTGCATATCTGAGGTTATTGATATTTCTTCCGTTAATCTTGATTCCAGCTTGTGCTTCATCCTGTCCAGCATTTCTCATGATGTAATCTGTATATAAGTTAAACAAGCATGGTGACAATATACAGCCTTGATGTAATCTTTTCCCAATTTGGAACCAGTTTTTTGTTTCTTGTCCAGTTCTAACTGCTGCTTCTTGACCTGCATACAGATTTCTCAGAAGGCAGGTCAGGCAGTCTGGTATTCTCATCTCTTTATAATTTTCCACAGTTTGTTGTGTGTGATCCACACAGTCAAAGGATTTGGCATAATAAAGTAGAAGTAGATGTTTTTCTAGAACTATCTTGTTTTTTCAATAATCCAATGGATGTTGGCAATTTGATTTCTGGTTCCTCTGCCTTTTCTAAATCCAATTTGAACATCTAGAAGTTTACAGTTCATGTACTGTTGAAGCCTGGCTTGGAGAATTTTCAGCATTACTTTACTTGCGTGTGAGATAAGTGCAATTCTGTGGTAGTTTGTGGCATTGCATTTCTTTGGGAATGGAATAAAAACTGACCATTTCCAGCCCTGTGACAACTGCTGAATTTTCTAAATTTGGTGGTATATTGAGTGGAGCACTTTAACAGCATCATCTTTAGGGTTTGAAATATCTCAACTGGAATTCTATCACCTCCACTAACTTTGTTCGTAGTGATGCATCCTAAAGCCCACTTGACTTCACATTCCAGGACGTCTGATTCTAGGTAAGTGATCCCACCGTTGTGGTTATCTGGATCATGACAATCTTTTTTGCATATTACTTCTGTGTATTCTTGCCACTTCTATATAATATCTTCTGTTTCTGTTAGGCCCATACCATTTCTGTCCTGTATTGAGCCCATCTTTGCATGAAATGTTCCCGTTTGTCTAATTTTCTTTGAAGGGTTCTCTAGTCTTTCCCATTCTATTGTTTTCCTCTATTTCTTTGCAATTATCACTGAGGAAGTCTTTCTTATCTCCGTGCTATTCTTTGGAACTCTGCATTCAAATGGGTATAACTTTCTTTTCCTCATTTCCTTTCACTTTTCTTATTTTATAAGGACTTCTTAGATAACCATTTTGCCTTTTTGCATTTTTCTTCAGAATGGTCTTGATCACTGCTTCCCGCACAATGTCATGAACCTCGGCCCATAGTTCTTCAGGAACTCTGTCAGATCTAATCTCTTGAATCTATGTGTCCCTTCACTATATAATTATAAGGGATTTGATTTATGTTACACCTGAATGCTCTAGTGGTTTTCCCTACTTTCTTCAATTTAAGTCTGAATTTGGCAATAAGGAGTTCATGATCTGAGCCACAGAGAGCTCCTGGTCTTATTTTTGCTGAATGTATAGAACTTCTCCATCTTTGGCTGCAAAGAATAGAATCAATCTGATTTCAGTGATGACCATCTGGTGGTATCTATGTGTAGAGTCATCTCTTGTGTTGTTGAAAGAGAGTGTTTGCCATGACCAGTGTGTTTTCATGGCAAAATCCTATTAGCCTTTGCCCTGCTTTATTCTGTACCCCAAGGCCAAATTTGCCTGTTACTCCAGGTGCTTCTTGAATTCCTACTTTTGCATTTTAGTCCTCTATAATGAAAAGGATATCTTTTTTGGGGTTTTAATTCTATAAGGTCTTCCAGGTCTTCATAGAACCATTAAACTTCAGCTTATTCAACATTACTGGTTGGGGCATAGTCTTGGATTACCGTGATATTGAATGGTCTACCTTGGAAATGAACAGAGATCATTCTGTTGTTTTTGACATTACATTCAAGTATTGCATTTTGAACTCTTGTTGGCTATAATGGTTACTCCATTTCTTCTATGGGATTCTTGCCTACAGTAGTAGATATAATGGTCATCTGAGTTAAATTCACCCATTCCAGTCCACTTTAGTTTGCTGATTCCTAAAATGTCAACGTTCTCTCTTGCCATCTCCTGTTTGACTACTTACAGTTTGCCATAGAAAAACAGACTGGTTTCAAATAGGAAAAGGAGTACGTCAAGGCTGTATATTGTCACTCTACTTGTTTAACTTATATGTAGAGTTCATCATGAGAAAAGCTGGGCTGGAGGAAGCACAAGCTGGAATCAAGATTGCCAGCAGAAATATCAATAATCTCAGATATGCAGATGACACCACCTGTATGAAAGAAAGTTGAGAAGAACTAAAGAACTTCTTGATGAAGCTGAAAGAGGAGAGTGAAAAAGTTGGCTTAAAGCTCAATATTCAGAAAACTAGGATCATGGTGTCCAGTTCCATCACTTCATGGCAAATAAATGGGGAAACAGTGGCAACAGTGGCTGACTTTATTTTTCTGGGCTCCAAAATCACTGCAGATGGTGATTGCAGCCATGAAATTAAAAGACGCTTACTCCTTGGAAGAAAAATCATGACCAACCTAGACAGCATATTAAAAAGCAGTGACATTACTTTGCCAATAAAGGTCCGTCTAGTCAAGGCTATGGTTTTTCCAGTAGTCATGTATGGATGTGACTATAAAGAAAGCTGAGCGTTAAATAATTGATGCTTTTGAACTGTGGTGTTGGAGAAGACCCTTAAGAGTCCCTTTGACTGCAGAGAGATCCAACCAGCCCATCATAAAGGAGATCAGTCCTGGGTGTTCACTGGAAGGACTGATGTTGAAGCTTTGGCCACCTCATGCAAAGAGCTGACTCATTGGAAAAGACCCTGATGCTGGGAAAGATTTAGGGCAAGAGAAGAAGGGGACGACAGAGGATAAGATGGTTGGATGGCATCACTGACTCAATGAACATGGGTTTGGGTGGACTCCAGGAGTTGGTGATGGACAGGGAGGCCTGGCATGCTGCAGTTCATCGGGTCGCAATGAGTTGGACACGACTGAGCGACTGAAATGAACTGAACTGAACTGAACTGAATTTCCCTTGATTCATAGACCTAACATTCCAGGTTCCTATGAAATATTGCTCTTTATAGCATCAGACTTTACTTCTGTTACCAGTCACATCCACAGCTGGGTGTGAGCGTTTTTTTTTTTTTTTTTTTTGTCATCATATCTTCATTCTTTTGTAGTTATTTCTCCATTGATCTCCAGTAGCATATTGGGCACCTGCAGAGCTGAGTAGTTCATCTTTCAGTTTCCTATCTTTTTGCTTCTTCATACTGTTCATGGGGTCCTCAGGGTAAGACTATTGAAGTGGTTTGCTATTCCCTTCTCCAGTGGACCATGTTTTGTCAGAACACTCCACCATGACCCATCCTTCTTGGGTGACACTACATGGCATGGCTCATAGTTTCACTGAGTTATCAAAGCTGTGGTCCATGTGATCAGTTTGGTTAGTTTTCTCTAACTGTCGTTGTCATTCTGTCTGCCCTCTGATGGATATGGATAAGAGGCTTATGCAAGCTTCCTGATGGGAGAGACTGACTGATGGGAAAACTGGGTCTTGTTCTGATAGGTGGGGCCATGCTCAGTAGATCTTTATCTAATTTTCTGTTGATGGGCAGAAACTTGACCTGTTATTTTACCAGAGGCCAAAATATGGTGGAGTTAATGAAGATAATGGCAACTTCCTTCAAAAATCCCATGCACACACTGCTGCATGTAGTTCCCCCAACTCTGACTCCTGAACACTCACAGGGAAGTCTGGGTCAGTCTCTTGTAGTGTCACTGCTCCTTTCTCCTTGTTCCTTGTGCACTCAAGGTTTTATTTCTGCCCTCCAAGAATCTGTTTCCCCAGTCCTTTGTAAGTTCTGGGACCTCTGTGGTGGGGTTAATGGCAACCTCTTCCAAGAGGGCTCATGCCATAACCAGGTCTACAGCACCCAGAGCCCTTGCCCCTGCAGCAGTCCACTGCTGATCCGTACCTCTGCAGGAGACACTCAGACACAGTTCTGTCTCAGTCTCTGTGGGATAGCTGGGTTCTGGTGTGCACAAGTTTTATTTGAACCTTCTGAGTGTCTCTGGAGGGTATGGGTTTTATTTCTAAACGTGATTTCACCCCTCCTCCTGTTTTGCTGGGGCTCCCTGCCCTTGGGTGTGGGGTATCTCCTCAAAGTCACCCCAGTACCACAGAGTTACAGCTCCAGCACCAGGCAGCTGCAAGACACTGATAAATACCCATACTGTTACTAAAGGCTATGACAGTAAGATCAAGCTAGAAATAACTGATCTCTACAAAAATCTGAATCCTAGCCTGGACTGAATCAAGGTGACATGCCTTTGCTCAAAGGGCCTAAATGAATTGATTTTCTCTGAAAGAAGAAGCAGCACCTCTCACCTCCTAAATTTTTAGCATTTTCTCAAAAGTTACCAAGCTTTCAGTTAAGCAGGGCCAAATGACTAGCAAACAAGAGAAAAGAAAAAAAAAAAAAAAAAAGACAAGAACAAGCAATTCAAAACTGATCCAGAAAGCAACATTAAAATGTTTCTGATTAAATTGTTCCAGAAAGTAGGGAGATAAAAATAATTTCAACACAGAATTCAAATGTATATTTAAAAAAAAATTGACACATTAAAATGTTACAAGTGAAAAATCCACCATAGGAATAAACATATATTAGATGTGTTTCACAGTATGTTAAAGTTGAAAAGAAAACTGAGCTGGAGAATATGTCAGGAGAATATATCTGGATTGATATATAAAAAGAAAGAAGGGGCAATACAGAAAAGGGTGTAATAGAAAACTGGAATATGCTGAAAAAGCTTAATATACATATATTTGAGTATCAGAAAAAGACATAAGGATGCCTTCATGCTGTAGCAAAAATCTTAAAAATGAAATGCAATGAAAATATATTAAAAGCAGTTAACCTTGGTATGTCCACAGTTTAATTTCAGAGGAGAGAGCTAAAAACTGGCAATGAATTGCTCACAATAAAGAATGAAAGCAGAATATCATAGCAAAATGCTATAAATGATGGAGAGAAAGCAACAATCAATCTCAGGTCTTAAATTCAGAAAACTTTTCAAAACTATGCCTATATTAAAATATTTTCAACCAGCAAAAAATTAAAATATTTTTTCCCAGCAAACTTCATTAAAAATGAAAACATGTTTACACCAACAGAGAGGCTAAAAAATTAAAAAAAGAACCAAGTTCTTCAGAAAAGGAGAAAAATGTAAAAGAGAATGAGATAATTGAAAGCATAGAAAAGTGACAAATGGGGCAATAGAAAGTTCAGGAATAAATTTACACATTTATGATCATATAATTAATAAAAGTACTACTCCCTAAAGCATAGAGACTGATAGTATTTTCATTAAGCTTCCCTAAGTTTATTGGATATTTACATGTAGAAAAATATAATAAGTTTTTTTTCTGTGCCTTATATAAAATTCAAAGGAATATGGATATAAATGTGAAAGTTAGGACAATAAAGTTACTAGATAACATATGAGAATATCTTTATGATTTCAGTGCTGGCTAAGTTTTTTAAACAGTATTTACAGCCTTAAAAGGAAAAAAAAAAAAAGAAAACTAAAGGAGACTTTTAAATTAAGTCAAAGCTAGAAAGTGAAGCAATGGGCAAAGTAAGCATTTCTACCCCAGAATTTGCCAGGAAAGGATAAAAGAAATTATGCTTTATTCAGTAGTGTGCTGTTGACTTTGTGATTGTATCTTCAGTCCTAAATAGTTAGGCATGTGTGCACTGAATCAAAAAATAACTCAATTTAAAGTCATAACTCATTTACTTTTACCACATCTCTCTTCTCTGTGAGACAGAAAACACCAGTAATGGTTAACAAAATTGGCAGTTACAGCAAAAGAAAGCTTCACAAAATGTTAAAAAAAAAAAAAAAAAAAAAAGACAATATTTTCAAAAAGGAGAGGAAATTCCCATAGACAACAGAACTGTTCTTAAAATATTGTTTTACGATAAAAAAATACACTAAATCCAAATTTTGAACAGATTAAATAACTAGTAAAATGCAATTAAATTTTGATTGAAATCTACATCATAACAGTTTTATTTGAAATTTTTGGACAATGGGTTCATTAAAGGGAAGTGTACATAGTTCTTTGGAAATATTAGCTAAAAGAAAATACATAGCAAGAAGATTTTATAAATTTCTGAATCAATGCTATAAGCATCTGTATGCCAAAAATTTAGATGGCTTAAGAATTGATATAGAGCATCATATTTCAGTTGAGCTGAGTATTTCTAACTTAAGAGGATTATTTTCAGAAAGCAAAGTAACATTTTAGGGTTTTTAATTCAGGTGAGGGCAAGGTCAGTGAACCCAGAGATTATATGATACAGTTAAAGACATTTTTTCTCTTTTAGTCCCAAGATAAGGCAGTTAAAAATTAAACCCCAAATTTGATCTTGTGGCTACAGAATTACAGCATGATTTGAATTCACCTTCCCACCAGGTCTTTAATTGAAAGTTATGACATAAATTTGAAGGAATTGGTCCTAGAATATTTGAATGGAGATATTTTGTGGAAATAAATCTGAGACCTCCTTTGTCAGACCTTCCTTTCATGACTGACAACAGTAAAGTTAATAGAAAACTACAGCAACTTAATACAACTGTATTTTTCAGCTACAAGGGATTGATTTACTCCACAGATTATGTGGACTTGTGCTCAGAGTCTCATTAGACTAAACTTAAAGTGCTGCATGGACCTGTGACCTAATCTGAGACTCAGGACCCTCTTTTAAATTCCCTAGTTGTTATCAGAATTTAGCTTCTTGTAGCCATATGTTCATTGCTTTAGCCTGTACAGGACACCTGACATTCCATGCCATTTAGTCTCTCAGCCATGTCTCTTTGCAACCCTGTGGACTGAAGCCCACCAGCCTCCTCTATCCATGGGATTCTCTAGGCAAGATACTGGAGTGGGTAACCATTCTCTTTGCAAGGGGATCCTTCTGACCTAGGGGCAGAACCGAGGTCTCCTGTATTGCAGGCAGATTCTGTACTATCTGAGCCACCAGGGAAGCCCAGCGATATGACCATGGATTGAGGCTGCATAGGACAACTGCCATTCAGTTTCATGGGATTCTCACTACAACAGGGACACTTATTCCTTCAAGGCCAACCAAGGTGTCTCTGCTACTGTGAATTTTTATGACTTTTTCTGCTTCTGACTCTACAACTTACTAACAAAGGACTCAGGCCAATAGTTTAGACTCATCCAAGATAAGACCCTTATTTATATCTTAACTAAATAGGAAATTCAATTACATCTGCAAAATTCCTTAACTTTTCCATATAACATAGCCTAATCATAGATATATCCAATGGTATTTACATATCCTGCTGACTCTCAAGGGGGAGATAATTACAGAGGTCTGTACACATGGACATCACCAGATGGTCAACACTGAAATCAGATTGATTATATTCTTTGCAGCCAAAGATGGAGAAGCTCTATACAGTCAGCAAAAACAAGACCAGGAGCTGACTGTGGCTCAGATCATGAGCTCCTTATTGCCAAATTCAGACTTAAACTGAAGAAAGTAGGGAAAACCACTAGATCATTCAGGTATGACCTAAATCAAATCCCTTATGAGTATACAGTGGAAGTAAAGAAATAGATTTAAGGGACTAGATCTGATAGACAGAGTGCCTGATGAACTATGGATGGAGGTTTGTGACATTGTACAGGAAACAGGAATCAAGACCATCCCAATGGAAAAGAAATGGGAAAAATGAAAATGGTTGTCTGAGGAGGCCTTACAAATAGCTGTGAAAAGAAGAGAAGCAAAAAGCAAAGGAGAAAAGGAAAGATATTCCCATTTGAATGCAGAGTTCCAAAGAATATCCAGGAGAGATAAGAAAGCCTTCCTCAGCAGACAATGCAAAGAAATAGAGGAAAACAACAGAATGGAAAAGACTAGAGATCCCTTCAAGAATATTAGAGATATCAAGGGAACATTTCAGGCAAAGGCGGGTTCGATAAAGGATAGAAATGGTATGGACCTAACAGAAGCAGAAGATATTAAGAGGTCGCAGGAATACACAGAAGAACTGTACAAAAAAGATCTTCATGACCCAGGTAATCACAATGGTGTGATCACTCACCTAGAGCCAGACATCCTGGAATGTGAAGTCAAGTGGGCCTTAGAAAGCATCACTATGAACAAAGCTAGTAGATGTGATGGAATTCCAGTTGAGCTATTTCAAATCCTGAAAGATGATGCTGTGAAAGTGCTGTATTCAATATGCCAGCACATGTGGAAAACTCATCAGTGGCAACAGGACTGGAAAAGGTCAGTTTTCATTCCACTCCCTAAGAAAGGCAATCCCAAAGAATGCTCAAACTACTGCACAATTGCACTCATCTCACACGCTAGTAAAATAATGCTCAAAATTCTCCAAGCCAGGCTTCAGCAATACATGAACCGAGAACTTCCAGATGTTCAAGCTGGTTTTAGAAAAGGCAGAAGAATCAGAGATCAAATTCCCAATATCCGCTGGATCATTGAAAAAGCAAGAGAGTTTCAGAAAAAAACATCTATTTCTGCTTTATTGACTACATCAAAGCTTTCAACTGTGTGGATCACAATAAACTGTGGAAAATTCTGAAAGAGATGGGAATACTGGACCACCTGACCTGCCTCTTGAGAAAGAGGCATCTGTATGCAGATCAGGAAGCAACAGTTAGAACTGGACATGGAACAACAGACTGGTTCCAAATAGGAAAAGGAGTACGTCAAGGCTGTATATTGTCACCCGGCTTATTTAACTTCTATGCAGAGTACATCATGAGAAATGCTGGGCTGGAGGAAGCACAAGCTGGAATCAAGATTGCCAGGAGAAATACCAATAACCTCAGATATGCAGATGACACCACCCTTATGGCAGAGAATGAAGAGGAACTAAAAAGCCTCCTGATGAAAGTGAAAGAGGAGAGTGAAAATGTTGGCTTAAAGCTCAACATTCAGAAAACTAAGATCATGGCATCTGGTCCCATCACCTCATGGGAAATAGATGGGGAGACAGTGGAAACAGTGTCATACTTTCTTTTTTGGGACTCCAAAATCACTGCAGATGGTGACTGCAGCCATGAAATTAAAAGATGCTTACTCCTTGGAAGGAAAGTTCTGACCAACCGAGACAGCGTATTAAAAAGCAGAGACATTATTTTGCCAACAAAGGTCCATCTGGTCAACTCTATGGTTTTTCCAGGGGTCATGTATGAATGTGAGAGTTAGACTGTGAAGAAAGCTTAGTGCCAAAAAATTGATGCTTTTGAACTGTGGTGTTGGAGAAGACTCTTGAGAGTCCCTTGGACTGAAAGGAGATCCAACCAGTCCATCCTAAAGCAGATCCGCCCTGGGTGTTCATTGGAAAGACTGATGCTGAAGCTTGAAACTCCAGTACTTTGGCCACCTCATGCAAAGATTTGACTCATTGGAAAAGACCCTGAGGCTGGGAGGGATTGGGGGCAGGAGGAGAAGGGGAGGACAGAGGATGAGATGGCTGGATGGCATCACCGACTCTATGGGCAAAAGTTTGAGTAAACTCCGGGAGTCGGTGATGAACAGGGTGGCCTGGCATGCTGCGATTCATGGGGTGACAAAGAGTCAGGCAGGAATGAGCGACTGAATTGAATGACTGACTGACTTGTCAGTATGTGTGTTTAAGCAATGGTGGTTTGCTTAAAAACTTAGGGTCAGAAAGAGGGTCCCAGCACCAGCTGTGTGGGCACAACATGGGGAGTAGAGTTGAAAGCCTAAGCCTTGTGTGTATGACTTCATGTCAGGAAACAGGATGCAAGAACTTAATTATCTCATTAGACATACCCCATCTTCAAGCGTCCCCACAAGGCAGCAGAGTGGCAAATGTCTGGTTTGTAATCTTACAGAGCAGAATACAGTCTGATTTATGGAAACTCTTAGTAAATCGCTACACTGCTGTGGTAGAGCTACAGCCATAAACAGTGGGGGGAGCTGAAGAAATACTTCGAGAAGAGCAGGTACAAAGTGAAGGTGTGGTTCAAGAGCCAATCGCTAGAGCTAGTAACCTCTAGCTGCTATAGCAACAATGTCAGGAATGGTGTAGCTGAACCAGGCCAGGGAGTTCATGCTGTGTCTCGAGGTTGGGGGTGGGTCAGATGGATTTGAGGTTAGGTTTCTGCAGCTGGACTCTGCCCAGCCCCTCCACTATCTCCAGCCACCACCAGGCTTGGGGAGTTTTCTGTGCAAGGCACCAGAAGGGAGCAGTAGCTGCCCCTGGCCCTGCCTGGGACTCCTTGCAAACACAGCACAATTTTGACTTCACATGATGATTTCTACCTCGAGACCCTCAGGAAGCTGTGGGTGACCTTCATATAATCTGTGTACCAAGGGGTGATGGCTTTGTGAACAAGAACAACTGTTTAACACAAGAGGTTGTCATGCTGCACTCAATATGTCAACAAATTTGGAAAACTTAGCAGTGGCCACAGAACTGGAAAAGGTCAGTTTTCATTTCAATCCCAAAGAAGGGCAATGCCAAAGAATGTTCAAACTACCAAACAATTGCCCTCATTTCACAGGCTAGCAAGGTCATGCTCAAAATCCTCCAAGCTAGGCTTCAGCAGTATGTGAACCAAGAACTTCCAGATGCACAAACTAAATTTAGGCTGAGGAACCAGAGATCAAATAGCCAACATCCATTGGATCATCGAAAAAGCAAGAAAATTCTAGAAAAACATCTACTTCTGCTTCATTATGCCAAAGCCTTTGACTGTGTGGATCAGAACAAACTATGGAAAATTATTGGGGAATACCAGAACACCTTACCTGCCTCCTGAGAAACCAGTATGCAGGTCAAGAAGCAACAGTTAGAACTGGACATGGAACAACAGACTGGTTAAAAACTGGGAAAGAAGTGCCTCAAGGCTGTATATTGTTGCCCTGTTTATTTAATGTATATGCAGAGTTTCCCCTTCCTGTGATTTGGATGGCATGTGACAATTTGTTGATTTTTTTAGGATTAGGGATTCTCCACTTTAATGTATTCCATTCATGAGTTTCTGGGGTGTTGACCAAGCTTGTTTCCAAGTACCCCTGTTGGCCAAAGTCCTTGCTCATATTTAGGATTATAAGACTTTTTAATGTGTGCAGATATGCTGACTTTGCTATATGTTTAATATTAATTTCCACGATGATTTTCAGATTGAGTAACTCTATGTGTTACATGACATTGGGAATCCTCATGAATTGTTTGTTTGCTTTTTCTGTTTTGGCCTGTTTTTCTAATTTATTCAATTCATTGCAAATATTTATAATTTTTAACATAAAACACCTTAGCAACTACTATGTTGGAAACTACTAATCCTGTGACTGCCATTTTACTGTTGGGTGAATTTTAATGAATAGATACTTCTTTTTTTTTTTTAAAGCATTGTCTATTTTACTACTTCTCTCATCACACACCCTAAAAAATATAGTAATTGGTCAATTGCTACTTTAATTTTACTGCAAAGATATATATAAAATAAAATTAAAAAGTAGAGGTATCACAATTGCAAAAATTATTTTTACAATGAGATTCAATAGACATAATATTGCACTGTCAAAATGTTCAACACCCTCTAAATGTTGCCTACTGGTAAGAGAGTTTGCAACTGAGACAATTACAATAGACACAATTTTTGCAATGGTCAAATTTTCTTTCTGTTTTACTCTCTGGTGTTGTTGCTTTTTCCCATTTTTCTTAAGAAGTACACACTAATAATCTGTATCGATTATATACTATTGCATGACAACATCCACAAATTTGCTGGTTTAAGCATCATCATTTATTTCAGTTGTGAGCTTTAAATGTGGCATGTATTTTGAACTCCATGCAAAACATTTGTAAAAATAGATGATGCAGATTAATTCCTAGGAAAAAAAAGTTATACAATTTGAAGGACCCAAGTTCAGATTATTTTAGGGCAATTTTATGAAGTCTTCAAAGGATAGAAAATCATGATATTTCATAAAAGGTCTAGAGAAGATAAAATGAAAATTTCCAAATTTCTGAAGAAATTATGCCATTCAAATTTTAAAATAGTGAATACAGTCCCAGATAGAGAGAGAAGCAGATACCGTCTCACTTAAAATATCCATGCAATAAAAGCTAAACATTAGTGAGCAGAATTTTTAACATCGCATTAAATTATAAATTGTGTGTATTGTATGTAAAATATATAGTGAATTTATTCCAGGAATGTAATAATTACTAAATATTAGGAAATTACATTCTATAATTAATTACATTAATGAATATAAGAAAAATGCTATACAGTCATTAACATAGATCCTGAAAAGATGTTTGATAATATCAGAGACACTTAATAGTATCAAAATCTTTTTAGTTACACATATTTATTGTAGGTGTTGAGAAGCACAGAGTATTACATTATCACTTAACCTAGGGAGCTGAAAGACCATCAGAGGCTTTCCTGGGAATGTATGTTTAATATCTGTATTAAAAGAAGGATTAGGCATGGAATGGTTTGAGGAACCAGCACTCTAAGTAGCAGGAATGGCATGTGTGAACAACCTAGAAATGAAAGGGATGGGTGCCTAGTCTGTCAGTTGAACTAAAGGAAACTGGCATCAGAGCCAAAGTTGAGCTCCACAAGCTATTTATAGATTTTGGAGGCTAATTCCTTGTCGGTCACATCATCTGCAGATATCTTCTCCCAGTGCAGGTTCTCTTTTTCTTGTTATTTATTGTTTGCTGTGCAAAAGCTTTTGAGTTTAAGTAGGCCTCATTTTTTTTTTTTTTTTTTAATTTCCATTATTTTGAGAGCAGAATCGAAAAAGATATTGCTGCAATTTATGTCAGAGAGTGTCCTGCCTATATTTTCCTCTAGGAGTTTTATAGTGTCAGGTCTCACATTTATGTCCCTAGTAATTTTTGAGCTTATTTTTGTGGATGGCGTTAAAGAGTAATCTAATTTCTTTCTTTCTTTTTTTTTTACATGTAGCACTCTGTCTTTCCCATCACCATTTGTTGAAGAGACTGTGTTTCCAACATTGTGTAGGCTTGTCTCCTTTGTCATAGATTAAGTGACAGTGAGTGGATGAGTTTATTTCTAGGCTTTCTATCCTGTCCCATTGATCTATATTTCTGTTTTTGTCCCAGTATAATATTGCTGTGGTACATATATACAATGGAATATCACTGAGTCTTCAAAAAATTGAAATAATGCCATTCACAGTAACATTGATAGACCTAGAGACTGACATTTTAGGTGAAGTAAGTAAAAAAAAAAAAAAAAAGTGGAAACATCATATGATACATATTGTATGCAGAATATAAGAAAACATGATACATATGAACTTACAAAACAGAAATATGTTGCTGGGGGGACGGGGAGCGGGTGAGGGAGGGGATAGTTTAGGGAGTTTAGGATGGACATGTACACACTGCTATTTTAAAGTGGATAACCATCAAGGATGTACTGTATAGCACAGAGTTCTCCTCAGTATTGTGTAGCAGCCCGGATGGGAGGGGAAGCTTGGGAGAGATTTGATACATGCATATGCATGGCTAAGTTCCTTTACTGACCACCCCAGGTGGCGCTAGTGGGAAAGAATCCTCCTGCTAATGCAGGAGATGCAAGAGATGTGGGTTTGACCCGTGGGTCAGGAAGATCCCTGGAATAGAAAATGACACCCCACTCCAGTATTTTTGCCTGGAAAATTCCATGGGCAGAGGAGCCTAGCTGTCTTCAGTCAGTGAGGTCAATTGAGTGACTGAAACCATCATAACATTATCAATTGGTTATACTTCAATACTAAAAGAAAAGGCAAAAAAAAAAAAAAGAAAAAGAAAAAGAAAGAAAGCCAGTGTTGTCAGGTAGAGAAAGGGATTGGAGAAGTAGGCTAAGAGCAGGTTAGCAAGACATGTAGTTGTGAAAAGTATGTCTGAAGACAATTTAGTAGTGTATCTTGAAAGCCTTAAATATGCATGTTTGACCAAAAAACATAGAAACCAAAAAGCAGCTCTTCTTACAAGTTATCCTAAGACAAGCACTTAAGCATAGACCTAAGTCTTAAGTGAAGAATATTCAACATGTTCTTATTTATATATAATACACAAAGTAGAATAGATAAGGTATTTTGCATTCATAAATGAAATATTTATAGTAAGAAGCTGTTCCAAAAGAAGCATTATATATAAGGACACATGTTTATTTTATGTTGTTTGAGTTGGAGAATAGACTTCCAAATTCCCACAGATTTCTGATAGGACCATATGTTTAATTTTCACTAATATTAAAAATGAGATTTTGGTACTTTATATCCAGACACAATTTGCTAGTGAGCTCACATATAAAAATACATGATTTTATATTCATTAATTATGATTAATAATTTACAAGAAATGAAAATGCTGTTTTAGTAGCATTTATATTTATTATGTTGGAATGACTTCATTCTAATGATAACTCTAGAGCATATAAACTCTTTAAATATGATCAATATTTTTATTTTCAAAGTATGATATATCATGTTTTATAGTTTTCATGGAACAACAAAGTTATGGAAAATGACACAAATTCTTCATTAGAATACTAACCAGTAATTCATGGCTAATTCCTTAAAAAATAGAATATAACTTTTAATAACAATCAAGTAAATTGACACAATTTGAAATGTCACTGTGTTCTTGCTTTGACTTCAGTTACTCAAATTTATAATGCTTGTCAATTAAAGAGAATATTTTATGAAAACATATATGAGAACATTTTAACTAAAATTTTATTAACTTTTATACTTCTCAGTCTTTAGTGACAAATAATAAATTTTCAAATAAAATAAAAATTCTCATCCATCATTAAGTAATTACAGGGAAACTATAAGTTAGTTCATTTCGAACTAGAATAATAAATGCATACAATTATTCTTTGCATTTTTCAGAGTAGGAGACTTTTTAATTAACTTTTAAAAAATAAATAACAAATCAAATGGGTTCTAAAAATAGTTGTTTTATTCTTTTTCTTTTTATCATTACAATTATCTATTAGAAGAATTGAGATCTCAATATTAAATATATTTTATATTTAGCTTTGGCATTAGTAATGATGATTTAGAAATCCTTTATCCATATTTTTTGCTTGTTTGTTTTCACTAAAAGCTCCTATACCTATTAAATCTAACTAGATTGAACTATAGAACAAGTCAGCAATAAGCAATACATTTTAATCAGGCATCTCAACTTTAAAACTCTCGTGGATTCACCTGGATTTCACATAGCAAATTGTGAACAAGTCATTTTTATTGCTGATAATTAACATTTAGGAAAAGTAATTGCAATATTTTATATTATTTATAGGTAAATCTTAAGAAAACGTGAAACTGTAAAAATCTTCATGAAGAACTTTGTAAATCAAACTCTTGTGTTGTAAACATCTGTCTCCCTAAAAAGGGAAACAATTTAGCACTGCAGTTGAGAATTTGGATACATAAAACTTCAAATTTCTACTTGCCACTGTGCCAAGGAAAATAGTAAAATATTCTTAGTTTTCATTTCTTCAAATAATAAAAAAGAAACAATTACATGTTTGAGATTTAAATTGTTTACTATATGTACATCTCTTTCAGTTATTGATAGATAGTGGATGTCCAATAAAAGATAAATGTTTATCTAATTATCATGACAGTTATTGAATTAATTTCTGAAATATATGAGAATCACTTTACCTAAGATATTAATACATATGTGAAATCTTTATGTGTAACCTCTTTAGTAGGCGTTACAGTTAATTAAGGTAAAGACTCTTACAAAATCAAATCTAATATAATAGCACAATCAACGTGGTAACTTAGAGGTCATGTACTATATACACCTTTCTCACCTTGCAGATGAGCAAATTGTTCTCAAGGAAGATTAAATAATTTGCTAAATTTATAAATTTTCTAATTTGATAATTGACCAAAACTAAAATATATCATTCATTAATAATCTGATTTTTCTTCATAATCAACTTTTTAGATGACACATGACAATATGCAAATGTAGTTTACATGGTAGATAATTGTGTTTATTTATTTAATTTTTGTTGTAGTATAGATGATGTATAATAACATTTAAGTTTCAGGTGTAAAACACAGTGATTCATAATTTTTAAAGTTTATATTCCATTTATAGTTATAAAATATTTGTTGTATTCACTGTATTGTGAATATATATATATATATTCTTGTAGCTTATTTATTTAATCCATAGTAGTTTGTACCTCTTAACATCCTATACCTTCCCTCTCCCCACTGGTAACCACCAGCTTCTTCTCTATATCTGTGGGTCCGTTACTGTTTTATTATATTTATTCACTTCTTTTTCTTCTTTTTTTTTTAGATTTCATATATAAGTGATACCATACAATATTTGTCTTTCTCTGACTTATTCCACTTAGCATAACACCCTCCAAGTTCATTCATGTTGTTGCAAATGGCAAAATTTTATTTTATTTTTTTATGACTGAGTAACATTCCACTGTACATATATACATATATATATACACACCACATTTTCTTTGCTCAGCGTCTTAACTGGGCTACTGAGGTGGCTCAGCAGTAAAGAAGTTTCTTGCAATGCAGGAGACACAGGAGACGTGGGATTCATGCCTGGGTTGAGAAGATCCCCAGGAGGAGGGCATGGCAACCCACTCCAGTATTCTTACTTGGAGAATCCCATGGACAGAGGAGCCTGGTGGTCTACAGTCCATAGGGTTACAAAGAGTCACATAAGACTGAACCAACTGAGCACGTATGCATGTCTTAGCTATTGTAAATAATGCCACTATGAACATTGGAATGCGTTTATCATTCCAAATTAATGGCTTCATTTTTTAATAAATACCCAGAATTGAATTTGATGGATCATATGGTAGTTCTATTTTTAATTTTTTGAGAAATCTCCACACTTTTTTCTACAGCAGTTGTGCCAATTTGCATTCTGAATAGCAGTGCACTAAAGTTCCCTTTTATCCACATTCATGACAACATTTGTTATTTGTGTTCTGCTTGGTGGTAGTCTTTCTGAGATGTGAGATGATATCTCATGGTAGTTTAATTTCCATTTCTCATGACCAACCTAGACAGCATATTAAAAAACAGAGACATTCCTTTGCCAACAAAGGTCCATCTGGTCAAGGCTATGGTTTTTCCAGCAGTCATGTATAGATGTGGGAGTTGGACTATAAAGAAAGCTGAGCATCGAAAAATTGATGCTTCTGAACTGTGGTGTTGGAGAAGACTCTTGAGAGTCCCTTGGACTGCAAGGAGATCCAACCAGTCCATCCTGAAGGAGATCAGTCCTGGGTGTTCATTGGAAGGACTCTTGTTGAAGCTGAAACTCCAATACTTCGGCCACCTGATGCTAAGAGCTGACTCATTGGAAAAGACCCTGATGCTGAGAAAGATTGAGTGCAGGAGGAGAAGGAGACGACAGAGGATGAGATGGTTGGATGGCATCACTGACTCAATGGACATGAGTCTGGGTAGGCTCCAGGTGTTGGTGATGGACAGGAAGGCCTGGTGTGGGGCAGTCCATTGGGTTGCAAAGAGTCAGTCACGAATGAACAACTGAACTGAACTGACAGAATACTCTGCCTCCACCTCTGTATTCTAGGTTGTCTTAAGAGAAACTAGTATTCTCCAGAGTATTCAGGTGTAAATGGTAGAAGTTAATATGATTGGGCTTAAAGAAGTTACTTACAAGTTATGGAAAAAAAAATCTAAGGAAGAGTGGATATGTGTATATGGAAAACTGATTCAGTTTACTATACAGCTGAAACTAACACAGCATTGTAAATCTAGTACAGTCCAATAAAAAGAATTTTTTAAAAATTTCATTTCTCTTAAGGTTAATGCTTTTGAGTATCTTTTTGTGCACCTGTTATTTTCCTGTTTTCTAGGTAGAAATAAGAGAAAATCTGAGATTTAAGTAGACTCTCCTGTTTATTTATAGGTTGAGAACTATTTACTCGAATCTCTTGAGTATGAAGTATGATACTATGAAGATTTTATGTTTATTATTTTATTTATTAGCCTTGGGTAAAGTAATATACAACAAACATGGTAAATGATGTATAGTTTAGCTAGTACCAATATAATTTACATATCTTATAATAATGATATTTTGAGAAGGAAAACTACCATTTAATGAGTTTGTACAGATAATAGCATGGGGTTTTCCTCCTGGCCCACAGAAAGAAGCCAAAAGTGCTGGTAAATCTCTTTTACCATCCCTTATTCAGTAAGTTTCTTGTAAACAAAATAATTTTATTTACTGATATCATTAACTTTTGTCAAACTTATAAATCTGAGTGGCATTAGCACTCACACAACAGTTTAGAAATTTGCTAAGAATTTCCATAAATTAGACTACATTATGCCCTTTGACATTGTAAAGCATAAACTTGGGATTTTTCATCAGTGTTATGCAATGATACTATTTTCTTAATTTTTAACTAAAAATACAAATTTGTTCTAAGTGAAAGTAAAAGAATTAGGCTGCTGGGTGTTGTGTGTGCTGTCATGTCTGACTCTTTGTGACCCCTGGGAAGAATATTGGAGTGAGTTGCCATCTCCTCCTCTAGGGGCTCTTCCTGACCCAGGGATCAAACCCACATTTCCTGTGCCTCTTGAATTGGCAGGCAGATTCTTTACCAAATAGCCTTTTATGTAGATATAGGGATTTGATGCTTATCTGTACATTGAAATTATCTTGCAGAGAAAGTTTTCATTTTCATATTTTACTAACAAGTTTATAATGAAAGGAATGTGAAAAACGATTTGACAAATAGGAAAACAGTGTTGTCCTTTTTTATGTACACTTCTTTTCCTCTACACTATGGTCTCCCACATTGCAGGTAGGTTCTTTACTGTCTGAATCACCAGGGAAGCCCAACATTTCTTATTTCTGACCAACCTCTGTCCAGCTCATGCCTCATTTCCTTGGTTATGATGATCAGTGGACAGAAATATGTAAAGCTGGATGAGGACTGAAGAGCTACTTAGGAGAAATGCAAGGACCTAATTTTCAAAACGTGGCATTTTGCCTTATTGTGGGTTTGGATACATGATAAACAATTTGAGACTTCTGTTAAGTACCTTGGAATCTCTAGCTTAGCTGTTGCCAAAAAGGAGTTATTATGTCTTAATGTGTACGCTTAGGATGCTTGAAAATTCAATGTTAATCAAGGAAAAACTAATAGGTTTTTTTTTTTTTTCCCAAGGACACTGGGAGGAAAACTTTTGGCCTTCCAATAAGAATTGTGACACAATAAAGTGTTAGAAAGAATCGCTTCCCTAATGAATCTCTGTTTTGAAAATAATGAATAATGTTCTACCTGCCATAAAGAGGGAACATCCCCTGGAGAAGGGAAAGGCTACCCACTCCAGTATTCTGGTCTAGAGAATTCCATGGACTGTATAGTCCATGGGGTCGCAAAGAGTCAGACGTGACTTTCACTTTCACTTTCCCATAGAGAAGAGTACGTATTTCTATCTTAACATGATATCTAGCCCCTGATGAAACTTTCAGGTTTTCTTAAAGTCACAATAAAATATCTATAAGAACCCACACAGAAACAAAAACACCAGAAAACAAAGAAAATGAGAACTGAAATTGGACTTATTGGTAAAATTAGTGGTTAACTTTCCAGTAACTGCAAAGGAAATTGGAAGTGTCTGGTTACTAAAAACCAATTAAGTCTGTTGTCCTAAGAAAGGAAACTCTAAACAGGAATCCATTCCTTTCTTCTCTAATATCCACTTACTATCTCATTATTTCATTGTTTATTCATTTATTTAGTGTTTGTCACTCATAGAAAACTAGCTTTAAATTGTTATATTTTACTTTACTGTAGTAAGAACACTTTACATGAGATCTATCCTATTAAACTTTAAACTGTACTAGAAATCATCATTGACTCTAAGTATATATAAACTAAACTAGAGCATATTCTTTTGGTAACTGGAACCACATGCCCACTTATTAGTAACCTGTCAAGTTAGAGGACATGCAGGGTTTAGGTATAGCTGACTTTGATATTTTGAATAGGAGTGAGAAGAGAGGAGTGAACTGCAAAATTTATTCAAATTGAGGATTGTAGGATTCCTCTTATATTTTTACCCCTTTGATTCATAATATGAAAAATTCAAGCAATAGAATAAAGTTTTTCTAAATGAACATTTAATAAACCAGGACAGTTGACTCATCTAGAATTTTCATTCTCTTTATTCTGTCTACTTTTCTCCATTTGCACTATGATAGTTGTAAAAGAAAATAAAGTCTCTTGTTTTTATCACTACAATAGTCTCTTAACTGTTTCTTTGCCAGAATCTTTCTCTTGGCAGATCTCTTGCCACACTAGAAAGCATGCTTTTTCTAAAACTCATATGTGAATAAGCCATTTCCTTTATTAAAATTTTCAAATTGTGACTCATTTCTTTAGATAGTCCAAACATTCTTAATGCTATTTATAAGACTCCTTTATTGAATAGATCATTTTTATGATTTCAACCTCACCTTCTGCTAGAGGCAGAAAACACTGGCTAGTGTAGTTGGTGTTGTAGACATAATAAAGGCCCATCAACAATAGTCACATCCTGATTCTAAAAACCTGTGAATCTGTTACTGCAGTTGGCAAAAAAAACCGTGTAGCTATGGTGACATTGAGGGCCTTGAGATGAGGAGATTGTCCTGAATTTTCTGGATAGACTTAAAATAACTACAAGTGCCTTTGTAAGATGGGGACAGAGGTTAAGAATCAAAGAAGGAGATAACAGAAACAAAGGTGATGTGAAGAGAAATTAAATTTGGACTACTGATTTACAGAACTCTAAGGTAATGATTCGTCCTCTTTTAAATCACATGACTGTGCTTTGTAACAGCATTAGTATGAAACTAATAGAGATGGCAAATGCAAAGAAATCAAAATAAAGAAGTAAATTAAATCTATTAAGGAATAGAAAGAATTAAAGAATAGAAAGAATGAAGCAAGAGATTTGCTAGGAGAAACCATGAGATGGAAGAGTTATGGACATGGAAAAAATAAACAAGGCCAAAATAAACAGATACCTCACGTATGTGAATTGAAAGAGACAATATATTTAAGATTTAAATTATCTCCAAATTAAAATATTTGCATTGCCATTACAATCAAAATGCCCAATACTATTTATATTAAGTAACACTTTGGTCATAAAATGTATATGAAAATGCAATGTGTTTATATTAACTTGAAGAAAATAATATACTGTCACATTCTAAGACTTACTATTTTGTTGTCTTTGTTCAGTGGCTACATGTCTGACTCTTTGCAATTCCATGAACAAACTTCAGAATGCCAGTTTCCCTGTCCTTCACTATCTCCCAGAGTTTGCTCAAATTCATGTCCCTTGAGTCCGTGATGCTATCTAACCATCTCATCCTTTGTCGCTGTTTCTCCTTTTGCCTTCAGTCTTTCCCAACATGAGAGTCTTTTCCAATACCTTGGCTCTTCACACCAGGTGGCCAAAGTATTGGAGCTTCAACTTCAGTATCATTTTTTCCAATGAATATTCAGAGTTGATTTCCTTTAGGATTGACTAATTTGTTTTCCTTGCAGTCCAAGAGACTCTCAAGAGTCTTCTCCAGCAGCACAATTCCAAATTATCAGTTCTTCAGCTCACAGCCTTTTTATGGTCCAACTCTTATATCCATACAAGACTACTGGAAAAATCATGGCTTTGACTGTACAGACCTTTGTCACTAAAGTGATGTCTCTGCTTTTTTTTTTTTTTTTTTTTATGTCTCTGCTTTTTAATACACTGTCTAGGTTTGTCATAACTTTCCCTTTAAGGAGCAAGCGGTTTTTAATTTTGTGACTTGTCGTCACCATCTGCAGTGGTTTTGGAGCCCAAGAAAATAAAATCTACAATGTTTCCACTTTTTCCCCATCTATTTGCAATGAAGTGATGGGACTGAATGCCATGATCTGAATTTTTTTAATTCGTTGAGTTTTAAGACAGCTTTTTCACTCTTCTTTTTTGCCCTCACCTAAAGGCTCTTTAATTACTTAAATTACTCTTCACTTTCTGCCATAAGAGTGGTATCATCTACACATCTGAGGTTACTGATATTTCTCCTGGTAATTTTGATTCCAGGTTATGATTCATCCAGCCCAGCATTTTGCATGAGGCACTGTACATATAAAATTACAATAATTGAGATAGAAATATTGACATAGTAGTATTGGAGCAGAATAGTGAATATGTAAACAGACACACACATACATATGCTCACTCAATTGTCAGCAGAGACATCAATGCAATTATATAGACAAAATAATGACTTTTGACCAGGTTCTGTGAGAACAATTGGATATTTTTACTAAAAGAAATGCAAATATTGACTCTACAAAATAAAATACGCAAAAATTAATTTAAAATGTGAAAGTTAAAACCATAATCAATCTGCAAGAAAAACAAATATAAAGGTTGAATTTAAAATTTTCCTTTATGATTAATACATTGGTGTTAGATCCATAAAAGTTTTGCCTTTTCAAAATTTCAAAGGTGTTTATATTTTCTTTAGAAACTGCAATACACAATTTTAGATGTATGTTTATGATCCACTTCAATTTTTGTCTGTGTTTCAATTGCGATAGTGATTGAATTTTTATATTTTGCCATAGAGTACTCAGTGATTTTGATCTCACATGTATATCCCTATTTCTCTGCAATCTCTTCCACTCCATATAGATACTTTTCTCTCCTTACTTGGGGTCATTCTCTCCCAAATGGGAAATCCTCTCACATTCCCTGAGCACACACATGCAGAATATTAATTTCTTCAATCTATGAACACTTGTCAAATATCATATATCATGCTCCAAATGGTTAACCTCAAATTTAGAATAGAATATGGTACCTAATTGAAATTGTATTGAATGTTTTCTTCTGCAATAGGATAAAATATTTTTTAAGTAATGTTCATACATTCATGAGTATGACTAATTATATCAACACATATTAGTATAAGTGCATACTTCTTTATAGGCTTCCCAGGTGGTACAGTAGTAAGGAATCAACCTGCCAGTGAAGGAAACACAGGAGACCCAGATTCAATCCTTGGATTAGAAAGATCCCCTGGAGGATGGCATGGTTACCCACTCCAGTATCCCACCTGGAAAATTCCATGGATAGAGGAAACTGGTGGGTTACAACCCATAGGTTCACAAAGAGTTGGACATGACTGAGAGACTGAGCACATATATACACATATTTATTTATAGAAAGCCATGTATTTATTTTGGTGGGTATAAAGTATATATAAAGTATATATACACATATACATGTGCATGCACAGAGAGAAAAATACAGATATATTATGTAAATATATATATATATATTGATAGTTATATAAACTCATAAAAATTTTAAATCTTAATAAGTATTTTTCAAACAGTTGATGCATTTACTAAGAATACATAAGAAAAAGACAATGAATTATGAAACAAATGCTGCATGATCTACCAAACAACTGCTGCATTATCTTACTTATATATGGAATCTAAAATAGTCAAACTTAAAGAAATAGACAGTACTATAGCACTTACCAAGGGTTGAGGAGGGGTAGATGAGAAAATTTTGCTTAAGGAGAATACTGTTTAATTATGAAAGATGACTAAGTTCTGGAGATAAAATATATAAAAATGTGACCATAACAACACTGTGATGCATATTTGAATTTGCAAGCAGATAGACCTTAAGCATTCTTTAAAAAAGAAAAGAGAGAAAAAGAGAATGAAAAAGATGAATAAAGAAAAAAAGGTAACTTGAGATGACACATGTGTTTGTTGATATGGTAATGATGGTTATGTCACAATGGATGTGCATATCAAGTCATGCAGTGGTACATGTTAAATATATATATATATATATATATATATATATATAGTTTTGTCAGTTCTGCTTCAGTAAAACTGGGAGAAAAGTAAGTAATATGACTTAACATAGCTGAGACACAATGGAGAAAATTTATTTTAATTCCTGGAGGTGGGAGAAAACCACTTGCCAAATTAAAAAGTTTCTCATTCTAGTTCATCTGCTTTTATTACCAGAGTAAATTCTCTTCAATTAACAAGCTAATTAAAAATAATCTGAATGATAGTCACATAGAGAGAAACACTAGAAGAAATCACAGAAGGAAAAATAAAAATCTATGTTTATTCAAAATGTTTTATTATCACTGAAAAATATAGAACAATAGTAACATTATAAATAAAATTATTAATAAAATTTCCAAGAGAGTATTCCCATACAATACCATTCAGCAATAATATTTTAGTTTTTGCAAAGGTATTGATGTGGAAAAATTCACTGAAGATGTTATATTTTCATTGGAAATTTAAGTTTATATCAGCAATAATAGATGTGTCAAAATAAGAAAATAAAATCGTATCATTTAACACATTAATACATTAAAGAAGAAAGTTATTTTTTCTATTGTTCCAAAAAATAGCTTAATTAAAATTTTTCTAAAGAAGAAAGTTTTGCAATAGAAATGATTATAAAAAAGTTTATTTTGATAAAGTAAACCTGCAGACAGAAATAAAATCCTTAAAACAAATATCAGACAAAATGATAAAAGTTTGAAGTGAAGTGAAGTGAAGTGAAATTGCTCAGTCGTGTCCGACTCTTTGTGACCCCATGGACTGTAGGCCACCAGGCTCCTCCATCCATGGGATTTCCCAGGCAAAGTTTGAAAACATTCCTTAATATCAAGAACAAGCCAGAGTGCTCAACATGAACACTTTTTCTCAAGGGAATAAGTTAATTAGTTGCATATCATATTATATATTTTATTTATTTATTTTTTCTGTTGAATCAACATATCTATTTTTTTAATATTGAAATTTTAATAGTTTAATAGTTTCAAAGACTACTGACTTATTTATTTATTATTTTTATTTTTTTCCATTTATTTTTATTCATTGGAGCTTAATTACTTTACAATAGTGTAGTGGTTTTCGCCAAACATTGACATGAATCAGCCATGGATTTACATGTGTTCCCCATCCCGATCCCACCCTCCCATCTCCCTCTCCATCCCATCCCTCTGGATCTTCCCAGTGCACCAGCCCTGAGCACCCATCTCATGCATCCAACCTGGGCTGGTGATGTGTTTCACCCTTGATAATATTATACATTTTAAAAAGCCACAGATAAATTATTAAATAAATTTAAAACTTTTGATGAATAGTTTTATGAATAAAATAAAATATTTTTCAAAGTTTACTGTTTTATTCATAAGAAAGTTATTCATAAGATAATTATTTAGATAAGGTGAGTTTTTAATCCCTTGAAGAAGGAAATAGCAACCCACTCCAGTGTTCTTTCCCAGCAAATCCCATGGACAGGGAAGTCTGGCGGGCTACAGTCCATGAGGTCACAAAAGAACTGGGCACAGCTTAGTCACTAAACAATGAAGCATACTAACTAAAAAAAAAAAAAAAAGACAACACACAAGAGAAAAGGATTTTTAAATAAAGTATATGCATTTTTGATATAAAATATTATATTAATATCAAAAATAAGTTTATTAGTATTTCATAAAATTTTATGTATGATGTTAAAATTAAGAATAATATTTTATCAATTAATTTTATAATAAAAGTTATATTGTAAAATTAAATAAAAAGCAAATATTTTTCTTATTTGTAAATTAAAATATATTTATATATACATTATTTTTAAATTAGTAGTCTGCCAGGCTCTTTTGTCTATGGGGATTCTCCAGGCAAGAATACTGGAGTGGGTTTCCATGCCCTCCTCCAGGGGATCTTCCCAACCCAGGGATCATGCCCAGGTCTCTCACATTGCAGGGAGATTCTTTACCATATGAGCCACCAAGGAGAGACACTATAAAAAGAAATTTCCAGGATGGCAGAGTAGGAAGACTCTGAACTGACAATTCTCTATGAGCACACAAAAATTAAAACTATTTACAGAATAACTATCAATGAAAAAACCTAAAAATAAGCAGAAGAAACTTTCCACAACTAAAAATATAAAGAAGTACCCACAGTGAGTTGTGTAGGAGAGGAAAACTCAGGACAGTCAAAACCCACAACTCTGAGTAGGTGATTCAGCTATGTGGGGACAATCACAATCACAGAGAATATCCCCAAGAAACAAGAGATCCAAGGCTCACTCCAGGCTCCCCTGCTCACAGTCCTGAACTAGGAAGATGAATCCCTAGAAAGTGTGGCCCTGAAGGCCAGTAGGGATTGTACAGAAAAGAAATAGAGGGCTGAAAGAAGCAAACTGTCAGTTTCTAAGATCAGTGTACTGCCAGCAATAAAAGGTTCCTGGGTCAGACCCACCAGTTGATCCTAGAGAGATAGGAGGCAACTGAAGACACCCAGTATGGGCTTTGCTGAGCAGAAAAGAAAAAGCACAACTAGAAATATAAAAGTTATGAAAGGAACAATATCATTGGTGGAGGAAAATATAAAGATAGTAGATGAAGCACTGGAAGTTAAAAGGTAAAAGTAGTGAAATCATCTATATCAATGATAAATAGTAAAGGATGTACAAAGCAGATGTAAAATATGTCAAAGGCAGTAATTAGGAGGAGCAAAAATTCAGGCTTGTTAGAGCACTTTTGAACTTAAGAGATTATTAACATATTTATATTTGTATATAAGCATCTTGGTAACCATAAACCTATAATAGATATACACAAAAAAAGAAAGGAATACAAATATAACACTAAGGAAAGTCATTAAAGCAAAAGGGAAGAGAACAAGGAAAAGAACAACAACAACAAAAACTAAAAAAAGAAAAAAAATACAAGCAGAAAGCAATAAACAAATGGATGTAAGTATGTTTATCAGTAATGGCCTTTAATTTAAATAGGCTAATTGCTCTAATAAAAAGACATAAGTGGCCTCAAGTATTAAGGAAACTAAGAAACCCATGAGTATGCAGTCTATGAGAGGCTTACCCTACAAGAGACTGAAAGGTTATGGTTAGGAAAAAGCACTACATAAAAATGAAAAAAAAAAAAGAAAAAAACTGGAATAGCAATACTAATATTAACAACAACAAAAAAAGTGTTTAAAACAAAGACTATAATAAGAGATAACAAAGGACATTACATAATAATAAAATAATCAAACAAATATGAAGATGTAACAATTATACATATTGATATATATGAACTCAACATTGGAGCACCTAATACATAAAGTAAATATTAACAGACATACAAGGAGAAATTGATAATAAGACAATAATAATAGGGGTCTTTAACATCACACGTACAGTAATGAACATAACATTCAGACAGAAAATCAACAAGGGCAAGTTAGACTAAAAATACACTTCAGGCAAGATGGTCTTAATAAATATAGAGAGAACATTACATCCCAAAGCAGTAGAATATGCATTCTTTACAATTGCACATGACACATTCTCCAGGATAGATGACAGGCTAAGTCACAAAACAAGTCTACAAAATTTAACAAGATAGAAATTGTATAAATCACCTCTTGGTTATCAGAATGGTATGAAATCAGAGATAAACTACGGGTAGAAAAATGAGAAAAATAAAAATACATGGAAACAGTGGGTCAAAAAAGAAATCAAGGAGGAAATTACAACATACATTGAGACAAATGAAATTGATTAAAACATAATTTTCCAAAGTGTGTGAAAGTGAAAGCGAATGTCACTCAGTCCTGTCCGACTCTTTGCGACCGCACAGACTGTATAGTCCATGGAATTCTCCAGGCCAGAATACTGGAGTAGGTAGGCTTTCTCTTCTCCAAGGGTCAAACCAAAAGCAGTCCTAATAGGGAAATTCACTGTGTTATAGGCACACTTCAAAAAATAATAAAAATCTCAAACAACCTAACCTACCATGTAAAAATATTAGAAAAATGAAAAACAGAGCCCCAAATAGCAGAAGGAAGTAAAGTTCAGGATGGAAATAAGCAAGATAGAGCCCCCCATTCCCCATCATTGGTTTTATGAAAAGATAAAAAAAAATTAAAAGAAACAAAATAAGAAATGGAAGAGAAGAAATTACATCAATATTACAGAGGTACAAAAAACAAAATCATAAGAGATTAGGAACAGTTATTGTGTGCCAAGAAATTGGGCAACCCAGAAGAAAGAAATAAATTCCTAGAAACATACACACATCTATCAGTATGATACACTGTATTAACAATAGGAAAAATAAAAATCATATGATCATCTCAATAATTGCAAGAAAAGCATTTGGTAAAATACAACATTCGTTCTTTTATAAATTTTCTCATCAAAGTTGGTGAAGAAAGAATAGATGTCATCATAATAAGAAACAATTATGACAAACCCACAGCTAATATCATATTCAATGGTGAAAATCCGAAAGCTTTTCCTTTAAAGTCAGGACAAAGACAAGGATACCCACGCAAGTCGCTTCTATTTAATATAGTATGGAAGTCCTAGTCAGAGAAATCAGACAAGTGGAAAAAAAAAAAAGGCATCCAAATTGGAATGGAAGAATTAAGACTGTTGCTATTTACAGAAGACCATATACTATACATAAAAATTCATAAAAACTCTAACAAAAATTATTAGAATAAATGAATTCAGCAAATTTGTATAAGACTAACATACAGAAGAGTTGACACACTGGAAAAGACCCTGATGCTAGGAGGGATTGGGGGCAGGAGGAGAAGGGGACGACAGAAGATGAGATGGCTGGATGGCATCACCGACTCCATGGACATGAGTTTGAGTAAACTCCGGGAGTTTGTGATGGACAGGGAGGCCTGGCGTGCTGCGATTCATGGGATCGCAAAGAGTCGGACATGACTGAGTGACTGAACTGACCTGAACTGACTGAACATACAGAAACCTGTATGCAGGTCAGGAAGCAACAGTTAGAACTGGACATGAATCAACAGACTAGTTCCAAATAGGAAAAGGAGTACATCAAGGCTGTATATTGTCACCCTGCTTATTTAACTTATATGCAGAGTACATCATGAGAAATGCTGGGCTGGAAGAAGCACAAGCTGGAATCAAGATTGCCGGGAGAAATATCAATAACCTCAGATATGCAGATGACACCACCCTTATGGCAGAAAGTGAAGATGAACTAAAAAGCCTCCTGATGAAAGTGAAAGAGGAGAGTGAAAATGTTGGCTTAAAGCTCAACATTCAGAAAACTAAGATCATGGCATCTGGTCCCATCACTTCATGGGAAATAGATGGGGAGACAGAGGAAACAGTTTCAGACTTTATTTTTGGGGGCTCAAAAATCACTGCAGATGGTGACTGCAGCCATGAAATTAAAAGATGCTTACTCCTCAGAAGGAAAGTTATGACCAACCTAGATAGCATATTAAAAAGCAGAGACATTACTTTACCAACAAAGGTCCATCTAGTCAAGGCTATGGTTTTTCCAGTGGTCATGTATGGAAGTGAGAGTTGGACTGTGAGGGAAGCTGAGTGCCGAAAAGTGAATGCTTCCCGAAAAATTGACGCTTCTGAACTGTGGTGTTGGAGAAGACTCTTAAGAGTCTCTTGGACTGCAAGGAGATCCAACCAGTCCATCCTAAAGGAGATAAGTCCTGGGTGTTCATTGGAAGGACTGATGTTGAAGCTGAAACTCGAAAACTTTGGCCACCTCATGCAAAGAGTTGACTCATTGGAAAAGACCCTGATGCTGGGAGGGATTGGGAGCAGGAGGAGAAGGGGACGACCGAGGATGAGATGGCTGGATGGCATCTCCGACTCCATGGGAATGAGTTTGAGTAAACTCGGGAGTTGGTGATGGACAGGGAGGCCTGTCATGCTATGATTCATGGGGTCGCAAGGAGTCGGACACGACTGAGCAACTGAACTGAACTGAACATTCAGAAATCTTTGCTATTCTATGTCTAAAAATGAACTACCAAAAAGAAAAGCAAGAAAATAATCCAATTTCATATTGCATCAAAATGAATAAAAAACCTAGATAGAAGCCTAACCAAAGAGATTAAAGCTATGAAAACTATAAAATATTAATAAAGGAAACTGTAGATGATCCAATGAAATGGGGAATTATTCCATGTTCATGTTATTAGAAGAATTAATATTGATATTGTTTCTTTATTGGCTCAGAAGCAAATCTGTGAAAATAAAATTGGTTATTCTCACTGATGTACTTGGAAATGTGTTTTGCTTATCAATTAGTCTCTGTACATTTAGGGGTCTAGGTAACTCAAGGTTGAAATTCATCCTTCAGGAGACACAAGACATGTTTCATAGAACCTAGATCTAGATTTAAGAATGATAACTGATCATTTTGACTGCTGATCAAGATGGTGGAGTAGAAGGACGTGTGCTCATCTTCTCCTGTGAGAACTCCAAATTTGCAACTCACTGTTGAGCAACCACTGACAGGAGAATATTGGATCCCACTGAAAAAGCATGCCCCAAGCTCAAGGCAAAGGGGAAGTTCCAGCAAGATGGCAGGAAGGGCAAAATCGTGTTTAGAATCAAGCCCCACACCTGCCAGAGATGCTCAGTGGGATCAAACAAAACCTTGTGCACCTCAAGATCCAGAGACCCCACAGAGACTGAGCCAGACATGCCTTTGAGTGTTTGAGTATCTCTTGCAGAGGCATGGGTCAACAGTATCCTGCTGCAGGGGAAGGGGCTCTGGGTGCAGCAGACCTGGGTCACACAGTATGTGGCATAAGTCCTCTTGGAGAAGTCTCCATAAACCACACCACAGAGTCACTGAGCAGATGACCAACAAACTGCAGAACAATTATACTGAAGAAATTCTTGCACTGTTAAAAGAGTTCTAGGATACAACAGATTGCCCAACTTGGGGATCTGGACAAGGGACTGAGAATGCCCAGGGAACTTGACTTTGGAGGTCAGTGGGATTTAACTACAGAACTTACACAGGATTGGGGAAACAGACTCTTGAAGGGCACAAACAAAATCTTGTGTGGACCAGGACCCAGGAGAAAGGAACAGTGATCCCGCAAGAGACTGACCCAACTTGCCTGTGAGTGTACAGAAGTCTCCGGCGGAGGCATGGATTGCCGGTGACCTGCAGCAGGGTCAGGGGCACTGAATACAATGTGCACACACAAGACCTTTGTGTATCTATGTGTTTCTTTTTTAATTTTATTTATTTTAGTTGGAGACTAATTAGTTTACAATATTGCGGTGGTTTTTGCCATATGAAGGAGGTCACCATTATCTTCATTACTCCCGTAATAGCTTGGTTTCAGGCAAAACAACAAGGCAGGAATACAGCCCCTTCCATCAACAGAAAAATTGGATTAAATATTTACTGAGCATAGTCCTGTACATCAGAGCAAGACCCAGTTTCTCCATCAGTCAGTCTCTCCCATCAGGAAACTTCCATAAACCTCTTATTCTTATCCTAGATAGAATGAAAACCACAAACACAGAAAGCTAACCAAACTGATTACATAGACCACAGTCTTATCTAATGCAATGAAACTATGAGCCATACTTTGTAGGGCCAACCAAGACAGACAGGTCATAGTGGAGAGTTATAACATGGTCCACTGGAAAGGGAACAGCAGACAATTTCAGTATTCTTGCCTTGAGAACCCCTTGAACAGTATGAAAGGGCAAATATATGTATATATATATATATATATATATATATATGACACTGAAAGATGAACTCCCCAGGTCTGTAGGTGCCAAATATATTACTGGAGAAGAGTGGAAAAATAACCCCAGAAAGAATGAAGAGATGGAACCAAACTAAAAACAATGCCCAGTTGTGGATGTGATTGGTGAAGGAAGTCCGATGCTGAAAAGAACAATATTGCATAGGAACATGGATGGTGAGGTCCATGAATCAAGGTAAATCAGAAGTGGTCAAACAGGAGATGGCAAGAGTTAACACTGACATTTTAGGAATTAGTGAACTAAAATAGACTGGAATAGGCAAATTTAATTCAGATGACCATTTTATCTACTACTGTGGGGAAGATACCCTTAGAAGAAATGGAGTAGCCCTCATAGTCAACAAAAGAGTAAAAAATGCAGTAAGTACTTGGGTTCAATCTTAAGAATGATCTTAGGAATAATCTCTGTTCATTTCCAAGGCAAATCATTCAATATCACAGTAATCCAAGTCTATGCTCAACCACTAATGCCAAAGAAGGTGAAGTTGAACAGTTCTATGAAGAACTACAAGATCTTTAGAAATAGAATGAACAGACAAAAAAAAAGATGTCATTGTCATCATATGTGACTGGATGCAAAAGTCGAAGTTGAGAGATACTAACTGGCAAATTTGGACTAACAGGCAAATTTGAGCATGGAGTACAAAATGAAGCATGGCAGAGGTTAACACTTTTGCTGAGAGAACTCACTGGTAATAGCAATTGCCCTTTTCCAAAAACATAGGAGACAACTCTACATATGGACATGACCAGATGGTCAATACTGAAATCTGATTGATTATATTCTTTGCAGCCAACGAAGGAGAAGGAAAACAAGACCAGGAGCTGACTGTGGCTCAGATCATGAACTCTTTATTGCCAAATTCAGACTTAAATTGAAGAAAGTAGGGAAAAGCACTAGACCATTCAGTTCAGTTCAGTTCAGTCACTCAGTCGAGTCCAACTCTTTGTGACCCCATGAACCACAGCACACCAGGTCTCCCTGTCCATCACCAACACCCGGAGTCCCCCCAAACCTACGTTGATTGTGTCGGTGGTGTCATCCAACCATCTCATCCTCCTTCGTCACCTTCTCCTCCTGCCTCCAATCTTTCCCAGCATCAGGGTCTTTTCAAATGAGTCAGCTCTTTGCATCAGGTGGCCAAAGTTTTGGAGTTTCAGTTTCAACATCAGTCCTTCCAATGAACACCCAGGACTGATCTCCTCTGGGATGGACTGGTTGGATCTTCCTGCAGACCAAGGGACAAGAACCAAGTAACAAGAACACCAAGAGTATTCTTCAACACCACAGTTCAAAAGCATCAATTCTTTGGCGCTCAGCTTTCTTTACAGTCCAAGTCTCACATCCATTCATGACAAGTGGAGAAACCATAGCCTTGACTAGACGGATCTTTGTTGGCAAAGTAATGTCTCTGCTTTTTAATATGCTGTCTAGTTTTGTCATAGCTTTCCTTTCAAGGAGTAAGCGTCTTTTAATTTCATGGCTGCAGTCACCATCTGCAATGATTTTGGAGCCCCCCAAAATAAAGTCACCCACAGTTTCTACTGTTTCCCCATCTATTTTCCATGAAGTGATGGGACCAGATGCCATGATCTTAGTTTTCTGAATGTGAAACTTTAAGCCAACTTTTTCACTCTCCTCTTTTACTTTCATCAAGAGGCTCTTTAGTTTGTCTTCACTTTCTGCCATAAGGGTGGTGTCATCTGCATATCTGAGGTTTCTTGATATTTTTCTTGGCAATCTTGAGAGAAGAAAGCCTTTTTCAGTGATCAATGCAAAAAAATAGACCATTCAGGTATGACCTAAGTCAAATCTGTTACAGTTATAGAGTGGAAGTGACAGAAAGTTCAAGGGATTATATCTGATTGACAGAGTGCCTGAAGAACTATGGACAAACGTCCATGGCATTGTACAGGAGGTAGTGATCAAGACCATCTCCGAGAAAAAAAAAAAAATGCAACAAGGCAAAATGGTTGTCTGAGGAGGCCTTACAAAGAGCTGAGACAAGAAGAGAAATGAAAGGCAAAGGAGAAAAGGAATGATCTGAACGCAGAGTACCAAAGAATAACAAGGAGAGATAAATAAGAAAGCCTTCCTTAGTGATCAATGCAAAGAAATAGAGGAAAATGATAGAATGGGAAGACTAGAAATCTCTTCATGAAAATTAGAGATACTGAAGGAATATTTCATGCAAAGATAGACACAATGAAAGAGAGAAGTGGTATGGACCTTACAGAAGCAGAAGATAATAGAAAAGTAGGCAAAAAATACACAGAAGAAATATGCAAAAACGATCTTCATGACCCAGATAATCATGATGGTGTGATCACTCACCTAGACCAGACAACCTGGAGTCTGAAGTAATGTAGGTCTTAGGAAACATACATATGAGCAAAACTAGTGGAGGTGATGGAATTCAAACTGAGCTATTTCAAATCTTAAAAGATGCCACTGCTAAAGTGCTGCATTTAATATGCCAGCAAATTTGAAAAACTGAACAGTGGCCACAGGACTGGAAAAGGTCAGTTTTCATTCCAGTTCCAAAGAAAGGCAATCCCAAAGAATGCTGAAACTACACACAATTGCACTCATCTCACACGCTAGCAAACTAATGCTCAAAATGCTCCAAGCCAGGCTTCAACAGTAGTTGAAACAGGAACTTCTGGATGTTCAAGGTGGATTTGGAAAAGGCAGAGGAAACAGAGATCAAATTGCTAACATCCACTGGATCATCAAAAACGCGAGAGTTCCATAAAAACACCTACTTCTGTATTATTGACTACACCAAAGCCTTTGACTGTGTGGATCAAAACAAACTGTGGAAAATTCTTAAAGAGATGAGAAAAGCAGACCACCTTACCTGACTAATGAGAAATCTGTATGCAAGTCAAGAGGCAACAGTTAGAACTGGACATGGAACAACAGATTGGTTCCAAATTGGGAAAGGAGTAAATTAAGGCTGTATTTTATCACCCTGCTTATTTAACTTATATGCAGGGTACATCATGGGAAATGCCAGGCTGGATTAAGCACTAGTTGGAATCAATACTGCTGGGGGAAATATCAAAACCTAAAATACACAGATGACACCACCCTTTAGGCAGAAAGTGAAGAACTAAAGAGCCTCTTGATGAAAGTGAAAGAGGGGAGTGAATAAGCTGGCTTAAAACTCAACATTCAGAAAACTAAGATCATGGCATCTGGTCCCATCACTTCATGGCAAATAGATGGGGAAACAGTGGGAACAGTGAAAGACTTTATTTTCTATTTTCTTGGGCTCCAAAATCACTGCAGATGGTGACAGCAGTCATGAAGACACTTGCTCCTTGGAAGAAAGCTATGACCAACATAGACAGCATCTTATAAAACAGAAATATTATTTTGCTGACAAAGGTCTGTCTAGTCAAAGCTGTGTTTTTCTCCAGGTGATGCAAATACTGATAATTGGAAAAGACCCTCTTGCCGGGAAAGATAGAAGGTAGGAGGGGATGGGGATGACAGAGGATAAGATGGTTTGATGGCATCACTGACCCAAAGGACATGGGTTTGAGCAAGCTCTTGGTGTTGTTTATGGACAGGGAAGCCTGGCGTGCTGCAGTCCATGGAGTCGCAGAGTCAGACACGACCGAGCGACTGAAGTCAACTGAACTTGCCCATACATAAAACTCACTAATTACAGATATTTCACTGTCATCATTTGCCTATTATCCTCAAAGATTGGTCCAAGGGATGGCTAAGTAGCATATGTAAGATCACCCTCAGCCTGGGGTATATAGGTATCTAGAATCTGTATGTGCTTCTGATGAACTCTTTGGGGAGTGAAAGCACACCCAATCATTCCTTTGCTAAATTTTCTACTGATGACCATAAGAATCTCTAAATATTTGTTCCTCTAGAAGCAGACACCATCCTTAGAAGTGCTTTAAAATTACATATGTCTAGCTTACCTACCTTCATTCCATGTTGCCCACTCTAGGTGGATAGACTCATGAGAAGGTCACCCATTCCCTGGAGGGTCACAGCTCTAGATAGCCTCACCTCTGAATGAGATGGGCTCATCACTGGATAGAATGTTACTTCAGACAACATCACCTCAGCCCAGGAGTTCATCTTCTGCGATGACTTATGCTCCCTACACCAGAGACAATTCTTCAGGGACAAATCACCAGTTAGAGACCTCACCATTCATCCAGCTGGTCATTCCTGAGTTCACTATAAAATCAGTGAGATATCACAATGGGAACTGAGACTCTCTAGGAATGATGGATTAAATGTACTGTGCTAATATAATAATAATTCAATTGGAATCCTTGTTCTCTTGCTGACATTTTTCTATACTAAGATGTCTGTCAAATACTATGTGCTCTGCTGATTGCAGTATTGCATCATATTTCCCAATACTGTAGGCAAAGTTGCAATCAAAACCAGAAAGCAACCCTTCCTAGAAATAACTCCCATTCAGACTACTCACTGTTCACATTTGTCTATTCTCTATGACTTTCTGCTTTAGTGTACTTTCATGAAAATATCCACCCTTGACTTCTGCTAAATATCTGCTTCTCTGGTTACACCAGAAGTTTCATTTAACTGAAAATTTCTGTTCACAGGTCCATTGTCCCTGCCACCAGTTCTTCCATTTCAACATCACAATCCCATGTATAATGACTATTCCCACCACTGTCATGACCTCTTTCACCGCCCTAACTCTAGACTTCCCACAACTCAAGCAAAAATGCCATCAACTTGTACATTCAATGGACTGAGAGGGCTACTAAAACACTGGAAATAAGAGACTGCTGAGAGATTATTTTAAAATCTTCATCAGTGCAAAGATCTCAATTTCCCTGTTTTGATTGATCACATTTCCTTGTTTTAAATTGGTATGCAATTGACCTACAATATCATATTAGTTTCAAGTGTAGAGTATAGTGACTAAATATTGCTCTATATTACAACATAATCACCAAATAAGTATACATATGATCTGTTACATAAAAAGTTATTATAATAATATTGAGTATATTCACTGTATTCTGTTGCCAAAAAACCTATTGATAAAGGGGAAAGAGGAGAGTAAAAAAAGCTGGATTAGAACTCAACATTCAAAAAGCAAAGATCATTACTTCCGGTCCCATCACTTCATGGCAAATAGATGGGGAAACAATGGAAATAGTGTCAAATTTTATTTTGCTGGGCTCCAAAATCACTGCATATGGTGACTGCAGTCTTGAAATTAAAAGATGCTTGCTCCTTGGAAGAAAAGCTATGACAAACGTAGGCAGTGTATAAAAAGCATATACATTACTTTGCTGACAAAAGTCCATATAGTCAAAGCTACGACCTATGATTTTTCCAGTATACATGTATGGATGTGAGAGTTGGACCATAAAAAGCTGAACTCCAGATAATTGATGGTGTTGAACTGTGGTGTTGGCGAAGACCCTTGAGAGTCCCTTGGACAGCAAGGAGATCAAACCAGTCAATCTTAAAGGAAACCGACTCTGAATATTCATTGGGGGGACAGATGCTGAAGCTGAAGCTCCAATACTTTGGCCACTTGATGTGAAGAGCTGACTCATTGGAAATGATCCTGATGCTGGGAAAAACTGAAGGCAGGAGAAGGGGATGACCAAGGATGAGATGGTTGGATGTCATCACTGACCTGATGAACCTAAATTTGAGCAAGCTCTGGGAGATAGGACAGGGAAGCCTGACATACTGCAGTCAATGGGGTTGCAAAGAATCGTACATGACTAAGTGACTAAACAGCAACATTCACTGTGTTGTGTCTTATATTACCATGAATTATTTATTTTATAACTAGAAGTTTGTTCTTCTTAATTTCCCTCACCTATTTCACTCAAGCCTCCATCTGCCTTCTTTCTGACAACAATATTTGTTCTCTGAACCTCTTTATCTGTTTCTGTATTTTTTACATGTATATTTTCATTTATCTTGTATTTAGATACTATATATAAATGAAATCATATAATATCTTTCATTCTCTATTTGTCCTATTTCATTTAGCCTAAAACCCTATGTGGCCATTCATAGCATTTTCATTCTTTTGACAACTGAGAAATATTATATATTTTGGAGGAGGACCTGGTAACCGCACTACCTGGAAAATCCCATGGACAGACGAGTCTGGTGTGCTACATGTCTAAGCATCACAGAGAGTCACACAAGACAGAGTGACTGAGCACAGATATTTTATTAAATACTTTTTCATCTTTATTCACTATCAATGAACACTATGGCTGATTCCATACCTTGCTATTGTAAATATCACTATAATGAATATGGGGTATATATATTCAAATTGGTATTTATCTTTTCTTCAAAAAAATACTCAGAAGTCAAACATGATAGTTTTATTTTAAATTTTTTGAGGAACCTCCATACTGTTTTCCACAGCAACTGCACCAATTTACATTCCCAAACACAGTGCTCAAGATAACCTTTTCTTCGTATTCCTGCCATCACTTGTAATTTCATATTTTTTTAATAATAGACATTCTGAAAGGTGTAAGGTGAAAGCTTATTGTAGTTGGCTTTTAATTTCCCATTGCCTAGTGATATTGAGTGATATCTTTTCATTTGTCCACTGACAATCTATATGTCTTCTTTGTAAAAAATATCTAAGTTCTCCATTTTAAATCAGGTTTTTCTAATATATTAAGTTGCATGAGTTCTTTGTATATTTTGGATATTGATTCTTTATCAGACATATCATCTATAAATATCTTCTTCCATTCAGTAAGTTGTCTGTTCGTTTCATTTGTAGTGTGAAATCTTTGTTGTAGTTCCATCGTTTACTTTTGCCTTTGTTTCTTTTGTCTGAAGAGACATAGCCAAAGATATCGCTAAAGCCAATGTTCAAAAGCACACCATGCATGATTCTTGTGAGAGTTTTGTGATTTCAGGTATTGTATATAAGCCCCTAAATCATTTTGAGTTGTTTTTGTATGCAGTGTGAAAAAGTAGTCCAGCATGATTCTTGCACATGTAGCTCTCAGTTTTTCTCAACACCGTTTATTGAAGAGGCTGCTTTCTCCCTGTTGTATATTCTTGTCTCTTTTGTTGTAGATTTGTTTTTGTTCAGTTGCTCAGTCATGCCAGCTATTTGTGGCCCCAGGAACTGCTGCAAGCCAGGCTTCCATGTCCTTAATATCTCCTGGAGTTTGCTCAAACTCATGTTCATTGAGTTGGTGATGTCATTAAATCATCTCATTATGTGTCACCCCCTTCTCCTCCTGCCATAAATCTTTCCCAGCATCAAGGTCTTTTCCAATGGTTAGTTCTTTGCGTCAGGTATTGAAGCTTCAACATCAGTTCTCCCAATAAATATTCAGGTTAATTTCCTTTAGGATTGACTGGTTTGATTTCCTTGCTGTCCAAGGGACTCTCAAGAGTCTTCTCCAGCACCACAGGTTGAAAGCATCGATTCTTCACAACATGTGTACATAACTAGAAGAAAAACTGTAGCTTAGACAATATGGATCTTTGAGGGCAAAATGAGGTCTCTGCTTTTCAAAACTGTTTCTAATTTGTCATAGCTTTTCTTCCAAAGGGCAAGTATCTTTTAATTTCATGGCTGAAGTCACCTTCCATAGTGATTTTGCAACAGAAGAAAATAAAGTTTATCACTTTTTCCATTTTTTCCCTATCTATTTGCACTGAAGTGATGTGACCAGAAGCCATGATCATTTTTTGAATGTAGAGGTTAAAGTCAAATTTTTAACTCTCCTCGTTCACCTTCTTCAAGAGTCTCTTTAGTTTCTCTTTGCTTTCTGTCAATAGGTTTGTGTTATTTGCATATTTGAAGTTTGAATATTTTTACTGACAATCATCCTTGGTGGCTCAGATGGTAAAGCATCTGCCTGCAATATGGGAGACCCAAGTTCAATCCCTGGGTCGGGAAGATCCCTGGAGAAGAAAAATGACAACCCACTCCAGTAGTCTTGCCTGGAAAATTCCGTGGACGGAGGAGCCTGATAAGCTACAGTCCTTCAGGTCACAAAGAGTTAGACACGACTGAGTGACTTCACTTTCCTTTCCTTTCTGGCAATCTCAATTCCAGCTTGTGATTCATCCACCTTGGCTTTTCTCATGATGTACTCTGCATAGAAGTTAAATAAGATGGGTGACAATAGACAGCCTTGATATACTCTTTTCCCAATTTTCAACCAATTTGGTGTTCTATATTCAGTTCTAACTATTGTTTCTTGATCTGTATACAGGTTTCTCAGGAGATAGGTAAGGTGGTCTTGTATTCCCATCTCATCAAGAATTTTCCATAGTTTGTTGAAATCCACAAAGTCAAAGGTTTTAGCATAGTCAATGAAAAAGAGGTAGATGTGGTTCTGGAACTCTCTTGCTTTTCTAGGATCCAATAAGACAGAGGAAATGGATGGCTGCTCAGTCTTATCTGGCTCTTTGAGATCCCATGGACTATAGCACTCTGGCTCCTCTGTCCATGGAATTCTCCAGCCAAGTATACTGGAGTGGCTATCCATTCTCTTCTCCATTGGATCTTCCTGACACTAGGATTGAACCTGGGTCTCCTGCATTGCAGGCAGTTTCTTTACCATCTGGGCTACCAGGAAAGCCTTGCAATTTGATTTTTGGTTCCTCTGCCTTTTCTTTTTTCTTTTTTTTTTTCCTCTGCCTTTTCAAAATCTATGTTATACATCTGGAAGTTCTCAGTTCACATGCCTTTTTAGCCTAGCTTGAAGGATTTTGAGCATTAACTTGCTAGCACATGAAATGAGCCCAGTTATATGGTAATCTGAACATTGTTTGGCATTGCCTTTCCTGGGAGTAGAATGAAAACTGACAATTTCCAGTCCTGTGGCTGGGTTTTCCCAAATCTTCTGGAACACTGAGTACAATACTGTAATGTTTTTGTTTGTTTGTTTGTTTGTTGAGTTTTTAATAGCTCAACTGGAATTCCATTAGCTTCACTAGCTTTGACTTCACAGCCCAAGATGTCTGGCTCTAAGTGAATGATTACATCATTTGGGTCATCAGAATTATTAAGATATTTTCTTGTACATTTCTTCTTTGTATTCTTGCCACCTCTTAATAGCTTCTGCTTCAATTAGGTTTATACCATTTCTGTCCTTTATTGTCCCCATTTTTGTAAGGAATATTTCCTTTTTATTTCTAATTCTCTTGAAGATATCTCTAGTCTTTCCCATTCTACTGTTTTTCTTTATTTCTATGCATTGTTCACTTAAGTAAGCTTTCTAGTCTTTCCTTGCTATTCTTTGGGACTCTGCATTCAGATGGGTATATCTTTCCTTTTTTCCTTTGCTGTTCACTTCTCTTCATTTCTCAGCTATTTGTAAGGCCTCCTCAGACAACCATTTTGCCTTTTTTGCATTTCTTTTTCTTGGCAATGGTTTTAATCACCACCTCCTGTATAGTGTTATGAACCTCTGTCCATAGTTCCTCAGGTCTTCTGCCTATCAGATCTAATCCCTTGAATTTATTTGTCACTTCTACTGCATAATCATAAGGGATTTGAATTAGGTTGTACCTGAATGGCCTAGTAGTTTTCCCTATGTTCTTCAATTTAAGTCTGAATTTGGCAATAAGGAGTTCATGATCTGAGCCACAGTTAGCACCCAGTCTTTTTTTTTACTGACTATAGAACTTCTCCTTCATTGGCTGCAAAGAATATAATCAATTTGATTTCAGTTTTGACCACCTGGTATTGTTCATGTATAGAGTTGTCTCTTATATTTTTGGAAGGGGATGTTTGCTATGAACGGTGCATTCTCTTGACAAAACTCTTCTAGCCCCTGCCCTGCTTCATTTTGTACTCCAAGACCTAACATGTCTGTTACTCAATGCATCTCTTGTCCTACTTTTACACCCAGTCCCCTCTGAAGAAAAGGAAGTCTTTTTTTTTTTTTTTTTTTTTTTTTTTTTTTGGTGTTAGTTCTTGAAGTTCTTACAGATCTTCATAGAACTGTTTGACTTCATTTTCTTCACCATTAGTGGTTGGTGCATAGACTTGGATTACTGTGATGGCTAATTTTTTGCCTTGGAAATGAACTGTGATCACTCTGTCATTTTTGAGATTGCACCCGAATACAGCAATTTCAGACTCTTTTGTTGACTATGAAAGCTGCTCCAATTCTTCTAAGGGATTCTTGCCTACTGTAATAGACATAATGGTCATCTGAATTACATTTGTCTATTCCAGTTCATTTTAGTTCACTGATTCCTAAAATGTCAATATTTACTCTAGCTGTCTCCTATTTGACCACTTCCAATTTACTTTGATTCATGGACCTAACTTTCCAGGTTCCTATGCACTATTGTTTTTTACAGTATCCAAATTTACTTTCACCAACTGATGCATTTACTACAGTTGGGTGTCATTTCTGCTTTTGATCAGCCTCTTCATTCCTTCTGAAGCTATTTCTCTACTCTTTCCCAGTGGCTTATGGGGCATCTACTAACCTAGGTTTTCATCATTCAGTGTCTTATCTTTTTGCCTTTTCATACTGTTAATGGGGTTCCTAAGGCAAGAATGCTGAAATGGTTTGCCATTCCCTTCTCCAGTGAACTGCATTTTGTTAGAACTCTCCATCATGAGATGTCTGTCTGTCTTAGGTGGCCCTACAAGGCTTGGCTCATAGTTTCACTGAATTAGACAAGGTTGTGATCCTTGTGATCATTTTGGTTAGTTTTCTGTGATAGTTATTTTCACTCTTCCTGCCTTATGGCTGATGAGGATAAGAGTTTTGGGCAAGTTTCTTGATGGGAGGGACTGGCTGTGGGAAAAAAACAGGTCTTGCTCTGGTGGACAGAACCATGCTTGGCAAATCTTTAATCCAGTTTTATTCTGAAGCATGGGGAGCTGCTCCCTCCCTGTAGTTTGGCCTGAGGCAGCCCAGTTCTAGAATCTGTAGTCTCTATGGTAGACTATAGACTCTGCTAGGGGTATTGTCAACCTTCTCCAAGAAGACTTATATCAGCACATCATGCCTCCCAGGACTGCCTCTGCCAGTACCACCGGTCCCTTGGCAGCCACTGTAGGCTGATTCCTCTGCCAGAGATTCCCAAACACTCACAGGCAAGTCTGGTCAGCCTCTTGTGGAGTCAAAGCTGCTTTATCCTGGGTCCTGGTGCACATAAGATTTTGTTTGTGCCCTTGAAGAATCCCTGTTTCCCCAGTCCTGTGAAAGTTCTGTAATCAAATCCCACTGACCTTCAAAGTCAGATTCCCTGGGGATTCCTAGTCCCTTTGCCTTATTCCCAGTTTGGGAAGACTGTTATGGGGCCTAGAACTTTTGAAACAGTGGGCAACCTTATTTGGTATAATTGTTCTCCAGTTTGTGAATCACCCAGTTGGTGGCTCTATGGTGGGGCTAGTGTTAACCTGCTCCAAGAGGACTTATGCCACACACTGTACCTGCCAGAACTGCTGGTCCCAGTGCCATTGTCCCTATGGCAGGGCACTGCTGACCCCTGCCTGTGCAGTTCAGTTTAATTGCTCAGTAGTGTCTGACTCTTTGTGACTCCATGGACTACAGCATGGCAGGCTTCCCTGTCTATCACCAACACCCAGAGTTTGCTCAAACTCATGACCATCGAGTCAGTGATGCCATCCAACCATCTCATCCTCTATCATCCCTTTATCCTCCTGCCTTCAATCTTTCCCAGCACCAGGGTCTTTTCCAAAGAGTAGGCTCCTATCATCAGGTGGCCAAAGTATTGTATTGGTGTTTAGCTTCATCATCAGTCCTTCCAATGAATATTCAGGATTGATTTCATTTAGGATTCACTGGTTTGATCTCCTTACTGTCCAAGGGACTCTCGAGGGTCTTCTGCAACACTACAGTTCAATTATTTGGTGTTCAGCTTTCTTTATTGTCCAAATCTCACATCCATACATGACTACTGGAAAAAAAGCATAGCTTTGACTAGACAAAGCTTTGCCGGCAAAGTAATGTCTCTGCTTTTTAATATGCTGTTTGGGTTGCTCATAGTTTTTCTTTCAAGGAGCAAGTGCCTTTTAATTTCATGGCTGCAGTCACCATCTGCCATGGTATTGAAGCAATAAATAAATAAATAAGTCTGTCACTGTTTCCACTGTTTCCCCATCTATTTGCCATTAGGTGATGGGACTGGATGCTATGATCTTTGTTTTATGAATGTTTTGAAGTTTTAAACCAGTTTTTTCACTCTGCTCCTTCATTAAGAGGCTCTTTGGTTCTTCTTCACTTTCTGCCGTAAGCTTGGTGTCATCTGCATATCTGAGCTTTTTGATATTTTTTCCCGGTAATCTTGATTCCAGCTTGTGCTTCATCCAGCCTGGCACTGTGCATGATTTACTCTGTGTGTAAGTTAAATAAGCAGGGTGACAATATACAGCCTTGAAGTCCTCCTTGCCCAATTTGGAACCAGTCTGTTGTTTCATGTCCAATTGTAACTGTTGCTTCTTGAACTACATACTGATTTCTCAGGAGGCAGGTAAGGTGTTTTCGTGTTCCCATGTCTTGAAGAATTTTCCTCAGTTTGTTGTGATCCATGCAGTCAAAGGCTTTGGTGTAGTCAATGAAGCAGAAGTAGATGTTTTTCTGGAACTCTCTTGCTTTTTTGATAATCCAACAGATGTTTTCACTTTGACCTCTGGTTCATCTGCCTTTTATAAATCCAGTTTGAACATCTGGAAATTCATTGTTCATGTACTATTGAAGGCTGTCTTGGAGAATTTTGAGCATTACTTTGCAGGAGATCCTCAAATATCAGCAGGTCTGTCTCAGTCTCTTGTGGAGGTCACTGCTGTTTTCCCTGATTCTTGCTGTGCCCAAAATTTTGTTTGTGCCCTCCAAGAGTCTCTGGTGGGCCTGAGGTTTGGTTTTAAATATGATTGCATCCTACCTATTTCTTTTTGTAACCTTCCTTGGCGGCTCAGATGGTAAAGAAAAAACTGCCTGCAATGCAGGAGATCCAGATTCAACCCTTAGGTCAGGAAGTTCCCCTGGAGAAGGAAATAGCAACCCACTCCAGCATTCTTGCCTGGAAAATCCCATGGATGAAGGAACCTGGTGGGCTACAGTGCATGGGGTTGCAGAGTCAGACATGGCTGAGTGACTAACACTTTATTGTCTTGTTACAGCTTCACCTTTGTCACTGGATGTGGAGGTTTTTTTTTTTTTTTTTGTGTGTGTGTGTGTGTGTTGGGGGGGGGTCCCAACATCCTCCTATCAATTTTGTTCAGCAGATAGTTATGATTTTGGTGTTCTTGCAGGAGAAGATGAGCACACATTCTTCTACTCCACCATCTTGGAGTTGTAGATTAACTGACCATGTAAGTATGGGTGAGCTTTCCATTCTGTTCTGTTGATTTGTGTGCCTGATTTTGTCCCCAATGACACATATTATGTGTGTTTATATACAGTTACTATTACTGTAGCATAGTTTGAAATCAGGGAGCATTATTCCTCCAGCTTTATTATTATTTCTCAAGATTACTTTGATTGTTTAGGGTCATTGTGGTTTCATACAAATTTAAGAATTTTGTGTTGCCTTTTTGAAAAATGCCATTGCTATTTAGATAGAAATTGCATAGATCTGTACCTTTAGGTAGCATGTTTATTTTAAAAATATTCTTTTCATCCATGAGCACAGTGTATCTTTCCATTTTTGTGACATCTTCCATTTCTTTCATCATTGTCTTATAATTTTCAAAATATAGTTTTGTTTTTTTTTAATGTTCTTGGTTAGATTTATTCCTAGGTATTTTATTATTTTTGATGTATTTGTGACAGAGTCATTTTCTAGGCAGATTGATAAGAAGTTCAGGGTCCCCAAGGAGGAGAAAGGGGTCTGGGGCTCTCAAAGTGGAGTTTGGGGGTCTGAAATTCTCGAGGAGAAAAGGGTAAACTTTTTTTTTTTTTTCCCCCCTCTGCATTCCTTAATCTTAATTACAGAACTCAGGTTAAACTTTGTGCTGGGAATTATACAACAACAATGTATCTGGCTGGAGGACAGTTTTTTCCTTCCTGAAAACCTTCTGACTAATCCTGATATTTTAGAATGTATATATAGGAGTGGGTCTGGAGGATCTTTCTATTGTTAAATTCTAATCTTGTTATCCTAAAATATAAATTGCTGGAGTAGGTCTGGTAAAATTATCACAAACTTAAAACATTCTTTTGATTCATTGTAATAACTAATTAAAAGGTATATAACTTCATTACTAACACTAGAAAGAGGGTACTCTTTCTGCTCCCTTCTGAAGTCTATGTAAGAAGCTTTCTCTATCCCTTTTATACTTTAATAAAACTCTATTCATCACTGGTCTCAGATTGAATCCTTCTCTTCCAGAGGCCAAGAATCCAGGCATTTTTTCCTGGGTCAGCAACAACCTTTCATTTGTAAATGAGAAAGTTTTCTTAATTTCTCTTTCTGATAGTTCATTGTTAACATATAGAAATGCAACAGATTTCTGAATATTGATCTTGCATTCAGTAACTTTACTAATTAATTTATTAGTTCTGATATACTTTTGATATTGTTTTAAAACTATTTGTATATCATTTTATGTCATCTACAAACTGTGACAGCTTTACTTCTTTGGAATATTTTACTTCATTTTCCTGTCTGACTGCTGTGGCTTGATCTTCTTATGTCATGTTGAATCTTACATCTGATATTAGAGGAATCACTTCAAGCTTCTCAGTGTTGCATATGATGTTGGCTGTAGTTTTCTCATATGTGTGATTTATTGTTGATGCTGCCTCTATTTCCACTTTAAGATTTTTTTTTAATCATAAATGGATAATGAATTTGTCAAAAGATTTTTCTGTATTCACAAGATTATATCATTTTTAGTCTTTATTTTGTTAATGTGTTGTATCACTCATTGATTTATGTGTCATGAACCATATTTGCATTCCTACAGAAAATTCTACTTGATTATTATGAATCAGCATTTATTAATAGTTGAATTTAAACTGTTAGTATGTTGTTGAGGATTTTTTAAATTTCTTGTCATCAGTGATATTGGCCTGTATTTTTCTTCTGTGTGGTGTAATTTTCAGGTTTTAACATCAAGATTGTGCTGACATTGTAGAGTGAGTTTGTGAGTGTTTCTTTCTCTCTCTCCTTGTTTTTTGAAATGGTTTGAGGAGGATAATTATTAACTTTTATTTAAATGTTTGTTGCAATTCACCTGTGAAGCTGTTTAATCAAGGAGTTTTGTTTGTTGGAAGTTTGTCTAGTACTGATTTAATTTCATTACTGGTAAGTGGTCTGTTCATAGTTTCTATTTCATCCTGATACAGTTATGAAATATAGGAATTTATCATTTTCTAGGTTGTCCATTTTATTAACATATTTTTTGTAAGAATCTCTTTTGATCTTTTGTATTTCCACGGTGTCAGTTTGTAACTTATCTTATTCTGATTCTGTTTGCTCACATGCTCTGTCTTTTATTTACCTGTTTGGCTCAAGTTTTATTGATAATGTTTATCTTTTCAAAGAGCTATCTCTTAGATGTTGAAAATGAATTCAATCTTAAATATAGTGAGGAACTTTTCTTTGTGTCCTAGCATGTGATCTATATTGGAGAATAGTCCATAAACATTTGAAAATGTGTATTTTGCTGCTTTGAATGTCATGTTCTTTGTATATCTGTTAATTCCATCTGATACAATATATCATTTAAAGTCAGTGTATCCTCACTGACTTTTTTGGTTTGGATTATCACTGGTGTGTGGATATCAGTGGTGTGTCAAAATACCCTGCTAGTATTGTGTTACCATCAATTACTCTCTTTATGTCTGTGAATGCTTGCTTTATGTATTTAGTTGCTGCTATTTTGGGTGCACGTATATTTACAAGTGCTATATTTTCTTTTTAAGATGATCCCTTTATCATTATGTAATGTTCTTTGCTCCTTGTCACACTCTGTTTTAGAGTCTGTTTGTTCTGTATAATTACTGTTAGCCCAGCTTTCTGCTTCCAGTTGCTAGGAATCTTTTCTTCCCTATCCTCTCACTTTCAGTCTGTGAATCTCTTATAGACAGATTCTTTGAGTCTTATTTTCATTACCTATTCAGCCCCACCCTGTTTGTTTGTTTGCTTAAATTGGAGCAATCCGTTTCTTTACATTGAAAGTAATTACTGATAGGTTTGTTTTTATTAGCAATTTATTCATTAGTTTTAATTTAATTTTTTTTTTTTTTTTTTTGTCATTTTTCTTCTTTGGTTTCTTCCATTGTGGTTTGGTGACTACCTTTAGTGTTATGTTTGGATTCCTTTCTCTATTAGTTTGTGTGTACCCATTGCCAGTTTTTGTTTTGTTGTTCATATATATCTCATTCTCTATCTATAAAGAGTGCACATGTGTGTATAAAATTACTTTGAATTTATGATTTCTTAAAGTGAAATGCCTTCTAATAACCCTGAATTTTTCCTCCCCCTGATATTTAATGTTTTTGACATGATATTTTATGTCTTTTTATTTTGTGAACCCCTTAACAAATTATGTGTATAGGTTTTGCTTTTTTTTTTTCTTCAATATAAATAGCTTATCCACCATCTTTACTACGCCTAAACTAATTATAGTTTTTCTTTTGAATTTTTATATTTCTGATTTTGGACTCTTCTTTTTCCCTTAAATAAGTCCTTTTAACATTTATTGTATTTCATTTATTTTAACATTTTGTGGTGTTATTCTCTTTTACCTTTTACTTGTTTATAAACTATTTCTTTTTCAGATCTGAATCACAACTTGGTTGGGTAAAATATTCTTGATCATAAATTTTGTTTGTTTGTTTGTTTGTTTAATAACTTTGAATATATTGAGTCATTCCTTTCTAGCCCGCAAAGTTTCTGCTGGAAAGTTAGCCGATGGCCTTATGGGAGTTCCCTTTTACATAACTAGTTGTGTTTTCCTAGCTGCTTTTAAGATTCTCTATTTATCATTTTTTTCATCATTTTAATTATATTATGTCTTTATGTGGACCTCTTTGAATGATCTTGTTTGGCACTTTCATACTTCCTGCACCCAGATGTCTGTGTTTTCCAGTGTTAGGGAAGTTATTAGCTATTATTTCTTCAAATAAATCATTTGCTTCTGTCTCTCTTGTCCTTCTGGAATCTTTAAAATGTAAATGTTAGTACACTGAATGTTGCTGTGTGGTCTCCTAAACTTTCCTAATTTTTCAAATTATTTATTTATTTTCATTTTCTGTTTAGTTAGGAAATTTCTACTATTCTATCAGTTTATGAACTGGGGCTATAGATTTAGGCTCAAACCTGAAAATAAATTGCTGTTGTTCACAATGAAGTTAGGTACTCATTTTAATCTTCTACCCTCATACATAGAATATCTTAGTGCTACTGTTCCCAGGATTGAGAGCATAAGTAATGTAAAATTATCCTCCCTTCCCTTTTCAATGCATCTTTCTTATTTCTCTGCTTTACCTATTGGCTGTAATCACTCACCTGATTTCTTCTATATTTATGAGAATATTATCACTTGAGGATAGCTGTTCTAACTGAAGTTTTTGCAAGGAAACAAGTGCCACAATCTCCTATTCTGTCATTTTACTAAATTTACTCCTCAACACATTTGTTTTAAATTCTCTGTTAGTTCCAACTTCTGTGTCATATTTGAATTTGTACTGATCTATGATAATGATTGCAGTTTTTCTTGAAATAGTAGCTGTTTTTCTTTTCTTTTAATTTGCTTTTAAATGTTTCCTGTACAACAGTAGAGACATATTGTATAGAACAGTAGATACTCAGGTAAATTGCAATTTTTTGCCTGAAAGTACGCCTATCTTTTTTTTCCTTTGGCTGAACTTTTAGTCTTTGAGGTTATGGGTATCTGATTAAGAGATGGACTAACCCTATGATTTGCTGTTGCTATGATTACCCACAGTGCATCAAAGTTTTCACTGGATGAGGTAAACAGCATTAATTTGAACATGCTGTACATCACATCCCCATACCATCCATTTTATTAATGTAAATTCGTGTCTTTTGAACTTCTTCAATCATTTTACCCATCGATTCCCACTCCCTTCTTAGGCAGCCACTAATCTGTTTTTTATAAATAAAGTGAAAGTTGCTTAACTGTGTCCGATTCTTTGCAATCCCATGGACTATACAGTCCTTGGAATTTTCCAGGCCAGAATATTGGTGTGCGTTGCCATTTCTTCTCCAGTGAATCTTTTCAACCCAGGGATCAAACCCAGGTCTCCTGCATTGGAGATAGATTCTTTACCAGCTGAGCCAAAGGAGAAGCCAGTTCTTTATATACATGAGCTCATTTTTTGATGCTGTTTTATTTCAGTTTTGATTTGATATGTAAATGAAATCACACAGCATTTATCTTTTTGTAACTTATTTCACTTAGCGCAATGCTTTCAAGTTTAATCTGTGTTGTCACTAATGGCAATATTTCTTTCTTTTTTATGGCTAAAGAATGTTCCTTCATATATGTGTGTGTACATAAGTAAAGAAATATATTTTTATATATTTTTGCCAATTTATATTGGTAAAAGAAACATCAGTTCACTCAATGATATTTCAATGTTACTCTCTAAAATAATCCCACCCTCTCCTTTTGCCACTGTGTCCAAAAATCTGTTCTTATTTTTGCAACTCCTTTGCTGTCCTACAAATAGGTCATCAGTACCATCATTCTAAATTCCATACACATATGTTTTACTTTAACTAAAAGAATTAATAGTGATTTAGCAATTTAACTGATCATTACAAGTTGGTAATCACTTTGACTTTATAAATATGTTTATAAGGATCTATTTCATATAAAAATGAATGATAATAGAAAAACTACTTGAAATTTTAATCAATATTTCTCAAAGTATCAGGAAAAAGATAATTTCCCTCTTTATTTTAAGCTAAAATAAGTGTTTGTGTTTGTGTGCTCAACTTGCATTACCAATAAAAGTTCAAATTTATTATATTAATAGTCAATTTTTTTTAGATCTGAGTGAGTGGTATATACATGTCAAAGAAGTACATATGTTTCCTGGAAATTTTTGCTTTCTTCCTTTTATCCTTTTCCTATTTCTTCTTTGATCAAATAGATATAATTTATGCATACTAGGCAGAAAAAATGTCCTTACTACAAATGTTTAGAAATATCTTTCTATATATAACAACAGCAACAACAGCAAATATGTAGACATACATTTCCTGTGCCAATACTCAGTTCAGTTCAGTTGCTCAGTCGTGTGTGACTCTTTGTGACCCCATGAATCACAGCACACCAGGCCTCCTTGTCCATCACCAACTCCAAGGCTTTACTCAAATTCATATCCATCGAGTTGGTGATGCCATGCAGCCATCTCATCCTCTGTCGTCCCCTTCTCCTCCTGCCCCCAATCCCTCCCAGCATGAGTCTTTTCCAATGAGTCAACTCTTCTCATGAGGTGGCCAAAGTATTGGAGTTTCAGCTTCAGCATCAGTCCTTCCAATGAACACCAGGATTGATCTCCTTTAGGATGGACTGGTTGGATCTCCTTGCAGTCCAAGGGACTCTCAAGAGTCTTCTCCAACACCACAGGCCAAAAGCATCAATTTTTAAGTGCTCAGCTTTCTTCACAGTCCAACTCTCACATCCATACATGACCACTGGAAAAACCATAGCCTTGACTAGACAGATCTTTGTTGGCAAAGAACTAACAGAAGCAGAAGATATTAAGAAGAGGTGGCAAGAAAACACAGAGGAACTGTACAAAAAAAGATCTTCACGACCTAGATCATGATGGTGTGATCACTCACCTAGAGCCAGACATCCTGGAATGTGAAGTCAAGTGGGCCTTAGAAAGCATCACTATGAACAAAGCTAGTGGAGGTGATGGAATTCCAGTTGAGCTATTTCAAATCCTGAAAGGTGATGCTGTGAAGGTGCCGCACTCACTATGCCAGCAAATTTGGAAAACTCAGCAGTGGCCACAGGACTGGAAAAGGTCAGTTTTCATTCCAATCCCAAAGAATGCTCAAACTACCACACAATTGCACTCATCTCACATGCTAATAAAGTAATCTCAAAATTCTCCAAGCCAGGCTTCAGCAATATATGAACTGTGAACTTCCAGATGTTCAAGCTGCTTTTAGAAAAGGCAGAGAAACCAGAGATCAAATTGCCAACATCTGCTGGATCATCAAAAAAAGAAGAGAGTTCCTGAAAAAATATCTATTTCTGCTTTATTGACTATGCCAAAGCCTTTGGCTGTGTGGATCACAATAAACTGTGGATAATTCTGAAAGAGATGGGAGTACCAGACCACCTGATTTGCCTCTTGAGAAACCTATATGCAGGTCAGGAAGCAGCAGTTAGAACTGGACATGAAACAACAGACCAGTTCCAAATAGGAAAAGGAGTGCCAATACTACACTGTTTTAATTCATGTAATTTAAAAATCAGTCTTGATATCTAAAACTTTAACTCATTTAGCTGCACTCTTCTTCAAATAAGATTGACTATTCTTATTGAATTACAGCTATTATTTTCTTTTATAAATTTGATTTTTGAATTTTTTGGTAATCCTGGGGACAATAGTTTTCAATCCTATTAATTAATTTTTATCTTTGAGAATAAAACATGCTGAATAAAAGCAATGGAAGTTTCATTAAAAAGTATTAAATATTTTAAATTTTGACAGGTAAATGTGAAATAATTAAAAATTACATATTAAACATGACTGTTAGCAAACATCTGCATCTTTCTGTGTGCGTTTGATTTTCCTCTGTTAGTTTTTAGGAACTTTTTTTTTCCATTTATTTTTATTAGTTGGAGGCTAATCACTTTACAGTACCACAGTGGGTCTTGTCATACTTTGACATGAATCAGCCATGGATTTACACGTATTCCCCATCCCGATCCCCCCTCCCACCTCCTTCTCTACCCAGTCCCTCTGGGTCTTCCCAATGCACCAGGCCCGAGCACTTGTCTCATACATCCAACTTTTCTTTAAATCATTTGCAATGTTAAAAATTGCCAAGATTTTAAATTCAGATTCATCACACAATAATTTTCCACAGAAAGTTAACAATGCAATTTACTTCTAGAGATTAAAATTAGAGTTCAGTTGAGTTCAGTTCAGTCGCTCAGTCGTGTCTGACTTTTGCGATCCCATGAACCACAGTAGGCCAGACCTCCCTGTCCATCACCAACTCCCAGAATTTACACAAACTCATGTTCATTGAGTCAGTGATGCCATCCAACCATCTCATCCTCTGTCGTCTCCTTCTCCTCCTGCCCTCAACCTTTCCCAGCATCAGGGTCTTTTCCAATGAGTCAGCTCTTCACATCAGGTGGCCAAAGTATTGGAGTTTCAGCTTCAACAGGATTCCTTCCAATGAACACCCAGGACTGATCTCCTTCAGGATGGACTGGTTGGCTCTCCTTGCAGTCCAAGGGACTCTCAACAGTCTTCTCCAACACCATAGTTCAAAAGCATCAATTCTTCAGTGCTCAGCTTTCTTTATATTCCAACTCTCACTTCCATACATGACCACTGGAAAAAACATAGCCTTGACTAGACAGACTTTTGTTGGCAAAATAAGGTCTCTGCTTTTCAATATGCTATCTAGGTTGACCATAACTTTCCTTCCAAGGAGTAAGCATCTTTTAATTTCATGGCTGCAATCACCATCTGCAGTGATTTTGGAGCCCAGAAAAATAAAGTCAGCCACTGTTTCCCCATCTATCTGTCATGAAATGATGGGATAGGATGCCATGATCTTAGTTTTCTGAATATTGAGTTTTAAGCCAACTTTTTCACTCTCCTCTTTCACTTTCATCAAGAGGCTCTTTAGTTTTTCTTCACTTTCTGCCATAAGGGTGGTGTCATCTGCATATCTGAGGTTATTGATATTTCTCCCAATCTTGATTCCAGCTTGTGCTTCTTCCAGCCCAGCATTTCTCATGATGTACTCTGCATATAATTTAGAGTAACAGATTAAAATAAACATTTTAGGTTATTTTTAATAAATTATGTCTTTTTCTCTAAGTTTGTGACTTTTCTTATTTGTCAGCAAAATACTAACCGAGGGAAAGGCAATAAGAGTTTCCTGTTGTTCCAAAGTATCTGGAATTATCTGTGATTTACTTGTCTACATTCTTGTCTAATGTATCAGCATATTTATGCAGCTCTATCAATATAAATCATATGGAACCTGTTGCTTAGCCTCACCTTCACATTTGCCATTCTTTTCCAGCCACCCAGGCTCTGTCAAACACCTCCTGATTGGTTTTTTTTTTTTTTTTTTTTTGATTCCTGTCTTAGAGAAATCCATTTCCCACAAAAGAGTAAAATTTTTCAAAATCATTAGCAGACCATCTTGAAATATTGCTCAAAGCTCTCAATGATAAATGTCACATTACATTTAGGTTCAAGTCCAAATGGTTATATATTCTATGGTAAGGTTCATAACACCTTTTCTCCAAATATAATATTTGGATATCTTGAGCAGAAGGAATTTAAGAAAATGCTAAAAGCAGGAAGGGAATTTGGGGGTGAGAAATCTATGCAAGCAAATCTTGTTAAATAACCCTTATTGTCCAAGTTATTTCTTCACCCTTTGCTACCTCTTTGCCTTTCAGTTCTGCACAAACTCATGGTTTATTTATTTGCCTAAGAGGATTAAAATCTTCTTGTTTGGTCCCTTTACCAAGTCTTTATTTTCTTGTTTACCATGTACATGTAAAATTTCAATTAATTTTGTATGCTTTCCTCCTGTTCCATCTTTATCAGTTTAATATTCAGATCTAGCCAAGAACTCTAAAACGGTTGAAAGATACTGTTCTTTCTAATCAAGTATCTGCCCACTTTTCCTGAGGTCACTATACCATTCTTATGTCAGCCTCCTTACTTGACTTCAAACTTGTGGGTCATTCATTCACCTCAGGTCCTTGGCATTTTGTTTCTTCTTAGAATGTTTTCTCCTGAGACATTTGTACAACTTGCCCTTTGACTTAGACCTCTTCTTAGGAATGGGTGATATAGAGGACATCCTGACTTCTTGACAAATGTAAAAACTATAAGCACATGACTTCTCTTCTCTACATTATCTCTTACCATTTTGTATAGAGACTTGCATAGTAAATGTTTATAAACTACATAAATGCATAATATACTCTAGAGAATTACTTTTAAAAGTACATAATGTACTTTTAGAGATTTTTAGCTCAGAAAACTCAAATCTGCATACTGATTATCCTCTGTCTCTATAAAACCTCATATTTAATGACCTGATAAAGATCATAGGTGTTCTGAATTTTAATCTTCATGAAATTACTTCCTCCATTGACACTAATAAACACCTCTGGGTAAACATTGTATGAAAATTCAGCATGTTCCATTAATTCAAAATAAAATTATTACGTTCAAGCATGTAAGTAATTAGACATTCAAATGAGTAAGACATTATTCACTTTCAAAGAGCTGTCAAATGGAGGAGACAGAAAAGTAGACTACTAAGTGTATAAAATAAAGATAGATTGGAACACATATTTCCTGGTGAACACTTTAGGAGAAGCCCCTCATCTAGAATTATAGGTCAGAACAGATCCTCAGGGGAGATGGTGCCTGTGTTGATATGAAAGGAACTTCTCAAAATTGTTTTTCATTGTAAAACATTTCATTTCACTATCTATTTTATAATTTCTCAAAATTTAGCCAACTAAGTTACATTTAGCCTTGAAATTCAACTTTCTAAGTTATTGTTAAAAGGATTAGATTTTATCAGCCAAAAATTGGGAGAACTGGTACACTTCCCCTGAAACAATACTAATCACAAATTTCTAATCATTTCACTTCCCTCATGACTCAGTTGATAAATAATCTGCCTGCAATGTGGGAGACCTGAGTTTGATCCCTGGGTTGGGAAAATCCCCTGGAGAAGGGAAAGGCTACCACTCCACTAGGTCTGTAGAATTACATGAACTGTATAGTCCATGGGGTCTCAAAGAGTCAGACACGACTGAGAGACTTTCACTTTCACTCATTGAATTTAAGTTCCTGACCAGTAGAATACCTATTCAACCGTATTATCTAAAACATGCTCAGTGCTATTAGTTTTTGTTTGTTTGTTTGTTTTAAGCTACATTTGGAAGAAAAGGAACTGCTTTATTGGAGGCAAAATGAATCATATTTAATCTTTCTTGCTATCCACAAATCCTATCATGTTGTCACAGAAAGAAATTTGTTTGATAAGCATATGTTTTACTCATGAATTCTTTAAAAACACAAAAACATTTCCTAAGATTCATTCAATGAGTTTTTATGAGTTCTTATCTTCAAAATCTGAAAAATTTAAATGTACATGAAATTTAAATGTACATAAACATACATTCTTAAGCCATGTATTTTCAGCTTCAGTCACTATAATCAGCTGAGTACAAATGACAGGATAACAGTATAAGTGAAAGAAAACAAATTCAGGACAAAAATTCAAGGATAGATTTTTCTCACATAAAACTTTAACCTTCAGTTTTGGTATGAATAGAAATCACTTTAATTGAAGATAATAAAAAAGAAAGAATGCTGAATGCTAAAATCCATAAATTCTTCAAAAGAGAAAGGATACAGAGAGAAAACAGAAGACTTGCTTATCTGTATAAAACTTAAATAGAATCTCTCCATTCAGAATTATACTGAAATAAGTCTGGATAAAGGTAACGATTTTGAAAATTTTCTAATTAGTGAACAATTTAAAATAGTTGATACACGCTGTGCTTTTTTTTTCCCCCACCCTCAAATATATGCTCTTATAATCAATATTAATATTGTAGCAATATTGGGAAGTTCAGAACAAGGTTTTTTTTTTTTTTTTACCTTGTGTTGAGACTAAGAAAGGCTTATCTATTTTATTTTAATCTAATAATAATTCCCCAAAATCAAAAGACAAAGTCCTAATTAATCCACACAGTAGGTTTTACTAGGAAGGTCTTAACTTTAAGAGCCCCCTGCCCCTTGGGATTCCAAGAGAAATCAATTTTAATAGTTACAGCGTAAACCTGTGTGGGGGAAGTAGGCTATGGATTTTAAGTCAGAATGTGATATTCATTATCCTGTTGAAAAATAAAATAATTTTCCATCCTCCTGGGACTTGAAATAACATTGTTGTTGTTCAGTCACTCAGTCACATCTGACTCTTTGTGACCCCATGGACTGCAGCATGCCAGGCTTCCCTATCCTTTACTGTCTCCTGAGGTTTGCTCAAACTCATGCCCATTGAAGTCCAAGACGTTATCTAAGCATCTCATCCTCTGCTGTCCCCTTCTTATTTGCCGTCAATCTTTCCCAGGTAAAGGTCTTTTCCAATGGGTCAGATCATCACAACAGGTGGCCAAAATACTGGAGCTTAAGCTTCAGCATCAGTCCTTCCAATGAATATTCAGGATTGATTTCCTTTAGGATTGGCTGATTTGACCTCCCTGTCTTCAGAAGAACTCTCAAGAGTTCTCTCCACCATCACAATTCAAAAGCATCAGTTCTTCAGTGCACAGCCTTCCTTATGACCCAACTCTCACATCCATACATGTCTACTGGAAAAATCATACCTTTGACTATGTGGACCTTTGTCAGCAAAGTGATATCTCCCCCCCCACCTTTTTTTTTTTCTTTTTCTATTTTTGTATTTGATTCTGTAATTCCTTTTTTTTTTTTTTTTTTTTAACTTTAAACTTTTTTTATCTCATTGAGGTACAGCCCACTAACAATGTTGTCATAGTTTCAGGTGAAAAGCAAGAGGACTCCACCATACATGTATATGTACTCATTCTCCCCCAAACCCCTGTCCCATCCAGGGCACATAACTTTGAATAGAGTTCCATGTTCTATGCAATAGGTCCTTGTTGGTTATCCATTTTAAATATAGCAATGTGTACAAGAACTTCCCAAACTCCCTAGTTATCCGTCCATCCCCTTGTCAACCAGAAATTTGTTTTCCAAGTCTGTAAGTTTCTTTCTGTTTTGTAAATAAATTCATTTGTATAATTTCATTTTTTGATTCCACATATAGGGGATGCAATATGATATTAACCCTTGTCTGACTTACTTTACAAAATATGACACTCTCTAGGTCCATTTATGTTGTTGAAAATAACATTATTTCATTTTTTATGGCTGAGTAATATTCCATTGTATATATGTACTACATCTTCTTTATGCAGTCCTCTGCCAATGGACATTGATACTATGTCCAGGTATTGGCTATTGTAAACAGTACTTCCATGAATGTGGGGTGTGTGTATTCTTTCAGATCATGTTTTTATCAGGATATGCCCAGGAGTCTGATTACAGGGTCATATAGTAATTTGATTTTTAATTTTATAAAAAATCTCCATATTGTTCACCACAGTAGTTGTATAAATAGAAATTCCCACCAATAGTGTAGGAAGCTTCCTTTCTCTTCATCCCCTCTCCAGCATTTACTGTTTGTGGATTTTTTGATGAAAGCCATTCTGACTGGTGTGAATGGATATCTCATTGTAGTTTTGAAATGCATTTCTCTAACAACTAGTGATGTTTAACAAATTTTCATGTGCCTCTTGGGAATCTGTATGTCCTCTTTGGAGAAATGTCTATTCAGGTCTTCTGCCCCTTTTTTGAGTGTGCTGTTCATTTTGTTACAGTTAAATGTCATGAGCTTTTTGTAGATTTTGGAGACTAATCCCTTACTGATCATTTGCAAATATTGTCCCCCAATTTGTGAACTGCTTTTTCATCTTGGTTATTATTTCCTTTGCTATGCAAAAGATTTTGAGTTTAACTAGTTTATTTTTGTTTATAATTTTTTTATTATTCTGGGAGATGGATCAAAAAATATGCTGCTGTGATTTTTCAGAGACTGTTCTGCCTATGTTTTCCTCTAGTAGTTTTATAATGTTCACTCTCACATTTAGGTCTTCAGTCCATTTTAAGCTTATTTTTTGTGCATGGAGTGAACTGATAATCTAATTTCTTTTTATTCTTATATGTGACTTTCCAGTTTCCCCAGCATCATTTGTTGAAGAGACCATACTTCCAACATCTTTAGTCTTGCCTCCTTTTTGATAACTTAGTTGACCATAACTGCATGGGCTTATTTTGCAGTTTTATATCTTGTGTCAGAGATCTATATTTCTATTTTTGTTCCTGTACCATTCTATTCAGATGACTGTAAGTGTGTAGTATAGTCTGAAGCTAAGAAGCCTGATTCTTCCAGCTGTTTATCTTTTTCAAGATGACTTTAGCTATTCAGAGTCTTGTGTCTCCATACATATTTTGAGATTTTTTTGTCCTAGTTTGATGTAAATGCCATTGATAATTTGATAGGGATTGCATTAAAATTGTAGATTGCCTTGGGTAGTATAATCATTTGACAATATTGATTCCTCCAATCCAGGAACATGGTATACCTTTCTATCTATTAATGTCTTCTTCAGCATTTTAGCTTAATTTCACCTGATTTCTTTCATCAGCATCCTATCGTTTTCAGAGTACAGGTCTTTTGTCTCCTCAGGTAGATTTATTCCTGGGTATTTTATGCGTTTTTTATGTGTATGTGATGGTAAACGAAAATTCTTGAATTTCTCTTTCTGATCTTTTGTTGTTAGAATATAGCTCAGTTCAGTTCAGTCTCTCAGTCTTGTCTGACTCTTCGCGACCCCATGAACTGCAGCACGCCAGGCCTCCCTGTCCATCTCCAACTCCCAGAGTCTACTCAAACCCATGTCCATCGAGTCGATGATGCCATTCAACCATCTCATCCTGTGTTGTCCCCTTCTCCTCCCCCCCTCAGTCTTTCCCAACGTCAGGATCTTTTCCAATGAGTCAGCTCTTCGCATCAGGTGGCTAAAGTAATGAAGTTTCAGCTTCAACATCAGTCCTTCCAATGAACACCCAGGACTGATCTCCTTTAGGAGGGACTGGTTGGATCTCCTTTCAGTCCAAGGAACTCTCAAGAGTCTTCTCCAACACCACAGTTCAAAAGCATCAATTCTTCAGAGCTCAGCTTTCTTTATAGTTCAACTCCCACATCCATACATGACCACTGGAAAATTCATAATTTTGATTAATTTGTTGGCAAAGTAATGTCTCTGCTTTTCAATATGCTATCTAGGTTGACCATAACTTTCCTTCCAAGGAGTAAGTGTCTTTTAATTTCATGGGTGCAATTACCATCTGCAGTGATTTTGGAGCCCAGAAAAATAAAGTCAGCCACTGTGTCCACTGTTTCCCCATCTATCTGTCATGAAGTGATGGGATCGGATGCCATCATCTTAGTTTTCTGAATGTTGAGCTTTAAGCCAACTTTTTTCACTCTCCTCTTTCACTTTCGTCGAGAGGCTCTTTAGTTCTTCACTTTCTGCCATAAGGGTGGTGTCATCTGCATATCTGAGGTTATTGATATTTCCCCAGCAATCTTGATTCCAGCTTGTGCTTCCTGCAGCCCAGCGTTCCTCATGATGTACTCGGCATAGAAGTTAAATAAGCAGGGTGACAATATACAGCCTTGATATACTCCTTTTCCTATTTGGAACCAGTCTGTTTTTCCATGTCCAGTTCCACCTGCTGCTTCCTGGCCTGCATACAGGTTTCTCAAGAGGCAGGTCAGCTAGTCTGGTATTACCATGTCTTTCAGAATTTTCCAAAGTTTATTGTGATCCATACAGTCAAAGGCTTTGGCATAATCAATAAAGCAGAAATACAACACATTTCTGCATATTAATTTTGTAACCTTCAACTTTACCAAATTCTTTAATGAGTTCTATCAGTTTCCTGGTAGGATCTTTAGGATTTTCTATGTAAAGTATCATGCCATATGCAAATAGTGGTAGTTTAATTTCTTCTTTTCCAATTTAATTCCCTTTACTTCGTTTTCTTCTCTGGTTACTCTAGCTTGGACTTCCAAAACTATGTTGAATGAAAGTGGTGAGTGGACATCCTTGTCTTGTTCCTGATCTTAGAAGGAATGTTTACAGATTTTCACCATTGAGTATGTTGTTAGCTGTAGGTTTGTCACATATGACCGTTATTATTTTGAGGCATGCACTCTCTATGCCCACTTTCTGGAGAGCTTTTGTTGTGAATAGTTGCTGAATTTTGTCAAAAGCTTTTTTTCTGCATCAAGATGATAAAGTTTTTTTTTTTTTTTTTTTTTTTTTATTCTTCAATTCCTTGATGTGGTGTATCACACTGATTGATTTATGGAAGTTAAAAAAATGCTTGGATCCCTGGAATGAATCCCACTTGATCATGGTGTGTGATCTTTCTAATATATGTTTGGTTATGGATTGCTAGTATTTTGTTGAGGATTTTTGCATCTATGTTTATCAGTGATATTGTTATTGTTCAGTTGCCAAGTCATGTCTGACTCTGCAACCCCATGGACTGCAGCATGCCAGGCCTCCTTGTCCCTCACTATTTCCTGGAGTTTGGCCAGTTTCTTGTCCATTGAATCAGTGATGCCATCTAACCCTCTCATCCTCTGTCACCCTCTTCTCCTTCTGCCTTCAATCTTTCCCAGTGTCAGGGTCTTTTTCAAAGAGTCAGCTTGGCTTAAATTTTCTTTTGTGGTATCTTTGTCTGGTTTTTGTATCAAGGTGATGGTGGCCTCACAAAATGAGTTTGGAAACTTTCCTTCCTCTGAAATTTTTTGGAAAAGTTTCAGAAGAATAGGTTTTAACTCTTTGCTAAATGTTTGATAAAATTTGCCTGTGAATCCATCAGAACCTGTACTTTTGTTTTTTGGGAGGTTTTTAATCAGTTTCAGTTTAAGTGCTTGTGAATGGTCTGTTCGTATTTTCTATATCTTCCTGTCTAGGGAGACTGCACCTTTCTAAGAATTTGTCCATTTCTTCCAGGTATTCCATTTCATTGGCATGTAGGTGTTCATAATATTCTCTTGTGGTCCATGGTATTTCTGTGGAGTCAGTTGCAACTTCTTTTTTCATTTCTAATTTTATTGATTTAAGTCTTCTCCCTTTTATTTTCTTGGTGAGTTTGGCTAATGGTTTATCAATTTTGTTTATCTTTACTGAAAACCAGCATTTAGCTTCATTGATCTTTGCAATTGTTTTCTTTGTCTCTATTTTATTTATTTCTGCTCTGATTTTTATTATTTCCTTCAGTCTACTAACTTTAGATTTTGTTTGTTCTTCTTTCTCTAGTTGTTTTAGGTGTAAGATTAGACTATTTTAAACTTTTTTTTTTCGGTTTTTAAAGTTAGATTGTATGCTATAAAATTCCTTCTTAGAACTGCTTTTACTGCATCCCATAAGTTTGTATCATTGTGCTTTCACTTTCATTTATCTCTTGGTTCGTTTTTGTTTGTTTTTTTTTTTTTTTTTGCTTTTTTATTTCTTCAGTGGTACAGTGATTGTTGAGTAGCATACAATTCAGCTGCCATGTATTGATGGGTTTTAGATTATATATATATATATATACACACACACATATATATGTATATATACACTTTATTTCTAATTGGATAGCATTGTGAACAGAAAAGATGCTTGATATAATTTAGATTTCTTAAATTTAGTAAGCTCATCTTGTGATTCAGCATGTGGCCAGTCCTGGAAAATGCTCCTTTTGCCCTTGAGAAGAATGTGTAGTCTGTTGTTTCAGATGAGATGTTCTATAAATATCAACTAAGTCCACCTTAAGATGCCATTTAAGGACGGTGTTCCTTATTAATATCCTGTCCAGAGGATCTGTCCACTGATGAGAATAGGGTATTAAATCCCCACCCTCACTGTTACTGCTACTGTCAACTCTCATTTTATGTTTGCTAATATTTGCCTTACATATTGAGGTGTTCCTATGTTGGATGCATACGCTTATAATTGTTATATCTTCTTTTTGGGTTAAATGCTTGATAGTTATGTAGTATCCTTATTGCTTCTTATAGCAGTCTTTGTTTTAAAGTGTATTTTATATGATAAGATTTTTTATACTCCAGCTTATAATTTACTTTTGCATGTAATATCTTCTCCCATCCTCTTACTGTCAGTCTGGAAACGTCCCTAGGTGTGCAGTGGGTCTCTTGTATATTACATGTATATATACAGGTCTTGTTTTGTGCTCGCCTTGCCAGTCTATGTCTTTTGACAAGTGCATTTAACTCATTTATATTCAAGGTAATTATCTATATGTATGATCCTATTACCATTTTCTTAATTGCTTTGGGTTTATTTTTTGTAGATCTTTTCCTTCTCTTGTGTT